>NC_137843.1:60779698-61470787 GCF_948465745.1 Chenopodium album
AAAGGCACGGCAAGAAGTTTCAAGTTTTTCGGCACAGCAAAGTACTCTCTCTCGGATAGATGAACAATGTAGAGTTTTTTGCACTCCTGCAGTACAGATATATGAATGCCAAAATGTTCAAAGAGCAAACCAGGATAACCTAAAATTGGTTCTCTTGCAGTTGACAACATTACAAAAATTAACCTGAGAAGAGATTTACCTTTGGTTTTGTAATATGAGGAGGGCAGTAGGGATACATAATAGTTTCAAAGTTTGGCCGCCACCAAACACCCACACACTCCCCTATCTGAAGTAGCCAAAATAAAAACCAATATTGAGCAGTTAAGACCAAAAAGAGAAAATAAAAACACTTTCCAGAACAAGTACAAAGGAATAACACCACCACCCCCCACCCCAAAAAAAAAATAAAAAAATAAAAATAAAAAAGCCACTACCTGCCATTCTGGATGTAGAGAAGGAGAGTTTGCAGCAAGCTTGCTGGATAATTTTCTTTTCAGACCCTCAATCTCTGCAACATCAGACATTATACTTCAAATCCCCAACAGAAATAAAGCGCAAGGCAAATGACATGCTCTTTTTTCATCGGGGGTGAGGGGTGGGGAGGGGGACATACCATTCTCGCCTGGCTTCAACCGACCACCAGGAAGTTTGCAGAACGTGTTTCCAATTTGGAGAAGAAGTATGTGTGGATGATTGTGCTCCTGTACCTGCAATACCAAACAACTTAATGCCAAAATGAACAAGCTATACAGTTTATTCTCGCATCCTTCTAATGGTTCTCCAAATTAATTCAGCAGGAAGATAACTTCAGAAGAAAAAGCAAAGTGATTCATTCCAATCATGCTTCACGCCAATTGATACATTTACTCAAAGAATAAAATATTATTGCTTTAACATTCATACCTGTAAACTTAATTAGTTTACATAAAAGCATGCAAACAAAAATAGAACACAAGCCCTTGTAGACTGTACAAAAGATTCCCCCCCCCCCCCAACACACCCAACAGTCTGAACTCTGAACCCTCATAGCTTAGGAAGTAATGATCTGAACAACACATTGATACCCAATGCAAAAATTAATCGTAAAAAGGCGTTAATCAACATCAAACTTTGATTCCTATAGATGTATGACTGTAAAGGGTGATTAAGTGATTTGACCTAAGGCAAACATCAATTGCTTTCATCACTAGAGTTCAAGAATTTACATAGCACATTCATTGTGCCCCATCAATCCAATAATGGAGAGAGAGGGAATTCGGAGCAAAAAGGAGTTTGGAATCATACCAGTAGAATTGCTTCCACACTTGTTCTCATACCCTCCTTCATGTAACTACAAGAAAAGGAGAAAAACAGCAAAATAATCAGGTCCACCAACAAATAACAACATCACAAACCTGAAATCTAAAGTTTCTACAAATAATCCAATTCACAATTCTGAATTCCAAGCCCTAACAATGTATCTAAATCTCCCAAACTTATCAATCCTTTGCAATGTACATACAGAAAAAACCCAATTCAAACCCCAGAAAAATACCGCCATTTTTTAACCAAATCAACAAAACAAAAACAAGAAATTGAAGAAACCCCAACAAAATTACTGCAATTTCACAGATGGGTCAAGGTTTATGCAGGGTTTTGAAACTGAAATTTAAAATTACAACAAAAAATAAAACCCAAAAAAAAGAGGAGAAAGAACACAAACTTGATTTTCATGCGAGCAAGGCGATCAGCAACAGAAGTATCTTTCTCCATCTTAGGCTCTTTGGTGCCGAAAGTGTAGCTTGATAAAGGGTATGTGTTTACAACCGGAACTGGGTTCAACATTTTCTCTCTCTTTCGGTAATTCAAGCTACCTCTTTCGCACAATTTCCCTTGATTTTTCTCCCTGATTTGCAGAGAGAAATCGAGTTTTTTTAGAGAAGAGAATGAGGGGGAAAGTAGTAAATCATGCAAGATTTGAGGGAAAAAAAGGGTTAATAGTAAAATTGAAAGAAACCCAGAGTTTATGGTGGTTTTAAAAAAAAGAAATGGGTGCTGGAAGGCCCTCGCAAATTTGGGAGTTGTTACCAAACCTTATAGGCTGCTTCTGGACCAAATATAAATGCATATTAGAAGAGTCTTGGACCCTAATTTGAATAGTAATTTTTTGTTTATGGATAAAGAGATTAGTGCATGTATGGGAATATGGGATGATATGTGACAAGGGCCGATATGCTCCAAAAAGCAGACATATCAGCCATATTGGCTTTTCGATACTTGGCACGTGGCAATTTTATCATTGACACTTGGCGAGAAAAGCCTTGCATGCCTTATAGCCACTTGTCATGAAATTTATTATAAATAGTAGATTAAGCTTCACTAAATGGTAAGCATTTATTACACACTCTCTCTCTTTCTCCCTACTTTCTCTCTCTTACTTACCTTCTCTCAAACACATTCTAACTTTACCATCGGAGTGGTTATCCCCGGATCACCCCGGGGCTAGCTAACTTCTGTTCATTGTGTAGGTTCCCAGCTTGCCGATAGGAGTATCAGGATCTCGGGTTCGGATTCTCGGGCTATCGGACCCAGACAGAAACAGTGCAATAATTAATTACGAAACAAATTTATTTTTTAGTACATAGGGGTATTTTGAGAGTAAGTTTTCCCAAAAATATTCGTTTTCAGTCGTAATTTTTGTAAAAAAAAAAAAAAATCGGTTTTAAAAGCACTAATCTAGCAAGGTGATGGACAACAACATTATTTTCCCTACTTGCAATTTTTACGGGGTAAAAGCTAGTCACACTATTACTCCATATGTTACCTGGTCTCATACTCTCATGTCAATAGTTGATAATGGTTTTTTTTCCATATATTTATGTAAACTAGGCGAAGCCTGTAAAATGATTTACCATCCTAGTAACTTATTAAATGAACTCGTGTTTTCATTTTTTTTTTTTTTATTTTTAAAACCATATTTGTTTTCATTTAATCAAAGAGAAATTACTTCAAACAAAAGTTATTAAGCTCCCACAAAGTTTAAATAAAAGCTCATAGTTTATTTAAGTTCAGGTAAATGAAAATCAACTTTTAAAAAGCTTAACAATATGTTAATTTGATTTGAAGCCCTACACGACCGAGTTGGAGACCTAGGCCATATTGCTATCACAAACTTTAAATAAAACGGATGTTCAGTAAATTACTGAACATCCATTATAAAGTGACAATAAAATGTGCAAAAGTTACACTTAAACGCACAAAAGTTACCCTGACATATATAAGTGTTATTTATGCTTCATTGATAAATTTGACAAAAGTGACACTAAATTTGACAAAAGTGACACTAAGGGTCTGTTCCGATTGACTGAACTCAGCTGAACTGAGCTGAACTGAACTGAACTGAACTTATTAATTAGTGATTTTTAACTACGGATTAGTGATCTTTGATTATTTATTGATTATTTATTACTATACATATGTGTATATACAAATGTACATATTATTATTATTAATATTATTATTATTATTATTATTAATACTAATAATATTATTATTATTATTAATTATTGATTATTATTATTATTATTATTTATTGATTATTATTATTATTATTATTATTATTATTATTATTATTATTTTTTATTGATGATTATTATTATTAGTATTATTATTTCAATTATTATTGTTATTATTATTATTATTATTATTTATTGATTATTATTATTATTATTATTTATTGATTATTATTATTATTATTATTATTATTATTTACTTATTGATTATTATTATTATTATTATTATTATTATTATTATTATTATTATTGTTAATATTATTATTATTATTATTATTGTTGTTGTTGTTGTTGTTGTTGTTGTTGTTGTTGTAATAAGAGCTTAAAAGAATGAAATTTGGCTTTATATCATTAGCAATATCATTAGACGTAAATTAAGAGCTGAACTGAACTGAACTGAATTTCAACGGAAGAGAACAGACCCTAAATCTGACAAAAGTGTACCCGATGTACAGTAAATTACTGAAAACCGGGTGTATACAAAAGTTTTCCTATTGCTATAGCCATACGGCCATACGGTGATACGGCCCATGTAAAAGGGACAGTAGATAACATTGTACAAAGCCAGCCCTTCCTATTCTCAGATGCAATTTCACTTCCATTTTATGGCGAAACGACATTAGACTGGTAAACAAGAGTACACTAACATCAGCAGAAATGCGCGCCAAATAAGCTTCAACAACCAACACCGTCAAAAATTAAACCCCACTATTTTTCTCTGGTAATCTCTGCTACCAAAAAAAATCCCAAATTCCGCCATTAAAATGGAGAAGAACCAGAAGAAACAACAGGTAATTTCCCGCTTTTTTGCCCCTAAACCCAAACAAACCCCTTCATCTCCTTCTTCAAACAACGATAAACCCTCTTCTTCTTCTTCTCCTTCCCCTAAAATCACTTCCACCGTTTCATTCTCCCCTGCCAAACGCCTTAAATCCTCTGAATTTAGTCATTCTGTTAAAAAACCCAAGCTTTCCCCTCATACTCAGAATCCAATTCCGTCTTTTCCCGATTCTAATCCTGCCCTTCATCAGAAATTCCTCCAGAAGCTTTTAGAACCTTCTGATGATGTTCTTGAAGCTTCCATGAAAAAACCCCAACCCCATTTGAAGGAACAACAAACTAGTAAACCTAAGTATACCCCACTTGAATTACAAGTAGTGGAGTTGAAGAATAAATACCCAGATATATTGTTGATGATTGAAGTTGGTTATAAGTTTAGGTTTTTTGGTAAAGATGCTGAAATTGCTGCTAGGGTTTTAAGGATTTATGCTCATGTAGATCATAATTTTTTGACTGCTAGTATTCCTACATTTAGATTGAATGTTCATGTTAGGAGGCTTGTTAGTGAAGGATATAAGGTGGGTGTTGTTAAACAGACTGAAACCGCGTCGATTAAGGCTCATGGGTCGAACCGTGCTGGCCCGTTTACTCGTGGGTTATCGGCATTGTACACTAAGGCCACCATCGAGGCGGCCGAGGACTTGGGAGGTGGTGAAGAGGGGTGTGGGTCATTGAATAATTACTTGTTTTGTGTGGTTGAGAGGGATGTATTAGTGGAGAATGTGGATTGTGGTATTGAGGGTGGATTTGAGGTGAAAATTGGGGTTGTTGCTGTTGAAACATCAACTGGGGATGTTGTTTATGGGGAATTTAATGATAATTTTATGAGGGCTGGTCTTGAATCCATCCTTTTGAGTTTGTCTCCAGCTGAGTTGCTTCTTGGGGAGCCTCTTTCGAAACGAACACAAAAGGTGATTGGCTACTTCTCCTCCTTGTTTGCTTCAGGCACCTGATTTTGTTTGATTTTATGTGATAGTTTTAGCATTGTTCTTGTGATTTTCTTGTATGTTAAGATAGATAATTGATTGCTTAAATTATTGAGAATCTATCAATGCAGTTCATTTATTCCTTACTAGTATCTATTGTACTTGTAAGGACACATTCTGGAATTGGAAAATTGAATATGAAGAAATTTGTCTTTGGTGAGAAATCACGTTTTATCATCTATATGACTTGTCTATTAACTAAAATCAGCATGTACTTGATCCCAATACTAGGATAGGTTGATAATGGAAGAACGAATACTGTTCAAAACTTTTATTGTTTGTCATAGACATAATTTATGTGCAATGTATGTCAAGCACTTTTGATTGGATGATTTATTGGTTTTCCTTATTTCTTTGACTTTTATCTCCATAGCTATTATTGACATATGCCGGCCCTGCATCTAATGTGCGCGTGGAGCGTGCCTCATGTGATTGCTTCAAAGATGGTGGTGCACTGGCTGAATTGATGTCTTTGTTTGAGAACACTAGCGAAGGTGGTTTTGAGCATTTAGAAGATAATCATGGAGAAGTTGCTGGTGAAAGAAATGGACCAGCAATCAAGGTATCTTGCTGCTATTCTTGTCTTCAATGACCAAACTTTTTATATATCTATTTTGAATATTAGCTGCTCTGGCTGGTAATGGTATGAGTATGAGTATATGACTGTATGAGCTTTCATGAATTGAATTTTTTCAATCTCTGATAGTTGATGGAAGGTTAGCTGTTACGAGTTCTTCACGTATGATATATATACTTATATTAGTACTGGTAACTTGTTAACTCCAGTGAAATGATGGAGTAAAGTTTTTTCTTTCTAACTTTTTCTTTCTCATTCTATACATCACCCCTCTCGTTCTCAGCCTCCCTTTGATATTCTCCTCATTAATTTATCAGTTTCTGGAATTTGACCTTGTCTTATAGGGGATCATGGGAATGCCAGCATTGACTCTGCAGGCTTTGGCTGTTGCTGTGCGACATCTGAAACAATTTGGTCTGGAGAGGATTTTGTCTCTTGGGGCTTCATTTCGGCCATACACCAGCAATAGTGAGATGAATCTCTCAGCTAACACACTTCAACAACTAGAGGTAAGTTGCAACTTTGATATGTCTTCTTACTCTTCCAATATTTATGTGTGGGGCTTCTCTCCTTAATCCTCTCTATGCAGAATCAGTAACCTAAAATCATGAAAAATAAATAAAGAGCTGAGCAAATAAAAATGGTATTAAGGGGGAAAAAAATGGTATTGTACTCCGTATAATTTATGCTTGCAAAAATATGAATGAAGTTAGGGACTTCTGTTGCTAATTAGAATTGGAATCGGGAGCAGGATAAGGGTTGAGGAGATTGGCTAGTGGATTAATATTTTGGTTTAGGATTAAAGCTCCAATACCCTATGAGGTAGTAGTGTTTTGTTACAGAATATTAAACAAATGATCCACAAGTAATAAGTATTAGCTTCATCAATTAATTATTTGATTTTTAAATATCTTATTTCCTTCCCACTAACTACTGTTCTTATAAAATTTTCCATTTTGCCTTTCAAGGTTTTGAAGAACAGCAGCAATGGGTCAGACTCTGGTTCGTTGCTGCAGACTATGAATCATACTCTTACAATATTTGGCCAAAGGCTTCTAAGGCATTGGGTATGAGTAGAACTGAACTGTAGCTTTCAAGTAGTTTGAATTTTATCTTTGATCTGCAATTTTCATTCCCCTGTCCAGGTAACTCATCCGTTATGTGACAGAAATATGATTGCTGCCCGACTTGATGCTGTTGTTGAGATTTCAGAATCTATGGGTGGCTGTAACACTTCTGTTGGATACCAGCATCTTGGCGAGGGCGACTCTGATGCTGCAGCTGCTCCAAGTGAGATAAATTTTGTGATATCTTCAGTTTTGACTACATTGGGACAGTCCCCTGATGTGCAACGTGGGATAACAAGAATTTTTCATAAGACAGCCACCCCATCTGAGGTGATGAAGTTTTAATCCTTCTTGCTTCTTATTGAAAGCATTTGAAGATATTTGTTGAATCCATTTGATTAAAAGTATACTGTATAAACTAGGGTTTGGTGCAACTCTGCTTTATTCTGAGCAATTGGCTCATAGAGTTTATATCATTTCGTCCTGGGTTTGTGGTCACTTTCAACTTATTATCTTGTTTCAATAACATATATTACTAAATGCTGAATTGTGCAGTTCATTGCAGTTGTTCATGCTGTTTTACTAGCTGCAAAGCAACTTCAACAACTTGAAGTTGTAACAGTTCAATCTGCATTGCTGAGAAACTTGATTCAGACTGCTGCTTCATCCAGCTTGATAAGCTGTTCTGCCAAGTTTATGTCATCCTTGAATAAAGAGGCAGCTGAGAAGGGGGACCTTTTGAATCTCATTTGCATTGTTGATGGCCAGTTTTCTGAGGTTTGTAGCAAGGACCCATCATCAGCTTCTTCGAGCAAATTGAAGTCCCTGATTTTTGTCCTTGTTTATAATATCATGCAGGTTGCCGAAGCCAGAAAGAAGGTAGAGGTGGCTAATGAGAAGTTGGAATCCCTTATCAATATGTATCGCAGGCAGCTTAGGATGCATACCTTGGATTTTATAACTGTGTCTGGAACAACTCATCTGATAGAGGTTTGCCTGATGGCATCTATTTATGCCATTTGCTGTATTTGTACTAATGTTGTAGTAATTCTAAAGCTCTTCATTTACCTAATAAACAAATTGTATTTGCAGCTGCCTTCAGAGACTAGGGTACCTTCAAACTGGGTGAAGATTAATAGTACAAAGAAAACAGTTCGCTATCATCCACCAGAAGTTTTAACTGCTTTGGACCAGTTATCATTGGCAAATGAAGAACTAACTGTCATTTGCCGCTCTGCATGGGATAAGTTTTTGGGGGAATTTGCTAGGCATTATGCAGAGTATCAAGCTGCTATTCAAGCACTTGCTGCTTTAGATTGTTTGCATTCTCTCGCAGTTTTGTCGATAACTAAGGTATGATGTAGTAAGATGACTTACTTTTTAAGTTTGCATTATTGCTCCTCTCTCTTTCCCTTTGTCTTTCATATAGTATTACTTTGACCTTTATGCTCATCTTTTGATATCTGATGGCTCAATTACCTATTTCAGAATTATGTACGTCCAGTTTTTGTGGAAGATAAAGAACCTGTTCAGATGCAGATTGTCTCTGGTCGTCATCCGGTGTGTTGTAAATTATATATGTCTTTGTTTTTTGCATTCCTAGGCTTCTAGTAGTCGGGGGGTAGCATCTTAAGTTTATTATTTTATATTTTTCTGGCTGGATAAAAATTGCTAGACAATATGTTGCCCAAATTATTTCGTGATTTATTGATTTATTTACTCTCTGTGTGTGTGTGGACCTGTTTGGGGGGGGGGGGGGGGGGGGGGGGGGAACTACCCTAGGTTCCCGGAAAATGACATAGGGCTTTAAATACTGTGTTATGAAACAAGGTGATTTCAGGATCAAAACTAGGGATTGAAGTTTTCATCTTATTGTCCACACATTCAGAAAGTAGACAGGTCTGGTGGGTTGGAAGCTTGGGGACCTTGGTGGGTATTAGGTTGGGTGCTATGTTACTCCTGGTATTTGAATTTATTGGAAATTCGTTTGTCTGACAATACTCTTAGCATTGTTGTTTATTTTGTTCCATTGAGTATGTCAGGATATGAACTAAATTTTCTTCGTACATGACATAGTTGGTAATTAATGTGCAGCAAAAAAATTTTAATTTAGGTCACACGCAGTGCTTATAAATGTATGCTAAAGCAAATATTTTAAATCTATGTTGTGCTTCTTTCTTATTAATGGAGCTTTGTAGGTTCTGGAGACTATTCTAGAAGACAATTTTGTCCCAAATGATACTTTCCTTCACGGAGATCAACAGTATTGTCAGATTGTTACCGGACCAAATATGGGTGGCAAGAGTTGCTATATTCGCCAAGTTGCCCTCATTACAATAATGGCCCAGGTACCTATAATCTAGTTCTCCCCCCCCCCCCCCCCCCCCCCCCCCCCAAAAAAAAAAAAAAAAAAAAAAAAAATTCGCAACTTGTAAGTTCTTAGTATAAGGCTTTAGCTTAGTAGTCCATTTAATTGGCTACCTCCATTTCTACATCCTCTATCTTAAATATTACTCAGACTTTTGCCTTATGTTTGATTATTTGATGCCTATCCAAGAACTTGATCAGATGGTCTAATGTTAGTTGAGAGCTCCAAGCCATGCTATAGGTTCATTCTTATAATAGCCGGTCCTCTTGAATCTAGTTTCCATTTTCATTGTGTGGATGATATTAAATCTAATCTGGATAATTAATATCCTCCTGATTTCATAACTATGTACCACTCTTACGTCATTATGTTGTCTCACCACTCAGATATCTGTGTTAAACCTTTTGATATTTGAATATAATGTTAGCATGAAATGATTCTTGGTAAAGACTGAGGTCTCTTGTCAAATGTTTTTAGGTTGGTTCTTTTGTACCAGCGTCCTCTGCTAAACTTCAGGTGCTAGATGCTATTTATACTCGAATGGGTGCTTCGGATAATATTCAGCAAGGAAGGAGCACCTTTCTGGAGGAACTTAGTGAGGCTTCTCACATACTCCACAACTGTACATCGCACTCTCTTGTAATTATGGATGAATTGGGGAGAGGCACAAGTACTCATGATGGTGTTTGCTATTGCCTATGCTACTCTGCACTATCTTCTGAAGCAGAAGAAATGCATGGTGCTATTTGTCACTCACTACCCTAAAATTGCTGATATTCAGAAAGAATTCCCTGGTGCAGTTGGAGCGTACCATGTCTCATATCTGACAACAGGGAGAGATAATTTTAGCCCTAAATCTGGTGAAACTGATGGCAATATGGACCATGAAGATGTTACATACCTCTACAAGCTTGTGTCGGGTATCTCCCAGAGGAGTTTTGGTTTCAAGGTTGCTCAGCTGGCACAGGTCAGGTGTTGTTCATCCTTTCTACACATGCCACTGTCTCTAACACCTACCTCAACCCAATCCACCCAACATACACCAGGGAAAAAAAGTAGACTAGGCCTCACTTATTTCAAGAATAAGCGCAACAAAGCTAGATAAAAACGTATTCCTTTGGCGTGAAATTGAAAATGTTTATCTAATTCTTGCAGCTTCCACCATCATGTATTCAGCGAGCAATGGAGATGTCTTCAAAGTTGGAGACATTGATCCAAAGGAGAACCAGAAATCGTCTGCAAGAAACACTGTTGACAGATGGTGCAAGTGATGCATCAGATAATCTATCAGATCTTGCTGATTTGCTGAATAAAAATGACAACAGAGGCATGATCCAATTGACTGATGCTTATATGAAGTTCTTTCGGAACCTGTGGTTGATCTTGGGAAATAATAACCTTGAAAAGCAACATGATACTTGGAAGTCTGCTAGGAGTGCTGCAGCTGAGTTGATTGCATGGTAAGCATGAATATGAGTTATTTCAACCCTCCTACCTCTTCAAAAACACCAACACTTGCTAGATAAAGGGATCATGTGAAAATTTCTTTTTCAATTACCTTCAAAACTTTTGCTGACTGCTAAAAGTAATCAAGAGTGTTAGAATTCACCGCCTGGAGCTTGGTTTTGTAAGGCAAAGCTTTTTGATCAGGCATAACTAAGTCTTACTCACCCTCACACCTCAGTCCTGCAGCTTGATTTTTGTCCATTATTTTCATTTAATGATAATTTCTCCAGAAGTAAAAAGATGTTCCTATCAAAAGCTGTTTGCCTGAACGATGCTTGTTAAACTGTTAGGTCATAGATAATTCTAATATCTCCTATCATTGAGATGAATGGTGTGCACACCCTGGGCACTGCTATGGTGATAAGGGACAAACGAGTGAATGTTCATGACTCATGAGCTAAATTTGAAGCTTGTGCTAGCTTGCTTTTTTTTCTTTTTTCTTTCTGTTTTTTTTTTTTTTTTTTTTTTTTTTAAATTTATTTATTATTATTTTTTTTAATGAATGGCTTAGATAAAAGATGGCAGCCCATTATGCTCTGTTTTTTATGGCGTCAGGCTTTGACCAGATGTGCCTTCCTGGCTTTTCCTGTTAGAACATGTTTGGACAATTTGATTAAGTTGATTGTAGTTTAGGCGTTTAGCTCCTTTTCTATGAAGTCTATGGTAGTATCCAAATTTCAGTTTCTCATAACTTGCAGCTCTTAACAGTTTGAAATCTGTTTTCAGTTTTGCAGATGATTTATGCTAACACTTTCTTCTACAGCTTTTGGAAGTGGCAAGAATGACAATTCGGAACAACAAAACAAGTTTCTCCAGATTTCCCCCCAGCACTAACCCCTAGTCCCCTATGTATAGAAGTATTTCATGTACATTAATGTAACAATACTAGTGCACATTTTGCAGTGTCTTGGGATGCAAGTGTGTTTACTATGATTTGTAACTTGATCAAATCAATTTTGTAAATCTTGTTAGGCTGATTCTTCAGTTGAGAGAGGTATGGTCATCCAGTTGTTGATTTGAGGTGGTTTCTTGAATACTACTGTTCTTATCATTGAGTTATAACAACTTTAACACGGTAAAGAATTAATGGATATTGTTCTCATCCATTTTAAAGGTATATGGATTTACACTCAACGAACATCTGCTATGCATTAAAATGCTTGTTAAGAGTACAGAGTACTGCTGGGATATCCCCCGTACTCGTAGAAGTGTCGAGTCACTCAATTATTAATTACAGGTAGTGTTAAAATAAATAAGATACATGTGTTTTATTAAATAGCAACAATAAATTTATGATAAATTCGGAAATACATTTCCACTCCGCTTGTTACATACAAACCACAAGCATAGGAAAAGGGAGCTCTCTCAAAGAACCATTTCTTGCAAAGAATACTGCTGCAGCGACTGCAGGATTATTATAAACTTTTGAACAATATAAATAGCAACAAAACATGTACTCTCCACAATTTGGCTCCAATAGAATGAATTAAAAATTTTGGAGTGCTCCATGGATATCGAGGCGCAAATCCCAAAACAGCAGGACCAAGTCATGGAATGCACAACCAGTAGTCTACAAGTACTCTACACCGACATTTGATCTCAACCCGATTCAAGAAGACTAGGCTGATCATCAAACTAAATAAGATTGATTGTGAATGATACATATGGATGTGAATCTGCTTCACCTGCCAGCCCAACCATTGCTCCAACTTCTTCCTCAGCTTTCCAGTGAACACTGCAACCATAAGCATAGCAAAAAAGAGGGAGGAATCAGCAAAATTTCAAGAAAAGATTTGCCAGGACTTCTTTAATTAGAAAGTAGTATTCGCATTAAAATTTCAAAAGAAAGGGGAGATAAAGGCCATGGTGCGAGGAGGTAAATTTTAGACAAGGACAGTTTTGTGAGGCATCCCAATAAAAGGAAAGCATATTTTTGTCCTAACAATCTATCATAAAAAGATGCAACAACATAAATAATGAAACGATGACAAATTTCAAAAATCTTATCACATCATTGTCACCCAATATTCATTTTTAGACAGTCAATGTTATCCTGCATCATCTTTCAGAAGCCAACACCATAAACAGATGGTGAGATGCGGTCTATTGTTAGTTACCTGTTTCCAGCACTACAATGTTTTTCAAGAATTGAGCGTACTTTCTTCTCACTTTTCGTGGATGGAGCCAAAACACAGGCCTGAAAACAAATAACCAAATTCAATAAAACAAGACCAATCAAATGCAATACAGTGAAATTTAGATCAAAGGCCTAGGTACCAAGAAATTCGGTGGCAAGCCATATCTCAATATGCTTTCAGAAAAAACACGTACAGCACAGAAGTGCATCCATGAGCTGAACACCTGTAAAGACACTTCAAGTAAGTTCCTGCAAATAGTCTATTTTTACTCGCGTAATAGTTTCTTTAAATAGAGGAAAATGTCTCAGCAATAGGTTGTAAACAAGCATGAACAGAAAAGCAATAATTGTGTTAGCATAACAGTATATAATGATGCTTTTACAATTTACATGGAAAGAAGACTACAATACATAAAAAAAAAAAATAACCAAAGCTTCAGGTGTTGTGTTAGCATAACAGTACTCATTGCTTTGGCTTTAGGTGTTGTGTCTAATTCAGCATTTACAGTAAGGGTTATTGTTGAAATTTAAAGACTGGATAATTCAGACAGTACTTGAGGCTGATGCCATTTAAAGTTTGGAATTTTCAGACAGTAACTAAGTAAGCTATCTTTTAGTTTTCCTTCAGTAATTAGGAATTACTATTAATCGCCCTTTCACAATAAGGCGGTACTTTAAATGACCCCCTTTAACACATCACAGTTTAAAAAATTTCCAGCAATTATATACTCATTTGCACAGATGTTCCCCAAAACACTTAATGAAAATGTCTTTTGGAGCAAGAACCTCCGCTTTTTATTCCTAATGAATTGTGAATGTTTCTGTCCTCATTTTCCATGTTTCAACACCCAACTCAACTCCCACCCCTGGCTCCTCCTGTTCTTATCTCCCTCTATTATCAGCATAGAAGATACAAATTAGAAAGCATTGTAAGGCGTGAAATACAATAAGACACAAGCATGAGAAACAGAACAACCCAATTAGAGCCAGGAAAAAGAAAGCTAAATTTTATGGTCTTGTGCTGTAAAAACAGATGTCAAAATAATTTTAGAAATTGAATTTCCCGTAACACCCAAGATATCCAAAGACTCTCTCAAACTTACAGCTTTGTCTTCTAGGTCAAGATATTTGGAGATAGAAACATGATTAGGGCAGTATCTAGGTCAAGCTGTGCGACAGAAACAGAAGGAAAAACAACCAAAACTAGGCAGCTTTAAAATAAACAATCTCCGCAGCATCTTACACTTAACAAGGAAAAAAACCACTAGTTAGATTGATACATCAACTGAGTTAAATAGCATTACAACCTCCACTAGGCCTCAATAATGGAGTGATAGCCCCCCCACCCCCACAAAAAAAACACACACACAGCATAAAATGTTCTCTTCTCTTTCCCTCACTAAAAACTTTGTTCCAATAATATAAGGTTCAAGAAAATTGAGGTAGAATTGAAGTGTTGGGGTGAGAATTCCATACCCTAATTCGAGTGTCCAACACAAATACACTAAATTTGGTCTCCAAACCGATTAGGATCTGTTCTGATAATTCAAAATTCAACTATTGATGAGTAAAATTCTGGAAATTCTACCCCTACCCCGGAGCTATGATAAAAATAGGATGGGGGAAAAAGGAGAGGAGAGGGGGGGGGGGGGGGGGGAGAGAGGGTCCCATTATCATCCATTATTTATAGGGAGATGTGGCAGATACATAACTTAATGTATGAAAATATTAACACAAAATGTCCAAATATTGTCACTTGAAATGGAACAGTTTCAGAAGCAAATCTACCTAAGGGCTAAGACTGTAAGACACAACCCTCCATAAAGCAGAACAGAACAAGTTCTTTGTACTCCATAAGCTATAGACTTAATATTAAGCATTCTCCAGTGAAAAGATTATGAAGAGCTCAGAAAGTTACCTCCCCATAACTGGAGTAGCACCATTGCAAAAGTGCACTTCTCATTGACTCCTGGTCACGTGTCAATTTTTCCAACTCTTGCTTCCGTGAATCTTGTGTTTCTTGGTCATGTTCAAAATCTCGAATCTGAATTGCATTTAAGTATAGAAGCAATGAGGAAACCTTTCAAGAATTATAATATATTTAAGGAAGGCTGCTTATTAAATCAGACTGCTTGGGGGAAATAAACAATAAACTCAAGCCTTGACTGATGATGGGAAATATAAATGAAGTTCAAACCAGTAAACCAGGTGATAAGGAAAAGTAGAGGAAAACGAAGAACCTGAAAACCTCTTTCACGAGCTTTTATTCTGAAGTTATCAGCAACACGGTTAAACAAAGTAACAGTGTACAGAGCATATTCATTGTCCTCATACAGCTTTTTGGATGACCTGGGGACCTGAAAGATCATAATTTAGATAATGCACTGGTCTGCAGATAAGATACTATTTTGGCATGAGCCACAATAATAAAAAGTTTACTGAATCCCTATTGAGACTCGGGAGGACAAAATATAAACAGGCTCCTTACCACATATTCTGTCAATGTCTCGTAGCTTGCTAACCAGTCCTTTTGTGAAAACTTGGAAACAACTGCCAGAAGAGTAACCATATGCTCTGATATAACAATATCCTCTGGCTTTACTAAGCTGGAAAGATCTCTCACCGCTAAGCTGATATGATAAGAAGCTTGTCAGCGGACAATATGACAAGAAAGTCACTAAGGCCAGACAATATAAGCTTAGCTGGACCTTTACCTTCCACTTTGTTTCCGGTGAATTGCATTAAGTTGGCTGCGCACATTGCTATACTCAGCAACACGGACCTAGCAAAAGTGATATATTCCAAATGAATCAATCATTTAAAACAAAACAAAAAAAAAAATCATAGTAAAAGCAGTAAAAAGTATCATTCAATATGTCACAAGATGTCCAAGGCTTACATTAAATAGCCATGAAAACCATAGAAATTTATTGTATTCATAAAGTGTTTCTTATCTATACTTAACACAAATTATTTCGTTCGTCAAGTTACACTTAATATCCCCATCAACACTAGCATCACATGCAAAATTCAGAGTTAATCCCTGTCTAACTTTATCAGGTTCACGTATACAACGAAGCCATATTAGGTTGACATATCCATTCACAAATACCTAATAGCAGGTTAATCTAACTTAATTAACTACATATGTTGCAGAAGGTTTTACACAAACTAGAAGGTAGAAATTAAGCTGCTTTTATAAAAATGTTAAAATTCAATTCCAAAATTGCTTCTGGAATGAAAAAAATTCTAAAATCCATTCAATTCAATTTTGCAACAAATAATAAAAGCTGACAGATTTTAGTCTATTGAAAATTTTCTATGCAGGTTCGATTTGTTCGAATCTTGCATCTTCTCTTTGGAATGTTCCAATGAACAGAATCTGATACAATATTTATTTCAACTGGAGAAATGATCATAGAAACATAGTAATTCAAACAACTTTTTCTTAAATCATTCCAAATTGAATGATCAGTCTCAAATACTCGAGGGAGGACTAATTGTCCTTTTTGTCGAATAAGATACTAAATACACAGCCATGAGGAAACAGCTTATTATATTTACAGCTAACCCATCTTTGGCGTGAGGGAAGACCTTCAGGCCTCTGTAGGAACTCCCATGGCAAGCAGAATAATCAAGTAACATTTTTCCCAGGCCAAATAACCTGATATTCATTGGTTAAGTTGTTGTAAGATATTAAAGTATCTTAAGCTACCTTAAGCCAAGCATTATGTTAAGAAAAACTAGTTCTTCAAAGAGCCAAACATCAGTTTTTGGAGAAATTATACATTATAAGTAGACCCCTACTGCAGAAGCATACATAGGAAAAAGGAAAGAGTTGGACTTTTTAAGCATAGGTACAAGTACTTGAAATCATTTAAAAGGACGAAACAGCAGAATTCTAGGGCAAAGAAAGAGTTGTAGGGACTGTTTTAAATTTCAAAAAGTCCACCTACAGGATTGCAACAACTCAATGTTGATACTTCACACTTAACCTGCTATCAGACCTAAACTTTATGTTCAGCATGTTTTGATCTTTTCACAAAGATGCTGACTACAAAGCATAGCATTACAATTCTAGTTACAAAGCATAGCGCTGCAACCCTAAATTCATCAGCAGCTAAATTGCATCCTAAGTTAAATTTCAATTAACCACCTTAAGGGTTGCTCCAAATCAAATGCTAGTACTTCAACATCTATTAATTTGATTACAGACCTAAACTTTATGTGATCATGTTCTTATGTATTCACAAAAACACTGATCACAAAACATAGCATAAAAATCCTAAATTCTTCATTAACAGCTTAGTTACAATCACACATAAAGCAAAACAAAATAAAGATAAACCCGGTACCTTGAGGTCATCTTCAACCTTAGCCACAAACCTATGAATGCCATCAACAACCTCTTTCAAAGGCGACATAGTCGGATACTTTGCTTCATCCCACACAAATCTACCACAAGAATTCAAAACAGCAACCAAAATCACAAAAAAAAAAAAAAAAAAAAAAAAAAAAAAAAAAAAAAAATTCATAGTCAAAACAGACAAATTATAGATCCTTCAAAACACCTCACCTAGTAAGATAAGAATCAATTGGAACACCATCAACTGTCAAACCACCACCTTCAACACCCGAAGATCTCTCCAACTCTTCGATCTGACGCCTGATCTTATGCGTCACACCTTCCACATATGCATTCGCCTTCAAAAATCACCAATCAATCAAATTCAATTCAATTACACATTGTCGCTAAATTCAATTACAATCAAACAATCATACCTTCAGAAGATCATCAGCAAGTGATAACAGCGAATCTAGGGTACCAACACGAAGATTAGGCACATTAAACTGCAAAATTGACATCAAATATCAAATTAAAAACCACAAATCTCGTTAAAATTAAACAAAACTCAAAAAAAAAAAAAAAAAAGAAAAGAAAAAAAAACTCAAGAGAAAAGGAGATTTACATACTCGATAAAGAGGAGTGTCGAAGGATTGTTTGGAGATAGAATCCTGCAATTGAGACCATAAAGTAGAGGCAGATGATTGTACGGGAAGAGACACCATCCAGTATCTCGTCGCCATTGTTGAAAAAGTCGAGCTTTCTCTCTCTAAGTGTGAGTTTCTCTCTCTAATATGATGGATGTCGTTGTTGAAGGAAGAAGGGAGGAGAGAGAAGAGAGATCAGTGATGATGATAGGTAGATGACAGACTGCTGGGAATTCAGGAGATGCCTACACGACAATTTATTTTTACCTATGATCGATCAATCAATTATTATTAACATAGTTTAGTTTAGAAGAGAGTAGTTTTTATATGTGTCCGCGGTTACTCGATCTGTCAAGAGTTACTTACTCAATCTGTCAAGAGTTACTTAATTGATCAGGATTTACTTAGTTAATATTTTGGTGTGTGTTACCTTGCCACACAGTGTGAATGGCCACACATTAAAGAAGCATAGAAAGTTTAAGCGGGGCAGCGTGGCAGCGTTAAGGTGTGCAAGATAAATTCAATAACTTTTTTTGAGTTGGTAAGGAAAAGGGCCCTATCGAGTTGGAACCTTTCACAGGTCCTCCTAACTCGAGTAGCGAGTTAAATACTTTAGAAGTGAGCGGGAAGGGTAAGGGAATCCGCACCCTTAAATCTTACCACTAGACCAAGCTTTGTTTGGTAAGATAATTCAATAAATGTAAGGGTAAATACATTGGCTCGTTGATAAGGAATTAAGGAGTGATGGGCTCAAAATTGATCATTGTGGTACATGTTGATTTTGAATTTAAATCTTATCAAGGTTTATTGGAATATGAAACCAAAATCCAATTTTATGTAATTGTACAAGGTCTTGTATATCTAAGAACCCCACTTTGAATGTGCTTAAAGCCATTTAATGGTCCTCCTAACAACTAAGCCAATTTTTGCACCTAATTACTCATTGAATAGTAGTAGACTAGTTGGCTTATGTTATCTCAATCTTCTAAAACATGATGATAGATCATAGATGACTAGTACAAGGAATATGGCCACATGGCATAATAGCTTTATAACGAATATGCCCAAATCACAATTATAATCAGAAGAAGCTAGACTTACCATTGAACAAAGCTCACATTGATACAAATATAGAGCTAAGATAAACAAAGAATACAGTTTAATATACATTAACTATTTCTATATGAATTGGTTTCAAGATAGATCTTCTTTGATGCTGCTCAGGAATTGCCTGAGCTCTTGTGCTTTCCGAGCATGATCAGGTGATATTTCCATGTCCGAGGAGTCACTCAGATCAATAACATTAACTAGTTCTACATTACCTTGACACTTTGACACATAGCGTGTCATTGGTACCGGAGATGGACTCAAGAGATCGATCACATCAGTTTCCATACTAGTTGGATGATCTGATTGGTGATCCATATTAGTATTATTATTTTTGTTTTGAAGCTCAGGATTATTATAATTATTATCAATATTGCTCTCATATTCTTCATCCAAAAGTGTGTCAGAAATTGTTAAGTCTTCAATGCTGCTTACTGATGTGGATGAGCTGTTGCATGAGGTTAGTTTGTATCTTGCATTGTCCTCAGAATCAACGTCGATTAACGGGCTTTTAGTTCTATGATCAACATTTCCAAAGACACCCGGCTGGTGGGTTAGAAGTTCCACACACGACCCACCCATTAAGTGGGCTGGATCTGACCCGGCCCACAGGCCACCTCTAGAAGCTATGTCTTCGGACCTCTTTGGTTCACAACTGTTATGATCTGAGGCTGACTTGGATCCAGCATTGTCCTTAGACTCAATGTCGAGTAACAGGCTTTGGAGTTTTGCATCAACTTTAGCCATAGAAGCTGTGTCATCTGATATCTTTGGCCTTGCTTTCTGGCGATTCTGCTTCTTTGTTTGAGCTTTTCTTTCCTCAAATTCTGCAATCTTCTCAGGACAAGCACTGTAGGAGAAATGTGATGGTCATTACTATTAGGATTGACACCTATAGGACAATCTACCCAGGATTGACTGCTGTTTGCGGCAATAGACAGAGAAAATTAAAAGAGAACGAAAAGAAAAGCTAAGGATTAATTACTACCTCCGTACAAGATCAGCTGGTACTACGGAAGTTTCAAGGCCATCAAAATCTTCCCATGAAACTTCAAGGCATTCTTTACCTTGTACTCTTCTAAGCTTGCGAACTTCAGAAATAGGACATTTTACAGGCATCTGTCGACGGGATAGGCAAATTATAAAAATAAATGAATAAATAAAGTTAAAACCAGAAATCTGATTAGTGTTTTCAAGGATTATGACTTTTATCAAAACACACACATGATCTTAATCATCTTATCGGATTTATCATGATGCGTATCTTATTAGTCCTCACTGGAGGAGAGGTTGTTACTACTGTCATTTGGTGCAAACCTAGATACTAGAAAGACTGTTGTACATAAAACTCTTCTGGTTAAGCAATGGCTGGCATCAAATAGATCATATCCTGAGGGTGGTGCATTCAAAGTTATAACTGCTAGAAGGTGCACACTGGAGACCACGTAAATAAATGGTGCAACTAATAAAATATAGAGATCGTATTATTGAGCAATATTCCCAGATTTATCTTGCAATGTAGATCAAAAGAAAAACTTTTACAATGTATCTCAACAAGGCTGGCAACTTTTTCAGTCCAAAGGATAATTTTATCTAAGTGTATTCCAATGCTAAGACGAATCAGAGTTGATCTATCATATCGTCACAAACTCACAATGTATGTAAAAGACTAAATCATGGTATCTCAATGAATAGTTTCTTACAGAGAGAATGAATTTGTAATAAAAATTACCTATCCCCCCACCACACACTCCCGGCACAAAAGAAAGAATGAGCAACAGATTATCAATATATCAGATAAAAGAACTCTTACTGTGTCCAATGGAAGTGCAGCTCCTAACCGTGAGGAAGACAATCTCAAATTAGCAAATTTCCGCAGTTCTCTTTCAGCAATCCTTGGAAGGATATACTCATCTGAAATAGGTTCAACAAAAGAAGGATAATCTCAACAATGATTGCATACCAAATATCTTGAAATAAAAAGGTAAAAGGTTTCATTTTGAAACTGCAAGATAATACTGAGAAGCTACCAATTAAGTGAAAATCATCAGTAAAATTTCATCAAACTTTATACAAGAGTGCAACGCAAGAGAGCTGTTGGTAACTAGTTACTACATGATGATGAAGGACATCACATTTGTTATTGGCCATGTTGTAGGGAATTTTTCACATTGGGTGTCTACCCATGTTTTTTTAGAAGGAACCCTAGACTGTGAAAAACTAATACTCCCAAGGATTCCCAGTCTTCCCACAAGGTCATGACAATCTGAGTCAGGAAACCTGACTGTCCATGACTGTAATTTTTCCAAATTTCATAGTCCAGAGTAGATTTAACCAATTTAGTTGAAAAACAATAGCTTCCAGCCACACCATTAGACATAATGATTGATTGACGATGATAGACATATTTGAAAAGTAAATTTTCAAAAAGCTATAATTTTAGTCATATCATCACTTTGACGGTGATATACTTCTGAAACCTCTCCAATCCTTACTTTGTAACATGTAAATTTTCAATAAATTGTCTCCTCACATTAGTAAAGTTACTAGAGTAGAGTTAGTAGACAAAGAAATGTCACATAAATGATATTGCTAAACAGTAAACTTATTCGAGTATCTGCTGAAATAGCAAGAACCTGTTTTCTCAGGAGGCCATTCAAAGAACTTAGAACAAAGCTCCTGAAGCTCAGCACGCTTAAAAGGATGCACAGCAAGGACCCTGAAACATATGAACAAAATCCCCTGGTAAAAGAAGCAAATATAATGAAAACTTTGCATACAGGTACCCTAAACTTTGTCTTCAAATATCTCCCCTTAACAAACTACAAATTTAAGAAAAAATGTGACACTTATGCATGATATAGATTACAATTCCATACTTGGATCATTACAAAAAAATAGAAACCCAAAAAAAAAAAAAAAAAAAAAAAAAAAAAAAAAAAAGGAACAATATAGCAAAGACATGCAGTATAGGAAGAATGAGAATATTTGACTTGAGCCTAACAACTGTAGAACCAACCAGACTGACCTAGTGGATAATTAGGAATACAGAAAAACAAAAAAACCGTACCACTGAGTCAAAATCAAATAAAAACTGTATCAGGAATATATAGGCATTACCTGTACACAGAATCGGAGTCTGCTAAGTGACACTTAGGATTCATATATGCTTCGATTACTGGCAAAACTTCATAATCTTTTCTTAGAGGGAGCTGACCTCCTGAAGGAAAATGACGAAATAGCTATTCAAAGATTTCTCACAAATATATTGGTCCACAACTTATTATGGAGAACAACACAATGTGTGTCAAAATTTTAACTTTGAAACACACCCACATGAAAAGTCCCAAACTCCCAATACAAATGAATGACAAATCATGTAGCTGAAAGTAAGTTTGTCGGCTTGCATTTTGCACATTAAATTATAAATGAAGGGACAAGCATTGAATAACTAAATGGCCTGAGAAAAGAGGAAAAATTATAAAGAAAGTCTAGTTTTATCATGGAAAAACATCATGAAATTGAGAGATTTTCTCAATGAAGTACATGCCATTAACCATTATAGCTATACCTTGGAACTGTGCTTGTGTAAGACTGTAACCATCCCCGACCCCTCCCCATAAATAAGAAAAATCCTCAACTAAGTAATAGCTATAGCCAGTTTTCCACCCATACCTTTTTGCAAGTATGTCACCTCCAACAGAACACCACCACCAACACCCGGGCAAAAAAAAAAATAAAAAGGTCAAGACTCCAAATTTGGAAAGCACTATCTGTAATCCAGGATTTATGTCTATCACTATTTTATCCACTACTCCCATTTGCAAATATACTTATATACTTTTTCTACAAGCACTAACCTTTCTACTAAGTTTCAGGCTATACAGTGTTTGCATTGTCTTGCTATATACTTAGCAATCCAGAAAAACAGGTGCATAAAGCACGCAATGGTTACCTTTTAAATGTCAATTTGACCTACCAGTAGCCTTTATTTGGGGATCTGGAAAGTTCTCTTTCCCACGGCGCTCAGATATTTTCCCTTGTTTCTTTGAGGTTTTTAACGATGTCAAGTAAGATATACCGTCTGAAGTAATACGTTGAAGAACAACATCTTCGTTAATTGATCTAACAACCTGGCATGCTGATTCCTGTAACCAAGTGAAAAATAATTGATCTAACAACCTGGCATGCTGATGCACAGTTGCAAACTCCACCTTGAAGAAAGTTAAACTAGGTTTTCATACTTACAGGTCCAAACCCACGAACTCCATGAGAATAATCACTTCCTAAAAGAAGGGCAAGGGCAACCTGAAAGACAATCAAGTTGTCAACTAGAGCCATACTCCTCGACCAGATGAATGTCCAAGCTAAGATAACAGCTCACCAGTGAATGTCTTCCAAGTCCAAGTTTTTTCTCTATGTCATTCATTTCGTAGCAAACTACATATCCTCCTTTATCTATTCATCAATCAAACAAGTTATATATGTCTAAAGTACATCTTCTTATCAAACATATCAGAGGCAGTTTAAATTTCACCGCTCACCAAGGCATATATCTCTATACACAGTTCTTGCACCAAAAAGGAAGACATCTGAATCTGAAGTGAAACATCCATCCTGAAATAAATATAGGAAACATCAAACTTATAGCAATTGAGATTATCCTTCCTCCCCAGTAAAAGGGTATACTACTTACACACAGTGATTCTGAGTTTAGTAAAGCACATTGTGCTTCAGCTTCTTCAATCCTGAAACATTTAGAAAAAAAATAAAATAATTATAAAAAAGTTCAATACAGTACTGCCTCTTGTCAATCAAAGTACCACACATTCACAACTGATCATCTGACATCATCCCTTTTTATTTCCATGAAACTAGTGGCATAAAAAGGTTGACTTCCATAATTTAAGGGCGAGGGAGGGGGGAGTCAAAAAGAGCTAGACATATGGCAGAATGTAACATATAGTCCCAAAAGAACTGCATCCAATCATTTTTCTTATAATTTGAACACTGGGAATCATAATTATATAAAAACACATCTAAACATCGGCTTAATTTTAAAACATGAAGGAGGAAAGAAGAAAACTAGAGGTAAACATGGAAGAAAAAATTCTCTGTAAGCCAGCTAGAAGCGACCTTAATATCTTTAGCTGAAATCCTAACACTCAGTGTTAAAGCCAGATCTGCTGTTGTCTAATAAAAACAAAAAACGCAATAAACATACCCATCTAAGCAAGGGATACCAAGCGCCTTGCCCAGGAGTTTTGCCTCTTTGATCATACATGAAAATTCAGAACCCATATTTCTTCGAAGGGATGTAACTTTTTGTCTGTCTACATCATCTTGTGTAACCTGTCTTGATTTAACATGTCAAGAAGAATCAATGATAGTTTTATTCTCTTTACTTTGCTTATGAGAGCGAACAACATACAGCTACAGATATCTACCTCATTCACTGAATTTAAGCGCCTTCTATATGTAGAAATTTTGATGGCTGGGATAGCTCCATCTATTATAAAACAAGATGACATAAATAATGATGATGAAGACATACTGAAATTAGACTTCAAGGAGCTCTATTCTGATTGTCAATTTATGCAAGTCATACAAAGTCGAAAAAAGTCTCATTTTCACACAAAAGCACAAAATCAACAATCACATAAGTAGTCTCAGTATTCTAAACCATCTTAATTAACATTTCTAATCAGACCAGCTAACTTGATACAATATACATATTTTTGCTAAGCTTTTAACATTTTTGTTGTAACCTTTTCGCTTTTAGGAACTTCATTGATCACTAAAGGACTAAGATTTTACCTAATTAAGTTGTGTAACTTCAATAGTTAATAGTTCAACTAACACCTATCAGACAGTCTTTTACAAGAATTTGTAACAAACTCAATACAAAATCACTAAGCCTATCCTTCCATCCACAATAAAAGCATGCATAGAAAGGCACAAAAACCTGAAAGGGCGAAAATAATACAAGGTTAAAGAGGGCATACCAGTAACAAAAATAACACTGCAATTCAAAGAAATGAGAGCCCTTAATCTGTGAAAAAGACCCCTTAGGTAAACCTTCTCTTTCATTGCACAGTGTGACCTATTCACACTTTGCAGCTGCACCATCCAACATGACAGATCTATGCACACCCTCTTATTCCTGCAACCCCCAATTTTCAAGAATTACATAAACATTTTACCCACAAATTAATTAAATCTAATTAATTCATCATCAAATATGAAACATAAAACTACAAAACCCAAATGAAGAATAAAATCAACCAAAAAAAAAAACCCTCAAATTTTTAGTAATACAAAAATTTGAATTGAAATTAACCCAATTGAATATCAATTAAATAGGAATTGGCCATAACCCCTGAGAAAGAAATCATCTTTACAGCTTAGAATCAAACAACAATACTTCCGGGGTGCCCGAAATTTATAGTAACATTGATAGTGTAATTTAAACGAGCAATGTTACAATTAAAACATAAACTCGTAAAAATTGATAAACAGCAAACAAAATTAAAAAGAAAATTAGTAAGAAATACAAATGGGCTCGAGAATTTGGCACAAAGAAATCAAAAGAGAGAGATGAAAACTGGAATGTATGCAAAAACTCACTGAAGATGGTGAAGCGGTAAAGTTTTCTTGCAGGATTCCAAGATATCCCACAATTTAGTGACACCCATTTCCTGCTTTCTTTGTTACAGTCAGGATATTGTGCTTTGTGGAGACGAAAATGGAGGAGAGAGAAAGATGAAGAGATTAAAGAGGGAAAGCAAGAAATGAGGAAAGCTGCAATTTTGATTTTTGAAACATAAAAATGTGACGTTGAGAATGGTGGGTTTGATTTGCTTTCCGGTTTTTTCATTGTTAAGTTTTAACGTTAACCGGACTATTTACTGAACCATCCGGTTCGTAATTTCATTCTTGGACTTTTGTTGTTCACAAAATCAGTGTGTAAAATGTACGTTTATTGCATAATTTAATTTAATTTTACTACTTTATCTAAATGGGTCGTGTTCAAATTGATTTCATGCTGACTTTGTATAGTGTAGTGCCAGAAATTGTCAGCTCCAGTTATATAGAGTACATTAGGATGATAGTATTTCTCCATTCGTCTTTATTGAACTCTTGGAAATCAAGAACTGTTTTTTTTTTTTTTTTTTTTTCTTTTTTTTTTAAGCATGTTTAGTATGGTGTTTTTGAGTGGTGAAAAGAAAATCAATTAACCATTAATGAGGACTTATTTTTTTCTTTGGTTTTGAAATTTAACACATCAACTCCTTTGTTAAAAAAAAAAAAAAAAAAAAAAAACATCAACTCCCGTCCTGCAAAAACCTCTTTCTAATCTTTCAGAAGTCCCTACAGGCAAGACACTGTCAAATTTTGTTAAGGTGCAATGATCAAGAATACAGGAACAAGGGGATAATTGCACAGCTTATGCTTCTGAAAAAAAATATGTACTCGTAATACACATTCTCTTGTAATTTACATTCATTCATCTAAATCAAGACTACTTTTACAAAAAGAAGACTATTATTATTACAAGAGAAAATACTACACAAGGTTACAAACTTACAAACCATATACACATCACATTAGAAAGGGTGTTACACTGCCTCTTCTGCGATTTCTTTGAAGTCTAAGTCAGCTATGGTCTCCTTGCCAAATAGCGTGAATCCGACAGTCACCTACAAAAGATCAGGCATTTAATTCAGGGAAGGTCCATTGATGGCATTACGGATAGTGAAAACTGCTCTTATAAGCAGCACTATTAAAAGTTTTTTTGTTGATTAACATAGATATTTCCAATAATTCCTTTTAATTTAAGTATCGTGACTGAAGTTTTGCACACCCAAACAATTACTACAGTGGATATACCATACCCTCTCATTCTTTTTGTCCACCTTCTTGAGGATGCCTGAAAACTCTGCAAAGGATCCAGAAATAACTCTAACAGTTGAACCAATTTTCGGAATCTTTTTCTTTTTTCCTTTTGGATTAGACTCTGAAGTCTTTGTGGTTCGCCTTTTAGGACTTGAATCAATGAATGTTTCCAAAGAACCAGACTCAGACTCAAGCTGAGGCACTTCAGAGCTAAGTACTGGTTTTTGACCATCTTCAAAGGCTTGATCAGCTTTCTCCTGCTCCTCTTTTGCTTGTCTAAATATTTTCTGCATGTCATCTTCAGACACTGGTCTGGGCTTGTTTATTTGTCGTTTCCTGAAAACACGGCATAACAGATTTAACTCCATTGATGTCTGGTAATGTACCCAGGAATGACCTGGCCACGAAAAAACAAACGAGGTTTCCCTCACACTCAGCAAGAAAAATATGATCACATTTACCTAAAATCACTTGCTTCATGTAAAAAGCATATAAATGTTCCACTTCATGCATCCGTTCCACTTCATGCATCATCCCAGATGGAAATTATTTGTGTTAATAACTAGCCATTCATGGCCCGTTTGTAGGCACTAGGCAGTATACATGGCGGTGTTGGTTGAAGATGTGTGTGTGTATATTTTAAGGAAAAAAATCAGTATGTATGTGTCCATTGTAACACAACTTTACTTTAAGATATGTATTTTCTTAAATTTTTTTACCACTCATAACAGTAATAACCATTTCAGGTGTGGCATTGGTTGGGAATTGGAAATCTATGAAAGGAAAACAAATACAAGAATATGAACAATGTTAATATGGACGTTGGCATGTGTCTTTCCTTGCAAAATTACACATAACCTCAATACCACTACTGTCATTTATTACCATCTACCAAATAGACTGTTAAAGTTAACAGCTACAAGACTACAACTTAATAAATAATGGTTCAAGAAAAGCGAGTTAATGCTGCGAAATTGAGCCTAGAAGTGCAATTTGTTTACTGAGGAGCGATACATGTCTGGAGAAAAAGAAATAGACAGAACATAGCAAAGTCAAAGCCTTAAAGGTTTGCCTCAGGTACAACACAGCATAGAAGATTCAAAGTTTACTTTGGATTAGGAAATAAAAGCAAAGTTGTAATCCGGAATCCAAGGCCTGTTGAGTCATGTATTGGTACCAAATTTTAGTCTTGGGGAAGTTTCTCTCTAATTATAGCAGAATAACTGGTTCAATGGACAGTATGAGATGATAACATGCCACTGCAGCATTTAACTGATCAAATTCTACAACTTTAAAATTCTACAACACAAAAACTGAGTACATGACATTCACAATGTACTAATAACACCATTTACAGCATGCATTTTATTTATAAGCTATTCTAATTGTGAATAAACCTACCATTCTTCAAAGCAAAAATTGGATATTAGTTGTTACATAAGACATGGTTAGTAGCATGTGTTGCTATTGTTTAGCTTTTTTTTCCTAGATTTTCAGCACAAAAATCATAATGGTAATACTTCTCTTCACGCCTTCATTAACTTTGGTGACACACAGCTTAGATGGTAAATAAGTGATCATAATTGCTGGAAACAAAAAGGCAAACACTTATAGTATACTTCTTTAAATAGCCTCATCTCTCATATAAATCACTTTCGCCCTAATGGCCAACCCTTTTCACAACACAACCATCAATCAATAAATTAGTTTGGCTCATGTCAGGGGATATGACAAAGTTTCACAACACAACCATATGAACTCAAAAAAGCCTAACTGATCTCCATGCAATTGGGATAAATGTTTTGAGAAGCCAACAAACATCAAAACCAACATCTCGAAAAAAAAGAGCACCAGCATCAAGGCAGTGAAAGATTTAATTATTGCAAACAAAGCAGGAAAAGGAGTTAATAATAGCTTACGTGTTTCCAACTTTGGATCCAACAAATCCTCCTATGCCATCGTATTCTCTTATGAAGTCATGTATCTCTTTGTTCATCACACACTTCAAAAAGACACATCCAGGAAATAGAGGTTTTGGCTTGATGGAGAGAGTACCATTCTTCAACTTTCTTTTCACTTGTACTGCAGGCATATAAAGCTGAAATAATAGTAAGAATTGTTTAAAAAGTGAATATGGTTTATAGATATACTTCACTCTTCACTGTGCTTTGCAGTAACAAGATGGACATCAAGTATCCTAGTTCAGTTCTTACAAAACCATGCTGTTTATTTAAACAGAAAGAAAGGCCAAAAGTTACTAAGTAACTTCTTGATTATTTTCATGTTACACAAATCCAAATGCCATCTACCTATAATCAGATTTTTCAACAGTGAACCATCCACAATAGAATGTCACATTGTCCTAAGCCCTTATATTAAGGATTTTAACATCACATCTAAAATCATGACTACTATTTTCGGACGGAGGAATCGAAGACTCCGCAATGATACAGCATGACTCCATGAGTAAAATTGCACTTCACAACCAAGCATAATGTCAACACCTCAAGTCACAAATTGCTATTGTTTAATCCCAATATAACTCGAAATCGATCACTATTGATCTACAAGTATATTCATGATTGACCACTTCATTAGATAAGCATCATCATCAAAAGAAAACCTCATATTTCTTTCACTTAAACACATAACCAACACCATTTCCCATAACACAGCACTATAAAACTTATAATGAGTTATATAACAAACACATCACCAAAATAATTGCATTTGCAGAGAATTGCAACATGAAAAAAGACGGAGGGTTTGTCATTTTGTACGATAGTCACAGACTCACAGTTTCAAATCCCCCAACAACAACAGCAACAACAAAATACAACAATAACTTCAAATTATCACAAACCCATATGCCAAAAACACTGAAATTTCTCAAAATTACCTTAAAATCAATGCCAGGGTAATTATTAGCAAGAGAACGAGCAAGCTTTTCAGCAGTTTCATGACCATTGACCCGAGCAACCCGAGCGACCCACCATTGAGGGCCCAATTGGGCCAAAGTATCAAGATTAAGTTCTTCAGTCCAAGAAGCATATCTCTTCTTAGGTTTCTTAATCAGCCTCATCTCAACTTCTTCTTTCCAATCAAAAGCTTTACTTTCTCTCCTCTCATTCCTGAGCTTTCTTCTCTCTTTTGCGGGTAATTTTTGTTCTTCTTCAAGGGAATTTAGGGTTGCTGAGATTAGATTGAGGCGTTTGAATTTGGGGATGAATTGGATTGGTGAGGGAAAGGATGAGGAGAGAGAAAATGGGTTTTGAGAAGAGGGATTCCATTGTAGGATTCCTTGGTTCATTTTATCTTCCTGGGAAAAGAGATGGAGGGAAGGAGAACAAAGTGTTTCATAAAGAAAATTACTCCACTCTATTTGTTTACCTTGACATCATATGCTTGTTAATCCTCTTACAAATTGAAAGCAACACGGCTTGATTACTAACAGGTGCATAGATCGGCTGATGATGGAGCGTTTTAAGTTGGCCAATGTCTCAAGTTTGATATATTTGGAATTGTAGGAATACTTGTTGGGAGAGTTTTCCCTCATTTGAGCTCTGGTTTGATTCAAATTCGATTTAGTCAGAGTCTAGTAGGCTCTGAATTATCGAGTATGATTGCATTGAAAAGAAAGCAGCACGAGTCAAGACTAGTTGTTACTTGTTAGTTAGTGTGTTATCTTGAGACTACGAGACTCGTCATTGTCCAATCACATGGTATTACTCAATTGCTCCGTTTGACAATTATAAATCAGCTACTAGGTTATTGTATTGTGTGAGCTAATTTGACTATTGAATTTGATTGCTGACTTGTATTAGTTGTTTGTGTTAAAGTTAAGTAGTTGTTAGCTTTTGTCAAAAATAAATAAAAATAAATAAATCAATTGTTGGATAATAGCTACTTTATCGTATAGAATAACTATTAAAGTAAGTAGATGTTTAATTTATAATATGTATGAGTTTGAAAATAAATTGGTAAAGGGTAGTAAATATGAGAATTGTTTCTCTTCAACTTTTTCACAACTTCACTCATCTAAAAAATTCATATAATATCATGCTCATGCTCATGTCTTGGACATCTTGTAACATTGGGCAAACTATATAAAATATTACATGCGTTAGGGCCTGTTCTCTTCACCTTATTTTCAATTTAGTTCAGCTCTAATATGTTCAATTCAGTTCACTTCTTAATTTCCTTCTCTCATAAAATATTCAGTTCAGTTCAGCTCTAATAAGTTCAGTCAATCAAAACAGGCACTTATTCGCATTATAATTGCACCAATTCGCAATTTGAATACGATCTCTCATCAACACGTATAGGGACTATTAACTGTTTCACACAATGTATTCCATATTTCCATGGAATAAAGTAAGGAAAAAATTTACATCAATGAGAATCTTGTTAGATATGTAATAATGTATAATTTCTTTTATTAATATATCATTTTTACAATTTTATTTTTTTATTACAAATAAAAGATATATAAAGTAGCAATAAAAAAACGTGCATAAAACAATAATGCTAAATGGATTTTTTTTTTCTCCGCAATTGTTGGGCTGGGGCGCCAGGCAAAGAAGCCAAGAAGATCATCTAGACCATAGAGTCATAGACCCATAGTTCATACACCCACCTTCTTCTCTATATTATTCTACCAATTACTCCCTTTGAGATTTTTTATTAGGAAAACGTTATACCGGCATATATTAAATCAAATCATTTTCCGCCAAAGCGATAATGCTTTGGGGGAAAACGTCCATACAAACAAACTCTTGAGTTTTTGTGTATATCCCATCAAGCTACTAAATGGGCCACTATGTAAATATATAAACGTTTTTTTTTTTTTTTTTGGTTGTCTTTAAATATATGAAATGCTTTATTTTTTTTTAGTAATTTCTCTCATTTTTTAAAATAATATTCTCTCTATTTTTTTAATACGAGTATTATAACATTTACTAACTAATGGTCATACAATATCCCTTACTTTCTTCTCTCTCCTCAACCACATACCTTAACCTTTCTAAAATTAGAATTTTTTATATATACTCAGGTGTATCGTACACTCGAGTCATTTGTTCATTTATTTAACAAATGAGCAAATAATATTTTTATTTATTTGTTGATTGAATGAATAAATGACCCCGGATATATATAGTAACCTAATAAGGTCTCTTCTAAAATTCTGTAAAATCCAAAACATTTCATTTACTCCGTGCTTAAACACGGAAGGAGTACCAGTTGCCATTACCGACAATGGATAAAAAAAAATAAACAAAAATAATAAATGAAAAGAATAAAACACAGAAAAATGTGAAAATAGCCCAAGTACCAAAAATCTATCTACCTTTTCCTGAAAAATTTCTCATCCCAATCAAATATCATCACTCCCTTTCCAAATCTCGAAATTTCCCTTTTGTTTCTCTCTCCTCCTTCATAGGTCAGCCAAAGAGGACGAAATTGAACATTCAAAGTTAAATTCAAGCACAAAAATCCACCCCCTTCATCAAAAACCTCTCAACTGCTCCTCCATCAAAAACCCACATAAAAAATGGCGTTAGAATTATGGGAAACTCTGAAAGAATCAATCACAGCATACACAGGATTATCCCCTGCAACTTTCTTCACTGTAATTGCTGTAAGTTTGGCTTTCTACCATATGATTTCTGGGTTGTTTGGATCATCAACTCCTCAGCATCAACGTCATAGGTCTATGGAAGAAGAGATGGAGCCTTTGCCTCCCCCTGTTCAACTTGGTGAGATTAATGAAGATGAATTGAAGCAGTATGATGGTACTGATCCTAAGAAGCCTTTGCTTATGGCTATTAAGGGTCAGATCTATGATGTTTCTCAGAGCAGGTTTAATTCTAATTCTCCATTTTTTAATTGTTTTTATTGGTATATAATTATTCATGTGTTTGGAAGGTTGAATTTTTCTGGGGTTTGGATTTTGTAATTGTATTATTGGTTTTATGTAATTATTCATGTGTTTGGGTAGTTGAATTTTTCTGGGGTTTGGATTTTGTTATTGTATTATTGGTTCAATTTTATTATTAAGGGTTTGATTGATTTATTTAATTTGGACGATTTTAGGGTTCTACTTGCTTTTTTTAAAGGTATTATTTTTTAATTGGTTGATTAAAGTTTTGAACTTTGATAATTTGTGGGTTTTATCTCATAATTTGGGTGTATCTTTGACTGAATTTTCTATTGCTTCTAATTGTGATTATTTATGATTTATCTGTGTATTAGTATCGTTGTTCTGCATGTGTTTGATTAGATTATGGTGTTGAATTTGTATTTTATGGTATTAAAGCTTAAGGTTGCAGTATATGTGATTTGGGGGTTTTTGCCGCTGTAGGCTGGGGAGTATAATAAGGATTTTTTTTAGCATGCTGTTTGTGCTGATTATTTGCTTGTGAGTATGTGGTATGTCTTTTGAGTTGTGACTTGTGAGTATGATCCTCGACTAGTCGGGTGTGTAGGAGAGCGTCCTTATCAGTGTTTTCAATGACTTATGGAGGTTTGATTGACAAATGACTATGGCAAGTGAATTTTAAAATGTAAAATTATGACTTTATTTAGTTGGTTTTCACTTTGTTTTTCCCATCCTGTATACGATTGCTATGGTGGATATGTTTCTGTTTTGGAGTATATTATGTGCTGGAAGAGTATTTGGTGGAAGCAGGATTGAAGTAGTCTTGGATTGTTCATTTGTGCGGTTTATCAGTCATCCTATTGAATGTTTCTCATTATTTGGCATCTCATTTTTGGAGATTTGGTATTTGTGCATTTGAATAACTTATAGAAAGTGTGATGAGTTTAAGTTCTAGTCCTCCTGTGCTTTGAGTTGATCAGAATGTAGAATATGATTTGAACATTAATGTAAGCGGCGTGGGTTGTAAGGGGCTGTTTTAGTGATGGGTCATATTGCTGACCAATTTGGTTCAGAAATAGCCTCCCTTGTTTAAATGATAGGGTAAGCTACACCCCCCCCCCCCCCCCCCCTCTCTTTCAACCCTCATTCCCCACACCATACGCACTCCACCGCCACCAGCATTGGACTTTATGTTTTATTAGTTTAACCAATACACTTCAAATTATAATCACTTTAAATTCTCATCTGTATTCCACTTTTCAACTGCTTTGTTTTTCACTGGAATTAATTCTGCTGAATCGTCAATTTGTCATAATAGCATTGTATGAGTAGATTAGTATTGTTGTATAGGAAGTTAAAGGTCTGTTAAGCTTTCTGTCAGTCGTTTGGTTTCTAAACTGTTGAAAGTTAATGCCCCTCCTCCTTAAGCTAAAAGATACGACTGCCACTTCTTATACGGATAAAGGGAACTTGTATATCCCTGTCACCATGAATTTCAAACTCAACTAGTTTCTTTTGGAAAACGCTTTGGAAGGAAAACAAAATATCTAACTTCCCATGTTGCTTGTTTTCAACCTTTTATTTTCCTAACCAGGCATCTGTGCAACTGGAGTTTGTAGTCCTTCTGATAATGCACCTTTTGTATCATTAAAAAAAAAATAGTAAATAAATAAATAAAATAAAATAAAAAAAAAAACCAAACTTCCTATGTTGCTTGTTTCCGACATTTTGTTTTCCTAACCAAGCATCTTTGCAACTTGAGTTTGTAGACCTTCTATAATGCACCATTTGGATCATGAAAAATGTGTAAATTACAGATTTACAGCTACTTGTAGCTCTAATTTACTTTGATGCCTGACTTGTTTGGTTTGTCTAGTTTTATCTTGATTTATTATTACCTTGCTGCCCAGTTTCCACTGTCTTATTGTTTGCAAACCTTGTGCTTCTACATCCACCTTGATGCTCAGATGCCTTCTTGTTCATAGTTTAATGTAGCTTGTGTTCATTACTGCAATTTGTATTTGTTTTCTGTTTGAATGAGGAAGTTGTCAATCCCTACAAAAAAATCTTATTACTGTATCATGCATCATCTATAGATTTAGATTGCTGTTGAAAAACATTACAACTCTGAAGGGCTGTGAAATTTCAGTTAAATTTAGAATTTGTAAAGGCAATTTTGCATCCTGCCAATTCCAATGGCTTGTGAAATACGGAGTAGAGCACTACGGAAACATATTTGCAATCCTCACTCTATTTCATTTCATATAATTAGTAATAGTGGTGTTATGCAACCCACTTTGAGTGCTAACATTTGAAGTATTGTTCCAGGATGTTCTATGGTCCCGGTGGGCCCTATGCATTGTTTGCTGGCAAGGACGCTAGCAGAGCTCTAGCCAAGATGTCATTTGAAGAAAGTGATTTGACAGGGGATATTTCTGGCCTCGGTCCTTTCGAGCTAGATGCATTACAGGATTGGGAATACAAGTTCATGAGTAAATATGTGAAGGTCGGAACTATTAAGACGAAGGATGTTCCAGTAGCTGACGGATCCACTCCTAGTGAAACCACAGAAGCAACTGAAGCTCCAAGGCAGGCGGAAGACATCCCATCAGAAGAGCCTGCAGCAGAGACTGTGGAGACATCAGCTACCGATGCTGAGAAAAAGGACGAGTAATGTACTGTATACCGAGTTTTGGAAAACAAGTTTTCTAGTAGCATGAAGGAAGTGAGGTGGGGAAAGAGTAGGTTTGGTGTTAAAATTGTGTGGAATGTTGTGATAACTGAATCCTTTGCACAAGAACTTATTTCGGAGTATTTGAAATACTATTGTAAATAATCATGCTTGTATGTGGATTCCATTGAATAAGTTTGATGGGAATACAGCTGAAATTATTGCAATCGCATCTTTCATACTTCTTGCGCATTCCATTTTTTTGGTTCTGGAAAGAATATCCCATCCAAGTCAGGCCATAAGTTTACGCAGAATCTCCAATGGTACATTCTGATGTAGTTCTACATTCTCTAATATTCTCTTCCCCACGTGCTCTTAAGAACTCCAGAATCAAAAGCGACTGCCATATCAACAGTCGGCAAACCTCAATTACGAGTACATGAAGTACTCTGCAAATTCGAAATACTTCTAATAATCTGCTTAGAACTTCTACGAATACATTTGATTAAATTCATCAGACACAAGTTTTTAACATCAATTACCTGTTTGATTGTTGAACCATGTGATTTATACCAAAATTGTGTGGCAAACTAGTTAGCTATATATGTGTAATGTAGATTAAGGGCTTGTTTGGTAAATGGCTTTTCATTGGCTTTTGGCTTTTGGTTTTTTCATTTGGTCAAACATCCAAAATTTGTGTTTGGTAAAAGGTTTTTTCAGCCAGCTGAAAAGCTGGCTTTTAAGCCAAAATAAAAAAGCTACTCCAATTTTGGCTTTTGGATTTTGGCTACCTAATAACATCTAACAACCAATTTTACCAAACATGTTTTTAGACTAATAAAAAGTCAAACAACTAACAAAAAAGCCAATACAAACAGCCAGTTAAACCAGTCAATCAAACCAGTCAGCAGCCAACAGTCAGCAGCCAATTGCCAAACAAGTTCTAAAACATTAATGTTGTGATGGTAACCGAAAAGGATCCAAGGAAATGCTGTTTGCCTAAATCTCCCGTAACTCATCCATTTGCTTCGTAGTACATTATGATTTAGGTTTGGCCCCTCTAAAGACTTTATTAGCTGGTTGAGTTGTCATTCATAATTGAAAGTAACGTTCATATATACAAGAAGTCAGGGTTCCTTCCCCGTCTCGCCTTGTGTCGTAAAATATTTCCGTCCTGTCATATCATCAACTCAATACTATTTTACTCTAGGTCTTGTATATAACAGGATTACATCGACGATTGTATTTGTATTATTTCTCGCCATATATTTTTATTTTTCAATTATAGCCTTGTATTGCAAAATCATATCTAAAAGCGTGAAAATAAATAGGAGAGTTTTTAAATTACTAAACTCATTGTCAACTACTATCAACTACAAAACTTTTAGTCAATAACTCCATTATCTGTGTCATACCAACATACCATGTACAAATTTTATATTAAATGTTGTAGGATACCACCAAAGACCTAAATACCTAACATCATACAAACATATTAAAACCTAAGCAGCTAATTTAGCTCTAAAAGACACAAATTCATGTATAAGACCGATAAATAATCCGTTCACATGAATTCATATTCCATATAAAATTCAGATAAAATCGATCTTGACGCAAGGCTGACTTATTGTACAACATCACCAAATCCATGTAAAATCCTAAAAAGGGTCAAAATCAAGTAAAAGTCCTATTTGGGTTCTGAACTTTAGAAACTGGTAAAACTCTAATCATAGCTAAATTAGAAAATTTAAACCAGTTGTTTGATTATCTCATCACAAACATTGACACTTTCCCTGAAAAACCCAACATTTAAACATCTAATTTCAAGCTTAAACTCATCCGATTTCGGGTTATCGTAAACTAATCATCTGATTAACCCAACATTAATCTATTGTCAGAGTATACTAGCAACCTCAATCAATAACAAGATGGGACCATATGCATATGAATTATGAAACCCGTGGTTGTCTCTTTCTTACACTAAATGACATATCTATATACCCTATAGTTTTGCCTTTTCAAAATTCTTGGTTTATTAATCTCCTACTAAGCTTACAGAATACAAGAAAACAACATATATATTACCATTTTTTTTTAACCAATAAATTTGGTACTTAAACATGTCAACTCAAAGTTGTTCGTGTACAAAAAATTTGGTTCTTTTGATGATTCTTGGGAGTTCATTAATCTTCTTTACACTCTTCTTCGATCAACCTGCTGTGTATCATCAAATCCAACAAAGATCTGCGCGACGAGTTCTGCATCAGTCTGATACTCAGATTCATGTAAATTTTGGTAGTTCAGAGGAGGTTAGTGTTACAGAGGTAAAAACAGTTCATGCTGTCACACATATTTCTACTCCAACGGGGCCTAATCCGCTTCATAATTGATCCGGTTTTCTTCAATTTTGTTGCAGTTTTTATAGAAATTTTTATCAGTTCTAGCTCTGATTAAGTATGTTAATAGTGTATACAATACATGCTAATTTGTTATATATATGAATATATGGTTTAAAAATATGGTGTTGAAATTATATATTTGGTATTCTGACATATTTTTATTTTCAGTTTTTGGTTCTGTACTTTTGTATAGAAGATGAAAAGTTCATTACTTGATCTGAGTTTATGTGTGAACATGAAATTGAGAGTTATACTATTGTCATTGGATTCAGAATAAGTTTTTAGGTGAATTCGGCCAGTGCCTATAACAATCAATATAATTTTGATCAAATAGAATAAGTAGATTGATAGCGCGTTGACTGATTTGTTTGACAAAAAATAACGAACTATATAATACATTAGTTGGAAATTGTTTAGTTGATACATAAAAACGGTGAGATATATTTGGTTAATCCAATAAATGTATAGTAGACAATTGTTGGATGACAAATACTTAAGTTTTGTATAACAAGTACAACTTCTTGAGAGGCCGTAAATTATTTTTTCAAAATAAAATATCTCATAAATTTTAATTCATTATATTTTAGTAGCTTAGGGGTGTGAAAAACACGGGTAACATTTTTTTTTCGCAATAAACCCATCTATATTGTACAGTAACACGATTTACAATTTTACACTTATTTAACAATTAATAATTTAACATTTTAAAATCACAAATTTTATACATATAAAGCCAACTTCTTACAACCAAGTAACCAACCAAAAAACTTTGTATGAAATTCAACAAGCAATGAAGCTCTAAGTATGATATAGTTCATACAGTACTAAGTAGATAAGAAGCCAATCTTAATGCTCAATCTTGTCGTTTAGCAAGGTTTTTAATTTTTTTTATGTTGATTAGACTTGATTTATAATAATACAAGGTTGTTATTGCAGTTTTCACGCTTAATTCGGTGTTAATTTATGTATGTTATAGAATACTAAACTAAGTTATGGTATTGCAAGATATACCAAACACTGCACGTACATTAATTAGCTAACTCTTAGCTTGACATTCATCATATTATTACTCTTAACTAACCATGTTATTAAATTATCTACAACTACTGCCAGCGCCAGGCAACGACACGTATGTAGTACTCTTGACATCGTCAAATTAATTTTTATTTTTTGAGGGAAAATTTTGTCTAAATTAGCATGCATGAACTTAATCATTTAATTTAACGGATAATTAGGATTAGCCAACTAAGACCAATGCTTAAGATAGGATATACTCATATTATATACTTAGAAAAAAAAAAGGAAAATATTATATGTAGCCCTAAGAGCTATGTATAATAAGCTAAAGAGGAAAGTATCAATGAAATATATTCATTAGTTACACTGATTTACGCGTGATTTTACCCTGCGTGCATTCCTAAATCCTAAACTTATACCAAATAAAAAAAAAAAGTTTATTTGTAGCCTTAAAGGCTATATATAGCATCACCCTAAAAAAATATGCTGATAAGGGTTTTAGAAAGAGTACTTGAAAAAATTGCGACATCAATTCAATCATTCATATTCGTATACACGTAGTATATACAAGACATGAGAATATGAGATGTCATCATCTCCATGTTCATTTTTAATACGGTATGTTAATTGGAGTAGCATGATAAATGGTCCCAAATGTTTTTGTGTTATAACAACAAAAAATAAAAAATCACTTTTTTTTGGCACATACAAAAATAATATCATCTCTTTGCCCCGAATTGATAATTAAATTATACACACGGGGGATTAGAAAAAGTTAGTTATTCCATATCACAAATTGTAGAGCTAAGTTATAGTAATTGTATGGAATTTGTATGTGAACGAAAACAACACAATTACACAATACAACTATAATGTATCTATAGAGTCGAACTGTAGAATCCAACTTGGAGTACTACAAAAAAATTTAATAATATACGTAGTATTAGTTATTAGTTTATAAAAACTTATTCCAATAACATACATCAAGATAAATCCAACAATTTACATTTTAATTTTTAATTTAAAAAAAGTTCAAAGTTATGATAAAAGTCAAAGCGTGTCAGATATTCAGAAACAGAGAGAGTATGTTGTAACAATAAATTACGAGCTAATTATTATACCATAGAAAGAGAGCAAAATTATCTCGATCAAACTGGAAATGTATAACCCTAGCTTCATTTAAGAGAGAATTTTGATCACAAAAAGGAGACTCAATTTTTTGATCATGTCAAAAATGAACTGGCCAGGCATGTTTTTGTTAGCAATTAAAAATGTTAAAACCCAATTCTTGACCAAATAATAAATGGTGATTAAACATATAAAGTCAGCCATTTGCATGATAAGAAAAACTTAATTAATTAATTAGTAGCCTCCAATAAAGCATCAATAATGCACGTACCTTATGATATGATTATATGATATGGTTAGTTCTTCATTTAATTAATACTTACACTACGTGTACTAATAATGCATAAATTCAACAAATTTTGACAACCTAACATAACAAATCTTACCATTATATAACACTATAACACCCCACAAAACAAAACCATGCATTAATTTGATCTGCTAATCTTCCCTTTATCCAAATTTTATTCTTCTTCATTTCAAATTGATCATTTCCCCCATGATTAAACAAAACACTTCATTACTCGTTCTTTACACGTTAACATGTATATTAACATTGCTTCTGCAATTCTGTAATGGCAGCCGTGTTAATTTCATGAACGACGAGGACAGATTGTATACATTACATAGGAGATCAATACCAGGAGGTTCTCCAAATCCAATTCAAAATCGTTAAGGCTAGCTCGTCGAAGATTGTACAAATTTCAAGGGTTAGGATGAAATTTGTTGTATTGGTTTTAATTTTTTGTTTAATGTTATAAGTTGTAAATTTTTATTTTGTTTTCATTATCGATCTTCTACAATAGTGTTACAAATTTTGGCTGATGATTTTCACTACCTGATTAAGTTATGACATACTTCGTATATATTTATAGAGATATGCTATATGCATTTGATAAGGTATAGTTTAGTTCTTTTTTTCCCACCTAAAGTTTCTTTTGTATGTACAAGATTATAAAGTTAAAACTTCTTATTGATCAGGTTGTTCTTTTAATTTAATTATATCGTGTTTCGTTTCTTCTTATGATTATAGTTTTTTTTTTTCTTTTTATTATTTTATGTGGAATAGGGTTGAATTGAAAGTTTGAAGGATTTAAAAGGATAATTATATGACTTTATCTGAAAATACACATCACGCTAATAATATATTTATAAATAGGGGCGGAGACACATTAATGAAGGTGTGGACGGGTTCGTTTGAACCCCAATCGCCTTGTCTGCACAAATACCATATTGTGGAATAATGCAAATTAAAGTTTCAAGATTTAAATGATACAAGTAAGACATAAGGTCCTACTCCTAACTGTATAGGTGATGTTGTGGTTGAACTAGGGAACTATATGAGCATATGCAAATGTTGAAATGGCCTGCTATTCTTGGCAGACAATTATAACTTAATGTTCAAATTAATTAATAATGAATGTTTATTTTGATAAACATGTACACCCTTAATATGTTCAAACATTGTGAGCCACACAAGATTTATATAGAGAGCATATCATATTGTATTATTATTATTGTTGTTGTATAGTTACTTGTGTCCTGAGTCTCCTGACAATATATTGTACCAACCTACCTAACAAAGAAAAAGGTTTTATAAGAACAAACTACATACTCTCTTTAATTTGTACTATGATAATATGCAAACTTGCTTGAGCTACAAAGGGTAATGCAAAGATGTTACATCACTCATTCTAGTAATGTACCAAGTGTATGAATTTCTAAATGAGTATGTCCCAACTAGACCTGGTTAGGTAAACTGTATACACGAACTAAGGGCATTTTAGTAAATTTGCATAGAGGGTGATTGCGTTGCTGGAGCTTATGAGGAGGACAAATTAAACACGCGCATGTTACATACTCAAGGGTAAAATGTATTCATTCATGCTTGTATATTTGTTGACTGTTCAATCACAATCATCATTGTATAACATTATTGCGTGTAAGACGTACGATCAGGCCAACTCAATCAAGAGCTTAAACTAATGTATGAAGCCTTAGATTGGCTTATGTATCAATCAATGCGGCCTTTTTTTAATTAAAATTTTTCTACTTATATACAAGTTTGTCATCGATATAACAACCATGCATGTATACATTTGATATTAATTACTAATAATTCTTTACATTTGATATCCTAACGTTAAAAGGGTTCTGCAACACATTTGAAACAATGGTCATATATACATAATCGGAAAATAAGGGGACGTCTAGGATATATAAACAAACCCGTAACCAAAAGTGGTACGTAGGATATGACACGTTTTGGGAAGGCGTAAGAAGGATGACAATTGGCAAAGAAGACACACAAACTTTGGTGAGACGACCAGATAGAAGAGTAAAAAAAAGGGGAGGAACACAAGCGAGAAAGAAGGTGAAAAAGATAGTGGAAGAACGATGCTCTTGTCTTTCCTCGGAACTTAAACTGTTAAACAAACAATTCAAGTAAGATTGTGTGTTTGTTTCAGTTTCTATCGTGTTAGTGTAACAACTTTGCTACCATCCACGTGGGACATCAACCCTCTTGGTGTTCTACAAAACTCCTCTATTTTTCTGTGACTTTTAATATATTACTTTATAATATAATTTTATATCATAATAATAATACTAATAAAGTGAGTGCACTAAAGAGAGTGAGTGAGTGAGTAAGTAAGTAAGTGAGTGAGTGAAGTGAGTGGAAAATGTATGTGATCACTCTATGCTGAGATTTTAGCGGTGCTCCCTAAGTTTTAGGTTGAGTTGCATAAAAGTGGGCAAATTTTTTTTGATAATTAAGGTGAATTAGTGTTAATTATCTAAGAAAAAATAGGGGAAATATTATGGGAGAGCAAATAAGGGCTGAAGATTGGCTACCTGAAGGATGGAAGATTGAGATCAGAGTTAGGAAAAGTGGAAAAAAAGATAGAGTAATTCTTAATCTTAATCTTCTTTTTTCTCGTAATTATTCACTTATTCATTGCTTAATTTTAATGCATTGGTTATTAATGATGTTTTTTTTCCCATCTTATTCAATGTGTTTGTTCTGTTTTAATAATGGTGTGCTTAAACTCTTCTATTTTCAAGAAATAGTAGATGCATGCAGTATAATAATCTGTGTCTATCTCTGTTTTGCTTATGATATTTTGTTGTTTGAGGGTACCTAATCATAAAAGTTGCTATCATTCTTCCTTCATATAGAAAACATTTTATTTTGTACTTCGTATAATGGATTGATACATAGTTACGACCTTACGGGGTGTTTTGAGGATTCAAGGGACTCATAAGGGTATTTTGGTAACTATATGAAGTACGAAGTATTTATTTTTACGGGTTTATTAGAGTTGTAAATTTGTGATATCGATCAATGTTATTAACTTGCAGTTTCTCAACTAAGTACTCATGGCATTACTACAAAACAATGTGCTAAAAATAATTTTTTTACTCTAGGTAGAATTTCTTGAATTCTTGATGTGAATGATTTCTTGTAGGATGTGCTAGTAAATTTTTTGTAATATAATTTTGGAATTAGCTTACTAATCTACTTTGAAATCATCTCCTATACTATTGCTACATGAATGGGTTAGCATGCTGCTAGATATGTCTTACAAGTTCATTCATTATGCCTTTATTTAGCTCTCTTGAACATATAAACTATGTCTGAACTCTGAAGTAATGTTTTTCATTTTCAGTACTATACTGATCCTGTAAATGGATATATATTCCGGTCATTGAAGGACATTGACCGGTATCTTCTATCGGGAAAGTTAGGGAAACATGTAACCAAGAACAAACCAAAGGACAGTGAAGACGCGAACTTTGATTTTATTCAGCGTACTGTAAGTGTAAATTAATCAACAGCTTTCAAATTCAAAATGAAACATCTTTTCTAATATGCTCCTTTAGTCCTATGTGATGTGATTTGACATTGTTGTGAAATAAATCAATGTTTTGATGGTGTAAAATATATCAATTACTCACCAATTGTTTTGATTCATTGCTGTTGAGAAAGGATGTGCCAAAAAAGAAGAAATCGATTGAGTCAAATAATGGAGATAAGAAGGTAAAATCCTCCCTTAGCTTATAAAACTTAATGTTATGGTACTACACTAGTACCAAACCTACATTACTGCTACATTCCGATATTGAAAACTTGTTATGTTTGATTACTGCACGAGAATAGAAGAGAACCAGGAATGAATCCAAGGGAGGAAAAACCGGAGCTGAAACTCCAAAGGAGACAGTGGAGAAAACAAGCAGTAAACCTTTGAGAGGAGGGAGGAGTTCTAGATCAACTAAGAAGAAAAGAGAATCAACTCCTTTCTTTATACTTGATCCAGATCAATGTAAGTAGTTAAAGGTGAAAACTAAAAACCTGTATTAGCCAGAAGTTGTGCAGATGATAAGAACTGAAATCGTCGATATAGTTTTGAACTTTGGATTGGTTGTTGCAGGTGAAGATAGCAGTGCTGTCAGCATCCCAAATATATCAGAAATAATAGATTCAATGCTTAAGGAGAAGGAAAATCCTAAAACTGTCTATCTTTCTGCGCCGGCCATAGGATCCCTTCTTGGAGAAAAACTGTCTGAAACCAGGACTAATAACAGCAATAAGAAGCCTAAGTTTTCTGTCAACATTTGCAAAGACAATGTTACAAGTTCCAATAAGTTGCCTTGTACAGGTATATCATCTGAGCTCAAAGTAAAGAAAGAGGATATGGAGTCGAAAAGCATTCCAAGACCATATCAGGATCAAGAGCCAACTGCAGTAGATCAGAAGTGTGACAAAATGATCACTGACAGTAAGGCTAAGGAGGGTCCTGAAAGCCCGCTTTTTGCTGATTTGTTTGAAGATCCATGTATCGATTTTGCTATTAAAACTCTTACAGGCACCAGTGCGTTTGGTGTGTAAGAGGACGTACTTGTTCGTGTTGCTTCTTCAACAGAAACTTGCTATAACATTAGGTACAATCCTTAGAATGTGAAGATAGATGCAAGAAAGAGCTTGCATTTAGAAAGCATAAGGGTTCTTAGAACTTGTGACAAACTTTATTTCTTCCCCCCTTTCTTTTAATTTCTTGTAATGACAATATATTAGCAACTATGTTGTATAGATATATCTAATGTCAGATGTATGTTTAATTCTCCTGTAAACTTGATTTTCCATAATTGGTCATTAACATATGAAGTTATTTCATTTTTAAGATCAACGATTTTATATCAAACAAATAATTTTGATATTAGACATACTCTTATTCATGGGGCACCTAACATCCTAATTATAGGTGATCAAGTGTTAAGTTGAACTTCGAGTTAGATCTCGTGGACCAAGTGCGAAGAAATGGGACCAAGTTATCAAATTGATCCATCATAAGACTATCAAATATAACACTCTCTTTTAATCTTTATAGTGTAAATAGTTATTCTAGAATTTACAAATACGGAATTACATATATTTTCTTCGTCTTCATTAAGATACTACCTCCATTTCACATTATTTGCAATTATAACCGCGGAATGACAATTTATATTAAATCGTTACAAATAATTTAAAACAGAGGTTGTAAAATATTTCATCTTTCATGCATATGCTGTATATTTGGGTTGAAATCCTTAGAGCCCAAACCTAGCCCAAAAACCCAAAAAATGAGCATACGACACCGTTTCAGTTCTGTTCCAAGTACAAAAGCGCGCGAAAGAAGATTTTTCCAGGCAACTCATCTGTTCTTGTGGCCGCCTCTTCATCGCCGCAAATTTTCTTCCTCCGCCGGATTTCATTGCAGCCGTAGTAATTGCCATATTTTCCGATTATCTGGTAAGTTTTTTATGCTTTCTTTTGAACTTGTTATTCTTCCACCTTCCAGTATCAAAAGATCTACGAAACTTTAATGCGAAATTTGATTAATTTGTTTTATAATTAATTTCGAATTGATTGTGAATTTCTTGTCTGATTTTTTGTTGGGTTTTTGAGTAGTAAAATGGGGAATTGAATTTTTTTTGGAGGTTATACAGGTGAAAGGGGGGAAATGGGGCCAATACAGGTTAAGTGTAGCTGTGGTGAAAACAATTGTCAAGAATGGGCTGTTATTGAGTTGCAAGGCGTTATTGAAGCTCAACCTCAATTCCAAGATCGTCTTCAAAGCCTCGAAATCGGACGACTTTGCCGTCCTTCATCTCAGGTATTGTATTGTTTTCAACTAGTTTGGAGTTGTTCAATGATCACTCCCCAACGTTAAGATGTTCGGAAAAAGTTGTTACTTTTAAAATGAAGAGGATAGAAATAACATAACTATTATAAAAAAGCAAAAAAAAAGGTCATTTTCTATGACTCTTTAGTTACTATGACTTGTGAAGTGTTTCCTAAGAATGTACTTACTAACAATTAAATATGCATGTCAATTGGAAACCCTTTTAAGTCCTAACATTTCAACTTTCATGTTTACTGTTTGAAGTGTTTTTGTGTGACATAATAGTTTGGTACATACTCATTGTTCAAGTTGTATAAGTGTGAGGTGTGACATCGAATTTTGGACGTTGATTTATATTGTATCCTGCAGGAGACATACACCTTTACAATCGGGTACCATGAGTTAACAGGATCAAAGGTCAAGCTGAAGAAGCCACTTTTAGTATTGAAGAAGGTAAAGCATTCTGATGAAGAGCAAAGTGTATGCTCCAAATCATCACCCACAGTGGAGTTGGATGTGATCGGAATCATTAGGCAGAAGATTCTGTTTAAGACTAGGCCAAAAGCCCTCATATCTAGCAGCAAGAAGGTTTAGCTTAATCTCATAAGAATGTGTAATGGTTTGTTTATGTTCCTGTTTGTGGGATAAGTTTTCATTGTATAACAAGTTACTGAAATTGTAGTGAACTTTATGTGACATGACATGGGTGAAACTTTTCTTGTACTTGTTCAAAGATTATGATACATTACAGTTGCTGAGAATGTGAGATGGCACTTTGGTGCACTTTGGTTCACTCCCAGGGTACCGACTTTGCATAAGAATGGAAGGGAATTGCACCGTGTCATCTCACCACCAATAGAGCCATACATGCTGGATTGCTGGTAGACATTATGCAGAGGAAGGATATCTTTATCGTCTTTGGATTGACTCTAAAGACATAATGGAACCAATATACATACACTAATACTCACGTAGAATAGCACAAGACAACAGTAGAAACCTGCATAAATTGGCATTGCCGTTATTAGCTATCCTGCATTTATCAGCATTGGTATTATTGCAGCCATCTGTCCTGAAAGTCCTAATTACCTATTATCCGTATTAGTTGAGTTTCAACAAAATAAGTTTTGTGATTACACCATGAACTTCAAGTACCCTTGTGACTAACAAGCACCTCAAAAAACAACAGCGCAATACTGAGGCAAGTCCCTCGTGTGGAAACATGAAAACATTTGAAAGGAAAACTAAAACTAGTCATATTAGGGAACACCGTGACATCGCTCAGATAACAAAGTAGAATATAAATCTTTCATAACCGAAAAAAATCTGGAGATAACATAGACATCTGTAGCGATTAATAAACGTCTACTGCCAAACATATTAAAACAACTCAAAATTGCACTGTTCTCAAACTCAACCCAAAGCTAACACTAGGTAAGATGAATTGTTTATCGCTTTCCACCTCCACCTCCAAGCTTGGGGCCTTTAGGTCCAGCACCCTTGGATGCACCCTTTCCTGAGACCTTCTGGGACTTAACCACCTCGGCTTTCTTTGCCCTCTTTTCATCTTTAGTTTTCTTGATCCTTTCCTTGATTTCACTATAAAACCAAATAAAAAATGGAAGGTTATGACATGCACAAATGGGCGTCAAGTTTCAACGACACTTGAGTTACACAAGAATAAAACTAACCGAAGAGCAGCCTCTCTGGCAGCATCTCTAACTTCGGGCTTCTCAGTTCTCTTCTTCTGGATGACTTCCAAAGTAGCACCAACAATAGACCTTGAGTAAGGCTTCTTGGTGGCTCTTCTCCTCTTCTTCACAGCCTCAGCAGAAATATCCTGCAAAATAAATAAAAGACCAAAACTTGATGAGTATCAAAATTAACTTAGATAACAGACAGAACAGGGCATATACTTGAACCTAACATTAGGTGCACAAAATATAGAAATACAAAGAAATGGGAGAGAAAATAGCAACCAACCTTCTTGTGCTGCTTTCGGTACACAGCAGTCCAGCAAAGCTTTGCTGGCTTGAGACGGTTGTGGAAATACCTCTTACATTTAGAGTTAACAAAGAGGAAAACCTAGATTTGGCAAATCAAATCACTAGTAAGTTGACCAGTTTCTAGTAAAAAGCCTGCCAAGATAACAAGTTATTAAAAAAAATACAACTTATCGTACCTGTGAATCTCCACGGACAAATCTGATACCCCTACCTGGATATATCTTAGCGCCGCTGAATCGGCAAAGCTCAGTCCTGCAATGCAAAGAATAGGCACCAGAGTTAACATACATACATACATAAAAATAGCTATATAGAGCAACAAGATCTCTCATGGTTTAATATCATTACTTCAGATTACAACAAAGATATAAAACTTACTTCCAGGAAACAAACTGATGAAAAAAGTATCATTACCAGCATCAACAATTATGAGATAAAAAAAAAACTAAGATTGATTTTTCTCTCTTTTCACACATTCTAGATTACTAAGATCATTTACTCTCATAGACTACAAATTTATAGGATTCCTTAAATCATCAATAATTGCTGACACAATTGATCTCTAATTATTGCTCAAAACTGTGAAGCAACGCAATCATATTGCCTATGATTCACTATGAACAAACCCTATATGTGAAAGTTCAAAAAACAAAGTACAGCCAAGGTAATTCGAGCCCGGCTAAAATTTCGAATCCCACAAATTATCAAACACATAGAGAATAGGGTTGTAAAAGTCCAATCAAAACATAAAGACAGGCAAATTACATTCCCTGACTATCATTCCAAGCTACACAAAGAATGCAATGTTCTTACCAAGAGCATGCACCTATCAAGACGAGCATCTACAACCATTAGATTACATTCTCACTGCTCGCATAATGAGTTTGGGTAGATTAATTCACATTTTTGCAGTGAAATGACAATCCAACAATGACATAATTCATTAAATTACCAAGATTATTTACATAAAAATGGGGAAAACACGAACTTTCCGGTCTGAGAAGCTCAGGTTAAGTAACAGATTATAGTCCAATCAACATTTTCAACCTCAAATCAAATCAAACGACAAGATGCAAAACTCAAACTCAAAATTTTGGACCAAATTACTCAAAAATCGATGAATTTGATGATATCATTAACAGATTGTACAGCACGAATTCGCAGCAAATAAAATCAAACTACAGTAAATCAAAGATCAATTAACAGCAGAAACTTACAAATTTCATACACATAAAGATGGATAAACACAGGGAAAGAAAGAGAGGAGAGAGAAAATTACTTGAGAACCATGGTTGATGATGAAGTTGTTGGTGCTGCCGCTGGGAAATCGCCGCTGTGGTTGCAGAAACCCTAAAGAGAAAATATATTGATGGTATGGAAATGATAACTGGTTATAAGGCAAAAACCCTAATTTATTTTTGGGCTTCATTTTGTAGGCTTTAGGTAAGCCTCTTGGGCTTTGGGTTTATACTCAACCATTGTAAAACCTAATTTAGTCTCTGGGCCTACCCCCAAATTTATTTATTTTTTAATTTTATTTTTTTAAAAAAATGAAGATAACCCTAAATTTTTTTGTTTCTTTTTTCATCACTACTTGTTACGAAAATGAAATATTTAAAATAGATTATACATTAAACTTGTCTTCTACTTCCTCCGTTTTTATTTAGTTGCAACATACCCTTTCGGCACGCATTTTAAGAAAAATATTAGACTAGGTAAACGGATAAATTAATTTACAAAATTTTACCACCTATAAGAAGAAAAGGATAAGTTGCTACACTTTAAATTTCATAGCTTAATTCATTCATTTACCTAGTTTAATCATCTCCTCGAAAAGCGTGATAAAAAGGTGTATTGCAAGTATAAAAAAATAGAGGAAGTATATTTCTTGCATTTTAATTAAGTGATTAGAGTAGCTCTAATTGAAGCAATTGTAGCGGTTTCAGTATAAACCCATATTCGTAAGTGCCCATTAAGGCCTATTTTCTTCAGCTCCAATTCTGTTCAGTTTCTAATTTCCTTCTCTCATAAACAATTCACTTTAGTTCAGCTCAGCTCCAATCAGTTTAGTAAATCAAACACCGGCCCTGGGTATAGAGAATTCAATCGATAAAAACTATGATGTACGAAATTAGTATGTGTAGTTTTTTAGATTAAAAATAAAAAGAATCAAATAGTCAATCATCTTGCAAGAAAAATTGAGCATAGAAACCTAAATTATTGTGTGGAGCTAGAACTATTATCTTTTTATCATGAGCTCTGCTAATTGATATGTTTTCACAAATATGTGCATCAATTCTTTATCAAATTAAGGGCCAAGTCGGGAGCATTTACTTTGATTACAGGCCACAGAAAATGACATGCGTCATTACAGGTGTATCTTTTAGTATATAGTTATTGATTGATTGATTTCGATGGTCAAATTTTTTTTAATTAACCTTGAGATAAAGACGACAACAACAAGTAATGATGAGTCAAATCAGTGTTACGGGTGAATTTATCCATTCGGGTCAACTCTAAAAAGTCTAGAGGAGTCGGTTCAGGCAAACATAGAAAATCAGAAAAAGAGCACCATTTTCTCTCTCTCCTTCCTCCTTACCCAACGATCGAATATCCACTTTTTTTTGTTAATTAGCTTACGGGTTGAGAGATTCAGGTAAATCCCATTGTTTTATTTCTTAATTTAATTCTGGGTATTAATTATCCATTAAAAAAAAGTTTAATTTATGAGAAGATGGTATTGATTGAGCAGTGAAAATGGAGGATATTTTTGCAAGATTTGTTTTTTGGATTTATTTAATTGCAGGAACGAGTTTATCAGAAATTTTATGCCTTTTATGTTATGTGTCAATTTTGTTTGTTTTGTAAGTCAGCTTATAGGTTTCATTGGTTTTTGCTGGTTATTTGATCTGTTGATTAAAATATGACTCATGATTTAAAAAATATGACAAAACTGCGTTAGTTTATTGTGTTTAAAGTGTAATAGTGTTATCGAATTAATTGTGGTTTTGTGGGGTTAAGCTTTTATGCTGCAGATGTGTGAAATTTGGTTTTGTATGATTTCTGAAGTTGGGTGATACAGAGTATATGTTTGTAGAATGTGTTGTTGGTTGGTTAAGAGCTAATTGCAGAAAAAAATGGGAACTTGATTGTTAATGCTCTTCATAAAGCTGGTTAAGATAGCGCCATTCTGGACTATGATTTATATGCTTGCTGTGATGCTGTAGGCTGTTTTTATTCTATTACACAGCAATTGTGTAATGGTGAAGTTTTAAGGAAAGACATGGAGTTTATCGAGGGAAAATAAATTCGAAAGTTGAATCATTATCTGTTTGATGGGTAGCAACCCTTATACTCACTTAGAATATGTTTGTTATAGTGTTTTTAAGAGGAGGAAATGGAATCAATTCATTGTTCCATTACCTAGTGTTTGGTATGAGAGGTAGGGTAACACACTCTAATTCGTAAAGGTTCTATTACCTTCATTTTGTTACCCCTTCTAACCCTATGGTAACAAAGTTATATTTCACCTCAATCCTCAATTTGATACAAGGGATTCCTTTTCTTAGGTGTACCAGTCAACTAATAACAGTAACAGTTAAAATTACCCATTTACCCATTCCTCTTCGTATTTGTTTCCATTCCATTTCATTTCCTAGATTCATACCAAAAATTCACTCTAGTAACTTTTCTATAGGGGTGGTTGTGTGGGTGTGGGTGGTTGGAGGGATGGTGGAAGTGGTGGTAGGACAGTTGTTGATGGTAGGGCTCGAGGCTGTCTCAAGGAATATCTTATATCACCATTCAGCAATTATGTTGTACATTTGCTGATATCCTCTAGGTTGTGGTGATCCTAGTAAATGTGGGGCTTTAAGTTTGTAAACAAAGACATATTTTGTGAATTTCTATACTAGGAACCCTTTCTTGTTTTCAGATCTGCTTTCCTGGCCTTAAGCGGTTTTAAACTGTCAGTTTATTGTTTTTGTAGTTCACTTCATCTGTCTTAGATTAGATAACAGTATTCTTTGAATATCGCCATTATCATATATTGTATCATGTAACTATGACTTGTTTGAGTTGCTTTTTCTGCCATTTGTAGTTTACAATTGAAGTGTTTGTTCTTTTATTCCACATTTCCGCTCTCACCTCTTAGCCCTAAGGCATTGTTTGAGTAGATTGGAGATAAAACTCCCATGCAGAGTTTGGTTTTCTATGTTTATAACTAGTTTTCTATTTGTCCTCTGGCAGAAGTTTGCTGCTTTTACCTGCTTTGCTCTGCATTGCATTGACATTTCAAGAAGATTGATATTTTGGACTCCATCGAGTAATGAAGTATGTCTTTTCCACTCCTTGCTTTCAGATTAAATGCTTCTGTGAAGATTGTTGTTTGTTATTAAAATTTGAAAAAGGATACTGATTTATTATCCTCATTCTAATTGTTGATACTGTATATTGGTTTTCTGGTTGGCATTGTGTTGTTCTTTCTGTCCGTGGCCTATTTTCTTTAGTACTATGCAGGGGGGATTTTCTGGTTATTGAGAGGTTTGAGATCCATCATTTGGCACAATTGCTTTCATATAATATTTTTCATCTTGTAGTTCTAGTAATGGCTTTCTTTCTACTGTGCTCGCACAGATTAAGGGATTGAGAGAGTACTAACCAATATTGTCACAGGTAGTTGTCTGAAGTATTTGGGAAGGGTTTAGAGGCCCTAATTCTTCCTGACCTATTGACAAGAACTCTCCCTTCCCCCATTCTCATGGCCTACTTTCTATCTTGCTTTGCGGAGGTTAAGGGATTAGGAGGAAAAGATGTGAAAATTAAGAATGATTTTAACTTTCATATTTTCATAAATTGGATTAGTATTTAACATGCTCCCCTCTGTTTCTGCTGTCATTATCTCTGTTCCTATGTATGTACGTTGTTATAATTTACAACATTGTTGCGAGTCTTGTGACTCTTGTTAGTCTTTTTTACCCCATGGTATGTGAAGCAAGGGATAAAATATCTTTTTTACATAGTGATTTTTAATTTGGAGAAAACAGCAGACAACTAGAATAACACTAAGTTACTTCTTGAATTACCATATTCTCTCCACCCCATGCATGTGTTATGTTACTATTCACAATATTACTGTTAGGTCTTGAAGGTCTTGAGATATGAAAGTGAGTGTTCGTTTCATTTTAGGTAATTGGTGTAAAGGCCATGTGATGTAAGAAATTAGACAATTTGAGGAATTCTGAGATGAAATGATTCTTTGGACCCGAAATAATACCATTGACAACTGCTCCATTCCCTAGTTTTGAAATCTAATTTTTAGTAATTGACTTGTTGCTGTCTATTCCTTCTGTGTTTTTGGGCCGATTTCTAACATACTTTTTACGTGTCAAAATATCTTCTTCAACACTTTTAGTTTTGCACTATATATTGACAGCATGCTAGTCAAAATGTTGCTTTTTTATTTTTTTCAAAATAATGGAGGAAGATTGTTGATTCAAAAAACTAATGCAGAATCTTCATTCAAGTGTATGTAAGAATCTAATCATTTTGAGGTATGTGCTCTAATCAGGAACAGAGGACGTGTAAGGTGGGATGAAGCTAATTTGGGAGACATTGAGAAAAATAAACCTGTAAGGCAAAAGATCACTGAGCCAAAGACTCCCTATCACCCAATGATTGAAGATGATGGTAAGTCATCTAAAATTAATTCTCACAAGTCTGTCTGTATCCGCATATTTTGGGCATACACTTTAGGAGCTAAACATCATGTTTTGACTCACGATTTTTGGTACCTTGTACTGTTGGATTGTTTATGGTAAAGTAATGTGATATCTTGTTTCTCCAAGCATGAGACTGAAAGCTAAACTCTGGTATCTATTACTCCCTTGTGCTACCTGTTTTGGTATCTTAGTAATACTCAATGTACACGTGATACATGCCATGTATATGCCTTAACTTCCTTCTTATCAAACACTTTCGCATGTAAAGGAGGTGCAAACAGTATTTTTTTACTCTAATATTATTTGATGCAGCTGCTCAAGCATACCATAAAATATTTCTTCTTGCTCAAGTGTTTCTGTTTCATATTGTTTCTTCGAAAGGGTTCAGGGAGATTTTTTTTTCTTTTCTGAAATGGGTCTTGTATCTTTATGCTGCTGGATTTTTAACCAGTTCTGTATATTCTTTACTTGTTTAGATTCTTTGTCTCCTATCCGTAGTGCCTTTGATGAGTGTATTGAGGAGGCTGAACGCGCTGAAGCTATACGTCATGCTTTGAATGATGTTGCTTCTTCTAGTAGCAAGAGATCTCATCGACATGGTGGCTGGACTTCGTCAGAGGATGAGGGAGATGCTATGGAGCAGGATGATGAAGGTATTGTTCCTGGTTCATTCTCACCTCCTTTTATTTGCTTCTGGATTTCTGTCTGCAGAATTTGTATCTCGTAGTTGATTGCTTACAGATACCTCCACACTTGCAGCCCATCTAGACTGCCAGCAGTAGAGATTTAATTAATTGTCTAGTATTTACAAAATTGTGGTTCCTAGTCATTATTAGAGATAGTGATTGAACTTTTAATTCTTCATGTAGTAACAAAACTGCATCAATGTGTTTGTTAGAAAGTTTGTTGCTACTTTTACTAGGACTAGTTTACCTGTTAACCAGAGACCAGAATCATGGCTTGAACTGGCACTAGAAATATTGTTTTAGATTATGGAAAGTGAAAGTTCTGTGATGGTAAATGAGCTCTTGATTTTTGGTGTACACATTTAGTTCAAAAAATGTGATGTGTGGATCTGCCTTGCCCATAATGGATGAGGAATTTAATAATATCATCTTCGTTGAGATTTGCAGCAGGGCGGTGGATTTTTTTTTGTTGTTTTTACCCCTTACTATTTTTGGATCTGGTTAGAGAAAGAGTGTGTACGGTGTTGTTTTTTTTTTTTTTTTTGGGGTTTTGTTTTTTTTTGGGGGGGGGGGGGGGGGGGGGGGGGGATATTATACTATTTCTTTGATGAATTGAAAGGACATTATTTTTTTAAGCCTTTAATCCCCAGCACTGAGAGTTACAGATCCTTGTGGAAAGCAGGGCAACTTAGCCAACCTGTGAGGAGAGGGGGGGGGGGGGGGGGGGGGGGGTTCTAACTTGAGTCCGCTGATAGTGGCTTCATCGAAGAATTCCTAGTGTAAGAAGAGGCATGTCCCAGTATTATAAGTAGTCCAAAGATTTAGAAATATTTCATACTACGTAATACCAGTTGCATTTCTGATAAGATTATACTACCTCCGTTACATATTATTTGCAACGATTTGACATAAAGTAGAGAGGAAAAGTGTCTAATCGTTGCAAATAATATGAAACGGAGGTAGTAAGTAAAAAGGTATGATGAGAGAAGGTTATTAGTCCTAGTATGGCTTGGATAGGCAGGAATGAATGGACGTCTTGAACTATAGTATTTTTTACATGAAAACGGTATGAGCTGGCAGTAACCATGTATGTAGACTATGTACGGTGTTTTTCAACTTCTTAACATTGGAAGGCAGTCCACTGTTTCAATCTGAATTTTATTTTCTGGACTGTCAGATTCTGATTCTGAGAGGAGTTTGAGTTTCAAAGAGCACAGACGAGCCCATTATGACGAGTTTCTGAAAGTGAAGGAGCTTCGACGCAAGGGTTCTTTCGCTGAGGAAGAATCTGACGAGGATGGAAACATTGACATCAAGAATGACTCATCATCATTGAGTCCTGCAGTTAAAGCCATTGCCATACACGAAGGCAAGCCTGGTGCAAATGGTGTTTAGGAGCTGCAAAAATTAGTCAAGTTAATGCAGTTTTGTGGCTTGGTTAAATAGTATACTGTTGTTGATGCAATGGTGCTGTATATAGACCACTTGTAATACCTCATTTGTCGGATATATGTTGCTAAGAAGGGATGTTTCCTTTTTCTTCTGTGTACTGATAGTCTGATACACAAATTATGACAGTCCAATGTCCTAATTGTCATTTGGTTCTAATTTTGATTTTGGTATTAATGTAATGAATATAATTTTAGATATCTTTAAAAAAAAATTAGACACTTCATATTAGCTGTACCTTTTTTTAGCTATAAGCCCTTTATAAATTTATTTAGATGCTTGTTCTCTTTTGGTCTTTTACCCCTCAAAAGCTTCTACAAGCAAAAAACTTTCCAAAAATGGAATTTTTCTACTGACTATAGGTCTTTTGGTGCATTACTACGCACGTACATAATTCACAATTAAGGTGAAGATGACAGAATAGTGTTGAACACATCTGTTTATATCAACTTACACAAGGATATGTTGGAGTAGAGCTATAGAAGTTTAAATATACAGTTTCCCTAAGTTGTATGATCCGAAGTATCAGTCTATTTGAGAGTGGGACAACTTTAGGCAAATGTATCCCCTCGGCAAATCAAATCAAACCCTTGATACAAAGTCTTCAGCAGGCCACACTGAGAAAGGCGGATATGTCTTGGAAAGAGAATGCACAATAACTTCCCTTTAACATGATATACCAAGACCCTCATTCATGATTGATAAAATTCCTACGCAAGATGGCGGAAGTCAACTTTCTCATCTTTGATATACATATATAGTCAAGAAGAATTACAAATCTGTCTCGCAAAGCTAAGCTCCTTGTTTTCAACTTACTTTACATGGGTCCTAACAAATCTCAATTGACAGCAAGTACAAAACAAATAATAATAGCTGTAATAATGAAATGCAACAGGCAAACCACCTTCATCTACTTCACTTTGAGCTTCCTTAGATGAATTTGCCCTAGGGAAGAAAATATTTAGGGTACAGCATTCATCACCTACGGAATGCATTGCTCTCATCTGACACTCTTCCCTGACGAAAATGGGAACGACGACGGACACTTTCCTCAATTGTTGAGCTCCCCCCTTGCTCAGCACCGTACACACTCTTCTGAACGGAAGTTAGGAATGACTTGCCCTGGGAACTGCCTGCTTGGCTAACTTCACGTGCATCATCGTCAGCAGCCTTCTTCAGTCGTTTCCATCGTTGCTCTTCATGTGTCTCAGCATCCATTTGCATCTCTCTCAACCTAGCAGCCCTCTCTTCTTCAGAGAGTTGAGGAGCCTTGCCTCGCCGCCTGTATGAATCCTGCCTAGGTGGCTTAGATTCACTGTCTTGGTGTGACCTACCATTGTCATGGTGTGACCTACCATTATCTACTGCCTTGTGAACATATTTGTCTTTATGATGGCCTAAGTGGGACTCTGAATGCGTTGATCTCTCGTTTCCTCTCTGAAACCCGTTATCTCTATTTCTATCTGATCTTTGCTTTCCAGGGCTTCTGCACTGCTGTTTCTCACTTTCATAGTCTCTGTGGGAACGACTATGATGTCTAGTTCTGTCTTTAGAGTCCTCAGCAGAATGTAAATGTTCTTTTTTCTTGTTCTTCTTCCTTTTCCTATCTCTTTCTTCATTGCTATCACTTTCCGTGTCAGAGTGATGCTCTTTCTTTTTGTGCTTCATCTTCCTTTTCCTTTCTCTCTCTTCATGACTATCACTTTCAGATTCGGAGTGATACTTGGATGATGAGTGTTTTTTATGTTTTGATTTCACCTTTTGTCGCTTTTCATCATGCGATTCACCATCTTTCTTCTTTGTTTCGACCTGAAACAAGAGGCTTACGTGTTAGAAAGTCACTTATATACACAGATGCAACTTCATTTTAAATCAAGCAATTGAGCTAATACATCACAGCCATCACAGGGCAAAGAGGGAATCAACAAATCCACTAGGTCAGAGAGCAGCAGCCTAGAGAAATGTGAAAGAGGACATGTGAATATGTGATCACACATTTACTTAATTGATTGAAAGGAAAATATATATATATATATATATATATATATATATATATATATATATATATATATTGCTGACACAATAGAGAAATTCTACAAAGCATTTAAGTGATAAATAAACTTCACTATTCAAGTCAAAATTATAACATCCTATCTGGGACTCTGGGAGCATATGGCTGCTAATCAACTTTACAAAGCTCTGGACAATGAACTTCATTGAACCTCAATGCACTAATGTCAGACTGACTAACAAACTATGGAGATGCAAACAAACTCAATCATACATAATGAGCAAAACTTGACCACAAGTCTACAGGCAGGCAGCAGGCTAGCAACCAAACTGGCTCGAAAGTTACATGACTGTAACTCTGTAGGAAAAAAAATAAAGAAAGATTGCTGATCCAGAGAGGTAACTTACTGATTTACGAATCATAGCCATCTTTACTGGATTATTTTTTATTCGAGCCAGAGCTTCTTGCTCCCTTTGCCGAATCATCAGCAGTGGATCAGTATGTAGTTTCCTCCAGGCATCATTGGAAGATTGTGGTTTGTCTTCAAACAAAGCTCCAGGGACAGCTGGTTGCTGCAATTTCGAAAATCAAATTAATAAGCTACAATCAGAAACTACAGAAGACCTCACAAGAAATACAAAAAGGAAGGGAGGGATGTATACATGAATAATTTACTTTTAGGCAGCTATAACACAATGATAATAGGGTTAGTATCCACAACAATATTCAGGATCCACAGTAGATTCAACCATTGCAAGGAGTCAAAGCATCTGATATTTTTAACAACTACAATATACTTTAAATAACATTAAGCATAAATTTGCCTGCATAAAGCACCATATGATAATAAAGTTCACATCAAGAAAAGAAGACAAGAGATCCATTTGGTGGAACAAATTCACTTTACAAGTGTGAAACAACCTAAAATGAGACTGCTTCTCGTCTAAGAATCACTGTTATGAGACTAATGGCCTCCAGCCTCCTTGGATACATCCCAACAGACGGAGAACAGAATTGTAGAATGCAACATCATTACCAAATTCCAAAGATACCTCATACTCCAATAATGGTGCCACAAATGCTTGTGAGGAGCTATATACACTAAATGCATGATAGCACCCAAAAAAGGGACTGCCATTGAAATAAAAACATAGGAACAATGGAACATTACTACAGTCTACAGGCTTGTCCTATCCTTGTAGAACACCTTTAGGAGAGCATTCCTGCCTCTTACAGATGATCTTCAACTCCCTAAGACTCTAAGATGACAAATTTACCCAAGAAACTTGATAATCCAAAATTTCAAGTCTTTAGGTGTTCTTGCGACATTATTAACATGTGAAACCTAATAGGTAATTGCTACATTGTGTGGGGTCCTGTTTAAATCAAGCTGTTTATATAAGCAGCTGCTGGTTGCTTCACTTTAACAATTGTATCATCATAGATGTGTTTACACACAAGTATCAACCAGGAAAGCTCCAACTTCCTCTTCTTTTCTTTCTGCCACAAATGCCCCAATTTTTAGAATTTTTTACCACCATCATGGCAGGCTTAAAGTCACAATACTAATAAGATAAATCCAATAGTTTCAAATTTCTTTGTGTCAATGACAGAAATTGAACACACTTCTTTCAACCCAGCAAAAATACAAACAATCAACAAGGACACAAGCAAAAGTCTAAAGCCCTCATCTTTTACTTTTGATGCAATTCTTACCCTCATAATTACCCACCATACTCAACCGACACATATCCATCAACTTCATTTTACACAACTAATGCACAACGATTACATGAGAATACGAGGTTCTAAAATGTGTTCAGGGTGCAACGTATAGCAGCCCGTATAGTGGTTTGATTCGGTGAATTTCTGGTTCACGGATGAGGTTACAATACCTTCTACGATTGATGTTAATTATAGAAGTTTGAACAATCCAACTGGTTAGACAAATAATTCGATTTACTGACACAATAATTTGAATGGTTGTAACTTGTAAGGCAGTAACACCTATATGGGCTGCTATGTGTTCCTGTCCCCACAATGAGTCTCCAACCTTTCTCTACTCCACCTTAATGCCTGAGTCAGACCAGATCATCACAAAAAATCAGCTCAATTGCAGCCACCGGCTTTCCCTAAACCCCATAATTCATCTCAAATCGGAATTCGAGTAACACTAAATACTCCTACATATATATTTAGCTAGGTAGCCTATGTAGTGAATAGGCATGTTACTACTATTAGGTAGCTTATGTATTTATCAATCAGCAAAAATCCTTCTTTAACATACGTTCGAACTAATTCAATTGACACGCAAAAAAACCCCAAATCTCATGACATATGAAATCAATCAAACCACAATCAGATCATAAGAATTTATAAACTCACCGCTTCCGCTGATTGTGCCGGTGCTGATGCTGATGCCGATGCCGGTGCTGATGCCGAATTATCAACACCAGGCAAAGATCCAAGTCCCTGAAATCCATCAGAAGTGGGTTTTCCAACAGCTAATCCGGAATCATACAGAAATTCCAATCTTTCCTGCCTCCTGAAACATCAAAAACAAAAATCATAGATTAGCAAATTAAGAACCCTAACCCTAGATCAGTCACAAAATCAAATCTAAAAAAAAGGGTAATAAAATTGGATGATTAAAAGAAATAATTTACGGAGTAAGGCCAGCTTGCTCTTGAAGAACACGGAATTCATCGCGTTCTCTCTCCTCGAGAATCTGCTTGCGAAGCTCCTCTAATTTGCGTTGTTCTTGTTCGTGTTTTTGCTCGGCTTTCCAAACGTTTTCAATGTTACGAAGGCTTCCAGTATGCCATCCTTTCTTGTTCAGAAACTTCAACGCCATTGTTGCTGCTCCAAATCTCCCTTTCTAAGATGATATGCTCTTGCTTTTGCGGACTTTGCCCTTTTGGAGTATGTTTGGTTCAAACGGAATATTTGGACATTGGGATTTTGCTATTTGACCTTTTCGTATTAATTAATCGCAAAACTTTTCTTTTATGCCCGTTTTATATTAATTGTAACATTTTTTTTATTTAATTTATATTAATTTTAACTAGTCTTGAACCCGTGCCATGCATGTCTGTTTATTGTATTTTTATTTTCAAATAAATAAACATTAATAAAATAATAGAGGATTTCAATGAACATTATATATATATATATATATATATATATATATATATATATATATATATATATATATATATATATATATATATATATATATATTGTCTTGATATTGTTAACCGATATATTATTTCAACATTATAGAGCAGATATTTCTTCCAAACTGAGAATAGTACTCTTGATATTGTCTTTCACAAATCTCACACAGATTAAAATTAGGCTAAAAAGATTTATATATAAAAAAAATACAAAACATACATTTAATTTCACAAAACATTTTGATTAAAATCTACATACATATAAATTTTAATAAAGGAACATGAAATTAAAAAGATTTATATAATAAAAAAAAAAATCATACATTTAATTTCATGAAATCTACATACATTTTGATTAGACTATTACATAAAAACGAAAATTGACTCATCCATCAACCCCATTATCATTTAGAACTTAAAAAACACATAAAGGAATGGAAAAGTTTAGAGAAATTAAAATTAAAAAATTGACTTACAATACGGAGTATGAAATTAATATAAAGGGAAGAACACTTGTAACTAACCATTTAAAATGCATAGAGATTATAGATAGGAGAAATAAGATTTGATCAAGTAACATTGAATAATTGAAAATTAATTTATTTATCAATATTAAATAGAGAAACTTTAGGGGAATAGTGTCATTTGGGAAAGAAAGCATTATTGGAAGTAGAAAAACTACCCAAAAATAAAATAAAATAAATCCTACATGGCACTCTATGGCCTTTAAATTTTGCTGCTATTAAATATTAGTACAGATATGTTTAGATGAGAGGAAGAAGATTAAAAGAAGATAGGGAAAACTACCCTCATGAAACAACATGATATTATGATAAAGAGAACTATTTTTTTTTTAAAAGGTAAATTGAAAAAAAAAAAAATAGAATGTAAATATGGCCACGTGGCACTCTAATTTGTTTGCAAAAGTTCATGTTATTAAATTGAAGTATTGAATTATTGATATTGATTAAAATCTAATAATAATTCTACACATATATTTTGAATAGACATGATTAATAAATTTGAAAATTCAGATGTAAGAGATATTTTATTGAATTTCTGTTGTATTAATTTTGTTTATTTATCTTATGAAAAAAAATTATATTCTTGAATAGGCATGATTAGGGGATTGGGGTAGAAGAGATGTTTGATTGAATTTCTGTTGTAATTTTTTTTTTTTAAAGAAAATATTATTTTGATGAATAAGCATGATTAGGGGATTTGGATTGAAGAGATTTTTTTTTTTTTTTTTTTTTTGTAATTAAAAAAATTATTTTAAAACAGGAAAAATAGGAAGAGGACAAGTGTCCTTCCAACTTCTTGTTTTAAAATAATAGTATTGATATGTATTTTCCAAGTATTGTACGTGATATTTGATGATGATATTGTGTTGATTGATAAGGCGAAAGAAGGCTTGGGAAGTAAGTTGGAATTGTAGAGACGGACTTTGGGGTCTCATGGCTTAAAGGTGAGCAGAAGTAAGACGGAGTATTTGGAATGTAAGTTTAGTGTGTGGGAAACAATGAGGCATCACCTTGGATGGGAAGTGTGTTCAAAGTTGTGAGATCTTCCTATATCTGGGAACTATTATTCAAAAGGATGGAAAATTGGATGGAAATGTAGCTCATAGGATCAAAGCAGTTTGGTTGAAGTGGAAGTGTGCGACGGGTTTTTTATGTGATCCAGGTGTACCCCGTAAATTAAAGGGAAAATTCTACCGAACGATTATAAGGCATTCTTTGTTATACGGTACAAAATGTTGAGCTGTAAAGCATTGCCACGTACATAAGATGAACGCGGTGGAGATGCGTATGTTGCGATGGATGCGTGGTCATACAAGAAGAACAAAGTAGGGGTTACATCGATTAAGTACAAGATGAGGAGGAGTCGCTTAAAATGGTTGGCCATGTAAGAAGAAGACTAAGTGATGATCCGGTAAGGATGGCTTGAAGAATTGCAAAGTGTTGGGATCGCGAGAGGTAGGGAAAGACCTAATAAAACTTGGAAGAGGGTAATTGAGAGTGATATGAATGCTTTGGAGATGAGGAGAATATGGTGTTAAATAGGGTGAATGGGTGATGTGGAGGGAAAAAATTCACGTCAACGATGTGAATTGATTATATATACTATTAACGAAAGTATTTTGTTTTTCTTGTATGGAGTACTCGAGAGTAAGGGAGGTATTGAGCCAACTTAGATTACCCACTTTCTTGTACAGTTGAAAATAATATTGATTTTTATTACAAAATTTCTTGTACTTCAAACAAAATGTTCTATAGTTATTAAAGCCAACCCAAATTTATTGAATGTGGGATAAAAGGTTGAAAATAGTGAAGTATTAGAAGTTGTTTAGAATATTTTGTGTTGATCAAGTGTGATGTGACAAACAATTTTATTTGGATAGATTACTCACTTTCTTTGCGTTGGACTAGAGAATGTCATAGTTCAGTAATACTTGATACATAAGCAATAAAAACTTGTTATATTGCTCAATTTATTTTTATCGAAGGGAACACATAAAATAAGTTCGTCATGAGTTGAGTATACTAGAGTGTTTTGTGTAGGATCGTAAGAAACACATTATTGTAAAGCAAATCCTACATTTAAAAGCAAAATTTTGTGAGATTGATGACTATGCATTAGTTGGATTTTTATGTTAATATAATATTTATCGATATTGATTTGGAGGTGTGAGATGTCAACAGATTGTAATGGGTAAAGATAAAGAAAATTTTTAAACAAGCATGAGAGAGACCTAAGATGAATTGGATGAAGTTAAAAATGACATGAGAATATTGATTTTGGAAGAACAAGAAATAGATATAAGTGAATAAAGCGGATATATTTATATCTAGATAACCACCAAAAAACATAAGTTAAGAACGATGTTTTGGATTTTGTTTGATTATTGTTGTTGTATATTTTACCGAAATTCAAAAATTAGTACCAATTTGATAAAAATCCATCCTTATAGAATTAATAATCTAACTAGCTCATTTGACTTGTCTAGCACTAAAGCTCCTTTATGTTGTTGATCATAAATTCATAATGATCCAAATAATTAGGAATACTATAAATGTTTGGCTCCCCCAATAAAACAAAATTAACAATTTCACCCTTTTCCCCGATTTTTTAGAAGACCGTTGAACATCTGGATAACGGCTAGTTTCTCAACTTCATCTCTTTCTTCTTTCAACGTCACATTTTCTCTCTCCTTTGCTTCCTGTTTCACTGCCTCTCAAAACTCCCCCTAATTCTAAAATCCAAAATCAATTGGAAAATTTAATTTCTAGGGTTTCTCCTAATTGATTCAATTCCCCCCAATTTACCCCAAAATTCCCCAATTACAACAACAATGAGCCCACCAACAATGGCGTCGGAAAACCCTAAACCCCAAACAACATCTGAAATCTCAACTCCAATGCCGACAAACCCCCAACAACCTCGACGATCTCGACCTAGGGTTCGTGAAGTTAGCTCCAGATTCATGTCACCTGCGGCAAAACCTCCGACGAACATCCAGAAGCAAATCCCATCAACACCGTCGGAATCCCAGATTTCTAAAAACAACGCTCTCCGACGATCTAACACCGATTTCCGACCGTCGCAGTCGAGATACGCCGACGAAAATCGACCCGATTCGTTGAATAGGAAATCCGTTAGCCCGGTCCGTTCTTCGTCGAAACCTAGGGCTGCTGTTAAGATTTTCAAGGAAGGTTCTAGAACTGATACACCGGTGCCAATGCAGGTGGGACCCAGGATGGTAAGGCAACGGAGTTGGGATTCCGCCGCCTCGAAGTTGTTGCAGGCTAATGGAATTTGCTCCAATGGTGAAAATGATGATGATGATGGTGGTTGTTCTGTTAATGGGGATTGTGAGTCAGTGAAATCGGAGCCTAATGATAATAATAACAATTGTAATAGTAATGGTAATAATAACAATTGTCAAAGGAATTCTACGCCGTGTTCTAGATCATTGGAGTTTTCGAATTCGAGTAATGATCAACAACAAAATGGGGGGTTGAATTCTGTTAAGGGTGTTGGTAATGATGATAAGTTATTTCATAGGTCAGTGAATAAGGTGGCGCGTAGTCTTAATCTTCCTCCGATGCCTCCTGGACTCGGGTTTTCGAGGCCCCAAGGGGGGACGGTGGAGGTGAAAAAGGCGGTGGTGAGGAAGGGTGGCAACCAGCTAGATGATGCTCAAAGGCTTAAGTTGTTGCATAATCTTCATCTTCAATACAGGTTTGCTAATGCTAAGGCTGAGGCATGCTTGAATTCTCAGAAAAAGCAAAGTGAGGTGAGTCCAAACTCCATGATGGTATTTGATATTTTGTGTTTCAATTGTTTGTAATTTTGTATTGAACATTTTAATAGATTTCTTGATTTATGTTATGTGGTAGCTATTAGTTAATCCCTGCTAAAATGTGCTGGAATTCGACTATTTGATGTTCTTTAGAGTGTGATAAGTTCCATAGATTATGCAAACTAATGGCATTGTGAAAGAAACATGATGTGGATACTTTACAAACTATGATATGCTATTTACCTGAATTAGAGAAGCTTAATTGAATCATGAACATAGATGAGATCATTAGTTCACATATTGTGGACTTAGGAATCAAAGATTATTAAATTATCTTATTAAGAATTATGTTTTGTGAGATGGTAGGTTATTTAAGGGACAAATGAAATTAGGTATTGTGTAATTGTAACAACATCAATTGGACTAGAAGCTAAGCTTATCGTAAAGGATAAGCATCATACAACCATAATTAGCAATGCTGCACGCAGTCTCTTGTGGTTATGTAAATCTAGACCGTCTTCAAATGCATTGTCGAAAACATCTTGTTCAGAACATGTATTTTGTAGACTACAAGTAGCACTTTAAAATGGAGGAAGGCATCTGGTTAAAAAAAAAAAAAATGCTACTCGTATGTTGTGGATCAATGTTTTAAATTCCTTTAATGTGCTGCAGAAACTGCTATATTCAATGGGAGTAAAGATATCAGAGTTGCAGGATTCTGTAAAAAGCAAGCGTGTTGAAGTTGGACTTCTGAAAGAAGCAAAACTTCTATCAACAATTCTTGACACTCAGGTAAGGCTTCTAAGCATTGATTTTGCTCTTGTGTATCTAAACATCACCACTCAGTTTGCAAGACTGGCAACATGAGAATCTTTGAATGCATCATATCTAGCACTAAGCTACCAATTTTATAGAAAAAATGAACGGAAGGAAGTCCACCATTCATTGTGAACTAGGCAGTTAATTGAAATTTTTGTATCCTATTCCAGTGTTTGGTCATGAGGAGTTTTTTATTTGTTATATAGCCTTTTCAAAGGTGGACAAGTATTGCCTTTAAAACCAAAACATTTTCTTTGAATATTTTTATGGTTTTATCTATATCTGTCTTTCTAGGTTCAATTGATCTTTTCTGAAGTCTAGCTTCTCCGCTGTCATTTCTTCAAAGAGCACACTTTACGTTAATCTTCCAAGTTACTATCGGCTCTTGACTTGAGGTCTTTTATAGTAGTTATCGTCAAAGGCTCTTGGATTTCTAGCTTAGTAGAGAATTAATCAGTACTATGCTTTCTCAGGTTCCCGTTCTGGACGATTGGTCTGCTTTAGAAGAAGCTTACTCTTCTTCATTGCTAGAATTAACTCAAGGTTTACAGAATATATCATCTCGACTTCCACTCAATGGTAATGTAAAGGTAAGATACATCTACTCCTGTGCTTTAACCTATCTTGAATTCTCCATGTCTCTCTCTTTGATGATGTATATGGGTCTTTTTCCAGGTTAACATCAAAGAGATAAATGAAGCAATGAATTCAGCATTGAAGGTGGCTGAAAGCATCTGTTTGCAAGTGCAAGGCTTCATGCCCAAGGTGAAGTCTTGTTAATACTTTTATTATGTGATATAATGCAAATGAAATTGAAAGTTTTGTATACGCTTAAGATTCAAGTACTTAGTATACTGGATGTGCAGATTAATCTTAATGCTTGACTGAGACTTTGTGATATACATTTGCAGGCAGAGCAAATGGATGTTCTCATATCCGACTTGGCTAGAGTACATAGTGGAGAAGTCACGCTTGTTCAAGAGTGTGGTGATTTATTGTCTAGGACGCATTTGTCACAGGTAATTTTACAGTACTGCTGTTTCAATTACCAAATACTTAATCTGTCCTAATATACCTGCGGTTTGTTTACTCAATTCTGTGAAAATATAACCTCTTTACAAATGTGGCCTATCGTCGTTTTAAGGGCATAGGGTATTGTCTGTCCTATTTCTCGTTGTTAGTTTATAGATAACCAAGATAGATGGTGCTACAACTTAGACCTGACGATATGCTCCTGTTATTCACATAACTTTCAGATAGAAGAGTGCAGTTTAAGAGGACAACTTATTCAATTCCAGAAATGCAATCTTACTGGACCTAAAGAAAATCAAATTCTAACAGGATCGTCTTAGTTCACACGCCATACTTAATTGTCAATTTGATCAGTTGTCTGATGGTGATAAGCACATAACTCAAGTTCAAGAGGTCAACAGTTCAGACTCACCTTCTGTATGTAATCATTCATCCTCATTCTTTTGCTACGTCCAGCTAACAGAAATTTTTTTGGAAGGGCTGTTGATATAGAGAGAAAAGATGCAGTTCCATTGGAATATTCCTCCAATAATTGCATCAAATCTGTATAGTGTAATTCTTATCATTTGATACAAACAGAAAAATCAAGGAATAGTCCCTTGTGGCTTGTGAGGCGATTGGTTGATCAATACTTGTCTGTAATCAGTTTGTCTAACACCCCCCCCCCCCCTCCCTCTCTCATTAAAAGGAGAATAATAAAAATTGTCTCAAAATCATACATTATGACATTCATTCACTCATTCATTATGATGATTGTTCATCAACTATTTAATAGTATACTTGGGTCATAACTTTATTATTTTTTAAAAAAACTTATACTTGTGACATACTCTGTATCTTTTAATTATGTGAAGCAATGACAACTATATCCGGATGGAAGGAGTAATTTTTATTGTATGGGAAAGAAATAAACTAAGAAAGTAAAAAGCAATTTCACGTTGTCAATAAATTCAAGCTAAATTGAGCTTTTTGCAAGTGAGATCAAATGTCACATGTCAAGCTCAAAATTGGTTTATCTATTTGCAAATATGCAATTAAGATTAATCATCATGGACATTGTGCTCATTATTATACTATTTGAAATAAACATAACTTATATTCACGATGAATATGCAAAGTGTAATGATTTCAGATTTCTAATCCATTTCAATCTCTTTTAAAATCCAACTAACTTAACCTAAAAAGTATTACCCAAAACATAAGATTGAATTTGGAGTATATTGTTAGACTTTGCAACTTACTCTCCTTTCTAAATCTAAAATAGGGCCTGTCCGGCTTGACCCCTCTATTTTTGGCCCACATTTAGAAGCACTATAAATTTTACAAAGCATTATAAATAGAGTATCCACAACCACATCATTTTTATCATCTAAGTGAGATTTCAAGTTTCATGTATCTCGTGTTTTCTCAAACAAAAACAATAGAGTATTCTCGAACGCTTTGTCCATTAATTAATATATTGCTCGTTCTCTCTCAAAAACAAAGGTTTCCTATGGCTGAAAAAAGCAACTCAAGTTCATCAATGGCCACACAAATTTGCAACCAAATAGCCACAATTTTCACAAAGCCCACCACCACCCCTCCACCCTTAGACCTCTTAGTGGACCAAATAAAGACCACCTCGGCCCAAAACGGCCGCATCTTCGTCTATGGAGTGGGCCGTGAAGGTCTAATGGTTAAGGCCCTATGCATGCGGTTAGCCCATTTGGGCCTCTCAGCCCACTGTGTATTTGACATGACTACTCCCCCTATTGGGCCCACTGACCTCCTTATTGCCTCTGCTGGGCCTGGAGGATTCTCCACCGTTGATGCAATCTGTGGGGTAGCTAAATCCAACGGTGCTAAAGTGTTGCTTCTTACAGCTCAGCCTGAGAGTGGATCCTCTGTGGAGTATGCCACTGTTGTTGCTCATGTGCCTGCTCAGACAATGGCTGATGATCATCAAGGTGTACACGTGGAGGAATCTAGGCCGTTGCTTCCTATGGGAAGTCTTTATGAAGGTGCTTTGTTTGTGTTGTTTGAAATGGTTGTGTTTAGGCTTGGTTTTGAATTAGGGCAGACCCCTGAAGCTGTTAGGGCAAGGCACACTAATTTAGAATGAAAGTTTATTCGTTTTTACTATGTATGCAAGTTTGTAATCAATTTCAATGGTCTTACCTAGCTTGTTCTTTAAAAGAGTTTGTTTAGAGGTGATAATGAACCGGGTTTTATTGAAACAAGTGCTTAGATTTGCATATCTTATGGATTGGTCCAATAAAATTGGTGTAAGGCTAAAATAGCCTAGACTGCAACGTAAGATCAATTCTAGCTCAAACACAGCCAAAATTAATTAAAACGGTTAAGAACAACAAACTTGTTCTAACTAATTAAAGTTTGAAGCTATACATATTTTTCCTACTATAGTGATATGAGCCGGCTTCTTTTTGGATTTCACTTCAGCCTTCTCCCCTGTCTTCATACGGTCATACCCTAATGGCATAAATTATTAGCTTACATTTCCGTTACAAAAAAAATAAAAAATAAAAAATAAAAGATTTGATTAATATATATTACGGAGTATTAAGCTTATATTTGTTTCTCTTAAAAAATACAAAGTATAGATTACTAGTTTATTACTGTTTTTATATTTAGCTATTGTGGTTGGTTCTAGGGCTGCATATATACAATTCTATTAATACTTGATGTTTTGTTATCAAAGTGTAGATATTTTTAGTAAGTTCCAAACCTATCAAGGCATGCATCAATCCACTCTTTAGAGTTGATGTAATGGATTTGATAGTTTGCAATGTCGTGCAAACCCACAAAGGTGTCAAACTCAAACATTGAACACTAACAAAGACGCCAATTATTGGATGGATATAAAGGGATAAGGGAAGAGTAAAGGGGATGGATTGTATAAATCTATAAATTATTTTAACTTACTCTTATAACTCATTGGCAAATAAATAAAACCCGTAACCTATTTAGAGATAACAATAAAGTTAGTTTCATTTCCTACCTACTTTCTCTAAAGTGCTTTTATTACTACAATACTGTCCTATTTTAAGAAAGTTTCACAATTACTACAACATTATCACACAATTTCGTTACATAATCTTACATGATTTACTTAAATTTTACTTACCCCAATACCATCAATTAATCTAATACTTGCTCCTAATATATATTTTCCGATATCTCATATCTCTAACAGTTATACATTTCGTAAAATCAAAAAATCATTGTTGTAATGGAGTGTTCACATTTACTGAACTGAACTGATTGGAGCTGAAATGAAATGAATATTTTATGAAAGAAGAAAATTAGGAGCTAAGCTGAATTGAACTGAATTAAAATTAAGCTAAAGTGAACATACCCTTACTTTACATATTTAATTTTTTTAAAAACCAACAACCATAATACCGATGTATATAGTAAAATCAAGGTACAAAAAATTCATTTGCTATGTATTACGAAGTATATTCTGTCATTATATTCTCGGATGCACATAAAGACATATAGCTATTTAGATGTGCAAGACATTGAAGGCTACTTTCGGTACTCCATTAGCAAGGTTAATTGTTCCACAATTTGAATGGGTACGAAAGTAGCTCTACTCTTAAACTCTATCTTTGGTCGTATATCACTTTAATTAATTACTCCGTACTACTCAACTAGTCAAAAGAAAACACGCCTAAAATTTTGTAAAGGGTCATGAAAGTAATTGAAACAACCCAATCCTAACGTTGAATTAAAGTGAATAATAAACATCTTAGAAAAGACCAAAGATTTAAAAAAAAAAAATGCGGGGTCAAATGAGGAGATAAACATAACACAACCACCCAAAAAAAAAAAATCAAAAAAATCTAGAGAAAGATCCAAATAGTAGTAAAAGCTACAGTAAGTAATTAGTTGCGCATCTTCTTGTTGTTGTTGAGAAAGTTGGTCAATTATAATGCTTTGGAATTTTTCATTGAAGGTGCAGTAGTATTCCGGTAGACTCTAATTCACATCAGTTTGTAGTGTTCTTATCACCTGCTTTGTCCTCTACTCGTGGGACCACCTGTGGGACACCATCCATGTTAGCTACTTTGCTAAATCATCAATTAATTACTTAAATATTGATTTTAAAATTTTATCGACAATTATGTTTTTATTGTATTAGATTATGCTATGATAATTATACAACATGATACACATTTTTTTTTCCTTAAGAAAAAGGTCACGTATTATACTTGTATTCCGTATTTCTTAGCTTGTGTTTAAATAAGTATTAGTATATGTTATTTAATTACCTTTTTTTTTTAAACCACGTTATTTCATTACTTAAGATAGGTTTCATACCTCTTTTTTCTTTTTTCAAAATTATAACTAATTGTATTTGCCCTTTAGGTTGGACCCAAAATTCCAACTTATCCAAATTTAGGAAAATGATAGAGAAAAAATATTCCAAAAAAGGAAATATGGTCGGTAATAAAGATACGAAGAAAAATACAATAAAAAAAAAAAAAAAAAAGATTATCAGACACACGTATTCATAAAAACAGAAAAGAGAAAAAAAAATCTTTATAAAAAAGTGAAAATGAATTGTCAACTGATAAGCTGCCAGGCTGTCACCAAAAAGGAAGATGAAGATTGGATATTTTATGATGCAAGACTATACTATAAAGAAAAAAAAATCAATACACGTAGTTGTAAAGGGCCCCACCTTCATTCATGAATAAAGATCAAGGTTGTGAACCGCCTCCACTCATAAATATCTTTTCCATTTTGCCCACGTTCTTTTTTCTGGTGTTTAGAGAGTCACAAAGACGGGTGATAAAACAATTTTAGCTATCCCTTACTCGTTTTGCCCACATTTTATGAATATTTGTAGCTGTGTTTTTTTTTTTTTTTTTTGAAACCTGTAGCTGTGTTACTATTACTCGTATATAGTCGTATCTCGTATGCTTTTTATTGTCGTTAAAACAATATAAACTACTCCGTAACTGTAATAAACAAACTAATTAAACTCAAAACCTCTTTTTATCTAGTTAAGTGCTTAGGTCAAGAACAATAATTAGCATAATACAAGAATTGTTACATTTATCATGTTCCATCCTTGATATTTTCCAAAAGTGTGTGATCATATTTACAACTCTGTTCACTTATGTAACCCTTTGTAGTCTCCTTCCATCCACCCTCTTCTTTATTCTTTAACTTCTACTGTACTAGAATTTGTTATATACATCATACCCAACTCACAAAAGATTAGTTTTTACTCCTCGTTTGATGATAAAATAAAAAACAATCATCAAAATGAGAAAAAATACTCATGGGTATACGGTACATCCGGGTGTATATAACAACCTCTCCTATTGTACGTATACAATATTCTTTATTTTCTAGTTTAACATACATTTCTTGTAAAGAAACTAATAAAAAAAGAAAAATTAGGAGTAGATTGCAATTGTGTTTTCCTTGAAAATTTTCATCTTTCACATGAACACAAATGAAACAATAGAGGCAAAAGAGTTACTTCGGTGAGTACTTCATTATATATATATATATATATATATATATATATATATATATATATATATATATATATATATAAGTATAAAGCATTACATTATTTCAAATATGGGATTCTTTTGAATTCTAAGAAATATTATTTTTTTATTTTATTTTTTTTTAAGTTCTAAGAAGTATTACTTAACTCCTCTTTATTTGATTACTTTAAATTATATTACAAATTTACAACCATTAGTCCATGAGCACCATGTATTCGGTATTCCTCCTTTCCCAACAAAATGAAAGAAATTCTGTCTAAAAAATACACAAACATACTTCTATACCTGGTCATGTGTCATTTTATAAGGACGAATAATTCCTCTTTCTTTTTGCCTGTTACAAGTCCTGTTCACTCGATCACTCGAATATGCTGCATTTTTAATAAAATAATAATAAATTATTAACTTATTATACTTCGTACAAATTTTTTTTAGAAAAAGCACACATTTTGTATGAAATGAAAAGATTTTTAGACACAAAAATAAAAAGATCTTAGAAATATCACAAATTCACAGGAGCATATATAATCAATTAATTAAAGGTCAAGATTTTCACTCTAAAATATCTAAAGTAATCATCAATAGGCATATTCTGCGTTACTTTTCTGCTTGCCGGACACAACAACTACCCTTTCTTCCATATTTTTAACCCTATTCTTTTTAAAGAAGTATTGACATAATCACCTATAATGTTTTTATTTATTTACTTTTTATATAAATAAATGAACGTTACATCATTTATTAAAAGATCAAAGCAATATTCATGATCCTTAATACATTCATCATACGGTTTTTTTTTTAACATATTGTTAAAGATGAAAGCTTGTAAAAAACAAAAATTCAATTCAAATTTCTTTGTGGGATGAAAAACGGAAATTTTGATTTACTAGCTAGATTGTTTTAATAAAATAATGAGATGTTGTTTTAGACAATAAAAAGTGTCAAAATTTATTGCTTGTGAAAAATAAATAAATAGGAAGTACTAGATTTATTATTGTTATTATTATTATTATTATTATTATTATTATTATGTTGACATAAGCTTAACAAAACAGATTTTATTATTACTAAAGGGTGGATAAGTTGTGTCTTTGTGAGTCATGTGACATGTGGTCATAAACTTGTTATCGGAGATCTTTTACTTGCACAAAACCTAGTCTCGACTCTTGAGTAAAATCTTTGTACATTACTATTATTAGTAAAAGTTCTACTGCTCATTAGATATTTAGATGGTTAAAATTAATCACCATTTTCTAATTTGTCATAAAGTGCCCCTCTATTATGTCAACGAATCAACCACATATCCTTCTTATTTGCTTAATTCTACCATTAAAGCTAGTATATATTATTATATTTGCCCTAAATTCACATGCAAATTAAAACCCAAAAAATTAGATAATGATAATAATAATAAAAAAAAAATTCTATGTATATATAAGTGGTTCTAAATTAAGCATTATTAATAACCTAACGGTTATAATTTTGTCATAAATTCTCAAATTTACTCAATTTTAGTTAGTACACTTCGTATATCATGAGATTCACGACTATTGAGGGGGTATTTGGCATGAATAACATTGAATCCTTTTGTTACTCCGTAGTATTTATAATGTCACTTTAATTATTTTATTTCACCGCCACCCACCCCACCTCCTCCTCCACCACCACCACCACCTAAACCACCACTGCCACAAATCACCGGTACGGTCAGTTTCACTAGAACTTGAGAACCACTGCCGCTCATAATCCACCCCCCACCCAAAAAAAAAAACCCTACCATGATCCAAAAACCAACAACCCTAGAAATTCAAAAAAATAAAAATTCAACAAACATAAAAATATACTCCGTACTTTATATCATCAATTATGATTTTATTTTTATGCTAACCAATTATGGTTCATTTTAAATGGTTAAAATTAAACACAAGTTATTAAAAACTCAAGATCTTAAGTTTTCATAGTTGAATTTAACCTTTAAACCCTCAAATATCACGTGACACAATAAGTAGAGACAAAAAAGGGAGAAAGTATGAATGTGGTGTAACAACTAACAAGGTTTATTTAAAAAAAAAATTAGAATTAGAATTACGAAACACCGTATTTTCCCATTCTCTTTCTTTCCCTTTCCCACTCCCTTGATGAACCAAACACCCTATTGCATGCTGAAAATATCTAGTTCGAAAAATATCTACTCGTAGTTTAAAAAATATAATAAAAAAAATTACCTGATCTATGATGCAAATCAAGGGTAGACTCAGAAATATCAGGGACAAAACGGTCAAGTCTGGAATTAATCTTGGTAGTATCTTCATTGCTGCTTCTCTCCATCAAATTCCGTACAAAACTTGCTTCCATTAATCTCAAAAAATCCGAATGTTTTTCGTTGGTCCATTGCATTTCCAACATCATCCCTTTTTTATTTTTCTTATTCTTCTTACTAATAATAACATTACTCGTATCATTATTATTACTATAACTATTATTATCATTATTACTACCACTACAACTCGTACCGATATCCTCCCGTCGGTCCATCTTGCCGGAAAATTTTCTAGATCGCCGGAAAAATATCGCCGGCGAATGAGTGATGAACAAATAAATGATCTTGATCTTTTAAAATGAGTTTAAAAAAAAAAAAGGAAAAGACTGGTTTTTTTTTTTTTGGTGTAGTTTCTAGCAGCGCAATAGTTATCAAAATAGTGAGGATTTTTTTATAGGCACTTTTTTTTGTGTGTGTTTTTGTTTGGGTGTGGGAGATGTGTGTTTGAGGCTATGGCCTATGGGATTGGAAGAAATGGATTAGATGTCACACAATGTGATCGTGTTTTGGTTTTAATATAAGGTGTTTGGTTCGAATATTATTTTATTTTATTTTATACATATCTTCTTATTTATACACTTTTGTCTCATGAAATGATAGAAGATTTTTTGGGAGATTAATAAGTATTTTACAGGTAGAAAAGTCATACTCTTTTTACCTTATTTTAGAAACTCGTTAATTTTTTTAATAGATTTAATTTAGAGTTGGACATAACTAAAGTTAATCTCAAATAAATGTTGGTTACAAAAATATCTTTCATTGCACATTTACGTGTAGGTCATGTCTCTATAGGTAGTAATATTTGATGATGATGATAGTTATTCTACTTTTGATTTTGTAAAGTATAAGTTTTAATGCTTTTTGAATATAAATGAAATAATAACTTAATTTCTTAGAGTTATGTAGAAGGTTATAGAGTATAACATTATTATCATTGTATACCGAGTAGATCATTAAAGATGCATTCTATTGACTTTAATTCACAAATCTGAACTTATTGTACCTAAAATTAATTAAAGTGAAAAAATATACTCGTAAACAATTAACGATACTCTATTAGTAGAAGTATAACTTAGTATAACTTGTACTCTGATAGCATAATGTCTAGTAGAGAACTGTTTTAGGGTTGTAAATCAATGATTTGAGCAAGTATGGTTGTTAATAAAACGATGTTGGGCCAGCTGGAGTATTTTATTTGGAAAACAGGGTGATCAAACTGTACTAAAGCCATGCATTGCAAATTTGCAACATACACAAGATTTTTTTATATACAAGTATTATTTTTTGACATATGAAAGATCTTTATTGCAACAGCTGTACCACCAATTAGAATTCAACCAATCTAACTTATTTAAAAATTAAATTTCCTTCAATTCCAATTCCCTTTTTCTTTTTTTTTTTTTTTTTTTGAGGGATGATTCATGATATACCATGATATTTGGCCATGAAAGCAGTTTGATATCCATTTGTCTAGATTTGCAGGCATAAGACACCTCATCCATGCATGGACCTTGAAGTAGTGGCATTATGTATTTGTTACCATTGTTTTGTCCCCCTTAAACCATGTGCCATTGCCCATTGTAGTAACTTTCTCATGTCTACTTTATTGCACTTTTTTATAAGTGCTTGTACACGTAGTATAAACTATCAAACTTATGCATGATAACCGATAAGCATGATCTGATTTACCTAAGTTGAGGATGGTTGAGTAATGACATTGCTCCTTGTCTCAAATTCGTGTGACTTAGATATCGAGTCAAATCTCATGAAGTTCATTTGACTCTTTAAAGCCTCACAAAACACTAATAGTAACGAATTTAGGATTTTCGATCAGGGTCTTTAGGAGAACCGAAGAAGCATAAGCTAGCAAGCAATTAATGGTATTTTATACGGAATATAACACTAAAAGTACACCAATATTAAATGCAGGGGGTAAAGCCATGATTTTAAAGCTTTAGGGGTCGATTAATACTTTAATAAAAAAAATTTAATGCCAACATAATTGGATACTTTAATTGTTTGAAAAAAAAAATCATTGAATCTTTTTTTAAACCATGCATTCTATTAAAATATATACGAAGTATTTGTTATATTATTTTGTATGAGATATCCTACATATCACAATTATCAAAATAATAACATACATATCAATCTTGATGATATACAAACACTTTCTCTATTATTCTTGTATATATGCCTAGATTTATTAAGACAAGCTTCATAATATATTTCGTTAGCCATCAGTATATCTAAAACACCAAACAATGAGATTCAAACCACTATGGCAAGCCTTAAGTATATGTAAATGATTAACAAGAATATTATTTATTCTAAAAATTTATAGGGGTCAGCAGTTAAAATAATAAAATACGAAATTGGGCCATGGGGGCCGGGCCTCCACCCGCCCTCCATGTAGCTTCGCCTTTGATTAAACGTAATCCCTAATATGGGCAGTTTATAAAATAAATAAAACTCATCCGAAAAACATAAGGGAACACCGACCTCTAACACTCCCAACAACAAAAACAAACACCTCACCACGTACATCAAACTTATATGACACCTTACAAATTTTTATTTAAAAAGCAAAAGAATATAACAATACATTACGCTAATCAAGCTACTAAAGAATACTATTTAAGTACACCTATTACCTATATTCGAAGTATAACTAATCAGATTTTCCAAATACGGAGTACCTCTTTACAAATCTCGGAACATCTTCTTTCATAAAAATTATAGCACTTATTTTATTAACCTTATTTTCACTACTATCATGAAAAAAGGAAACATATTAACAATTTATAAATTTTAAATGCAAAATTTCAAGATAAGAGTTTACAAGTAAAATAAAGTTTAATAGGTTACAATGAGTTCAAATAAGTTAATACATAATACAAAGTATTTTATAAAACCAGTTGAATAAAATTGAACATAAAAAAAACAAATAAATTAGAACTTGATCTTTCCGGTGACGATCCAAAGCAAAGTGATGGGGTTTAGATAATGAGTGGACGAATTATTCTATATTCGTGAAATATAAGTAGAAGATTGCATCATTCATTTACAAACGTAACACAACATTGCAAAAATAAAAATATCTAAAGCCTACAAAAAAGAAAAAAAGTGATTAAAAAAACACTTTGAAGAAAATATCTAATGGATATGATGACGACGAACAGTTTTAGATCTACCAAAGATATTTTTATAGACGACTTCAACAGAATAATCTCGCATACATTGAATACTGCCTTGAATATTTAGTTTCATTTCTTGTCCAGTTGTCTCGGTAGAACGTTACATTGTTAACAGTTGATATATTTGATACGGAGTATCATATTACTATTATTGAAAATAGGATAGTAAATCAGAGTGCACCATGCGCATGGTGCACCCGAAAGACAGAAAGAACATACTAATGTTTGACAGAGAACATATCGTGTTCGATAAAGAACATACTTATGTTTGACAAAGAACATACCTATATATATATATATGTTTGATAATATGTTCTTTTATTCTTATGTTCTTTAACATATGTTGATTAAACATGTTTTTTGGGTTTTGATGATATAAAGTATGCTCTTTGACTTTGCTAAAGATTTTTCGTTAATATGTAATTTTTCATGAAATTTTAATAGAGTTTTTATCACGTTCTTTTTGTTATGTCTTCATGTTCTTTAGTAATGTGTGTTATTTGTCAAACATAAAACATATTTTTTTTTCAAACACCTGAATGTTCTTTTTCAAACAAATGAATGTTTTTCCATCTTTTTTTTATTTAATCGGGGACACAGATCATGCATTATACTATTATTACCTACCCAACTTATAGCACTTATTTTAATTTAATAGTACATCCGTTAAATGTTATGTGTAATTTTGGAATATTTTATATCTCACAAATAATACCCCAAAGTTGCACATAACATTTAACGGAGGTAGTAGTTGAAATTTATATAGTTTTACTTATGTTTATAGTCCTAAATTAATCTTAATTTATGGGTATTTTTGTTGATTTATAGAGTGTAACAAGTTAAATTATGTTTTAGAGATTGATGATCTTTCCTAATGAGCTATGTGTTTGGTAATTTAATCTTTAATGGAGGTAAGTAGGGGCTCAATAGGAAGAAGAATGTTGTGAAAGATATAATTCTTGATTTTGAGTTCCCAAAATGATTTTAATTTAATTTAATTATTATTAGTTGCGTTTAGGAGAAAATCATACGAAGTATATGATGACACAAATATCCTTGTCGAGCTAGAATGCAAATCAGATTCAAGATTTAGAACACAATTTATTCAGTGAATTTCATTGGCTGTGAACCATCTTAGTATATAGTAATGCAGAATGAACTTTTTTTGAGATGAACAAATTTCACTTATGAATGAGTGAACAAGTTTCTCCTGCTGTATTTCACTATTTCTTCTCGTTGGATATCTTAGGTTTCTGTGTTCTCCTGCAATATTTCACTATTTATTCTTGCTATTTATACTCTGTAGGTTTTAAACTTTGGTCGTTGATTGGATCCATCACTTATACGGGAGTAGTTATTTCTTATCAGGGTAGAATTTTGTGAATCGAACCTCTCTAAACTACTGTTGTATAGAATAACCTGTTACTTCTAGGTTATGCAGGTTGCAGACAGTTACAGTAGATGTAAAATGATCAGTATTAGAGCAGTATCACTCAAAACTACTTGTATATAAACATCGAATGACCAACATCAACTTGCATTTAGCACCTACAGTGTAAAAAAAAAAAAAAAAAAAAACTCGGGATGACATAGCAATAAGAACTTCCAATCAAACAAATGATCCTCTAAAGGTATCTAAAATTATACAACCACCAATGCTCACATTCAAAGTAGTAGGCATAATGATGAATACGGAGTAAGCTGATCCTTTGAAGTTAAGTTAAAGACTTAAGCAGTAAGCAAGATATTCCATCATATGGTGTCACCTACAAGCTACAGCATGTTTTCCTTACAAAGAATGGAGCACCAGAGCAATTACTTCTTCACGAGTCATGGGATTTCTGTCCTAAACCAGCAGTTTTATCATAATTGTCCTTGATGAGCAAGTTCACTTGTTCTTGAGTTGTGCAATTAAGTAATCTACCAACAGGAGAGAATAAATCTTTCAAGTATCTTACCTGAGTTCAAAACAGGATAAGCGACCAACATTCCAAAGCAAATATGCGCATTATCTTCTAAGCATGTTCCTCGTGAAAAGTGTCATGGTACATATCATCAGTCTTACTTTTTATGCTAAAATCAGGGCAGCAGATGCCCCTTATTCCTTTAGAAGTAACTTGCTCAAGCTGTCAAGCAACGTAACCGTGTCTTCATACAATATACCCAAATAAGTAAATCAAGCCAATGAAAAACCACGAAAACAAAACCAGATTCACAAAGCTAAAACACAGTTATCTGAAAACTAGCAGTAGTACCACCATGAGGGGAAGACATTTAGACAATGCATACTGAGTGCAGAGAGATTGCAACAGAAATATATCCCAAGTATACGTACTATTACATTACAAGTAAGCCCTTTCTCTCATGCAATTGTTTCATCAGCAGAATCTACCATTTCATGCCTTGTAGTCCAACAAACAAAAGGTATTGATGGTGATGAAGAGCTCATCTTCCAACAAATACAAAATGCACATAAGATTTAAGGATCCTATATTTTTGAGATCTCTAATGGATTTGGCGCACACAAAAAAAATTTACTTCAAGGATCTCAAGCGAGAATTTTCACCAGGATGGCAGGATACACAAGCTTCTATCTGAGTAATTCAAGGAAGCAGCCATTTTATAACATGCAGCAGACCAACAGAACATTAGGTATCAATGGCGCTAAAGAGCTCACCTTCAGACATGAGTAACAAAAATGCAAGTGCAGTCAATGATTTAGTTTTTTGAGTACTTCAAAGGTCTCTTACATTTCAAGAAACAAGCACTATGAAAAGTGTAATTACTGGATAAAGATAAGATCGAACATGAATAATATAGAGGGACAACAAAAAGATAATGAAATCCAAGAAAATCACTTTCATTAATAAGAACACCCAGCGTGTATTGTTACAGTGACAACCCTCTCCCTACCAAAAATGGTCAAGAAAATCTATGCCATCCTTGACAAATCAAGGAAAGCATCATGAAATATACAAAACTCCACGCCTATAGAAAGCAAGGTATGCTGAGGTGAAAACAAACCATGTAAAGGAAACCCACCAAGCTAAAAAGAGGGCAACCTCTTTAACAAATACCGAGCATGGGAGCAAACCACAAACCACTTGAAAGTTCTCAAATAACCCTTCATCAACCTGAGACAATCCCAACGATAGAAGCATCAATGCAGCGGGTGCAAAAAATTGTAGAACTGCAAGGCACAAGAAGTGATTGTGCAGGAAAACCTTCGCCCTACTGTATTCCATATCAGGAACTACACTCGCATGCAGCCTCTGGTACCATGATAACACAGCTTCATTCAAGTACGTTTGCAGATTCCAACGCAATGAAACAACCTGCAACACCCCCGACAGCAACAAGCACAACAGCCTAAACTTAGCAAAATCGGCTTCAGCCATACCCACATTGCCAACCAATCTTCCACTATTGATACTACCAACTTGTGATCCTTTACCATCACCAATGTTTTTGTTGACAAGAATTTCGGCAAATGGGTTGATCCAAAGCAAAGCAGTGAATCCCAACAACACATAATTGGCATAGAAAAGAACTTGTGCAAACCATCCACATGAAGTTATAGACAAATTACACCTTATTTGATCCGTTCCAAGCCAAAAGGCTCGAGCATTCTTACCGGCTCCAAAGTACAAAAACCCGGCGATAAAACCCGAAAGAAGCGCCACAAACAACTTCCCAAATCCATCAATTGAGCTAAATTCAAAGTCAATTATCCAAGGATACATTCCCACACAGATCATCAGAGCTACAAAAAACCCTAATACTCCAATCACCAACCCTAACCCCCTTTCAGACCTCCTAGATGAAGATCTTTCAAGGGAAACACGATAAAGCGAAATCAAAACTCTAAAAATCCCTAAAACCCCAATTAAGATTGGAACTAAAGATCCACTTTTCAATACCCTAGAATTTCCATTACTATCATCAACATTAACATCATCATTACCCACATTCAAAATCAAATACTTGTGCAACAAAAAGCAAGAAAAGGCAACAAAAAAGCAATTGAAACAACTTCTATAACTATCATAATAAAGACGAGAACAAATTTGGGCATCACCTAATCTCAATCGAAAGATCTGAGCTTTACTCTCATCAAACTCGAATTTCTCCTTGGGTTTCTTCCTGTTCCTGAGATCAGACGATGTTCTTGAGGAAAGAGATTGAAACCCATTAAGATTTTGATCCGAAGGTCTTCTAATGGCGACTTTTGGACCTGATGATTGAGTTGGTTTATTGGGGTTAACATCATCTGGGTGAATGTAAGTGTTGAGACCTTGAAGTAAGAGTGATGGGAGAGAGATGAAGTATAGGAGGAGAGAGATTGAAAGGGAAAGGATGATTTGAAAGATCAAGTTTTTGTATGAGATTAGAATTGTATACATTTCTTAGTGTTTGTTGCTTGGATTTTGGAATTTTGATTGCTTCAAATAAAATGGGAGGGAGTGAGAATTGATAAAAATTCTCAACTTAAGAGTTGAGACTTTTTGGTCATTGTGGAGAAGATGTTGGCGACTTGGGTCGGGAGACTCGGGACCAAGCAGCAGTGTGGATGTCTTGGATCCGTCCAGTCACTCGAAGATTTCGAGTTCGAGTTAGTTTTGTGGCTTGTAACTTGTTCCGTATTTCACAGCGTTCCTATGTTTAGTTTTTTTATACTCTTATACGGAGTATAAAACACTTTTTTTTTTTATATATTACCTGAATACCAAGCCGTACCACCTAGGAGTGGCCCTGGTGTTTGTCGAGTGGATGAAGGTGGTAGTCTAAGTGAATAAAATGATTGTTCATTTGTCTGGGCATATGGCCTAGTAAAGTGTAAGATTAGAAAATTTACATAGTTACCTACTCTAATTCTCAATTAAGATTAAATTAATGGTAATGCTGATAAGACATTTCATGCACAACAACGTATAAGTCAAGTGTGTTATTTTAAAACCAAGCCTAACTTGGTCTATCGATAAGGATTGTACCTTATAACTTTGAAGTTTGGGGTTTAATCCCACATTTCCACTGATGACATTTTGTACACATAAGTAACATGAATTATGCTTATTCTAGACCTAAACTCCTAAAGCATGTGAACTCTAAATACTTCGTAAAAAAAGCCAAATAGTGATAGCATCGTTGTTACTCCGTTCTCTGTACCAGCAAAGTCCTTAAGTTTTCCGACCCAAAATTTCCGTAGGAGTTGACACTAGCTCTTGGAATCATTGAGCTCACTAGCCCAGCACCAAAACTTATGTGATGCCACCCTCACATAAGTTAACGTGATGCCTTTGTTTTATATCAGTTGTTTTCTTAGTAATTTTACTGATGATTGTTATTACTTACTTCGCATTAGTCGATTAGCTTGACATGTAGTTGGATTTTTATTTGGGTGGTGGCATAGGGTGAATATGATGAAATTAAATTTATACATTGAATATGAATAACCTTCATGGTGGTAGATAAATTGATGAAAATGAACTTTTAGATGAGTATGACCGCATGTATGTATATACACATTCCAACCATTTGCCTTTTGTACAACCGCTACTTTCAAGTAAAGGTGTTAAAAACTGACCAGATCGATATATCGATCTGGTCCGATCCAAATTAGTCTAAAAAAAAAACCCCCGATTTAGATTTTGACTCACATGAACACTGTAAATTTAGAATTTGGCACGACTCAGCTTTGAAATATACTCGATCCCGACCTACCCGAACCCAACTCATGAACCCAAATTAACACCTCTACTTCCAAGTAGACCTGGCAAATGGGTCATTCGGGTCGGGACTGGGTCGGGTCACTTTCGGGTCGAGTCATTTCGGGTCAGCTAACATTCGGGTCGGGTCGATTCTGGTTTCGGGTGAACTTCGGGTCGAAAATCGGGTCCAGTTCGGGTCGGGTCAATTTTGGGTTGGGTCAATTTCGGATCAAGTATGTTCGAGTCATATTCGGGTCAGGTCAAAATCTGGTCGGGTCATGTTCGGGTTGTTTCATTTGTGAATCAAGCTCAAATCAATAATTTTATACGCAATATATATTTTGTTATTGTTATAATAACACTACCAATTCAGTTTATGAGCTTATCTACGATTAAATATGAACAATTTGAGTTATTTTTGGTACAAGACATTTTAAGTTCAATTATAAGGTAATTTTAGTTCAGGACATTTCGGGTATCGGGTCTGTTCGGGTCAATTTCGGGTCAGGACAACTTCGGGTCGGGTCAGTTCGGGTGTCAGGTCAGGATCGGGTCAACTCCATTTCGGGTCGGGTATGGGTCGGGTTAAATTCGGGTTTCAGGTCAATGTTTTTGGGTCAATTTCGAATCATGGGTCGGGTCATCCGTATCGGGTCATCGAGTCTGGGTCAGGATTGCCAGATCTACTTCCAAGCCCCAACCAGGGCAACAAACCACCATCCATCCTACTTACTACGTTATATATACTTAACAAATCGAATATCGTTTGCAATGGTCTTTATAACAATACCAATTTGAGGCTGCACGTACCACTGCTATCACCATCATTTAGAAATCGGAATCATATTTTTAACAAGTAAATAATTTGTATGTTATTAAAAAATTATACATATATTTCTATTGCCAATTTGCCATCATTGAACTCAACGTCCAAAACACTCAGCTCACACTTAATTGCGTGTATTAGTTGCATCTTGCATGTCAACGAAATTTAAATACTTGGACTTGATAAAGGGAGGATTCCGTAGACTGGTAAATTAAAGTCACAATATTTGATGCAAAATTCTATTCCATTTACAACCAACCTGGAAATTAAAAGAACAAGTAAGAACCAATGAAACTGCAATGAAATTTCTGAGGAATTTAAATTCAATGAGTAAAACTTTCCTAACAACAACTTCAAAGTGTGTTTATGTTTAATTTGTTTATGAAGGACCAAAATTATGAAACTTTCTACGGTTTAAAAGTATACATTGGCCTTAGAAATTCACATGAATTTCAAAACTTAACTTATTGGCTCAAACTCAGCTATAAGTTTATAACTTTAATGTTTATAAAAGACAAATATAATAAACGTTGTGATAAGGTGTTATAAGCTGTTTGCCAGTGTAATTTGTTGTGGAGATCATCAATTCATCGCCATGAAGAATTGAATTTAAAAAATCAACATGATGCAATCAATCAGTCATGTAAACGTATTCTTAAATTCTTAATAGATGTATCTCAAATTAAATAATTAAAAATTGACACATTTTGACCGATAAATACATACATATTTTTATATCCTAATACCACCCTAACTCATTCTCATTTGAACTTATTTTAATTAAACTAAAAGTGAAATAGTAATAATACATCATACGGAGTAGTTAAGAATGAAGTGCTACAATTGATCAAGGGATGAATCACGCATGATGAAGATTACTCGATCTAGTCTAAAAATTAAAAGTATCACCATACCTTTTAAAATATGGATGATGGATCATTTTATTTTTGGTGATTATAGGCCCAATAACAAAACGGAGAAATTCAATCTTGTAAGATATTCAGGCCCCATTTGATTTGATGTAAAATATTTTCAATGAAAAATTAGTTTTCATGAAAAACATATTTTCAAGGTAAATCACAATTGCAAATTAGTTTTTCACTGTTTGGTTGCATACAAGAAAAGTAAAAAAATAGGAGTGGAAATGTGAGGATGGATGAGAGGGGTAAAAAAGGAGGTAAGGAGGAGGGAGGAAAATGTAGCTTCCCTTGTTTTATAAAGGAAAATGTTTTCAATCATAAAGAATGAAATTTTTCACCCTTGGAAAAATTGTTTATCACCCCTTCACAAACCAAATAAGTGAAAATGGGAAAATTATTTTCTATGAAAATATTTTACATCAAACTAGATGAGGCCTCAATGAAAAATAAAATCAATATAGATATTTTATATGATTTTTTCTAATTAAACTCACATCAATTTTATGTCATATCATATGATCCAAGATATTTTTGTTACAATCAGAGAAAAAAAACAAAATAAAGTCATTTCTGTTGCTGCCATATACATCAGGACATATCACAAGTCACAAGATTAGTAGAACTACAATTTCTAGCACATTCTCTTTAACCTCATCCACAATACGGAGTGTTTTTGTACGATTGAGTAAGTTAATGGTGGATTGGTGGTATTCCGTAAGGATTTTACTTCATAACCTTGAATATGTCTAATATTTACTTAGGTAAGAAATATCCTTCTGTTGGCTTCCTCCTAAATTTTTTAGGATATTCGCCTGTAATTTAGTTTGAATCAATCAATTGACCTATACGAAATTTCAATCTACTTAAAACACCCTTGCTCACCTACCAAAAATATCCATAGTATACTCTACGTAGTACTGTACCAGTATTGAATTAAATTATTAAATGCAAATTATTATTCTCTTACAAAGAATCTTTCTTCTAGAAAATTAAAATATCTTATTTGTGGGGTCCTCAAAACTATCGGCCATTAATAGACTACCACTACACACTAAATTGGAACACTTAAGAAACCTCCCACTAAATTAAAAATAAAAAAGAAAGAAAAATAAAAATGAACGGAAGTTTCTCGAAAGCAATAACGTAGCTTCTCCTCCTTTCCTTCCTAACCAATATCTTCCTATCTTCTCTCTCTTTTTCCATTTTCTCTCCCTTCTATTCTCTTTCAGACATTTTCCAGATCTTCGTATATTCTTCAATTATTCACAACTTTAATTGATAATTTACGTAATTTATTGAAAAAATTAAAGGAAAAAAAATCTAGATTGTTGTTGATTGAAGAGAAGTGGTTTTCCGGCGATGATTACGCCGGCGGGAGATGAAAATGTCGTCGGCGGAGGCGGCAGCGTAAGTGGTGTAGATTCTCAACGGTCAATTCCGACGCCATTTTTGACGAAAACTTACCAACTGGTTGAAGATCCTTCCATTGATGACGTCGTTTCATGGAATGATGACGGATCTAGCTTCGTCGTTTGGAATCCTTCCGTCTTCGCTCGCGATTTACTTCCTCGCTATTTCAAGCACAACAATTTCTCCTCCTTCGTTCGTCAGCTCAATACCTACGTAAGTAAATCATTATTCATATTCATCAAATATGATTTTCGAATGATATTCAAATTCAAATGCTGAATTTCGATTTTGCGCGATTTTTTAGGGATTTCGAAAAGTAGTTCCAGACCGATGGGAGTTCTCAAACGATTCGTTTCGAAGAGGCTCGAAACACCTACTCTGCGACATCCAACGCCGGAAAACAACGGCGGTGGTGACGGTGGCGCAACGGCAAGCATCACCGGGAGATTCCGGCGAAGAACAGGTGATATCGAATTCTCCGCCATTAGGAATTCCAAGTTTAGTTTATTGCAACAATAATACAAGCACCAACCATAACAACAACAACAATTGTAGCAGTAGTGGCAACAACAGAGTAGAATTAATAGACGAAAACGAGAGATTAAGGCGAGAAAATCAGGAGTTAAACAAAGAATTAACAAACATGAAGACGTTATGCAACAATATATTTTCATTGATGAACAATTTTGCAACGTCTCAAGGGAATTCTTCGGCGACAAGTAGTAGCACGAATTGCATGAAACAGGCGTTGGATTTGCTGCCACGTAAGGAGTTGGAGGGGGTTAGAGATTACCATGACAGTGACAGACCTAAGATATTTGGTGTAGCTATTGGAATGAAACGAGGGAGAGAAGAAGGAGATGAAGATGGTGGGGAAGGGGAGGGTGTGGTGCACGTGCAAGATGATATGATGGAGACTGATATTGAGATTAAATGTGAGCCGTTGGATGGGAATGGTGTGATTGATAATCAGGAAACTCCTTGGCTTAAACAGTATCACCGACATAATCAGAGGGTTTGTAATTGATTATCATGGTAATTACGGTATTAATTAGAGTTAGGGATTTTGTATGGGATTTGCACGTGATGGAAATTTGTGTCACGTGCTTTTATCAAGAAGGTTCTTTGGTTTTACGATTTTGCCCCTGGTTTGTAGGAGGTTGATGGGTAAGATTTCTGAATTTGGGGGGGCTGTGAGTGGTGGGGGGTGGTGATCTGTTACTGTTAGGCTTTTAGCTGAATGTAGAAAAAGTTTAAACTCTTTTTTTATAAAAAAAAAATAATGAAAAGTTTAAATTTATGGTTTCGATTTTGCTCCGTGTTGTACTACTCGTTCCAAAAAGAGGCATAAATTTTTTGTCCGTAATTTGGAAAATTTGCAAATTGTAGTCATTTAAAGTTCGTATTTTGCAAATTTTAGTCATTTAAAAAAAAATTGCAAATTGCAGCCCAAAAATTCGTATAAATTGTAAATTGCAGTCTTATTTAACTTTTTTATCGATTTACATATCGAAAAATCTTCGGTAAAGATTTTAGGGGCCATTTTAGTTTTTAGGAATTCGAATGGAGCTCGGAATTAGCAAAAAAATAACCTAAGTGTCTCATGTTTATAGTTTTTCATATATCGATACATTTTTGTTGTATGAGTATACATGTGTAAGGAAGTACTGAAGAACATATTACCTCCGTTTTATATTATTTGCAATGATTAGACATTTTTTCTCTCTATTTTATGTCAAATCGTTGTAAATGATATAAAATGGAGGTAGTAGATTATATTATTGCATTCATTTTGATTTTGCATAAAAAAGATAAGAAATGTCAACATATAAAGTTAAATGGAATAATTGTTAAGGGGTGGGGGGAGGAAGGAGTAGCTTGTATCTTTGTGTGTTACATTCAAGATTGATTATGCAATGCACCTATTAAAAAAAAGTGATAAATGTGGATTGTTAACGTAAGACTAATATTTCGCCAACTAGAAATGGATATTGAGCAAAAATGTCGCAAATTTATTGATATTTTGGAACATCTACAGATTAAATTTATCATGGTTGAAAAATACTTGAATCATTTGGTAAAGGCGTTAAATTGGTCAAGGATTTCACATTTTCCCTCTTAATGCATTCTATTCCTAATGGTACATTGATTGATACTCCGTACATTCTATTCCAAAATGCATGTGGTGGGTGGGGTTTGGTTGACGTCAAGGTCTTCAATTCTGTTATTATTGCTATCTTCAAATCGTCACAATGCCTATAGATATATCATATATACATGGAAAATGATAAATAAAGCCAAGAGCTACTTTATCTATAACAATCACAAACACTGGCGGATTTAGGGGTACATACAAAGATAAAGCTGTATTCCCATTTCACTACAAAAAAAAATGATAACAAAGAGACCAGTTGTAGTTAATACTCGCCTCTTAGGTACTGTTATGTAGATACTAGATGGTACAAAATACAAACCAATTTGCTTTTTTATGTGTTAAATTGAAAAGGACTGCTTATTTAAAACTGATCTCTTAAGTGTTATTTTAAGCTCTTCTATTTCAAAACTTTTCAATCAAAGAGACATATTTTCACAAATAACTAATCTTTTAGGTAATCTCATAATCACAAAAAAAATGGGCCCAACTAATAGTGGGCATATGAAGACAAATGGCCCCGTCCACAATATAAAAATGGGCTAATTTAAGCAAGTAATTTAAAAATTGTGGATAAGGTGTTGGGCTTTAACTATAGTCTTCTAAGGATGTTTGTGCTTGTGACTGCCTATTCACTAAGTGGGCCTTTAGGTTTGGCTAAATCCATTTTCCAGTACACCCACAAAAGAAATTTTCTTGTTGAATTAAAGTAAAGAAAGAATTTAATAACAAAATCATACAAAATCAAAGATTGAAAGATAATACCAATGCTATTTGATCCTCTAATTGGAATTGAAAATCACACATAATTTGATCCCTTAACCCTAACAGAGAGATTGATAATACCATTGCTATTTCCTCGTTGATCCCTCAAACGATAACTCAACACGTGCAAAAAAGACGACGACGTATAATCTCCAATAAAATCCGAAGTAGGAATTGTAGCTGATCCAATCAATTGTTGGTTACAAAATACTTTAACATCAATATTTCTTGCATGCATGGGAAGTTTTAGATCAAACTTATCATTCCATATTGGAAAACTTCCACCTTCTTTGTCAATCTTGGTTGATACCACGTTAGATGGGTCTGTTTGAACATAGGCGACCGCGTTTTTCTTGATCGAACGACCATTAATGCTTAAATTTTCGGCCGATGTCATGTTAATCTCTAGGATGCGTTGTTGATGATAGTTTTGAGCGTGCATTGTGTTTATCAAAATCTTGGAAAACCTTTAAGGTTGAGATAGTGATGATTGATGAAAGATGATGTTTTTTCTCTCTTTTTTTTTTTTTTTTTTTTTTGAATTAGATGGAATTGCTTTGCTTAAAATTAGCAAGATCAATTAATTAAAAGAAAAGGATTGGTCGGAATCGTTGGATTAATAGGGAAATTTGTTAGGGGGGTTTCAAGGAAAGATGGTGGAAGGAAGGAGGCAATTGTTTGAATTTTTCTCTCTTTTTTCCTTTAATTTATTCGAATTGTATGAAATAGTCTAGGTTGGAAAATATATACGAGTAAATTTATAAATTGACTTTTTGTGGTGGTAGAGGTGGTATGACGCTACTTTCTTCTTATAAAAATCATAGTCATATTTTTATCATAGAGTTTATGTTCATTAAATTTAAAAATTTAGATGGTTTAATGTAGTATAAATTGTTTCCATCATTGCTCATTTACTGACCTGCTCATCATTGGGTCGAAATTAACTCACAACCCACATTAGCCCAATAAAAGATGACCATCTTTTGGCCCAATCCGTTATCAACCTACACTAATCTTGACAAGACCTGACCAATTACTAGGTTTACGTTTAACTATGAAACTTCTTTTTAAAAACCCTAATCAAACCGAGGACCTCTACGATTTGAAGGTAAGAACCTTATCAAGTGAGCCAACACTTTATTGGTAACTATGAACCTTATAATCTTATATATGTATTGTGGTGTATGTAGTAGACCCAATACATACAGTGTTTTCACCAACAAAACCTAATTTATGGTGGGCTTTTGAATATAAATGGCTCCCGTCCAATCGTCCATTATATGGAAAATGGACCAAAATAGGCAATTATCTTAAAATCAATAACGAATAACTGGGCTTTGTTTATGGGCTCCTAAGGGTATTTGCCTATTTATCAAGTGGGCCTTTAGGTGTATCAAACTCCATTTCTCACATTAGAAAATTTCCATTGTAATATTAATTTTCAGAATGTAGTTTAAAATGGTATTTGGGAGAAAATGCACAGCATAGAATTTATAAAGTGTACAAATGGACTCTTAGTTGTTGTATTTGCTTTTGGAGGAGCATCCATGACAAGAAAGTTCTCATTGATTTTGAAGATTTAGTTAAAGATATTAGTGGGGTTTTAAGGAAATGGAGGAATTGATTAGTTAGGGATGTAAGACTTTGGCAATAAGTATGAGGGTAAAATCTTAAAGATATCGTGTTCAAATAGAGAAGTAGGACATCAACTTTTATGATTAATCCCCCTTTGATCAATTGCTAATATTAATAGTAAATTTGAGATAGACATTAACCTGTTTATCAATGTATGACACATTCCGACAAACGAGAATCCTCTAACGTGCTGAAAGATTTCAAGCGACAATAAAAAAAGTCACCATTGAAATTACCTTTCAATAAACTAAAAAAAATAAGATAAAGGCATATTATGAGTTGTCGCATTACGTATAACAGATTATTATTAGATAGTACTAGAAAATGAAGTGTTATGTCTCAAAATATTCCCGAGATAGGAGCATTATTAATCGATTAATGCAAATAAGAAGAAATATTGAGTGATAAATACAAGGGATGATATGTAAAGTGTAACATCTTTTGTTGAGGTGAAGATGCTAGTGCTAATTGCTATTCCTATTGGATAAATAATGGAATGAATGGAACCTAATTAACGTACAGGAATATGACACATGGCATATTATTTGACTAAGAAAGATTCATGGATTCTAGGCAACGTGTCGAATGTTGGTGCCTCACCAGAATTCAAGCTGTTTTTATTTATTTATTTATTTATTTATTTTTTCGATGTTAGTCTGTGTGGCTAACCATATCGTGTGACCGAGGTTACTTAGTCGGTTAAGAGTTACTTATTATGGGATTACTCGGTTAGTTAACGTGTATTCGCGGGAGTTAGAGTCTGTTCTCTTCAGCTTATTTTCACTTCAGTCCAATTCCTAATTTCCTTCTCACATAAAATATTCAGTTTAATTCACTTCATTTCAGTTTAGCTCCAATCAGTTCATTTCATTTCAATTCAATTCAGTTCACTTCAGTAAATCAGAACAGGCCCTTACTTATTTCGGGGTTATCTATTTAGGGGTTACTTATTCTAAAAATTTACTCAGTTGATTAGTTGCGTTTTTTTATGTGAGAGTAATCCTTAATTAACCGAGTAACTCTTGAATAAGTAACACCTAACGAAACGAATAACCCCACAATAAGTTATCCATATAAGTAACCTTGATCAAATGAAATGACAATCTATAGAATAAAAGTATAAAATCAAATCTAAAAGGAGAAATAAAAAAGGATGATATTGATTTAAGGAATAGTTTATTTTGTCCATGGTAAACTAAATACGTGTCAAAAGATTAGAAGGTTAGTCTATGTCAAACCATGAGATAAGTGGCTGCATCCAAATCAAAATTCCACGGGAGTATTTTGCATTTTGGTATTGATGTAATGGTTGTGAGCTTGTGTCTATTTACTTAGCAACCTGGTATTCCCCAATTTAGAGCTAGCAATGGATCGGAGGTGGATCAATCGGGTGGAGCTTAATCCACCTCCATCTGTCAACGATTCATCCGTCATCCAACCCATCCATCATCATTTAATTCTTTATCCATATCCAATTCATCCATAATCCACGGATAAATCGGGTTTATAACGGGTGAAATAAAATACACCATCCTATAGTCATAATACTAATATACATAAACTAATAATTTGATATACAGTTGACAAAATCTTTAAATTTTCCAACATTCACACTATTATACGAAGTTTAACTTATATTACTAGTATATATGAAATATATACTTATGTAGTATTACAAATAGGTAAATAAATATTTGAAATTTTGTAAAAATATAAGCGGATGGATGGATGGGTCGGGTGATGGATGGATGAAGCTCCACCCGAATCCGACCCGATTCATCACTCGATCCATCCATCATCCATATAAAGTCCGTGTTTTGTCGGGTTTTCATCCATTTATCGGATCGGGTGGTTCGATTATCCATGGATTCGGGTGAAATTGCCAACCCTAATTCCCATGAATATATTATATATAGCATAACATCCTTATGATATGGAGGCTTTCTCATCTCACTGCATTGGATGTTAGTCTGGAATTTTACTCACTTTTCATATTAGGTTTTTAAATTTTAAAAGAATAAAATATTTCGAGGAATTAATATATATAGGCATGGACGCATGGTTAGTCCCTTCATCCCTCCCTCCACCTCCGGTCTCTAAGTGTTTGGGGATTGAATCCTCTTTCCCCCAATTCTTGTGATAGGGTGGGGGGTCCTCCTAGGCTTCTAGTATCTTAAATTAGCGATTAAAAAAATAATAAAATAAAGTATTTCAGTCATTTTTCACACAAACATATAATATTACTCCGTATGTACCATTAGTATACAAAATATATATTAACTCGGTTGCATTATGTTAAATATGTGATGTATCAATAACATATTTATTTGTACTACTCAGTATAAAAGAATTTTATGTACAAGCACCCCATCAATTCTTATTAGATTTACTTATTTTCAAATTATTCCTTCTTTTTCTTTTTCTTTTTTTCAATCATCTCCATTATATTATACATTTTAGAAATCTTATTTAATTAACATAAGCCATAACAAAATCATATTACTAGTCTACGTGTATGTAACAAACAATTAATAATTTTCATTAGTCATGTCGCCGTGTTATAAAAGACATGGCTCCATGTATGTATATATGACGCTAAGGTTGAGTACTAGGTTCGTTATATATTTTTCTGTCAAAAAAAAAAAAAAAAAACAAAAAAAGGTTCGTTATATATTTATGCAAAAGACAATTATATTAAAACTCATTAATTAGGGCATTTGTATGAGGTAAACTTCAATCTTAAGTGTAAATTAAAGCTTAAGAATTCCTCATTAGGTTTGAGCCAAAAAATTCCCATCAGTTTCACATAAACAAGCACTAATGCAAAAAGACTATGAAATTTGTTTTTATTCAAAAGATTGCTTCATTTATGTAAGTTTCGATTGTCGTTGTCATATTTTAGTGATCAATACTTTTAGTTGCTTTGTTTCTTTACCACTACGGTTATATAAAGCCAAGAAATTAAAGACTTCGCATGCATAAGTCAAGCTTTAAAATTCAACATTTACTTTCAATTAAGGAAGAACGCCAAGAATTGAACAAGTAGGAAGTTTAAACTTTCAACTAATTTGTTAACGTAATATACTCATATAAAATATCAGTTTGGCTCATGTCATGGGATGTGACAAACTTTTACACTATATGTCAGCCTGTCACTGGACTACATGAAATAATTAGATTTGGTTCATTTAGTCGATTTCATTTATAGGATTTATGCTTTGATTATTGATTAATTGATTGATTATACTCAAGTACTCAACCACTTAATTAAAAGGGAAACACAAGCAAATTTTTAAATGCTTTGATACTTAGCTTTCACTTATTCCCTTGTTTCGAGACTAATGTATGGGGTATTTAATGACAAAGTGATAGATAATGGTATGGTGTCGGTAATGAATTTGTATGTATAAGTTACTGGCCAGTTACATGTCTATATATATATATGTTATGCAATTCTAAATCTCCGATCTATTTATATTTTAAAAATGTTTTGTTCTTCATAGATAATTTCTGTTTCTGTCTGATCCCAACTCTTCCAGGAACTCGGACCTGAGATTCTGATACCCCTATCGGCAAGCTGAGAACCTACACAATGAGAAGAAGTTAGCTAACCCCGGGGTGATCCGGGGATAACCACTCCGATGATAAAGTCAGAAAGTGTTTGAGAAGAGAAGATAAGTAAGAGAGATAAAGTAGAGAGAGATTAGAGAGCGAGTGAAATTAATGTCCTCATTAATGAGGTCTTACCTACTTATTTATAGTAATCTACCTTGACAGGTGGCTTTCACCCATGCACAACCTTTTGTGCCAAGTGTCGAGTTTCTGTTGCCACGTGTTAAATTGCGGCAGGCCGACATGTCCTCTTTCTGCAACATATCAGCATCTCCTTGCGATCCGGTCATGCCCAGATATCATCCCATACAATTAGCCCCCCAAGTGAGGACGTATGATCATCCATCATCGTGCTCAGTTAATCATGGGAGACAAGCTGATCCTAACAAAACAATACTTTGGGTTCCACATCTCATTCTTCCGACTCTTCCCTAAATTGGAAATTTTATTGTAACAACATTTCTTGTATGTTGTCAAGTGCTGCTTACTAACAAAGTGTCATTACCAATGTTGTCGTTTTCATAATCCATTTTAATCGCTTGGCCTGTATCCAGGCAAATTAACTTCTACATATTCATATATTTTTAAGCTCTATGTCCTTTTGCTGAGAAGTGTTATGCTAATTTGCTACTTGTAGTACTTTTATTATTACTATTTGCTGAGAAGTTATGTTTTCCTCCCCAAGTGACCTTGTATGCCGATAGCTTAAAAGGTCACTTCATTACAAAAAACCTGGGAGCGAAAAACTCCGTTTTCCTCCCCAAGTGACCTTGTATGCCGATAGCTTACAAGGTCACTTCATTATAAAAAACCTGGGAGCGAAAAACTCCGTTTTCCTCCCCAAGTGACCTTGTATGCCGATAGCTTACAAGGTCACTTCATTACAAAAAATCTGGGAGCGAAAAACTCCGTTTTCCTCCCCAACTGACCTTGTATGCCGATAGCTTACAAGGTCAGTTCATTACAAAAAACCTGGGAGCGAAAAACTCCGTTTTCCTCCCCAAGTGACCTTGTATGCCTATAGCTTACAAGGTCACTTCATTACAAAAAACCTGGGAGCGAAAAACTCCGTTTTCCTCCCCAACTGACCTTGTATGCTGATAGGTTACAAGGTCAGTTCATTACAAAGGGTACGTTATGGTAGTGTAACCGTTTTTCTTCTTTTCCTCCTTTTTTTTTTTTTTTTTTTTTTTGCTTGGGCGGGAAAATTTTTACACGTGTCATATATTCGTTCCCAGGATACTTTTCTGTTGTAGGCCCGTGACATTCTACGTTATGGTAGTCACAAATCCTGCCGCTGCTTTTTGAAAAAGTTTGCCAATTAACAGCCGTCGGATCTCTGAACCGCCTTTCACTTCGATTGGCCATTCAGCTTCCCCTTTTTTAGATCAAAATTCCGCCATTTTCTTACTACTTTGCATTCCCTCCCAGTTTTCTCTCGAAAAAGTTTAAGTGGCTGACCACAGTTCTGTCCTTTCTTATCTTCCTCGCGTTCGGTTTGTGCATTCCGTCTCCTCGGGCGTACCTTCTCTTTCTTCGTCGTTTCTTTATCAGTTAGAGGTGTTAAATCCGCGATTTTCATTGAAGGTATTTTCGTACCCTAACCCCTGATTTTTCATGCTGTTTTTATTTCCTTATATTCAATTAAATGTCTGAAGATAGTGTCGAAGAGAATTTTCCTAACCTTAGTACTGCTAGGCGCCGTTTAATTAGACAATCTTTAGGCAAAGAAATCGGTAGTAATCAAGGTAATTCGTCTTCCCTTTCTGATAACATTGACTACCCTTTTGAGACGTTAACTTCTGAAGAAGAAAAACGTGCTTTTATGATACATAGGACCATTGCCCACCGTGAAAGCGCCCTTCACCCTACTAACCCTGATATCCCTGCCGATACTGAAATTCTTGACGTTGAACCTGTTAATGTCCGTTATCACTTACGCAGCTTTACTGGGAGACGATATTTTAATCAATACGGCACTAACGTTGGCAATATAGGTATAAACACTATGCCAAGGGTAAAGAGTACAAGTTATCAACCTCGAGCCGCCGCCCGTGAAGCCGCTGAGGCCGCCAAAGCAGCTAAAGCAGCTGAGGCCGCCAAGGCAGCGGAATCTAGTAAAAGACCTGGACAAGGTCAGGTTGTAAGTTCTTCTGAAGAAGAACTTGAGGATGACATCCCTTTGACCGCTGAAGAAGGTCCGTCATCTCCTGTTCATGACTCTGCCGTCAACTCAGTTTTAAGAGATGACGACGCTCAGGAAGACAGTGTAAATAATGAGAGTAGGGATGACATTGTTGACTTAACGGCCGAGGTTATCCAGGAAGAGAATTTGGACGAGGGGTATAATTCTGAAACTGATAGGGCTGAGTTCCGACAACCTATAGTTCTTGCCAACGACGGAAAAGTTGCAAAGGAAAAGATAAGTGAAGCTTTCAGGAAAACGGCAATTACAAAGGACTATTGCCGTCGTGCGAAAAAGTTCTTTAACTTACCTGATGGGTACGAGTTGTCTCTCCCTCCATCTGGAGCTTCAGTGTTGGATTGTCCAGCTGGTTCCGTGGCTGTTTACATGAAGCACTTAGATTTTGGCCTCCGTTTTCCTTTGCATCCCTTTGTTGCTAAAATCTTGAAGGCCTGGAACGTTTGCCTGGTTCAGTTAACCCCTCAAACTATTCGTGCCGTTATTGCTACAGTTTGGGTTATGCTATATCGGAACTTCCCTCTAACCCTTAATGTATTCAGACGGCTTATTACCTTAAAGAGAGATGGTCAATCAGATGGGTGGTGGTCTTTATATACCCAACCCCACAAATATACCGTCCATCCTAAACTATCTAGCTGCAAAGGTTGGAAGGATAAGTTTTTCTTTATTTCAGTCCCAGAGGATTTTCCTTTGAGGAGGACTTTTTTCAAGCCTCATCCCCATTTTGATTCAATCCCCGAGAGAGATCTCGGGAAGCATGAAGAAAGGGCTGTCAATCACTTTGACATCTCTGAACATGATGAAGGCGACGGCAAGGTCCGTCTAATTCCTGCGGTGTGGGTGCCGAATGTGAGTTACATTCTGGGCAACGCGCCGCTATCTCGTGTCGGTCTTTGTTGGACTGACCAGCATGGTATAGCTTATCCTTCTTGGTTTTATTACTCTTATTCGCCTATTATTCATGTTCTTATTTTCATAATGAAAACGGCGTAGTTTACTTGTTTAGTGTTACCTTCCTTACCCTTTTATTGTTATTATTTTTTTTTTTTTAACTTATTGAATTTACATTCCTTTTTACCAGGTATTGATAAGTTGGATAACAGACAACTCGGCCTATCTTCTGACGGGACAAGGGTTATCAGGCGCTGCCCCAAAGCTTCCGACCCCTACGATACTCTTGCTTCCGTCTGTGGGCGTGCTCCAGCCATTAGTGCCAAGAGAAGAGCTGAGATCATGGCCGATGATAATGCCAAGAAAAGAAAGCTAACACCTCTAGCCAATCGGCGAGGTGGCATTGTGATCTCCAGCCCCAGGCAACCTGAAGGGCGTGCTGAAAAGAAAAAAGATCAATCGGCGCCCGAGAAGAAGAAGGACCAGTCGGTGCCTGAAAAGACCCCGACTGTCAACAAAACTAAAAGCCCTGAGGCCGTTGTGAAGAAGGTTATTCAGGGTATTGAGATCGAAGATCTCACTTCTGCTGAATCTCCCCGTCAACCTCAGGCAACCACCGCAATTGCTCCTACAACGGCTGGGTCAGATTCCAGCATCCCAGCCTTGACTTATCGGTCCAATCAATGGATTGAGCGTGTTTCTGGAAGGTTTCCAGATGAGGTTCTGAAGGGGTTTGCTGTCCCTCCCGGCCATTCCGGCGACCGTTGGCAGCCTGCTATGGATGTCGGCCGGAACGAATCTATGATAACTGATGACCCAATGCAAGGTGGAAATCTCGGTTACCGGCTGTTGAGCAATTTGACACTGCCAATGGACAGACCTGCTGGTCCAATCGGCCCCCTTGCTGCTACCCACATGCACAACATGATGAAGGTACGTATACATATTATTATCTCATATCTTTATATATATATTTTTATGTAGCATTCTCGGCTTCCCTACTTCTACTTAAATACACATTTCTGTAGGCCGTCATGTCTGGCACAGAGCTGGTTGAGATGTATCGTTACTACCAGGAGAAACATCATCAAGCGTCTGCCAGCGAAAGTGCCATGCAGGAGGTCATCAAAAATGCTGAAAAGGCCCTCGATGATTTGAGGAAAATAAAAGAAAAAGATGACAGGGAGATGTCGGAGCTGAAGGTCAAGGCTGAGAGGGTTGCCAACCTCGAGCTAGAGGTGCAAAGTTTAAAGACTCAGATCACTGAGAAAAACAAGGTCGTTGAGCGGCTTCCCTCAGTTGAAAAAGATCTCCGGGATGCCAGGATTAAAATTAAGAGCCTTGAAGAAAAGGTTCAAAAAATGGAAGCCGACAAACCTGGTATCCGTCGGAGAGCGGTCGGCCGTTATCTAGCCTCTGATGAGTTCTGCTCCAAACTCCAAGATCGTTTTGATGGAGGTTGGACCGCTGCTCAGAGATGTATTGCTCACGCCGCCGGTTGGAAGAAGGATGATTGGGCAAAAATTGAAAAGGCTTTCGGCGAGGAAGCTTACAAGATCCCTTCTGGCTTTGAGGCGCAGCAATTTTCTGATGAGGACTTGTATAACCTGGCGCCAACTGTTGATGACGGCCCCAGCAATCCCAGCATTTTGGATTCCCCAGTGCCTGAGAATGCTCAATCTTGAAGGGGCGGGCAGTCATCACCGACATCCTCTTGTGGGTCTTGTATCATTGGGCCTTATCAGCCGTAACTCTTTTATTGTTTTTGTATGCACGAACATGTTTTGGCAGTGCTGTTTTATCGGCATATACCCCTCTTTTGTGGTGATGCCTGTCGGCTGTTAATTTTATTTGTTGTGTAAACCTATTTTTATTTTTACCGGCTGCCGTTTGCCTTCAAAATTCTATACTTTTATCATAACTGTGTTGCTCTTTACTTATCATTTTCTAGTTTGCCTGTTTTTAAACAAGGTTATGATAATCATGTTGCCTCGCCTTGCTAGTTTTCAACGCATAAAAAATTGCAAAAAATAGTTACTTACCTAATGCTTTGTCTAAAATCCGAAAACTTCCAGTTAGAAACCTTTTTAAAGACACCAGCTTCCGAAGATACCAGATCTAAAACCTGGCTCGAGAAATTGCATATAAAAATTACCAGCATACTTTAAAAACTTATCAGCATACTATGGATATCACAACGCATATGAAATTGCATATAAAAATTACCAGCATACTTTAAAAATTTATTAGCATACTATGGATATCACAACGCATATGAAATTGCATATAAAAATTACCAGCATACTTTAAAAACTTATCAGCATACTATGGATATCACAACACATATGAACTTATCAGCATACTATGGATATCACAACGCATATGAACGCCATATCATTCCTTGTCCCCCCCAGTGTACATAGTTCACGCTAGAGCTATGCACACTGAGCTGCGAACATAAAAGCGAACGGTTGTTGCTGGTTCAGATTATAACACTGGTCACCTACTGCTGTGTTGTTTTAGCCAGTTAGGTACCCTCTCGGCGATCATTTTCTGAGCTACGCCTCATGTCGGCGTATACTCGAATTGATTTGGCCGGTATTTATATTTTGAACCAGCAACCTCATGAGTTAACATATACAACTGATCAGGTTGTATAACTGTTATCTTCATGGAAGCGGTTTTTAGCTGTCCATCCCACTTAACGATGTTCTGTTAAATGGAGGATGCCTATTTCAATGCGTATTGTCTGAATACTTCTTCATTCATTACCGATATCTTTTTTGATATCAGTTTCAAACAATAAGGATTTGTTCATTACACATAGTATTTTTTCAATACAGCGGAGTTCCATACATTTTTTAGAGGTGTCCCATCCGGGGTTTCTAGGTAAAATGACCCTTGGATGACGACATCTCTTATCCGATAAGGCCCTTCCCAGTTTGCAGTCAGCTTCCCGTCTTCATTTCCCTTACCGGTTGCTGCGGTTCTTCGTAAGACTAGATCTCCTTTACTTAACGGCCTATATGATACTTTTCTGTTGTAGGCCCGTGACATTCTTTCTTTAAAGACAGCTGACTTAACTGCTGCTTTTTCTCTTAGCTCTGGCAAGAAATCTAACTGTTGCCGTAGGAGTAAATCTAACTGTTGTCCTTCAATTGGGTACATTCTTCTGTATAATGCCCCACATCCCTATGGAACATACAGTACTTCTTCACGTCCCTCGACCTTGCTTTCATGGGAATCGGCCTTTACTTAACGGCCAGTATAAGGGGATTCACCTGTGGCTTCTCTCATCGTTGTCCTGTTGGCCCATAATATTTCTGGTATCAAATCTGCCCATAAACCTTTTGCGTCTTCGATCTTTTTCTTAATTGCCGTTATTATCTGCTTATTTGCTGCTTCTGCCTGGCCGTTAGACTGTGGGTGGCATACTGCTGCATAAGCAAATTTTACTTTATACATCATTAAGAGATCTTTGACTGGTTTACAGTCAAATTGAGTTCCATGATCAAAAACCATCGCCATTGGCAACCCGAATCTCGTGAAGATGTTTTTCCATACAAACTTTTTCACTTCCGATGCCGTTATCTTCGTTACTGGTTCTGCCTCTATCCACTTGGTGAAGTAATCAATTCCCACTATCAGATATTTTCTTCCACCTGTGGCTGATGGGAATGGGCCTGCTATATCCATTCCCCACTGGGCAAAAGGGATTGGGTTCAGCATCGGAGTTAGATCGTTCGGGGGAAAGTTGATAATTGGGGCAAACCTTTGGCACTTTTCACATTTTTTAACATAAGCCTTTGCATCTGCGTTCATTGTCGGCCAGTAATATCCCCTTCTCATTGCCTCTCTGGACAAAGCTCTTGCTCCAAGGTGATTACCACAACTTCCCTCATGCAATTCTTCCATTAATCTTGCGGATTCAAGATCCGTTATGCACCTTTGCAACGGCAGTGAGAACCCCCTTTTGTATAACTGGCCTTGGTACATAACGAACCACACACTGTCCTTCTGTAACCTTTTCAGCTCCCCTTTATCTGTTGGCCCTACACCATGAACGATGTATGCCAGTATTTTATCGTACCACTGATCCTCCACTTCAACACAATTGACATCCGCCGGTATCTCATCTATGCTTCTCTGCTTTAAAATCTCAATCATAACTGTTCTTTCCAAGTCATTGAAGCTTGAACTTGCCAATCTTGCCAATGCATCTGCTTGAGCATTTTTCAATCTCGGAACCAGTTTAATCTCGAAGTATTGCAACTGAGCCGCTAACTGTTTCATTTTCTCCAAATACTTCACCATTGCTGGCTCTCGAGTTTCGTATTCCCCACTAAACTGGCTTGACACCAGCTGAGAGTCAGTTGTCAAAACTAGCCGTTTTGCATCTGCCGCTATTGACAGCTGCATTCCGGCTACTGCAGCTTCATACTCGGCCTCATTATTTGTTGCCTTGAACTTAAATTTCATGGCGTATTCAAATATTTTTCCATCTGGAGCCGTTATCACAACTCCGGCCCCTGCCCCCGTTGCTGTGGCTGATCCATCAACTGATACCTGCCATGTTCCCAACTCCTCTTCTTCATCTGTGTATGTGGTTTCAACAATAAAATCTGATAACGCTTGATCCTTAATTGACGTCCTAGGCTTGTAACTTATTTCATACTCCGATAACTCTACTGCCCATGTCAGTAGTCTACCAGACGTATCCATTTTCCGCAGTGACTTCTCTAGGGGATGATTGGTGAGTACTTCTATCGGATGTGCATCAAAGTAAGGTCTTAACTTCCTGGCTGCTACCAGTACAGCTAAAGCCATCTTCTCTATAACTGGGTATCTGCGTTCTGCCGCATTCAGGACATGGCTGACAAAGTAAATCGGCTGTTGTTGTCTCTTCCTTTCTACCAACAAAACGGCCGCTATTGTTTTTGGTGATGCTGAGATGTATAATTGTAACACTTCTCCCTTCTCAGGCCTGGCAATTGTAGGAAGAGATTTAAGATGATTCCTCACTACTTCTAAGGCATCACTTTGTTCTTTTCCCCACTCAAATGCCTTATTCTTTCTCAGTACCATAAAAAACGGGAGTGCTTTATCAGCTGATTTGCTGATAAATCTTGTTAGCCCTGCCATCCTGCCCGTTAACCTTTGTATATCACGGATGGTTTTTGGTTGTTTCATTTGAAGCACCGCATTTACCTTATCAGGATTTGCATCTATCCCCCGTTCACTAACCATAAAACCTAAAAACTTCCCTGATCTCACCCCAAAAACACACTTCTCTGGATTCAACTTCATTTGATATTTTCTCAAGGTTTCGAATGTCTCCCTCAGATCGGCTATATGGTCTTCTTTGTTCTTACTCTTTACTATCGTATCATCCACATACACCTCAACATTCCGCCCTTTCTGTTTCTCAAAAATCTTATCCACCAACTTCTGATAGGTTGCCCCTGCATTTTTCAACCCAAATGGCATTGCCTTATAACAATACACACCTACATCTGTTATAAAGGCCGTTTTATTTCTGTCGGCCTTATGCATGCTGACCTGGTGATATCCTGAGAATGCATCTAGAAAACTAAGCATGGCATGACCAGAGGTTGAATCTACCAGCCTATCTATCCGAGGTAATGGGTAGCAATCCTTAGGGCAAGCTTTATTCAAATCTGTAAAATCCACACACATTCGCCATTTCCCTGTCGGCTTCCTCACCATTACTACATTTGCCAACCATTCGGGATATGTACAGGGTTCTATAAACCCTGCTGCCAAGAGCTTGTTCACCTCGGCCTGGATCGCTTCTATCTTCTCAGTCGAGAAATTACGCTTCTTCTGCCTTATCGGTCTAAACTTTCTATCAACATTCAGCTTATGTTCCATTACCTCAGGATGTATGCCTGGCATCTCGCTGGCCGAGAACGCAAAGACGTCGGCGTTCTCGCGCAATAAACTTATCAGGTTACACCTGGTCTCCACATCCATGTCTGCCCCAACTTTCACTGTTCTACTGGGGTCGCCTGGCTGCAATTCAACTTGGACGGTTTCTCCACCCGGCAACGGCCTTGGTGTTTCTTCAGGTCTTGCATCAAAGTTTTTCATTGTCAAATCTTGCACTGTCGGTTCACCTTCCCTTGTTGGGTTGCATGGAACTGCGGCATCACCAACTGGGTTCTTCAAAGCTGTTACATAACAGGCTTTCGACATAACCTGACCTCCATACACCTTTTCCACAGCTCCCAAGTTCGATACATAGGCTATTGCCAAATGGTATGTTGATACAACAGCCTGCATGTCATGAATTATCGGTCTGCCGATAATTGCGTTATAAGCCGACTTGACACCTACCACCAAAAACTCTGCCATCACATCCCTCGCTTGTGGTCCATCACCAACCCTTACAGGCAACACAATGCTCCCCTCTGGCCTCACTGTCGATCCATTAAAACCGATCACAGGGTATGATACCGGCTTCAAATATTGCCTTCCTATATTCATTTCGGTAAAAGCTTGCATAAACAACACGTTCGCTGAACTACCTCCATCCACCAGTACCCTTTTGATGTCAGCCCCATTGATCTTAGTTATCAGGACTAACGGATCATCATGTGGGAACACTACACCTCGTGCATCTTCTTCTGTAAATACAACTTGTGGTATTGATGCTGGCCGAGGACGATTATCTACATCTAAAGCACAAACAAGATGACGGTGCTCCGCTAAATGCTTTTTCGCTCCACTAATTGTCCCTCCGTGAATCGGCCCCCCCGTTATCACATCCACTCTCCCTGTAGATAACGGCGGTATTCCTGCATCCCCTTGTCGGATTATCCTCCCCTGTGTCCTTTCGGGCCTCGCTTCTATCTGCTGCCTCTCAACTGTTTGTGTTGGCTGTAGACTCCTGCCGGTATTCAACCGGTATTGTGTTAGGTGCCCTTTCCTGATCAACTCCTCAATGTTGTCCTTCAATTGGGTACATTCTTCTGTATAATGCCCCACATCCCTATGGAACATACAGTACTTCTTCACGTCCCTCGACCTTGCTTTCATGGGAATCGGCCTTGACCAATCTTCTCTGTTCTGATTCACTGAGAAGATTGCAGCCCTTGGCGCATTCAGGGGGGTGTAAGTGCTGTATCTCATTGGCAGTCTTGTCGGTCTGGTATCTTGCCGACTCCCTCCTCCCCTTCCTGGGGCAGGAGCTCTCGGCCTGCTCCCTCCAGACAAGGTCCCCTCATTTTGACTTTGCCCCTTTCCAGCCACCATATGCCTACTACTCGTCTTCAACAGCTCCTCGCTCTTTATGTAATCGTGAGCTTTGCTGAACGCTGCCGCCAATGTCGGCAGACTCTTCCTTGTAAGATACCTTTTGAAATCCGAATCAACTAACCCATTCATCAAAGCCATCACGGCTATCTCCTGTTGTAACTTCGGAATAGTGTTTGCCTCATTGTTGAATCTCCTGATGTAATCCCTCAAAGATTCATCTGGTTTCTGCTCCACGGCCATCAATTCTCCAGAAGTTCTCTGCCTCACGCTATTACTGACATATTGCCCTACAAACATCTCAGTCAGTCTTTCAAAGCTATCTACTGACCCAACTTCAAGGTTGTTAAACCAATCGGCTGCAGCCCCAATCAAGGTTGTCGGAAAGACCTTACACCAAACTGCATCTGAGTTTGTGTACAGCATCATGTGTCCCTCATAAGACGTTATGAATCTTGCCGGATCCCCTCTTCCATCATATCTACAAGTCGGCATTTTCACCTTCTCCATTGGTTGATCTAAGATGTGTTGGGCAAATGGGGATGCCCTTAACTGCACTATCGTGCGTACTGCTTGACCTACTACTTGCGAGCTTCTTTGCTGCTGAGTTCTGGTACTCACAACACGACTCGAGGATTGCTCATCCTGCCGTGATGTTGTATGCGTCCTTACTGGCGACTCATATCGGGGTCTCCTTGACGAGTTCTCCAGCTGATTATGTTGTTCCTCCTGGTGACGGTGCGATGTTCCTCTATCGGCCTGAGCAGCTTCTCTTTCAGCCCGTGCCGCCTCAGCCTCCTTTCTCTTCTTACTCATTGCACTCATCACCCTTGCGGCTGTTTCCAATTCATCTGGAGTAAATGCCGCCATAGGATCCTCTGCCTCCCATCCTCCTGCAGGGGGGGTTATCGGCATATGAAGCTGATTACCCTCTAGGGTATGGGTTTCGTCTACTATCTCCACCTGGGGTTGTCCTACTGGTATTCCATTGTTAAAATTGTTTCCGGCCATGATTATTGTTGTTGTATATATATATTTTGTGTGAGGTTCTTAGGCGATAGAAGTGATCAATTGCCCCTCCTTCTAGCGCCAAATTGTTTCTGTCTGATCCCAACTCTTCCAGGAACTCGGACCTGAGATTCTGATACCCCTATCGGCAAGCTGAGAACCTACACAATGAGAAGAAGTTAGCTAACCCCGGGGTGATCCGGGGATAACCACTCCGATGATAAAGTCAGAAAGTGTTTGAGAAGAGAAGATAAGTAAGAGAGATAAAGTAGAGAGAGATTAGAGAGCGAGTGAAATTAATGTCCTCATTAATGAGGTCTTACCTACTTATTTATAGTAATCTACCTTGACAGGTGGCTTTCACCCATGCACAACCTTTTGTGCCAAGTGTCGAGTTTCTGTTGCCACGTGTTAAATTGCGGCAGGCCGACATGTCCTCTTTCTGCAACATATCAGCATCTCCTTGCGATCCGGTCATGCCCAGATATCATCCCATACAATTTCACAACGATTTCAACTTTTAATAGTGAAAAATGCATAATCAGTGTCGAGTAATCTATATTATTAACAAAAGTATAGGTTAGTGAGAGGACGAGAGCAAACCTCAAATACTCTCCTCATCTCAATGTGCCACGCATCATACCACATTGAAAACACTCAACTTTATTTATTACTCCATACACGAGTATAATTTTTGTAACCAATCAATCAAGATCGAAATTATCTTCAAACAATAACAATCAAACAACAAAGTATTTTCAAAAGGTTAAACAAAGGAAATTTTATTATTGTTTTTCCTAGCAAATCGACAAATCTCATGCATTTTCACGGATGCATTTTTATTGATAATTAATTATTAGAAGACTTTTCCATCCAGCATTATTATTACCATCATCTATTACTGCCTACAAAAATGGAAAGTTATTGTTCTTCAATCAGACGTTAAATTATTTAAAGAATGCATGGTATTTTTTTGTCCACTTCCAATAAACGAATCATCATTGTTATAAAAAATGAGTTGAAATTGTTGACTTTGGCCATGTTTTAAGTTGCCTCATCGTACATAAAATTATAACTTTCTAGCCAATACCACTCACCTATTGGCTTATTATTGGTCGGTCATCCGACATAAAATTACTATGCATGCTACAAATTATTTGTTGTTTAATCTTAAGTGCTATTTGATTGGACTGATAACTTGAACTATTACATTCACTTACTTTGCCTAAAGTTTGCTTTTTATAAGAAATAAATAAATTATGTGACATTACTTTTCTTAATTAAGGTCACTATTTTACTTTCTACCAATAATAATCTTAATCTTTGGCTAACTTAGATAATTAAACTTCATTTTCTTGGTTTCTAATTAATTAGTAGAAAAAGAGCTTTAATTATAAGTTCATTATTGAAGCTTTGGGGAATTTTAAGAAAAGGACACTTTAGAATATTAGGTGACTATATCACTCAACTCCACAAGGAAGTTTGAGCTTTATCCCAAGAAAAATTAACATTATTGATCAAACTCATTAAGATAATTGTATTAGTGTTTTTGATTATGCATGTAATGTTGTTACTAATGTATACGCTATCTCCTCTTTAAAAGTAATGATAAATGTCACGTTCTCCGCCTAATTTGTTATCAAGGATCCTCTATAATGTCACCAGAAGGATCCTTGTGATATAAGTGTCATAGTTATCATCTACACCTTTAATTAATTAAGTTACAAAATGGGTATACCACACCCACAACAAGAATCCTAAATGCAATAATTAAACTTAACCCTAAATGCAATTAAGAGAGGAGAAGGGATTAAAACATAACCCTAAATGCAATTAAGAGAGGAGAAGGGATTAAAACTTGAATGAAATTCTTTTATAATCAGATAAACATGACAATCAAATAAAGAAGGAAGGCAAAAGAGAAGGGGTAGGTGTCATTTTTTTAAAGAACCAAGTCATCTCAACAAACGGTGATCTTGATTAGTCAAATATAAATGAATTGGCGAATTGCTAAGAGTCAAAACGGTCTTGACATTGGACCAATTTTGGAGTTTTTGGGAGAAAAGACTTGAAATTGTAGGGGATGAATATCGGGGTCATATAATAATGTGTGGAAGTTTATATGACTATTAGTCGCCTAATTGGCCATATAGGAGCTAGTGGTGGCCTTGAGTTAATGATAAGGGCATAATTTGTAAACGGGTAAATCGAAATTTTAAAGGCAAAGTGTCGGTTCCACCCACTTAAACGCACTCATGGGGTATCTTGTGCTCTATGGGAAGCACACACCCCGCCTACTTCCTTTTCGAGTCTAGAAAAGCCAAAAATTGTTCAAAATTAAGGTCATAATATCGTACTTTTGGGCATATTTCGATTTTTTTTTTTTTCAAAATTGAAGTAAATGCGTGAGGTGTCCTTCGAGGCCATATAAACTGATAGTGGGTAAAGAGAGAGGGAGCTAAATAGCATATTGGAGAAGAAAATCGATCAAAGGGGACTTTTATTTATGTATGAGGGTTTTTTAAAATATAATTTTTGTATATATAAAGTACCAACTACCAAGCTAAGTCATCTCATCAACCGGTATTGATGAGTCAAATAAACACAAGAATATAATTGACTAATTTGAACTAGATTTAAATCTCTATATAATTTACTTCATTTTTATATATAATTGTATAACATCTTATAAAGATTATCATGTGCAAAATGTATTAGCAGACATTAACAACAAAATAACATAACATATATGGATGGTCGTCTAGTGTTAAACCATATTAGTTGAGGAAAAAGTTGATACCATTAACAAAAAATGTGCTAAAAATGTCACATCATGGTGCGCATTAAGACAAATTATGTGTTTAATTATGGAATTAAATTGTTGTTTGTGACAAAAAGACAAATTCTGAGGGAATAAGCAGAGACTCCATTCAGGAACATTACTTGTCCGCTGCATTTTTCCCAATTTAAGTCAGTGCAACTATTTATAAACGTGGATAACATTATTATTTACCATTATCTTGAGTTTTTACCATTGAATTTGAATATATTTTTTCATTCTTTATGCAACTATACTGTTGTATAAAGATAGAAATCACGCATGTAAAAATTATGATTTATGTTCTATTTTATTATTATTTTTTTTTTCCTTTTCAATTTTAGAATTAAAATGACTTGCTCTATGAGTACGGCACCAATAAGAATGGACATTACCATACCGTGTCTTAATATTACTGTCCGTCTTTGTTTTATTTATGTATTTATTTTTTAAGGGTTACCTCATCCGCTATTTTAGAGTAAAGTGTTCCTAGATCTTGAGCTCTTCTCATCAAGGCTTATCATATTATGAGAAAATATGTGCTAAGAGGTAGTAATAAATGAAATGAGTTAGTACTAGACACTAGTTCATGTCTTACCCCAAGTCCGGGCGTCTAAATCAAATGGGATATGTCGTCAGTCTATTCAGTTCAATGCTATCCTGAAAAGAAGTATTACATGAACGTTTTTTAAAAAAAAAAAAAAAGATACATGTATTTTCTGATTTGATCTGATTAGTGTAACGTAATTATTTCTGGTTATTGATTTGACTTTATCCTAAATTATGTTTGGAATAAGAACAAGTAATGTAGCATGCGAAATATGGTGAATGGAACAAAACCTAAAAGATGTTGAGTGAGCCATATAAAGCAACGTGTAAAATAATGAAGACATTGATATGATAAAGAATTTACAGTCAAAAAATCACTAAGTAAATAGATGGCGTTAGCAACTTTAATTACCATATGAAGCTGCCAATTTCTTGCAACTTTTCCAGAAGTGTAAAAAAACTCTTCATACGTGTCCCTGCAATGACTCATGGCACGTATATTAAAAGAATTAAGAATCTATTCACTTATAATAATGTTGTAGAAAAGGTATAATTATTGGAATATTATTGACAATTTTGATTCTTAATTTTTAGAATTATATATCTTGTGTTTAAAAAACCATACACAACATAATTCTTTTCCAATTTGATAAGAAGCTATAACCTTTTTATGAATTGGAAGATCCTTTCTTATAGAAGATTCCTCTAATTCATCATTGATTTACACGATACAATGTTAGATGTACTAGAAGATTTTTGAGAAAATGATTGAAGAATGTTGGTTTTGTGAAGACTAATTCCGTGATCGAATTTTTGCTTTAATTTAAAAATTATCCGCTGAATTTCAATCTTAAATTGTAAAAATAAGTTTTTATAAGTAAATTTCTATAAAAAAATATATAAATAGTAAATATTCTGTTAGAGATATGAGATATCGGAAAATATATGTGTGATATATTTTCCGTATGTATCTTATTATGAGAATAATATATTTAGATTTATTTATGTTAAGATAATATTTAGTGAATATATCATTAGGATATATGGTATATCTTTTAGGAAGATTGTTTCCTATCTTATGAGCGTAGATTTTGTATAAATACTCAACCTATTGATGAATAATAATCAAGTAATACAAAGCCATTCTATTCACTCTTTCCCCTAATTTGTCATGGTATCAGAGCAGGTTAGATCTTGGGAAGTGTTCACAAAAATCCCCCCTTGTCGGTGGGTTAGAAAATTAAACCCACTGGTGGGATAAACCATTAACCAAAATAATAGTATTTTTTTTTAAAAAAAAGGAAAAGAAAAAAAAAACCCTTTCGTGAGTGAATGGAAGGCATTTCGAGCGTGGTTTTTCTAACCATTGAGATCAAAATTAAGCTGTTGGTGTCTCTTTGACTCTCAAAGATGAAGATAGATTAAAAAAAAAAAGTTTTCGGCTTCCTTGTGCCGTGAGAAAAGGTTTGTGACTTGATTCGAGCATGATTTTTGCTCCTTTGGATTTGAGTGTGGTTTAATCTGAATGACCAATAAGATATGTGTGGTTTACTCTGAATGACCAATAAGAGATTTGAGTGTGGTTTACTCTGAAAAACCAATATTTGATTGGAGCTCGGTTTTGCTCTAGAAAAACCAAACTTGTTATATTTGCAGGTTCAAAAAGAACGACGTTCCTGTTTGTTTGATGATTGATGGGTTCGAAAAGATGACGTTCTCATCATTTTAAAAGAAGAAAAAAAATTGAAGGCGACATCAACAGAGTAATGCATCTCAATCGACTTCAACAAAGTGAAAAATTGATGAAGGCGACATCAACAGAGTATTGCAACTCGATCGACTTCAACAAAGTTTGGAATTTCCAATCGCAACGTTCGTGTTACTGCCGTTACGATTGCGGGAGGGTGTTAGAGATATGAGATACCAGAAAATATATGTGTGATATATTTTCCGTATGTATCTTATTATGAGAATAATATATTTAGATTTATTTATGTTAAGATAATATTTAGTGAATATATCATTAGGATATATGGTATATCTTTTAGGAAGATTGTTTCCTATCTTATGAGTGTAGGTTTTGTATAAATACTCAACCTATTGATGAATAATAATCAAGTAATACAAAGCCATTTTATTCTATTCTTTCTAATTTGTCATATTCAAATTAATACGTAGTACAAAATAACACACACTTTGAATACTTCATTACTGCGCACATTTTTTTATTTCTTGTTCAATGGTTCTTAACACCAAAATCGTTTTCTTATCACCATATTCGATCTCTTATTAGCATAAAGAAAAAACAAATACGGAGTATTAATAAATTAGACGGAATTTGATCAGAAATTTTGAGTACCAACTGAACTGCAATGACACAACGCTCTTATTGTCTGTATTTTCTTAGTGCAATTGAATTCTTAATTACATCTAAATATCTAATACTTTCTCAAAAAGAAAAAAAAAAAAAAATCTAATACAAAGTACATAGTAGATTTAATGCTCCCATTAATTTTTTTTTCCCTTATATTTTGGTTACTTCCCAAATTTATTGAGAGAATGCATTAGAATCGGCCGTACAAGTGTTTACCGTACACTTTGGTTGTTCTTTACTTATAACGTTTTCGGTATGTATTAGGTGGTTTTTGTGATTAATATACACTTATCCAAGTTAAGATTTATCAGTTCATGTCTCTTTTACTTACAAATTTATTTTTAATAGTACAATTTTTAATTAGATTTTTGTTTGTTTTTATTATTAGTCTAATTGTACTTAGTATCAGTTATTTAACAAGAGTATCAAGAATAGTCTTTCAACTTGATCAACTTGTAATTCTCTATGAAGATTCCACTATAAAGGATGTTTTATATTTAATTATTGCACAGTTCTTTTTATTTATTTGATGATTTAAACTTCAATTTGCGAAATTAATCTACTCCCTCATTGATTTTAAGAAGAAAATATATGGAGCACAACATACACAAAAAAGTAAAACATCATTAGATATTAATAACATCAATTGAAAATGATTTTATCATACATTTCCAATTAATCAATATCATCTCAAATATAAATATATAATTAACACTTTTGTAGTTAGTCTTTATGAATGAAGATATCAAAACATCTTACAAAATCATACAAATACTACGAGTACTAATTATAATTTTATAGGATATACAAAATAAACTATAAATACGAAGTGTAATTTTTACTCATCATTAAAGATGGGCAACAGGTCGTGCCTGGCCGTGCCGCGGTGGTGGGCGTACCGTGCCGTGCCTAAATTTGGCACACCCCAGCCCACAGCACGGCCCGGCCCACGTGCCTGGCGGGCCGTGCCGTGCCGAGCCGCGGGCTAGATCGTGCCACTTTTTATTTTTTTTTATTTATAAAAAATGTAAATTAAAAACGATATATATATATATATATATATATATATATATATATATATATATATATATATATATGTATTAGTACAACTTAATTTTATATAAATAATGTTATTAATTTATGTTTATGTTAATGTTAATATATTTTGTTTTGAACAACTTTATTTTAATTAAGGTTATATAAATTATTTATCTAATTATGTTTAAGTTTATATAATTAATTCTATTAATTTAGCAAAAAAAACAACAATACATATAATAAAAAAAAATTATGAGTGTCGTGCGGGACCGTGCCCGACCGTGCCACGTGCCGTGCCGGCGTGCCGACCCACGGGCCGGCCACCGTGCCGCCCGCCGTGCCTCGTGCCGTGCCCGTGCTGATTCCCAGATTTTTGTTCACGGTACGGCCCACGGCCCACAGGTGGGCCGCAGTGCCGGGCCCGTGCCGCCCGCATGCCGGCACAGCCCGTGCCCATCTTTACTCATCATATACTTCATACTTCGAAACACTTTTCAATATTATTATCGTCATTTTATTTTTGAATAGTTTGATTGAGCATTAAATGTCAGTTTTTTTTTTATTTTTTAGGAAATGTCACTCAGTATATTGATGATTGATTATTGTACTATATATATGTATGTGTATAATTCCAAGAGTTTATATAAATTACTTCCCATACAAATTAAATTTACAATAGCATGACTATTGATTTGGCGGCCTTAAACTTGGAGAAGAATATTGATTGGACGATGTACATGAAATATGACTCCTTTACATATGCATGAACCGGCCTAGTTGAATAATAATAATAATAATAATAATAATAATAATAATAATAATAATAATCTATAATTAAATAAGCAAAAAAACATTTTTGTCAAAAATGATACAAATAATAAATAATGTGCAAAATATTATTATTCTTTTTAAGGAAAATTTTGGTTCTCCCTGACATTCTCCAACAATAAATTAAGAAATGACATTAAAAAAACAAGTCTTTTCACTACTAAATCAAGTAAAGCATCCCCCAATAAGATAAGTAGCTGTCCTTCTTGTTTCTTTTGCATGAGTAATTTATATGATTAGCAACATATCCCATGCTTCTTGATAAGATATTTTTTCATCAAAGTCATGTTTTATGAACAAAAAGCTGAATTCCTATTCGTCCAAAAGATAATGATTTTTAATTAGACAAAAAGTAAATTCTCCACTGTTAACAGCCAATAAGTCATTGACAAATAGATTCTTGCACACTGGTTTACTTTTATTATATTCACGACTATAATAAAACACTATTAGAGATCACCAGACTTTTAAACCTTATTTCATGTGTATGTGTTGGCCTGGATATATGCAAACTAATTATTTTCTCGACTTAATATAGGGATCGGAATAAGTGTAAAGTAAAACACGTAAATTAGATTTTATATCCAAATCACTGGAATCAACTACGAGTTTCTCTTATATAATTGATTCAAAACTAGAAAGGGTATCTTAGCTATTGTAAGAGAAATTTCCAAAAAGAAAAAAGGGCATCTCTAAGACTACATATTGTCTCAACTTGTTGCATCTATTGAATTTATTCAAACGTGTGTGTGTGTGTGTTTTTTTTTCATGATAGCTGTACAAATCTTGATGGTTATGTCCAAATTCATTCTAAAATATTGTTAAAGCTTCTAAAAAAAAAAAATGAAATTCTATTCTCTCACTAGCTCCCTATTTTTAGGTTCTCTTTTTTCTCTCTCTAAAAATTTTGTGTCTATAAAAAGACCATACATGTAGGTAATAACCATTATATTACACCAAAGATAAAAGAGAAGAAACTTGTATTTGTCTAGTATACACTTATTTGGATTGTAACTTGTTACTTAATATTTCAATTCATCACTTATATTTTTATCTTCATGGCAAGAGGTGTAGAACCTTTGATAATAGGAAGGGTTATAGGAGAGGTAGTTGACATTTTCAACCCAAGTGTGAGGTTAGATGTGACTTACAACTCAAGCAAGCAAGTTTCTAATGGTCATGAGCTTATGCCTGCTGTTGTTGCATCGAAACCTCGAGTCGAGATTGGTGGTGAAGACATGAGGTCCGCTTATACTTTGGTAAGTTTCACTACTAATAAGCCTTTCCTAGCTAACTAGGTGCATGGTTGTTTATGTTGCATGTAAAAGAAAAAAAACAATACTTAGCCTTTTCCGGATTTTGTTGTTACTATCCATATTGTAATTTGAATTGGTAATGTGACAACTAAAAACATGAGTTCACATTGTTATATTTGGATGCACAAGTTATATTTCAACTTAATTTATTTTTCATTTATATATATACACAGTAATTACTTACCTATAGTTTTGATTATGTATGTTATATGGTTTTGTTTTGTAGATCATGGTAGACCCAGATGCACCAAGCCCTAGCGACCCATACCTAAGAGAACATCTCCATTGGTTAGTATTTCTATAACCCACCAAATATCTCTTATTTTCTTCAACATTTTTGTTAGAAGTAATAATTGTGGATTTATGATGTAGTCTAATGTATTTATCTTTTCTTTCCATACATCTTGTAGGATTGTGACGGATATTCCCGGAACAACTGATATTACATTTGGTAAGTCTTAATCTCACAACGAAATTTGAACTAGTAACGTTATTGCGTGGTTGCTAGTAGTGGACAAAGCAAGTGATAATACTTGATGTAGACATCTACAAATTTCTTTTGAACAATCCTTGTGTTTGCTTCCATCCACTATGCATATGTATCTTATAAATAAAGTTGAATAATATTATCTTAATTTCATGTCATTGGTTCGCATCTTCTAGAGTTCTAGTCCAATGAAATTTTTTCTTCATTTAATCACATTAACAACTTTACAAAGCAATAGTGATTTATTATTTTTTTTTTTTTAAAAAAAGAATTTCAATTAATATTTTTTTTGGCTAACTCTTATCTTATTTAGAAACATTCCTCGTATATGATGCCTTGCCAACTATAAGCATAAATAAAAGTACAAGTACTAATATTAGTTTAATCATATTAACAAATAATCGTACAAGTATTAGTTAATTATGTGTCTATATTAGTAAATAATTTTTAAAAAATATTACATTATTGTTTTGATAATCTAATGTGTTTAAAAAATTGAACATGTAGGTAAAGAAATAGTGTGCTATGAAACACCAAAGCCAGTGGTGGGAATACATAGGTACATCTTTATATTGTTCAAGCAAACAAGAGGAAGGCAGACAGTGAGGACACCGTCGTCACGTGACTGTTTCAACACTAGGAGGTTTGCTGCTGAAAATGGCCTCGGCCTCCCTGTCGCCGTCGTCTACTTCAATGCACAAAGAGAGACTGCTGCCAGAAGAAGATGATCAACATTAATTATTATCATAAATGATAATTAATCCAAGCAAGATATATACATAATATATACACATTATGTTAATGTACGTTATTATTAAGGTGTCTAGCTAGTATTATATTTTATGTTACATGCATGTTATGTACGTTTTAATCGGGAAAGGGGTACGTAGGTTTAATTTGGAAGGGTAAATTAAGAAATGGTTGTGTTTCATAAGAGGAACTAGCTTAGATTTCTGAATGATTATATTTCAGAAATTATTAGCTATGTATGTTATTCATGTATTGTATGTCCTTTAATTTTTGCAGTGTTATTTAATGAAATGATTTGATGATCATCTTTGATGTGATTTACTTGTTTAATACTCGATTTATCTCAAAACAAAAAGTGTCTACGTAGTATTTCTTTTTCCACAAATATAATTAAAAATATATATATATAAATTGAAAATTCTAATTCATATTTACAAGAAAACATAGTCATTTTTAACATGAGATATTACTCGTATTAAATGTGTCTCAATATGTGATTTAGCAATATCATATTTTATATAGTAAGTTTTGTTATTACCTAATGACAAGTATTATGGATAAATATATGTCATAAAAATCATTTAAAATAAAATACTCCCTATCTAGACTGTAAAGACACTATATTTCGAAATGAAAGAAATACTCCATAAAAAAAAAAAAAAAGGCCAACACACTAATGTGGTGGCATTGCAAATTTAAAATCGGAGGGGCCCCCCTCTTCCATCTGTAGATTGTAGTCTGTACTATTGCTGACTCAGCAATGCTGAGATATTATACTCCGTACTAATATTAACTGAATGTCCCATCACTTGTATCAGTATGCACTTCACCAAACCTGTCAAATTAGTTAATCTGATCGATCACTTTTGGATTGAGTAAACTCGAGATTAGTTGAATTTGATTGTTTTTTTGGGTCACTAATCGCAACTCATTTCCTATTAACCTCATACTCCGTATTTACTGTATTTGCCTACTCTGTATTATTAACCTCGTATGTTTTGAGGTCGAAAAAAAAGTGTGTTCAAGACCCTTGATTGTGCACAATTTTAATCAGGTTTTCAGGACCGGTACAAATTTTAGTCTATCTCTTATACAGTTGGTTGTGATAAATCTACATTGGAAAAATGTGCTTTTATAATCCTACATGGTGTGCAATATAGCTAAATCCTAAAGTCTCAAGATTTAGTTATTGATTATATATCAAATTAGAAGAATTCCTTATTACTTCATCAGAAATTACAGCTGGATTTTTTTTTTTTTCGTTTCTTTGAAGGTAACATAAGAAAGTTATATTTTCACTTTCAACCCTGAAATTTTTTGAAGCAACATAATGAGACAAACTTAAATAAAATTCTATCGGAGTAATTAATTTGAGATGGATAAAGTATAAAACTAAAGGAAAAGGAGCGTTTAGAAGATTTTCGGCACAAGTTCTATCTTACAGATCAATCTTCATGTTTAAACAATCAACGTGTGAACCTGTGTACAAGTGGGATAAAAAGGAAGTAGAGAGCAATCCAACCAATTCTTTGGACATCAAAATTTACAGACCCCTAATTTCAAAACCTCTAAACACTACAGCAGAAATTTAAAACCTTGCGCTTTGCGACACCATTTTTTTTAACCCTAATTCTATCAAATAAACACCCCCCCCCCCCCCAACATGATTTCTAAATATATCAGCAGGAAGCTGACTGAATAGAAGGTCAAAGACTCAGAAACACACAATGAATGTCTAATTTTGTACTAAGCATTAATCTCAGAATTGCACTGATGTTCTCTGCTGCAACTCCTCCTTCCCCAGAACATGCTCGAACAGCTTGTTCTTTCCAGTCTAGGACCTTCCATTTTATCTGAGTCGACTGTTCCTTGTGAACGACGGGGAGACTCAACTGCTCTCTCCATATCTCGGGGTTCAAAAGATGGGCATGGACCCTCATTGCAATGGCACAGGGGGATCGCAGCTGAGGGGAATGGACTGCAAGAGACAGGGCAGAACATATCTGAGGAAACTGAAGCTACCCGATTCTTCCGAATGTCTGGTGTACAAGTGGCTGTTGACCGATCAGAATCACGAGGATGAAGCATACACGGTGTGCAGAAGCCAAGAGAGAGCGGAAGTTTTATTTCTTTTTCGAGAGAACCCGGAAGTTTAACAAAGGAGACAATCCCGTGTCTGCAAAGTGGGCAGGGAATTGACCCTGGTGGCCCAACCACCTCGGAAGAAATGTTACATGTGGAGCAAAGATAGAGTGCACATTTGACACAAAGTTGGTGTCCACAACCTGCATAGAAATGGATGGTACTACTTGTTATTAATCCAAATTACCTAGGATGTAAAAATAATAATCCTAGGACGAGAGGGTAGATATTGGGCATGAAATCAAACACTATCACATTATAATACCTAGAAGATAAACAATCACGGTAATGATACAGAGGAAGCAGTTATGCAAAAAAAAAAAAAAAAAAAAAACAGGTTGATGCTTAAAACTTTAGGTTTGCAATAGAGTTTCTTTGGTCTCACCATCATGCCTGGATACCAGCTATTATATCCAGAAAAATTGGATGCTTATTAGAGCAACAGAAGTAACTTCTATGCCAGACAATTTTGAAGTCTTCAATACCAACACCAACATTAATCTAATGCCTCATTACTCAAAAGAGCCTACTTTCAGCACAGGGTTAGGAAATGAGAGCACTTTCAGGGAAGTTTGATCACTCTGAAGCCGAATTTACTAGGGATGTTTAAATGGAGGGTGGAGACCCAACATCATAAACTTCAGCAACCTAAAACTTCTATAGGGCCAAGTGTGATTTATTTCTCCCAAGTAAGAAAATGAATAACAGACCTTTAGGCACCCAGCTTTAGTTTCTTGAAAAAAAAGGAGCTATGACTATATAGTCTGAGCCACATAGAGCAGTTACAAGTTTCAGATATCTGGAGGTTTGTTATTTTGATTTTTTTTTAAAAAAAGGTCCCTGAAGAAATTGTGCTCTGTAAAGTTCAATCTCAAGGTCAAATTTGGTTTCCCAACGGCAAAAGTATTCAAGGCCCTATACTTATATAAGAATTGGCTACTGAGTACTCCATGAAGTGAAGCAGTTAAAACCCATTTTTAATTCCATAAACAAAAATTTGGGGAAGAGGACATGTAACCACAAAAGGTTAGGGAAGAGGGAGTCTGTAGTCACAAGTCTCACATAAATCCCTTGATGGAAAATACTTATCAAAAAATTTTTTCCGTCGTTTACTTATATGTTATCAGCATTATCCTTCTTGATTTTCTGTTTTGTTCAATTATCAGCAATATTAAGAGTGGCACATGCTTCTGCAGCTGATCTTATCTAGGGCTGTGTTAAGCATGATAGAGATACTATTTGGTCCTAGTTAATGGCCCTAATATGTTCTGAACTCCTGGTTAATGGTCCTAAAATGTGAATAGTTTCAGAATAACAGATAAGCATGATTGAAGATTTGCATGGAAATTCCATTAAGCAAATGATAAACAGTAATAAAATACATCAATCTAAGCTCAGCTTTTCATTATATCAAAAACTGGAGAAAGAGCAATAAAGAAAAATATAGTGAATATCTGATGCCCTACCATACTAGGGTATGTCGTTGTTTACATTTTCTGGCCCTAGTGCATTTTTTCCCCCCTCAGGGGTGGGAGTAATTAGGATTGTGACAGTTGGTCTAGTTGAGATTGAAACACCAGACAAACTTGAGTGGATCAATAAAAGTCAATAAAATACCTTCCGCAGCTACACTACATGCTCTCTCCAAGCATACAGCACAGGTATCTGACTCATCAAAGGAGGATACTAAAGCCTGCAACCCATTTTCTCTGAATCATCACAAACATAAACTCAGTTAGTCTCAGTCCAGACTTTAACCACTTCATGCAAAAATTTCCACTGAACCTAGGGGAAAAACAAACCATCAAATTGACTTTAAGAAATTCTTAAGCAATTATCCTAGAAATTAATCTTTAACGTGATATGTGTATTTCCTTGTTAAACTTTTAGAAGAACACTTGAATAGAAGCAGCATTCCAGAAACTAACAGCATGCCTATTTATTGTAGCTGCTAAAAACATCATTTCCACCATGATAGTTTGTAGATGGAGATGAAACTAAGGAGTTTCACGAGAAGATTTGTTACCATCCCACAGAAACAGGCTATAAGACAGAGATGTCAAAGAGAACAAATAATTCAACATGATTTTCTCAACTATAAAGTCCGCATCTTTCCAGCCAAGGTATAAAAAAAAAAAAAAAAAAAAACACGAAGGAAATAATTCCTGTCTAGAATAAAAAATCACATAGTCCTAAAACCATCACAATTTTGGGACTTGAAACCCTTTACCATATAATAATTGAGCACCTCCAGCCTTCCCCAATTCTCTAAATAATTTATGATGAAATAACTATATAAAAAGATAATTTTGCCACTAGCAACTTATTTCCAGATGAGGAGCAATAGGGGTGGGTCACATCATGTCAGCCTTCAGTTTACATCTATTATTGAGTTGATTCAATAAAATACTGTTCCATTACCTCCACTAAAACTTCGTGTCTTTTAGCTGACATTAGCATGTCACAAACTCACAATACAAGCAATAGGCTTTCTTATCAAGGCATGCCCACTCATATGAGCTACAGCCAATGTAGCGGCATAAAATATTGGAGCTTACCTTGCTATGTTGAGTACACTCATTAGAGGCAAAGATAGGTAGTTTGAAGGAGGAAATACTGGAATTATAGAATCAGAACTTGGTGCAAGTAAAGGTTCAAGCCAAAGACGTCCCCACATTTTTGCAACATCAACTGGAAGCCATCTGAAAGAAAGTGAACAATTAATAAGCTTGCATATAAAAAGAATGACGAAGCTGAGAAGGGCTGTCCAATATAATTTACCCATTGCAGTTCAAAGTCAAGCGACTGGCACCTCTTGCAAGGAGAATCTGAGAATAAAATATATATCTATTCAATGCTCAACAATATAATTACGCGTTTAAAGTCATAAAAGGTAAAATTGATCACCTGGCAGCATTTCAGATTTCCCCCACAAGCAGCATAATGCAAAGGTGTACTTCCAGCTCCTGTGGATTTTAGAGACGTTTAATTAACAGGTTTTGATGCAAACATTAGCTGCTATTTGAGGAAGGTTAACAGACAATTAAGTGCAATTAAAGATCCAACCTATTAAGTCCATGGAAGTTCCATAATGAAATGTCACAACTGATACATTTGCCTGAAGATCAAGAAGAAGCTGCATGCAGTCAAAATACCCATTTAATGCAGCCATGTGAAGGGCTGTAATGCCACCATCAGCTGGCTTATTTACAAACTTCGCCAGAGCACTGAAAAGACCAAGAGTTGAAATTATCATGGTTAGTGGCCTCCACAACAACAACAACAACAACAAAGCCTAAGTCCCAAAATGATTTGGGGGTTAGTGGCCTCCACAGCTATGAATATAATCTTCTAATTAACTTGTATATCAACCTTTCCATTCCCCAACAAATTTGTTTAGGAAATCTAATCACTACCCAAGATGAAATACACAAAATGACAACTTTAACCATAATCTCTAATGACAAAATATATGCACAGCAAGACAGAAAATCAACTTGGTTTATATTTGTAACTTCTACGAATGATCAACCACCAAAAGAAAAAAGGAAGAAAGCATTTCCCTTTGATATGACCAATACACATTCTAATATTACACTCTAACTACAACTGACAACACAGAAGATGATTAGAATGCATGCCGGCCAGATAAAATGTAATACCCTGTTGGTACAATGAAATGGAATATACCCAATACACACAGATCAAAAGTCAGGATACCACATCATTGCAGCATCTGGCAATGCCTATAGCCTAAAAAAAATAGCAAGCAGTTTTTAACTCATTAATTATACACCGCACAAACATCTTGCAAACAGAAGTTTCCAATGTCTTATAAATGTTAAAACAGACATAAGTAAGCTAGGATCTTCTCATTATTAAAGATAAAGAAACATGGAATTAGGCCAGCCAAAGATACCAAACAAGTTAACATCTTTTACTTTATTAAAATTCCAATTCTACACGGCAAGCCAATGCTAATTCCTCTGGTTAACACCCCCCCCCCCCCCCCCAAAAAAAAAAAAAAAAAAAAAAAAAAAAAAAATGACTTCTGCACAGTAACTTCCAGAATCCTGAGGCAGTTGACCTTGTTTAATCAAAGGCAGCTTAATTAGCTCTCTCTCTTTTTTTACACCATATTAATTATTCAGTAGACTTGTAAGACCCTCACCCATCAATGACTTCCACACCATATTCGATGGCTTTTGCAGAGCTACTTAAACTCACTTGCTTACCTCAAAAAGCAATGCTTTCAAAGAAGTCTGTAAAACTGTTATTGAGACCCGAGTTTTCAATAGAAGTCACAATTAGCCAAATGTCATAGTTACTAATGTCTTGAGCCAAGTAACTAAAGAGAAAAGAACAGAAAAATATTGAATTTCTTGAACAATTATCGAGTTTCAAGCTGATTCGAGCGAGCACGAGCCAACTTGAGTCGAGTTTGAGCTGCTCGCAAGTTGCTCTGCTCAATTAGCACCCCTAGGCCCTAGTCTATATTAGCCTATATTCTGAAACCACTACTTACTTTGCTTCCAAAGGTATCATCTACTAAACCACAATGTAACTGAATGTAGTAACACAAACTTGCTTGAAATTTCCAAAGCACCTCTCTATCAGTATAAGTACCACTTAATACTGGGATAAATATTAGCTTATGTCACATGCTTCAGTGGTAAATATGACAACTAAGAGCCCTCCTTGGTCTAGCCATTAGAAAAGGATGAGTTACCAGCTGCACATCGATTGAATGTACATAATGTCTTCCTTTTCATAGAAAATAAAAAAGAAAGTGTATGTGAAGACTTCCCCCTGATCTATAGGTTTATAGTCCTTTCAAAATTTGCAAATTATACAATTCACTCTATGACTTAAGACAGGTACTCATGCAATACCATGCAACTTAAAAGTCAAGTTTCTGATATCACCCTGGTCACTCTCAACCCAATTTCAACTAAGCCTCTCGTAGGGCCTCAACATCACCCGATTTTCAACAAGTTTGAAGATTAGAGTGCCGACACACCTTACAATCTGAAACTATTTAAGGTTAGAGTTTGTTTGATTCATTTGAGCACATTCTCACTCAACTAGTCAGTTTAATAACTTATCAAGAAACACAGTGATTTTCACAATAAAGTGTTTACTAGTATCTCTCCTCATCATACTAACTGCTACAAGTTACACAGAAAGGTATATGAATAAAGGCCAAGGTCAGAAGTCATACCTGTTTTTCCCATTGGAACCTTCACCACCATCGGCACTTAAAGCACTCAAAGAATCTAACGGTGCACTAGGGACAAAATCAGCAAACAACAGCCTTATGCATCTCACATGGCCATTAACAGCCGCAAAATGAAGAGCTGTTCTGCCACTGAGGTAATCTGCTCTAGTAACCTGCAACACAACAGTAAAAACTCAAAAATCACAGCTCCATATAAAGCAGACACTACTTTTACACCAGGTCAAAATCAGAAATACCAAAAACCAAACGAAAATAGCACCCTTTCAATCTGTAAACTATAGTAGTAAAAAACTCACATTGCATCTGAAGAGCAGAAGAGTTTGCACAACCTCCCAGTGCCCGTATCTACATGCTTGCATCAATGCCGTCTTCGAATAATCATGAAAAACAATCAATCAACTCATTCCTAAAATTCTACTTTAGGGTCGACAATTAAATAAGAAAAATTTTATGTTTCACAAAATTCAAAAGTTTAGAGCTCAACAGCATCCTTAACCAATGATCATCCATTAGAACACCAAAATTAACAAAACCCACAAGAATTACAAATATTCCAACACCAAATTAATCAAATAAAATTCAATACCTGTCCACAATAATTTCTGGAATTGACATCAGCCCCATTCTCAAGCAACAATGCCACAATCTAACATCAAAATTCAATAAACAAACAAAACCCAAGAATATAATTATGTTGGAAAACTATAAACTTGTAATAAAAACAAAAAAAATTGAAGTGGGAAAAACCTCGTTATGACCCTTAGCAGCAGCAAAATGAAGAGGAGAATTGAGACCACCAAAAGTAGAGTATTTAGCAAGACAAGGGTTACATTCTAGAAGCATCTTAGCTTCAACCAAATCACCGTCTCTTGCAGCCGACACAAGCCGCTCACCGGAGGCGGAGCAACCAAATGAATTGCCCATCTCCGCCTCCTTTTCTCTCTCTTTGCTACTTCTTCTCTCTAAAACTGAAAAAGCTGGGGTTTTTAAGGGTTGTTGGGCTTTCTACCATGAAAATTTTTCTGGGTAATTAGAATTGCTACTGATTATGATTAGGGTAATTGGAAATTTAGCAGAAAAACCCAGAAATTGAAAATCAAGAACAAAGAAAGAAGGAGGGAAAAAGAGCAGCAGCCATGAAAATAATTGAGTAATAAAAAAGGAAAATAATGAAATTGGAGGAAAAAAACGTGGCAGCTACCCCTGTAAGAGTAATTGTCTTCTGAAGAAAACTGAGTTGTGCAGAGAAAGAGGAGAGAGAAAGAAGAGAGAGAAATTTGATGGACTGATTTTGATTTTTGAGAGTGGATCAACTTTACCTTTTGTCTTTCACCTGTTCTACGTTTCTTCACTTTTTTTTCCCCATTTTTATCCTGTTTTTCTTTTTTTTTTTTTTTAAATAATTGAAGGTGGATTAAATTTCTTGGTTGTTTCTTTCAAAAGAAAAAAAAAAATTGGTTGTTGATTTATGATTGTTTACCATGAATCAACCATAAAATGATAAAATCATGTGTTGACTAGAATCATATGGACTATGGAGTATACTTTTTGAATTGAATTGAAAATTTGAAATTAGATTAATTTTTTTTTAGGAAAATTAATAAAGTCTTGATGAGATTATTTATTATTGACAAGAATCATGGAAGATGTTTCGGTTTTAAATTATGCATAAATTTGAGGAGTTGAGGTCATTAAGGAGTCAAATTAATAAACATGATTTACTCTTCGGTTGATGAATAATAGGTTGAATGGTTGGGTTCCACGAATGGGATTGATCATGGAGTACATTATCGATATAGATCATGTAATTAAAATTGATTAATCTAGAGTATTATGTTTTCTCCAATGTGAATTTCGTTAGTATTTTAGGAAGCTAGATTAATTTGTTTTACCAAGAATATTAATTTTGTTGCAGTACTTTTGATGGGCTTGATGCTCATATCCTTCTTTTACGGCTTCTTCAATATGCCCTACTCTTACAAAGCATCTAACTTACCAATAATCTTCAATTCCAATAGTCGAGACACATTTTATAACCTAAAATGGAAAAACTTCAGTAATAGATTCACATTCCAAAATGCCAGCAAAAAAGATAGTTGTATAATATTAATCCAAAAGTTTATTGTAAAAGGTCCAACCCCTAATTATTAAAAGGAAGAACAATTAGAAGAAGTCCTAAGTTTTTAAATAAGAGAGAATTTAGAATAAAGCCCGTAATGCTACATTCAGAAATTCTATATTCTAATAGATACACCATCCAAATTCCAAGACCATGTTAATACTTTTTTTTTTATTACTAAATTAATGATTTAAGAAGACTTAATATCATTTGTTTTTAATTGCGTCTTTTACGTAAAGCAAATAGTATTCCACTATCTCATTTTACCAGCTCAGGTGGTTAAAGATAATCTCCCACATCCTTGAAATTAAATGATCCGAGGGACTTCCCTATCAGTTGACAATGCTTATGTTACCTATACAAAAATTATAAAATACTAGTAATTGTTTAATAAAACCGTACAAATATGAAAGCTTATTCTTATAATGAATAATCACATCCAACCAACATATATATTTATTTAACCACTCTTTGTTAACAATTTGGACGCATCATTATCACCAATAACATCATAATGTTTACACTCTAATTGTCAAAGATGAAAGTGAAAATATGAGAACATAATCAAGTTTGTAGATCCTCAATGATTAGGTTTTCGACTCGGATCTAGCTTCTACAAGATGCAATATACAAGTGCATAAACTTCATACTTTCACATTACAAGTTACAAGATATGATCTACACATCCAAAAATTGCGCATCTTATTGCAAGTGTTACAGATATCTTAGTATGGTATCCAATGATAAACTACAACATAAAACAAAATTAAAAAACAAAAAATAATACTATAGTATATAATCTGCCTGTTGGTTCATTCCTTTAAGAACCAACAAGAACATGTCGACGGTAGACCACAATGTTTCTGACGTAGGGCCAACTTGGTTCTGATTTTGGATACACAAATCACAAACACAAAAATGGAAACCTGGGATTCCTTGCACATGTGCACACTATACAACCCCACAAGAGTATATTTTAGACAAAAGAGCAGTTGCACATTATTGACTTCTCTATTGAGTACGGAGTATTTGTATTGTAGTAGAGTCCGGCTAGTTGCCTAACAGTTAATGCAGAGATATGTCAACAGTGCTCTAAACCCCAAGTCTAACACTATATAGAGCGCTTCGCCTCTATTAGTTGTTTTAACTAGTTAGGCAAATAGACATTTTCTTTATAATACCCAAGTGACCTAACTTACCAGCTGTAATGCAGATATATATTAGAGAAGTGCTTCAGATTAGTGCACATTATAGTATTATACAATTGTAATCTTCTATTGAAATACGATTACGCATCTGAATTTCTGAATCTACCTCAGGAGTAAGGACAAACCATTGTGCAGCATGTAGTTTTGTTGCTTAAAGCCAAAGTTAATGTCGTCTTAAAGTCTACAGTCAGTTTATGGCTTTATGCAGAATATGATCCACGACTTCAGGAGTATAATTTCAGTCTTGACTTTGAACATAAGGATTTTAGGTCTTCTCTTCTCACGGATGCTACAGAAATTAAGAGTTAGTCACAAAGAAACATATATATGAGGCAATCACAAAAAAGTAAAACACAGTCAAGTAACAGGATGATCTTTCTGAAGTTCACCCTTTATGCTTGATTAATTCAGTAGAGCTTATGAGGTCATTATAAGAGATCATGGCAAAACATACGAGTACGTTGCTAATGGAACACAGTACTTCAGACATTTGCACACCATGTAATATAAAAAGTAACTAATTACAGTTCCGCTAAATTAAACTGGTCAGTCACAGACTTGTCACTATTAGCTTCCAATTAAACCATATTGGAGAACATTTTTAATATATAAACACTTATGATGAATTGATGAATGTCTAGACATAAAACAGAGGTGTGTGCAAAGCAGGTTCAAACCACCACTCTTTTCATGGAAAGTTTTCTTCAAAATGATAAAACAAAAAAGGAAGTTAAAGAATCTCAACCCCATGAATGCATCTAAGATCTAGCTGAAAAATAACGATTTTTCCCAATCATTTTTTACCATAGTAAAGAGTCTCACTTTTGGTAAAATAGCATGAGATGGTGATTTTCCTATATAAATCATCTATCCCCACCCAGTACCTAAAAACCTTTAATTCCCTTTATGCAACACAACCTACGATATTAACCAACTCATTAATTTAAATTTCATCACGAGTTAAGAGGAGAATAACATCAAGTGACAGACTTACAATATGTTCAAAGAAACATTTAATAATGAAAATAAACACTTCAACCTGATTAGTCAACATAATAACGGCATAATTCTAAAAGATTTTAAAATATTTAAAAGCTGAATAGAAGGATTATGGCACAGCATGATGGCCACCTTTACCGAGATTGCATGAAGGAAACCACGCATGCCATAGGGGTAAAAAGACCAAGTAAAAGACATGCATCAACTATGCTTTTTTTTAAAAAAAAAAAATTTCTTTTCACATTGTAATTAGTCCTAATCAAAATATTAGTATTGTGTATTTGTGTAGCAGGTTTCACTTTGCTTTCCCAAAATAGATTTAGAAGATAAAATTTTAGACTAGAGTCTCAACAATTGTATTAGGTATAACCACTACTGAATCCCTCGCATGTCCTTTGCTTTGTAAGGTTTACACAAAATATATTAATATATTTTTTTCCAGGGCACCAAGTTAGATGAGAAGTTTTGTGGTCGTAATATGCAGTGGCTTGTACAAATAGCTAAAAAAATCATGATTTCTGCAGTGCCACATTAAATATCTCTATTCTCTAGTGCGATGCATGTTTGTTGAAATCAGAATAGAAGAGGCAGCCTTAGAAAATTGTTAATCAAGATAATAAAGTATTATTATAAGAATTGTGATTAGAAGTTTTTTTATGGCATTTTCTAAGCCAAACAATGATGTACATCCAGTCCACTCTAAAACGTCCTTATCATGGTTGACAGGGTATTAGCTCTAAGCCTAAATCAATGTAATAAAAGCAAATCACAGCCGCAAATGGATAATTTAGCTGATAACCAATCACAGAAGGAATAGAGGCCAATTCATGATCACCAAATAATAAAGTATTGTCAATGATACCTCACATCAGTTTCACAATCTACTTCTTCCAGGGCATGCATCGCAATAGTTGAATTTGTTCATTTCTGCATGAGTAGACAAGCAATGCTCTCCAAGATTCCCCTGAATGATCGAATAAATTAAATATGATCAGAACGTCATAAACTTCCATTCATCACCCAGTTTGAGAATGTAGTTTTCACAGCAAACTAAATTACAAAGACAAAAAAATAGAAACAAATAGTTAATAGAAACACATAGCATGAGCACATATTGATTGATATAGGTGGAATCAGGAGAAAAGAAAATCAAGAAACCAAGTTTTTACAGAGTACACTAGTAAATCTGCACTAGCAAGCAAAGGCTGAAGGAGAAATCCTTCACAAACATTATAATGAGCTACAAGTCATTAAATTGATTTGAGATAGCTGCAGTCATTAATAGAGACATAGCAAATTAGTTCACTCTGTCATGCAGTAGACCAGTAGTCAATTATAAATCAGCACCAAGTAACACTCTCCAATAATAATCACCATACAAGATTAGGCAGCTAAATGGACATTAATTATTCTCATTGGTTCCCTCGAGGCTACCAAGAAAAAGTTTCATTTGATAAAGCACTCATCGTTTTCGATCCAAAACAAAAACAACTCTACCAGTCTTCCAACAGGAACGGCAAGAATTCAATTCATATAAAGGGACAATAGAAAGATTTACAAAGTTCAAGGCAAAGAGCAACCAAAGAGGATAACAGAAAAACATAATATCACAGGTCTAAATATCTAATAGATCAGATAAGGATATCTTACAGCCCTTCCACATACAAATTATTACATAGTGCTTGTCTACACTAAAGTTAGTGCACGGCCTAGTGCACTAACTTAAAATCTTTCTTCAGTGAGATTTGACATAAGCCAAAGGTAATTAACATTAAGAGTCCAGAGCTCCATCTCCATCTCCACCCCCACCCCGTCCTCAAAGCCAAAGAAATGAACACTAGGGAGAGAAAATAAGGAGCAAAGGTATATATTCAGACAATACTACAGAAGCATAACACTATTTCCCTTCAGAAGAAAATGCTAGCTCTGGGCCTCTGACAGAATAAAATTTATGCCTCTAATTTGCATCAGCATATTAGGAAGTATATATCAGAGGCAGTTTTCTAACCAAGTTCTATCACAAGTGAAGAGCATGGTAATATTGCAGCATAACTGGCAAATTTCAGATCAACATACAAAAGAGAAAAGATAAAACACTGTCATTTTAGCATTAGCATCACCTAGACATCAAAATAATAGTGTTATTAATGCTAATAATGAAATAAAGAGAAGGGACAAGATAAGATATATCACTAGAAAAATTATAAATGTACTCCGGCTCATACTGGATACTTCTATGAACTTCCAAAAAAAGTGAACTGTTACCTAGAATTTTTGCTTTTTGCTAGTCTAACATGAATGTCAAATTACTTAGAAGTTAGAACACAAAGAGATGAAACAAGGACAGTGGTTTATCCTATAATTTAAAGAGGTTCAGTACACAAGATATGTTATGATGGAGGAAAAAAAAAAAAAAAAAAAAAGGTAGAGTAACAATAGTTTACATTTCTCCCAGCATAATTGGAGTCGTGAGCAAAAATCTGTACATGATACTGTGTACTGGCAGCCCTCTTCCAAGAACCTGCTTCAGTTACTATGTGTGTTTTGATATAACCATTGAATTACTGTTGTTAGAATGGACTATCTGAAGGTAAGGGGAAAAGGAGAAAACTGGACAAGAGGGGAGAACTTCATGAATGAGGAACAAGGAACCATATGTGTTCCGATACAGAAAAACATCTAAAAGGGAGAATTACTGATTTTATATAAAACAAGAGCACAGATAAAAGTGAGATAAATAAACAAGATAAATCTTTCTTGTTGGAAGAATTTAAAGGTAATCTTAAAATTCTTAACCAGAAAAACAATAAACAGATGTACATAGAATAAGAGCTCTCATTGTATTTATGATCAAGATTAAAGTAATAAATCTTACAAGAATTATGATGTTGTTAGACCTTCAGAATAGCTCAACCTATATTATAATTAAAATAAATAAATAAATAAATAAATAAATAAGGAAAGGGCTTGAAGGGCCTTGAACCTCACAGGCAACTTCATCATTCACAGCTGTTGGATCTCACAAATTTGACAGCAACAACAATAGCCTAATGCAACCTCAACAACAGCAAGCTCTGGGAATATCCGGATATATACAGCCTTAACTATAATAGTCTCATATATCTTAAAACCCACAGAGAGACTGCTTTCTGAAGGACTACATTCCACTTTGTCAACCAATTATCATAATTCACATTTACATAAAAATGAAAAGGTGATATACTATAATACTAGAATCTTCCAAGGTATTGAAGGAAACACAGCAGCATACAGATGCAAGAAAAGACAAAGATATATGTCATTAAAGAAATGGCAAAAGTTCAGGCATACAGAAAAATACCAAAGCTGTTTTCTGAAAATCCCAAGATCAAATCGAATAGAATGCATTGGGAACAAAAAAAGATATACAGCAGAAATGCTCAAATCATTTTCAAGAAAACCTATTTCATGAATGAAAACTTCCATCATAAAATCAATGATTAACCAGTCTAGTCCTCACCAGCAGACAATGCACGGAATAAAAACTGCTGAGATAAGTATCAAAGTTCAGCTGTAGAAATATGCGGCAATTGCCTCTTAATAGGGAAAATACAGTGTTGTGTACAATTGATAGAAGACATAAAAAGGACCAAGTTACCAGCAAAATGCTCTGTTTCCATGCGGAGCGCTTACCTTTATAAACATGATTCTAACAAAAGATTGTCAGCTCCTCTGAAAATTCCTTGTGCCAATTCGGTTATGCAAACATCACTTAGCACCAACCATGAAGTCATCACGGAACCACAAATCAAATAAAAAAAACATTCCTTAGTTTCCATTCACTCAGTTCAACGAGCAGCTTGTGTGTCCCTAACATGATGACCATCCTCATCCTCACCTTCATCACTGAAACATGATTCCACATCACTACCTGACTCTGAGTCCAAGACTGGCTCGCCCACCCTATCTCGCCTGAAATTGTCACTATCATTGATTTGCTCTTTACGACTCCCAGTTACATCATCCCTAGGCCTTGTATAACTGACCAACTCTCTGCCCGAAGATGCCATTCTGGGGCTCACCAGGATCAATTCAGCCAACCTTCTGCGAGCCAAGTACACATCATTTGGCTCTACCAAATCCCCCTTTCTATAAGCCTCCCTCAAAAAAATAGTATGAAGCTTACCCTGATTCCCCCTTGTAGAGATGTAAAATATCCCCTGATGCTGGAGAAGGAAATCTTTAAGTTTCTTGGGCAAGTCCATGGGGACCCTAAAATGTGCAATCCTCTCTAATGTAATCTTCTTCTCAACAGTCAATGACAGCAATTCATGAATCATCGCCACAGCCCGTTTCTCCATCCTATTCTGAGCCTCGAGTGACCTCATATCATGCCCTGAAACATCCTCATAAGGCGACCAATATGGAACCCTTTGCCACTTCCACATTGCAATCTTATAATACTTCCCAATCTTAAACCCGGGTGGGAAATTCACAACAAACGAGAACCTCGTACTCTCTTCATCAATCCCCTTCTTCCTATACTCACTCTCCCTAACTCTATCAACAGCACAAACCGCCAACCTCGGGTCTTTCTCTACAATCTCAATGTACTTACTCGTACAATCTTTTGCATCAAACAACCTAAAATACTGTGGATACTTAAGCACTACAGAATACTCAAAATCATCCGGGAGCCCGAAATCTCTACGGGCAATCCTAATATGCTCAAGATGAAGCCGACCCGAATTCGACAACATCAAGAGCTTTCGAAGCCGAATAACAGCATCAGGTATATTGGCATTAATAGCATGTTTTTCTTGTTCAATTTGCAAAAGGGCATTTCTAGTAAAACGCAAATAAAGAATTCTTTGAACTGGGTGTTCATAAATTTCAAAAATTTTAGGTAATTTAAGAACAAACTTGCCTGCTTCATCTCTTTTGAACCCAATTCGGCGAGCTAGGAAATCAAGGCGCGCAACTGGGATGCATTGCTGGGGTTGATCGATGATTAATTCCTGGAATTTGAGAACTTTTCTGATCTTCTTCTCGACTTCCATGTAATTATCAAAAGCATGATCTCTTACTCTAAGCTGATTTTTGGGAATTGAAGTGGATTTTTTTGACATTGATCTTATGAAAATTAGCGCATTTTTAAGGGTTTCTTGAAGAGAAGTTGAAAATGATGGGTTTAATTTGAGTAATGTGGGTTTAATGTGAATGAGATTGGATGTTCTGCGAATGTTGTTCATGTTTGGAGGATTTCTGGGTTAGGGTTTAGGGTTTTGCAAGGTTGGAAATGGTATAAAATTGGAAGATATGAGTGGAGCTACAACAAAGAAAAACAATTTTTCAAAAAGAAGACTGTTTTTATTGATTAAAATTGACATCAAAACTAATTTTTGATACTGTAATTAATACTCTATTTGAGATTTATGCATTGTAATTATACAATACATTTGATGAATGTACAAGAAGTAATAACTTCATATGAAATTGATGGGTTTGGTTGATTGATTCTTAATTTGGGTATGTTATCTTCATCTTAATTTTATTTCAGTTCAATTCCTAATTTTCTTATCTCATAACAGTTCAGCTCAGCTCATTTCACTAAATCAGAACAGACCCTTAGTGTAATTGTTTAAATCTAATGTAAGGTACTACTATGGTTTGTTTATTAAGTTTTGCACGAAAGCTAATAGAAGTTGTAAGTTTGAGGTTACTAATAAAAATTTTCCTTTTGTACTTTATTGATGTGTGTTAATGTTATTTGTATCCAAAGACCATGCCGTGAGCAAGAGCCTCCGCTAGTAAGATGATCACCACCAAAAACGATGTTGCCACCTGCTTCGGTAGAATAAAAGCAGCAGGCCATAATATTGGCTCTAAGGGTCTCCAGCATCGTCATCTTGGATGTAAATGAGTAATGGTACAGACGATTTAAGTAATCATGGGCTGTGTTTAGTGACTCGCTTTAGTATAGGATAACTAGGTAAAAACATTACCAGGCAGTAGGCAATAACAATAAAAGGTCCAAAGAACTCAAAACACACTTTCACACAAAATTTGTCAACTTTAATTACTACCACAAGATAAACAACACCCACCAAGTTTCAAACTTACAAAAGATTCAGAAATGTGAAAACATCAGCAGTCTCAACATATGCTGCAGTATGTTTTCTTCAGTTCTTCACCTGAGTCCTACTCTTCTATAACCATTAGAGAACTATCTAAACAAATAACAACACTGAACACTTGACTATATCTTTAAAGCTATTGCTAATGTAAGTTTCCACCTTCTGCTGTTATGAGTCAATACCCGAACCAAAGCCTCTAAATTAGCTGCTTCTATCTATAGGAAAAGTCACTTATAATTGTCACAAATTACCGCACAATAACAGCCAGTAATTGCCAAAGGTTCGTTCTTGACTCGAATTGCTCCAATGTAAAAGACTTCCTTTTAAAAACTCCTAGTAAACCACCAAAAATGCTATATAATGTTTTCTATGACATGTACAACAACTTTCCCTTGATTTTCTTTAGCAAAATGCGTCAATTGGCACCAAGGGAATTTTTGATCTTCTGGATAGTGCAGGACATAAGATCATTGACGGTATTGATGGATTCCACTGTGAGCTTTGCTGTAGGGAGGCTGTTGACCAGAATTTGGAATCCTAATGTCAATGCAGATGCACCTCCGCTACCAGATCCTCCTGCTCCATTGTCATTGGCCAATGTAAGCACATTTGGATGTATGGGTGCATCAGCAACTGCAAATCCTGAGGGCAGAAGAGCCAGATAGTCAGAATCTCCACCCCTTAGGACCGTCTCCATTGATGTTGAGTCCACTGGAGCATATACGATGAAAGAGCTCGTACGGTCTGTCCATGACTCCTGTAGTATCAGCATGTTGCTCTCCCTTGCTGGTGCAGCCTACAAAATTGTGAATTTATAAGTTTGTGAAAATTATCTGTCCTCTCCACAATGTAAAAGGTTTATTAAAAAAAAACTTGGATTGATTGAAAAAGGGATGCTAGGAAAGAAAAGAAAGGACTTGAGTTCATCCCCAAGTCTTTGATCATGTACACTATGATCTAAGTCTGAACTTTAAACTCTGGCTTGTTTTGTAACAAGCAAGGTCACAAGACATGATCTACATAAAAGCTAATCAAACTACATAATCATCTATGATTTTTTTATACAGAAAAAAGGTGAAATTTGTACCACATTGAACTAAAAGTTCATTGTTTAGATAATAACTTTCAGGGAGTGCAGCTCGGTCCAAGCTTGAGCTTGAGCAATACATTATTAAGCCAACCTTGATATCGACTATAGTTACACCAAGCTCGAGCTTGAGAACTTCAAATCAAGCCAAGCCTGACAGATACTCAGTTCGGCTCAGCTCTTGGCCAGCCATAGTCTCTTGAATAATAGATTAACAGCATGGTTTTACTAGAGTTAGGATGCCTCCATTTCCGCTGGTAGTCAGTCTGTCTTTAAACCCATGTGTCTTTGACAACCCCCACCCCCTCTCACCCTCCCTCTTCTCTTATTTTCTTCTTAAAAAAGACAAGTGAATCCTACCTTTGCCCAAGACCCCCCCAACCCCCTCCATCTCAATAATTATTAGAAAAAAAAAAACATTTTCCTAGCATCCAAAACATGCAATAATTCAGAATAACATGTAAAAAGCTTACACTCACAGGTGGACATAAGAGGGAAACACAATTATTCACGTCATGGCTCTTGGAAAGGCGAGCTACCACTTCCATCGGGCCACCATTTGCTAAGATGTCCCATTTTCCACGGAGTTTTTCATCCCGTAAGAATTCAAAGATGTGCTGCCTTGGTACTGGAATCCAAACGGAAGTTGAGGCACTAAGCACCACACCTGAGGGCTCACCGGGCTCGTCCACACTGACTCGGCTCATGACACAAACATCAGCACCCAACCCTCCAACTTGCAGCTTCTCCCAGCGACAGGCAGAGGATGCACAGAGCCCAGAGGAGAAATTGTTGCTCATTCGCCTCATCAGCTTTAAGATGCTTCTTCTGCCCTCTTGGGTGATAACTCCTGCTATGCAATAGATTGTTATAAATAAATAAAAAATTAATATTTGTTGTCATACTCTAATCATCTTTTGATATCACGAGTATGAGAAAGAAACCTGTAGTATCATTAGGAACAATTCTAGCGGACATGAAAATGGCAGCACAGTCACGTTCCCTCTGTAGGGTGGCTATCCACCTTTGAGAGCCAAAAGCCATTCCTGATCGCAGCAATGGTCTATAAAGTTGGTGAATACTATTTTCATCATATTCCATATGTTCAATCCATGTAACCTGTAATTCAATCATTACCCAATTTACCATCATGAGATCTTACCTAAGCAGTAAGCACAAACTAAAACTTGATGTTAAAGAACTATGCCAAGGTGGGAAGATTATTCAAATAGTTTTCACATCATAAGAATTTTTTTAAAATAATATGGAAATTAAAGTTTTATTCAAATAATTTGGACTAATGAACACACATGAGGCACATGAGAGAGAAGTCTGAGAACTCTCTCTCCAATAACTAAATCGTCTAGTTACTGTCAAAAATCCCGGTTCAGTTCACGTAGTTCTGTGGGCTGCTATGCATACAGACTATCTTGCACATTACGTAAACATACTGAATACAGTTTAAACATGAAACAATATCTTTAAGCATTTAGCAAGCACATTAGGCGCTCTAGGAGAAATGCACGGAAATCAAAGGCAGGGCAGAGGAGGCAAACAAGGAACGAGATGCTTGCAGACAAATATTTAAAATAACAAAAGTTGTAGAGTTTGACAATTTAATCAGTGAGTTGTTTCCTCTCATTTCCCTTAAAACAAAATAAAAATGGAAGCTAAACAGAAGGACACAAAGTGCGCAGTCGCATTACATGGACCAAGACGGCATATTAAAACCCAAATCCAGTTCATCTCATTTCTTGGTTAATACAATATTGGTTTAAATATAGGCTGCAATCAGAATAGAAACATCAAATACTTATATTATACCAACCAAAGATGTGGATTCCTAGGCTTTTCCCTCCACAAAGATCAAAAAGAACTTTTATCAAATTTTTCATAACCAAGGGCTCTAACTAATATATATAAAAAATAAAAATAAAAAATAAAAAAAAAGAGAGAGAGAGTTATCCCAACACCTGTCAAAATTGACACATACTCGACCATCCCAAACGAATCACGTGACCTAAACTCATTTGCAATAGAAATTAGCAGACCCGGTTTTGACCCGGCCTGATACAACTAATATTAATTTATTTTATGATAATATTTTTTTTTATAACAAAAGATGACCTATCTTAAGATGAAAGCATACCAAACTATCTGAACAACTTATTTAAGAATTGAGATAAATAAGTGAAGACAATAAGCAACCCTTGGCTTTGAAATTTGAAATCGCGGTATAAAATAAGAGAAGAAGCATCTACTCCTCCAAATAAACAAATGTAGATGCCGTACAAGTTTAGAACCTTACAGCTACAGCAGCTTCTATCTCTCTCTCACTCAGAGAGATCCCGCACAATATGCCACCTTTAGTGAAAATAATAAAGAAAAAGAAATTTCATGACAGACAGGAAAAGGATTCGACATAATGATCCAAACATCATTACTAGCGCAACCTTCTCATTCTGGTAGTTAATAGTAAGATCATAATTATGTTTAAGAGGCTGCAGTTATTCTACAGTTAATACTTATTTATAGATATACTTATTTGCTTAAGATTAAAGAATTATCAAGGAGAAGTAAATACCAAGGAATAGCCATTGGCAACATTTTGAACAATGCAACCAGAAGGAAGTCTCCTCCACTTGATGGCCGATCCTGAATAAGATGAGTCTCGGATCATGTCAGCAGAAACATCAACCACGGCCCACATGCCTTCTGCATGCTGCTTGCAGTACCGCAATATCTTTTCATGACGGGAAGGCACAAAAGGTGAGGGAAACACTAACTCTGCATTCATCTAGCATGAGATTTCATGACATTAATCAGTCTATATTCAACAATTAGCTAGAATAGAAGATAGCCATATTCATGAAGAGCTTACCATCTGAAGTTCCCCATCACGTGTCCCACCAGCACCATGGTACAGAACCTCGACAGTTGCAGCCTTGCTAACCATGCATGGAAATGTGTCTCTCCATTGCCTCTTTATTGGAGAAACAAATCATTTCAGAGTTGGCAAAAACATTAAATCATTGTGAAATTAAAGGTGACAAAAAGGGCATGGTACAAATATATAACCATTTATGAGAACATATCTAGAAATTTAAATAATTCAGTCATCAGCTTCAATTACACTCCCTCCGTCTGCATGATTGTCACGTTGATAGTACAATTTTAAATGATAATGCGAAAATGAAGTCTAGATAGACATATTTATAACAAAACAACCTTTAAAGTAAAGACGGTACTATCTCAACTGCTTAAAAGTTCAAATTTGATTTGTGGAGGCAAGCATCTAAGCCAACATGTTTAGCCATAACTTATAATCAATCGTGACATAGATGCTGTGACACATTTATTAAACCAAAACTATCCAAATAAACAGTAAAGGAACAAATGACAAATTTGAAGCATTTAGCACAAGATTTTCAAGTTTATTGATAATGAATTCAACAAGGGAAAAAGTCCAGAACATTTTCATTTCCATGCAAGAACCATGAAATCAACAAAAGTTAAGAGTCCTTACAGGAATCATCATTATTTCCACAAGCTCCAAGCTAGTGATGAATATTGAACTTGTCTCCCTTGAAGCATCGGTAATGAAGCCACAAGGTTTCATCCCGGTAAAACTGGAGAATTTCTTGACATATTCCTCTTGATTCAGCAGTTCCTTACCATCATCCAACCCTTTAAACCACAGAGGACTATCAGTCTGAGCCATGGCGAGCAATTCATCCATAGCAGCCATTGCAGCCTGCATGAATATCGACTTCTCATACTCGGTGCTGACAGAACCATTCATAGATACTGTCATGGTAGAATTGCTCGAAAGTCCATTCTCAAGGTTAAGTCCCATGGGCGGTAATGAGGACGATGAGCTCATTAGGCCACCTAACCCTCCTCTCCCCATGGATAGCTCCAAGTTTGAACTTGAAGTGGGGATTCCAATTGGACCAACCAAATCAGATATCGGTTTGCCAATGAACCTCTCAGCAACAGCACAAACCCGGGCAAGATCATCCTTCAAACGAGCATTCTCAACCCTCAAATGGTGATTAGTAATGGATACATCCCCTAGCATAGTCGGACCTCCACAAGCTTGACACAATGGATTTCTCAAAGCATCCTTCATTGCAATGTTCTCAACTCGAAGTTTATCATATTCTGCCTTAAGGACTAGATTTTCATTTCGTTCGATTTGTGTCTGTTCATACCAATAATTTACATCATAATCAACATAACTAATTCAAAATTTCAAACCAATCAGTATATACTCCATGATTCAAGAAAATCATATACTCCCCCGTCCCTAATTTATTGCCCCATTGATAATTTTTGGGTCAGACTTTAAAATCATTGACCATACATTCTAGTTAATCTACAAGTGAATATGAAATCAAGTTTTTATATGAGATCTTGTTACATTTGCTTCGTATATTTTATTGATATCAAGTTTTTATAATTTTTACTCATATGAAATATAAGAGATAAATACGTTTTATAATGTGTATTTGAGACCGTAAATAATCAAATGGAGCAAAAAAAAATAGGGATAGAGGGAGTACAAAATATAGAATACATAATTACCTTCATCTGTGTTCGACGATTTTGAAACCAAAACTTTACTTGCCTGCTCTCCAATCCAAGCCTCCTTCCAACTTCAAGCCTTTGTTTTTCATCTGGGTGAGCACAATTCTTAAAGAAACTGCACACCCAATTAAAGAATAAGCAATGATATTAACAGTTTCAAAAATTAATTACACCCCTAATAATCAACAAGACTTTACATCAATAACAACAACATTAACCAACCATTATAAGACAGCAAATTATAAGGGAAAAAACACCATAAAACATTAATTACAAAACACTCAAAAAAAATCAATTCAAATATTTAAAATTCATAAATTTACTCAAACCAGACACTCGAAAGGCAAAGTCTTGTATGAGACGGTCTCACAATAATCCCGAATATCATTAAAAACAATAAATTTAACACAAAAAACTTACTTCTCAAGTTCTTGAATTTGTTGAGGAGTGTGTCTATGATATCTCTTTCTCCTTCCTTTAGGTTTAACTTGAGAAGGTCCCTCAAGTTCAGGTTCAGGGTCAAGCTCAGGAACATCCCCAACTGAGAGACTTTCATAGTTGTCACTTCCAGAATTTTCCTTGTTAATACTATTATTAATAGTATTTTCTCCAACCATTATCATGTTGTTTGGGTCATACTGATCCCCATAAAATCCCATTTCATCAAGTCTCTCCATTTTACCCTGCAAATCCCCAAAAACACATTATATAAATCAATTATCTATATTCAATTTATCCAATAAAAAAAATGCAACAAAAATAATTGAAGTATAAAAGAGTTACACTTTTACTAATGCTATAATTAAGGGTCATGAACTCATTAATCATGTAAAACAAAATTCAACTTTTTTTTTTTTTTTTTTTTTTTGTATATACCCATTTGCATGTTTTTCTTTACCATTTGGATATTTCAAAAGCAAAAAGAAAATAGTACTCACTCTGTCTTTAAAAGTTCTGTTAATTTGGACATACGTTCAAATGGGAAGAACTCTCCGTCCAAAAAGAAAGAACTTTTAAATACGGTGTTTGTACAAATGTTAAGTCAAAAACTTTAAAAAGATTCAAGTACAATCAAAATCATAGCAAGACATGAAAATGACCCCATAAGATCAGATCCCCTGAAAATGACCAAATAGATTCTCCAAAACGTGTATAAGAATTTTCTATTTTTTTGGTAAAGATATTAAAAAATAAAATAACACTCAAACTCAAAACCTTGTTTGGATTACAAAGATAAAAAGCAATCTTTTTTTGTGGGTAATTAAAATTCTGTTAGTATTTGCGACAAAATGAAATACCTCAGAAAATACTCAGTACCATTTCAAAGTATTACAACTTCCTCACTTTGGTTGTTGCTACACCTCCAATAAGTCAATAACACCAATAAAACAAACCCACCACTATAAAATAAAAAAATAATAATAATAATAATCAAAAAATAAATAATTTTATTTTTGGTGTGTGTTTTTTCTCCTTAATTTTCCCAGAAAAGGGGGTAAAAAATAGAGCCAAACAACACCCAGAAAAAAAGAAAGAAGGTGAAGAGACTCAGCTTTCTAGAGAGAGAAAACAGTGGTAAGTGTTTTTGAGTGTCAATTGTCAAAGATTCGTGGACCCTTTTTATCTCCCTATTGCATGTGGAGATCCGAACAAAAATTTTATACAAAAAGAAATCATTTTTTTAATAACTAAACCAAATCAAATCTACAATAACTCGGACTCTTCATTTTACTTCAAATACTCGGGTGTCAAATTCTCGACATCTAAATACTTTTTAAAGTCCGAGTAATAGGAGGAGCAGAAAGGAATTGAAATGAATGAATAAAAAAAGAGTTTGCTTAGCATAATAATAGCTGACTCACTTACAAATTTCAATGGTGATGATTCCCTTTGGTCAAAGAAATCAATATTAGAAAAATGATCAAACTTTTTAATTTTTTTTTTCTCTTTTTTTTTTTTTTAATCTTTTATGGGATCAGTGCTCTGTTTTCTACACTATTATCTATGGCTTCTTTGCATTGCTCTGCTTCCTCTGTCTCTCTCTCTCTCTCTCTCTGCTTTGATTTTATAACCAAAAACAATTTGGATTTTTCAAACAAAAAATGAAAATTTTCGACAGTAAGAAAGTCAGCGGAAGAGAGAGAAAACTAGGCCGTTTCATCTTTGACAAATGAAAATTATTGGGTCCCACTCCCCCTTCTCCCGGCCCCTGAATTCATGCTTCTCATCTCAACCCCCTCCTCATGCTTGCTTATATGCAAGCGTTTGTGTTTCACTCTCCCTGTTCATTAGACGGTAATAAATGGCGATAATAATAATGATGTAACAGAGTATAAGTTTATAAGTACGAGTACTAATCATAGTAATTAAGGTTGTACATAGCTTGTAATAGTTTAATTAATGGTCCGCGTAAATACTTATTAGGGAGTATGTCGTAGTTTATGCATTTTTTGTGTCCATCGTTTATTGATTGTTATTATTCTTATATCTTAGCTGAGCTACGTTACAAACTAATGGGAGTGGACGGTGACAAATTAAATGCATACAAAGATATGAGTGAATAATTGGAGATGAATAAGAAGAATATTAGAGTAATAAATTGAATTAGGAAATATATAAGCAAATATGGAAGAAATAATAATCTAGATTAAGAAAAAGGATGAAATAATGGATTACTGTTAGTGTATGTAAGTTACCAAAGTTGTTACACCACTAACGTTTTGAAGTAGAAACTCATGCTTTTTCTTATTGTTTTTGTTGCTTTTTGCAAAATTTAATCACTCTTTGCAACTTATTTTGGCTTCAACCTAAAAAAAATAAAAGAAGGGATATTAATTTTTGCATCATCTAGATGTCTTTCGTGTTTGAAAATGCTCCTATGTCAATTGTGATTGTGCCAAGTCTCGTGTGATAGGCCCCTATTCAATGGCTTTCGAAAAATTTGTTGTAAAAGTAGGATTTAAAAAATATTTGACCATGTTTTAGGGAGTAAAATATGTGAAAGTTTAGAGCAACTCTAATGGTTGTATGTAGGGACTTTCTTTCAATTTTCAAAAATCTCTAACTAGTAGCTTGACCATTGGAGCTAAAAAATACAAATTAGCTTGTCCAAGCAAATAAGCTAATTTGCCTGAGAAAAAAGTTTCCAAAATTTTTGGAGATTAATATATTAAAATAATTAAATTAATAAAGCTAATTGAAAAAGTCAAGCTTATTTAAATAGTAAGCTAGTAGCTAACCATTGGGACATAAATAGCTACAATGTGGATTACCTTGAAATCATATGTGGCATGACAAGCTAATTTAAGAATTAGCTTGCCATTGGAGATGCTCTTATATATACTTATCTAATTGGCTAAAAAGGAAAATAAGAAGCGTATATGTTATGTGATTCACATTTAATTTTGATCATAAAAAACAATAAATAAGTTTTTTCTTTCACAATTGAAAAAAAAAAAGAGTTTTTCTTGCGTAAAGTTTTTCACAATGTTTGCATTAGTCTTTCATTTAATAGCAATATAATCTTGCCAGATCCTGTCAAAAAAAGTTAACAACACTTGCCAAATAAAATTTCTAAAAAAAAAACCATAAAGATTAACGTTGTACGAGTAATATGCTAAATTTAATGGAATATAACTATATGATTATAGTAAATATTGATATGTATGAGATTACATACGTGTGACATTTGATCAAAATTGAAAAAAAAAAACAAATCTTGCGTGTGCGTGTCTTGAACGTGTTTGCGAAAGATGAACATGCTCAAATACAAGTATAATGTATTGGTCTGATGACCTTTTTTGTTTTTGAAATCCATATTCTTAAATTTTAGCTGTGATATGATATGATATTTATTTCCTTAACTACTTTATCATTCCGTTTTGTTTCCTTTTATGAAAATTTGAATGATTGTAATAAGATTATAACGAACATTTTAAACTTTTAGGTCTTTAATATTAAAGGGACAAATCCCGAATTTATAGGTGCTTGTCGTTGTGTACGAAATGAATACGTGACACAATAGTCCATTGGAATGATATCAAGATCCAGAGTATAAAGTTTCTCATTAATTTCGTTTTGGGTCAACGCTCAATCAAAGTTGACAATACTAAGATTCAAGTAACCTAAATATTTGAAGTTGCCTTTTCCATTTCAATTTTTATCTCCATAAACCCTACTTTTTAATTTAAAAAGTATATACTACATTATTGGTGCTTATGTGCGAGATATATACCTTACCTTTTTGTTTCAGACAACATATGAAGCATCACATATACGGTTAACTTATTTCCTTTAAAGTACGTCGTGAGATTAAATTTTAATTACAATTTTTTGTAAGTAAATTAATTGATTTTATTTCAATATATATGTTGTATTTTTTATTTATTGTATGCCTATATGTGAGCACTTTTCCCTACTTATTTGTGGTTTTAGTTTACTTTTTTTAGCTTTTTTTTTTTTTTAACAAATACTTTTATTTGTTATTTGAACACGTGTTTTTTTGCTTTTGTTGAAGGTTATGATGCATGAAAACGAATCATTTTTCGGGATTCAATGTCAAAATCAGAGTGATGGTGAGGGATGCATTATGGGGCCATAACAAATCATTAAGAGACATATTAGATGTTTTCAATCAACCAGCAAGTGGCCTCTTTGGGTTTAATGGGATTATAGGACACACCTTGTCCTTTAAACCTTATGAGTTCCAAAAAATTGAAAATTATCCAAAATTAAAGGGTGTCATAATTTTGAATCTTTGTAATATTTCTTTTTTGTCCAAAAGTAAAGTGGATGAGAGGGGTGTCTTAGTGTCTTACATGGTCATAAAAATTAATTTGAAATCATTAGGTCACAAAAAAAAAGTCTCAAGAGTTTAGTTATATGGTATAACTGTTTCAGAAATATGTTACAATTATATTTAAGTGTTGCAAAAGATGGTTCTATGCAAACACCATCTAAAGATCTTGGGGTTCCATTAAGCTGTCAATATTTTTTTTTTGGGGGGTTATCACAATTTTTCTGCTACGACAGATGTTGGTTGTTTAATTAACTAGTGTTGATATTGGTTGTTTGTAATGAAGCACAAAAGCCTATATGATACGTCCCAAAAAATAAAAATGAATTAAGGATCCAAACACATGAACCTCATGGTTGTCAAGAAAATCATTCTTGATGGAATAGTATCCTTTTCCCTCCTTTCCAAATTTCCCAGTTTTTTCCCTTGTGTAATCTTATACAAATGCCAAAATAAATAAAACGAGAAAGTGAAAAATAGCTCAAATGGTCAGAGCTTCCTTTCCAATCTCATGAGATCTTGGGATCGATTTTTATCATCTGTCCACCCTTGTTGACTTAAAAGAAAAAAAAAAAAAAAAACACTATTTTTATCCACCTTTTTAATTTCTTTGGGTTTGGTATTTTCAATTTCCAGCTCATCAAAACCTTATTATATTGGATCGTCAAAAATTGGATCAAATGTTTTATATACATTCACAAATCTCGTAAGACAGAAAGAAAAGGGCCTATAAATGGGCCATAAATCCAAAGAAATCAAGCAGTTATCTATTGTAAAAGTTGCACTAAACACGTTTGCTAGTGACCCAACTAATAATCAAGCAGTTCATAAAACCGACTAATCCCTTTTAAACTTCCTCCCACTTCATCACCAACACAAAAAAAACCACACTTACAACCAAACTTACAGTTTCCTAATTTTAGAGAAGAGAGAAAAAGACATGGAAAGTGAAGAGGATGTTGAGAAAAGAGGAGCAATGGAGAATGGGATAGTAAAGATATCTCATATGTGGGATGATTCTGATGTTGAATGGAAAACTTGGTTAATCCCTATTTTTGTAGGGATTAATGTCATCATTTTCCTAGTTACTTTGTTCATTAACAACTGTCCTTCTCATGGTGGCGGTCGTGGTTGCGTAGCAAGGTTCCTTGGAAGATTTTCATTTGAACCACTTCATTACAACCCTCTCCTTGGTCCTGGCCCTCATGCGTACGTAACTTAATTAATCAAATATTTTTTCATTAATTTCTCCCTAATTTTTGCTAGTGTTGAGGTTTTTTACACGTTAGTGTACACATATTTGTCGCGATTTTGTCATTTAATTTGTTGGTATGTTGTAAGGTGGTTGTTATTGTATGATTTTATTTAGTGGTTACATAAATCTTATTGATATTTATTTTTTTGTATGCCTGAAGATTAATGAAAATGGGAGCTATAAATTGGTCAGTGATTGTTGAGCATCATCAACGATGGAGGCTCATCACGTCTATATGGCTACATAGCGGCCTTATTCACATTCTTTTTAACATGTTGACCCTCCTTTTCATTGGCATTCGCCTTGAACAACAATTTGGATTCTGTAAGTACTCGTTTCATAATATTATTCCCTCGGTTTTTAAATAATCATTATAGATCTTAAATTTATCTATGTGTTGGTTGAATTTGTGAATTTTTACAGTAAGGATTGGGATTATCTACCTAGTAGCAGGAATTGGAGGAAACATAACTTCATGTTTATTTTACCCAAATCACATTTCTGTTGGTCCAACTAGTGCTTTACTTGGGCTTATTGGAGCTATGTATTCTGAACTCATTACAAATTGGACCCTTTACACCAATAAGGTAAAGTATATTATACTGTGTATATATATACTAATGATTGTAATTTCATCCTACGTTTGCAATTTATAGTTTATTTTTGTGACCTTGTGTTTTCTTGTTATGCATGTTATACTAGGGTATGGCAGTGTGTACTATATCGTTAATGTTTGTGATCAACTTACTACTAACGGTAGTTCCTCATCCACATAACGGTGGTCCTTTTGGTGGGTTCGCGGTAGGGTTCCTTCTTGGCTTTATGTTGCTGCCTCGCCCTCATATTGGGTGGTTCACTAGGCGATTTCCTTCTGATCTTAGTTCCAAGACTAAGTTTAAGCCCTGCCAGTACGTGTTAGGGATCACGTCTCTTGTTTTGCTCGTCATAGGGTAAGCATCATGATCAAACACTTCCTTTTTTTTTTTTTTTTTTTTTTTTTTTTTTTTTTCCCTTCTATCTTTACAACAGTTTAACTCTTTAATATGGTACAAACTACGGCTAATTTTGATTTATAGGTACATAACTGGATTGGTAATGCTATTCCATAACTAAGGCGATACTTTATGGTGGTGTTGATGTTGGCATCTATCACCAAGGGGAATACTTAACATGTATTTATGTGTTAGACGTTGTTAATTTAATTACATACAATGTTAAAATGTTTTTATTAATCTATTTGTGATTTGTAAGATTATGGTTACTGGTTTGTAAGCTATGAGAAGTTTGCATACTTTGTCTCAATTTCATTTTAGGCCATTTATAGTAAACAAAGTGATCGTTTGGTTAACATTGAAAGCATACTACGTATTTTGTTTGGAATTTGATGCTTTATGTTGGGCCTATGTGCTCCTTTATTTAGAAGCCCAACTATATGAAGTCCAAATTATTTAATGATTTTCAAACATATTAGCTTTCTTGGTTGTAGAGATGTCCATTGGGCCGGTCCAAGCTGAATCTGGGGTGGCCTAGATATTGGGTTGGGTTAGGTGGCATAAGCCAGGCTGGGTCGCAGGTTGGATTAGGTTGATCATGAGTTGGCATGGGATAATTTGACTTGTGGATGGGTTAGACCCGCCCAATGAATATACCGATTCGGACGTATCATGGATAACCCAAGTATTTCAAACTATTCAACATAAATCCATGTTTGTTATGAAATAGAGTTATGTATGTCCATTATGTCTTTGTAACTCCCTAGTTTTATTAGTTTCCTTTGTAACCCCCTTGTACCTTTACTTCCATTGTAACCCCCTTTCGTCTTTACTTCTTTAATCCTTCACATAATGATGACTTTACACTCTCTTTTAGAGGTTACTACTTACTACTCACATGTATGTATGTATGTATGTATGTATGTATGTATATAGGCATGACCTAATGAAGAAGATATATGACTATGAAGATTACTCTCTACATCTTTCTTTTATTCTTCCTTTAATTTCATGTATTTTATAACACGTTATTAGCACCAAAGCTCTAAATGATTATTCTTTTGATTCCTATACATATACATAACTGCCTTTTGATTTAATCGACAGTTCATCATATGCTAGAAAGTTATATGGGTTCAGCGATATATTATACCTCCGTCTTAATCTTTGTCTCATCAACTGGGTGTAATTTCAAGCAAAGCAAATTAATAAGATAAAACCAAATCAGCCCCCTACCCGTCTAAGGAGGCAAATTTAATAGCAACTTTACGAGTATTCCCTATATTCTTTTCTCCAAACTTTATTAAATTTGTCATATTACTGTCCTTCTTGAAATAAATTAATTATAGGGTATTAGACTAGTTATTTGATTAATTATTTATATGCTCCGTTTTTATTGAAATGAAATATGAAGTTTATTAAATATGGGATATGGGATATGGCTATTGATTTGTTTCACCTGAGTTGTTGTATTTGAATATGCCGACCTATTGATTTGTTTCGACTAATTTGTCTTATTAGAATATCTATAATTTTAGAGAATGAAATTAGTTGGTGGTTTCATCATCAATCTCCGTCGAATGATGTGATGATCATAGTATATTGATTTTGATGAATTAAGAATTTAATCATGTTAAATGTACATTAAATGCTGGCCTTTTTGGAATTTTAAATTCTTGGACATGATGATCTAATATATATAACCTGTTGCTTTCAATTATGTGTGGTTTACCATCATCTTTGAGTGTTCAAATGTATTAGTTATGAACTGTTTTAATAGTTGTAGATTTTATTTTATTTTTAGATCTAGCTAAATTCCTATGAAATACATAAGATGTTAATCAAATCCTTCTGGAATTAGGCATCAAAGCTTGGTCGTTAGATTTGTGTTATAGGATTTAGTGAAGACTCCAATGCTTTTATACTATCATAAAGTTGAGAGTTTTTCCTTTATCACTTCTTTAGTGCCTACTTGCTCATACGGAATATTGAGTGGAAGTTAACAATTTTTGTTGAGTGCCTTATTCCCTTTGATGTTGAGTGAGTATCAGAAAGGTGTGATTTTGAGAAAATAATGGTTGTTAAGCCATGTGATAAACTATGTTACGAAGTATTAGAATTGCATTTGGTTGGATTGATTATTTCGTTGGTTTTGGTTGACTTCAAGAATAATCTTAGTTTTACTTTGGATAAAGTTTCGTTGTTTCTTATTATTTACTTTGTATTTGGTTTTATATAAGGTATAGTAAATGAATTACATTATTATTATAATTGTTTTTATTTCATGAGTATGCCTACTGATTGCTACCAAGTTTGATTAGCTTTATTGCATGATATTTTTCTTTTGTGTATGTGAGATGTTACTATTATAAGGTTATAAATTACTTGTGATAATTTATATATTATTAATATATTTATCTAAGCTAATTTCTAATTCCTCATTTATAATATTATAATTTCTCAAGGTATGCTTACTTTATAGATGTAGATGGCATGTGTTTGGTATATTACTATATTAGTGTATTAAGTTAATTGTTAAAGAAATTCAAAGTAATTTTGAATTTGAGGACAATTCTTTTATTTTGTTGATTAGATGGGAAAGCAGTTGATTGATGAATTAGTATTGTTTGTGACGAGAATAATGTCTATTACATGAGATAAATATAATTATATGAGGTGGTCAGGACTAGTATTGTACTACTAGTAACTAAAATACTCTATAATTGCATACTCCCCTCCATTTTTGGGACTTGAAGTTAAAATTTTATTTAATACTGACATGATTTCATTACTAAGATATTGATTGATACATGATTGAATTCGATTATGTATGTTTTATATGCCTACTTAGTTTGATTATAATTATAAGAATGATGAGTAAATTGACTTATACATGTGGACCTAAACTTCGTTCTTTTAGGTCCATAGTTTACCGAATCTTCAACATTAAGACTAATATTATTGGGCAAAAGGAACAAGAGTTTTATAAGAATATTTTTCTTTGTTTGATACATGCATTGCTAAAAGACTTTATGGCTTAAAAAGGAACAAGGGATTTAAAGATTGTTGGATTATTTTTATGCCCCCATATACAAGGATTAGAGGGAGATAGTGTTTATTCCATTGTTTTTATGTAATCCTTGCACATGAATAATTATATATGTTGATGGTCAGTTTAGTACATACACTAGTTTAAATATCAATGATTTATTTAATAGAGGTGGCCACATGATAATCTAATATTTAGAATAATATCATCCTGAAGATGGATATGAATAATATAATATATGTTATTACCTGTATACTAGCTATAAATGTACATGTTAAGCTGATGTCCCAAAAGGACAAGATCAGTTGCTATTCAAAGTAGCACACCTGAAGTGTGGTAATCTAAAGGGTTACAACGATAAGAATACTTGGAAGAGAAAATGGACAATAATTGACAATGACAAATTTGCGAAAATGACACATTATGATGGATCTCCCGAAGAGATCAATTCTAATACTTTAAAATGTGTTATGATTATATAAAGTACTCCAAAAGAGTATAAAATGTTGTCCAACAAGATTAGCATGTATTAAGATTACAATCAATGCTCCAGTGTGGAGTATGAGTATTAGTTAATTGTCTTACCAATTTTAGAAAGAAACACATTGGTGTACGTATATCACATCATACTCATGGTCATGCATAAAGTATCTATAATAAGGTGATCACCGGTATTATAAAACTGACCAGAATATAAATACTAAAGGAAAAATGATTGGATGTGATAATTAAAAATTAGGTCATCCGGGGTTTAATAAATTCCCGTTATGGAAACTTGAAGTTACATTTGATATGAAAGAAATAATGTGTTGATGCTCTCTCATGTTAAATATATGAAATAATTGAATGGCAAGACATAACATTGAGATTGAGCTATATTTGGATTGTGATTTTTAATAGTTTGTGTTAAAAGAAAAGTTCAAGAGATAATATAATTGGTGACTAGAAGTTCACTACAATAATTTATATGCTTGCAAATATTAGGTGACCAGAAGCTCACCAAGTACAAGATATATGTGGAATTTTTAAGTGACTAGTATCATACTATCAATGTTTCTAGCTAGTGATCCCAAATATCACCACCTAGTGCAATTATAGGAAAATTTATGTTTATATAACAATTCCCTTGATAGGGGCTATTGTTTGTCAGCACATAAGAAATAGAATAAGAAAATAGACAACTGCACAATTCATGACCCCCCTATTAATATTGATCTCCAGAAGAGAACAAAATTTCATTATTCTCCGAAAGAGATAGAAATTTGTTGAATATATTTGATTATCCTACGAGATGAAATTTGTTGCACACGAAATTATACTCTAAGTTGGTGAATAATTGCCCCAATATTTGAGATATTTTACCAACTTAGGGGGAAGAATTGAAGCAAGTTGGCAAATTTATAAAATTATAATCAGTTGATCCCTCTAATAATACTTTTTAAAGTTACATGCCAACTTATTATAGTGATAATGATATTATGTGCATACATACATTAAGATAGATCTTGCCAATTTTTCTTTAAACTACACCTGAAGTGTAGATTGTATGATCGGTTTCAATATAAATATGTGATATATGGCAAGATAGTGTAGTTGATACTTTTTAAAGTATAATAATAGTATATTAATACCATAGTGTGAGAAATACCCATGATACGTGGTATAGATATCTGAATTATTATAATAGATGGCCTATTACGTAAGAAAAGTTATAATGGTACCAATGAGAAATGTATTCAGATATCATTGTCAAAATAGCATGCAAATTAAATTGTATATTGAGGAATTATATGATACCGGTATATGATGGAACCGATAAATAATATGCATATGCAGAAGGAATGGACTTGTGAATAAGGTGTAAGAAATATATGTCCATTTTGATGTCGACATGAAACTAAGATAATAGTCAAAAGTTTATCATGGACAAAAAGTCCAACGAAATATGAATGATAATGATCAAAAGTTTATCATGAACTAGTAGTCCAATTAGAAAATGGATTTCTGAAATCCACACTGTACAGTGTTTGAATTTTTGAGTCTTTAATTTAATCTATGTGCATGTTCGAGTTTTAGATTTATGCATTATTCATTGTATGTGTAGGATTTAGTTTGATGCATTATTCATCACATATAAGTCTCTTGTTTTATATTTTATCATGAATTCTACATTTCATATTGCATACATTAGTTTTATACAACAATTGTGTTATATGTGAATGACGAGTTTATACTTCGATCCAAGAAAAAATTATGATGAAGGCTTATAAGAAGAAATTTATACTTCGATGGGCTTATAATTGTGATGAAAGTTTATATAATGACGATCCAATAGCATGTTATGAATCATGCATGAAAAGTTCCGAAGAACTTACATACAACATACTCAAATGTCTAGCCCTTCAAATTCTATATTTTGAAAAATGACAATGTTAATATTGTTATCAAACTTATTGAGAGTATTAGTGACTAAGTTATTGAGATATCAACTTAAAGTTTAACCATGTGAGAGTTAATTATTTTTGTAGTCATTGGAGAACTCTCGTATAAAATGCAAAATGTTTAAAGAAGAGTAGAATGAGATATATTACAGCAAGAATAATCTTCTTATGTTCAAGATGAACCATGAGTAAATTATATAGTAATTGCTATTATATAGTATTTGCTATGTTATATATTTACTAATTCATATAAGCTTAGATAATGACATCAAGATATCACGAGTTGCCATAAAATTATTATCAATATTTGAGTTAATAGCTACTTTTACGACCTCCAGAAGCAGGCATAATTTTGATGGTAAAGCAACTTGAAACAAAAATGTCATATACAAGTAAGATAGTGGTAAACACAACGACATAGGTTTGTTCTCAGAAATATGGAGAAATGAAGATGCATGACAGTGGATTTGAATATTCAAGTTTGATCAAAGAGGATCAAATATCAAAGAATGTTATTTAGTTACAAGTGTGAATTTACTAAGGCATTAAATTCATTACATTGGAAGATCTCAAGTTATGCATTCATCAGGGGGAGAAAATACGCGCTGCACTCTTTTTCCCTTAATCATGGTTTTGTCCCACATAGGGTTTTCCTGGTAAGGTTTTTAACGAGGCATCATGTCAAGGCGTATTACGAAAATGATGTACTCTTTTTCCTTCACTAGGGTTTTATCCCACAGGGTTTTTGCTGGTAAGGTTTTAACGAGGCACAATCTTCAATAATGGACATCGAAGGGGGAGTGTTATGAAATAGAGTTATGTATGTCCATTATGTCTTTGTAACTCCCTAGTTTTATTAGTTTCCTTTGTAACCCCCTTAGACCTTTACTTCCGTTGTACCCCCTTTCGTCTTTACTTCTTTAATCCTTCACATAATGATGACTTTACACTCTCTTTCAGAGGTTACTACTTACTACTCACATGTATATATATATATATATAGGCATGACCTAATGAAGAAGATATATGACAATGAAGATTACTCTCTACACATTTCTTTTATTCTTCCTTTAATTTCATGTATTTTATAACAATGTTGAAATAGTACTTTAGAATGAACTATTATTAATGATGATTTAAATTCTAATCTATTACAAGTCGATCACAATATAATTGTAAGTATATTCAAATAAATGCTAATAAACAAGTTAGACTCACTCAACTTTCATGAAATAACACAATATTTTCATTGTTCACCGAACTTAAAAAACCCTACAAAAAGTTAACCAAGCCAGTTCATCAACTATTTTAGAAGTAAACACAAATATTCCACCATTAAAATAACTCTTGCTCAATATTCAATTCAAAAAAAATGGTCGATTATCCAAGCTTAAGGTTAACAACCATGTTTGGATTATGGTTAGTAATATTAGTATCAAATGCCATGTGGCATAAGGTGGGGGCCGATGTCGACTGTACAACGGTGACTCAGCTCTTGAACACGTGTTCGGTATTCATTAGCTACGGGTCGCCGGACCCACTTCCAGGGTCGTCGTGTTGTGATGCGGTTGTGGGCCTGAGTAATTTGGGTGACACACCAGAAAACAGGAGGTCCTTATGTAAGTGTATGATGGGCCTAATTGCAGCTTATAGTCCAGATGCTACTTCCATTGCTACTTTGCCGGGCTTTTGTGGAGTTTCTTTGGGCTTTGTCATTGAGCCCACCATTGATTGTACTAGGTATGTTCTCTCTCTCCCTCTGTCAAACCAAACGTAGTAATAAACTAATCATTCATATAAAAGCTTAGATTCTTAAATAGTAGCTCTGGCATACAACAAGGTTTACCAAGCTTCTATACATTGAAATAAAACGCTACTTAAATCATATAAAAGTCACCCTTATGTAAAGTTGACTTTTATATAATTAGAAATAACTAAAGTTTTGTTCAAATGAATTCTAAATTACAGTTTTTTTTTTTTAAACCTTAAAAATCACTGGTCTGGTCTGATATCTTGGTTTGATTGAATCTTAATTGAATTTTTAGAAAAATGCCTCACACTTTGAAATGGAACAAATGTTAGTTATGATTATATTTTATTGGTAATTATGCAACATCAACTTTTTTTTTTTTTTTTTTATTTATTTTTATTTATTTTTAAAAGCATATCAATACTACTTGAAATGTCTATACATGAATTATAACGCATGTGTGAGTATGCATCTAAAGACTGCTATTTCCATGCTATGCAGCATACTGTGACTCAAGATGTGAAGACTTGGATGTAGCCTTGGTACCAAATAAAGAGCTTTATAAGGCTTACTAGTTACTCACATGTACAATCTTCATCTCATTATTCAAGATAGTATTTCCTTGATATTTGAAAATAAAGTTTGTTTTAAAGAGTATGTGCATACGAATAACGGAATTACACGAATCCACATATAAACTTATCCTCGTTTATTATTTTTTTTTTTTTACTTATAATAGAAGAGTTTTACATACACATACATCAAATAAACAACAGCAGACAAAAGAATAACCTCTGCTTAAAATATATGAAGAGATGACATCTATACCCGTAACACAATTACTAATAAGTTAATTTTAGATGGTCACAATAATGTCTCCTCAATTCCTCATTCAAATTATGTTACAATTACTCCATAGTCCAAAATACGGAGTAAAAAACATGTGTAATTGTAAAAACTTTTTTATATTTTTTACCCTTTAAAGAGTAAAAAATGTGTAATTGTTGGGTTGGAGAGAAAGTCAAAAGAAAGTGGGCCCAAAATCGAAAAAGCTGCAAGGTATATTTCAAGTGGTGGGCTGATTGAGTGTGAGGGGCATAATTGGGTTCAGGTTTCGAGTTGTGTTGTAGCCGTGTGACTCTTTTATTTGTACCACCTATTTGTACGGGAATTAGTGGATTGCCAGCCAACGACATCTTTTGTTTCTTTGCGATGTGCCTCACATCTTTATACTCTACTTTTTCCCTTAAATCACAGTTTAACACTATTAATTTGTTATTATAATTTTCTACCCAATTTATTTAGGAGTTCCGATTAAAATAACTATAAGATAAGTACTAAGGTTAAATTATGTGTTAATGTCGTAGAATACGACCATAGCTTTACATTATAACTATTAATAAACTAATGTACGTAGTTGATCTTTTGATAATGTATTTGATGGTTTTTGTATCTTTGAAACTTTACTCAAAGAGTATATCCATAGCATAATTAGTTAATCGGACATTTATGTTACCATTCTTAATTATTTGGTATGATATACAATGATGAGCTGAATAATCTTATGACACGACAAGTTAAGAATAATCCAAAATACCACCATAAACAATATATGTAACATAATCAAATAGAATACCGACATAGCTACATATACACCTTTTTCGTCGAAGATTTGGTACTTGGATTTTTTTGCCAAACATTCCTCGACGATGAAAGTGCCATTACACCCCACTCGCGTCGCGTACCCTAGTCTCTATCATCACCCCCTACATGGCATCTAAAACTATTAACACATACATGTTGAGAGAATTCACATGCTAAAACTATGCATTAATAGCTTCCCAAGCTAAATGAAACTCTAGTACATACCTTGTGTAACGCCAAAACTTTGATATAGACAAAAAAAAAGGGGTGGGCACGCACAAAAGAGTAAAGAAAAATCCTTAATATTCATAATTTCATATATCCGTGACAAAATAATATTAGTCCAAATGTAAATTAGTGAAATTCCTTTTTGTACCATATTTTAGAAGCTAGTCATTTAATTTTCCAAGGGAACCAAAATAATAAAATGGATTTTTGTGGGTATCCAACGTCTAGATTTTTTGTTTATTTGCTGCGTTTTTTTTGCCATTAAAGACGGTGCAAATCTTTCTCATGTGTGGTATATATGCCCAAATTAGGACAAATTGTGGAGACGTTTATTTGTAGGACAAATTTTGCCCACCAAATATAATGCCAAGAAATATTATATATAGAATTTACTTAAAAAAAAAAAAAAAAAAAAATGAAGATTTTTCAGGTAGTCCGTGATTTTGCAGTGATAGATTCAGTCTACATTGAGAATGTTTGTCTTGTTGAAAAGTTGGGATTTGACGTGATGAAATAACGTAGGTTACTAATCTAGCACTTAGTACTAGCTTATGGTCTCATAATCGGTGATTTGATTAAAGTGAATGTTAATTATATAATCTCGTAATCATGTTAGATTGATTTGTAATGTGTTGTTGTAATGTCGTGTCAATTAACTTGTATTGCATGCGAAAATGGTACATTAAGTTAAAAATCAAAATATGAAATAACCAAATAAGCAAGTTGGGGTAAACAAAAATTAAGAATGGGGTAGTGTATCATATTAATTGCATTGCAATGATTGGAGAGCTATTCGAATAAAATTGGCAACATAAACTAGGTTTTCATATTTGTAGAAACTTAGGGTAATATTCTAGGATTCCATAAGTATTTTGATTAAATGTGTGCGCCTAAATATGAAGGTGCGAGCCATTAAAAAAGAGAACTCTAATCTTGCCTCTAGTAGCAAGCGGCTTGATTACTGGGAAATTAATGAATAGTGCAAGATTTTGCCATAAAAAAGCAGCCTGCCAACCTCGAGTACAAATGAAGTGCATACAAAAAAATTAAATAAGGATGCAATAATTTTTTTATTTTTATACAAGAAGGCCGGTCCTATCAGACAAGTGGACAATTGTTGGAAAACTAGCGATTAAATACAGGTCAACGCTTGAGAATAGGGGGAGAGGTAAAGGAATCCCCTGAGACACAAAAAATTTTATCCTAATTACCAATGTAGGAGTACAACGTACACTTGTTAACATACCACCGCGACATAATGTGACAAGGTGCATTGATGGGAAAACATTTAGGTCATCGTAAGATGAAAAGGAAAATTCATGGCAAAAGAGAAGGTTAAACCAAAGTATTGTATCCATTCTACATGTGTGAATGGATGAAAGAAATTGCCAAAAAATGTCATCTCTTTTTGTCTTTTTAATGAAGGAATCCATCCAAAATTTTGTATTCAATGGTCCAATCTATGCAAAAATAGATCAAAACAATCCTTTGGGCAACTCCAATAACAGACTTTTTTCTCCAATTTGTAGAAATAGATAACTTAAGTCTTCATTCACTGAAAATTACGGAGCATATTACTATTATCAAAATGTCCAAACATGATTTATGAATAATCTTACAACCTTAAACCTAATTATAAAACATTAATAAACAAAACACCCACATAATCATGTTTGAACACCTCCATAATTAAAAGCTTATAACTACACTATCCCAAAGTAAGTGGAATTCTTAAAGCATTGCAATAGTTACATTCCTAAACTCAGAGAATTAACCGGTTTAGCTTTTATTAGGCTTTTCAATATTTTCACAAGTTAGCAAAAGGATCTGAGTTCTTTTTGGATGAAGTCGTAGATTGCCAAAATGCGTGAAGGGAACGTTTGATAGATCTACGCTTCTCAAAATCAATGTCTCCTCTTTGTCTAGGCACGCTATGGGATCTACTCTTGGCTCGAGATGATTCCGTGTTAGCCATATAGCTAGGACTTGCAAAACTTGCATATCCATTCCATAGGCTTCTTTTACTAGAATATTCATGCCTCAAAGGGGTCTTGGGACTTCTTCTAGAGCTACCAAATCCTCGAGGAGCTGATGATAAAGCTTGATCTGGTGGGCTGCTCTCAGCAGTGCAAGGTTCGAGGTGAAATTGAAGGGATTTCGTCGAAGCAACGTCCTCTGCACATGGACTTGAATTGGGCTTGTAAAGGTCATTCAGGCAATACCTTGCCAGGTGATCAGATGCTGCAAAACTGCGATTGTGGTAGTCTTGCACTGAAATGTGTTGCATCATTGGCTGTTGGAACAACAAGTTTCTTGTTTTTTTGGGCCTTGAGTGAGGCTTCCAACTGTCGACTTCAAGGATTTTGTCGCTCTTTTCATCATCAGCACGAGGAATCTTGATCGAGCTTTGGCTGTTCACCGAAGATCCAGCTTCCACCCAATTATCTACCCAATTTGTAGCTGAAAGTTTATTCTCATTGCTCTTTGCCTCTCTGTAGCTTGATATTGTTCCACATCTCTGCATAACAGAATATATATACATGACAATGTTAATTGGTTATTTTTTAGCTTGGAAATTAACATATAAATAAAGACAAGTCTATAATGGTTTTCTTTTGAAGAAAGCATTCTAATTTATGAACATCAACCATTAATTTGTGATCATTAACTTAGTCTATTCATTTGCAAAAACTAAGGGTGTTTGTAAAAAGCATATAAACAACCAATACCTTGATGATAGGAGAATCCTCAAGCTTTTCACTGGTGTCACAGATTTCATAACTTCTGGAATTCTCTTGGTCCTGTAGAAGTCACAAATTATGTTTAATGAAATCCTAGATACATAAATTAAAAAAAATATATATGGATAAATCCTAGATATTATGAAATACTGCATATAAACTTATCTATGTTAGACGGTGATTCAAAGTAGAGGAAATTCAATCATAAAATATGTTCGACCAATTCAAGGAATTAAGCATTGTCATCCACACTAAACAAGTACCAAATATCATGAATAGATAACATCCATAATCACATATGGTCTTAAGAACAAGCCAAAGAATGCAATGCACATTTTGTTCATGTCCTTTAGGTTCTGTCATTTTCCAAAATATACATCCTTTTTTCTTATTGTTTTCTTTCATTTTGTTTTTAATTCCTTTGTTTTGGTGTGGTGGCGTGTCTCTCTGTGTGTTCATATAACTGAATAAGCGCTGCATCCCAAAAGGACAAAAAAAAATAATTGTCAAAATCAACTCTTTATCTTCAGTGCATAACAGGACAGGATTGTAGGTTGCAGCTTAGAGTTGCAATGTGGAGAAGAAGATTTTGGAATAAGCCTTACATGATTCGGTGAATCTGAGTTTAGTACACGGTGAACTCGAGCTCGATCCTGGACTCGAACCAAGGCTTGCAAGCGTCGAAGCATGTCTGTGCTTTGTTTCCTGACAAAGTGGCCTCTCACAAGCGCTTGAAGTTTAACCAGTCCCTTAAGTGCCTTCAGAGCCCTCCTTGCCTTTAGAGCATGCCCCAAAAGTGATTAAAAGAATATATCAGCATGCAGTTAAGTAAATTAATCAACCAAACAACATAACAAAAGTACTGCAGAAGACTGAAGCATCATCAGAAGTTAATATCAGCATATCAGCTCTGAATCCAATAAAGTTCTCCTGAAATCTATAAAGGTTCCAGATGTGGCACAAAATACTATGGAATTTGAAGAAAAAAAATGCAGATACAGATTAGTACCAGGTACCACTTAACTATAAGATCGTGTCGACTCTACAGTCAATTCCGATCCAGGTTATCTAATCTCAGGTACAATTTAAGTCCAGAACTCCAGATCAGACCACTACAGATTAGGTCGGGTCAGATTAGACAGGTCCTTAATTAATAGCAAAACCGGAGTAAAGTTGGTTGAAATCATTGCCTTACACATTCCAAAAATATTTCTACAGGAGCAAATATCAATTTACAACTCATTTGATGCTAAGAGAAAAAGAGGCAATCCCAAAAGGAGAATAAAAGCAGTAAAAGCATGGCTTTTAAGTTAAAAAAAAAAAAAAAAAAGATAACCTTGTTTGTTACAACACTAAAAATGGCATTTTCTACTTTAAGCATAATATAAAGGGTAATTATATCAAAGAAAAAGGAAACAGGGGAATTAGCTGTAAGTTACAGTTACAGATGCTTTTTTAAGGAGCTTTTTTTACATCACAGGTAGATTAGAATTAGTGGGGATCAATTGCAAAACTCAAGTAAGACAAAAAAGGGTAATTTCTAAAATCAATTATTTTTCAAACCATTTATGAGTTCATGATGTATGCTAAAGGTCCCAAGTGGGTGATGCATTTGCACTAACAATTGAATAGAATTATAAAAGTGAAAGAGACTGAAAGATACAAGTTGAACTAGGGTAGTTAGAAGGAGCTTAGGCACTCTAAAGGACCACATATATTAACATTCATGAAATGGTATGGGGCTTTTTTATGTGATTGAAACTCTTCCAAAGCCTTCATTATAGTGAAAGGATGCATATCTACAAGTCAAAAAAACGGGGAATCCCCCCCGGAAAACCAAATGACAAATGTCGATTTACAATTTGATGATGGCCTTAATAAAGTATAGCTCGTGCACAAGCTGGTCCATGTTATAAAGTTGATCAGTTTTCTACACCAAGACAGAAATGTAGCTAATCAAGCTATTGTACAAAAAATTTAAGATAATATGCACAAAACACGCTCAATATATAGACAAACTGATGTTTGCTAGTGATAAAGAACTTAAACCACAAGAACCCTTGTGCACTAAGTTCCATTTCAAGCAAAATATCAATTGAGCAAGCAAGACAGCATAGAATATTAAAACTTCGAATGTTTCTCATTCAATATTATTGGATGGCTCGGGATGTTATGATTAAGCACAACTAATTTGTTACCTAAATGCATATATTCTAATTTGTTACCTAAATGCATATATTCTCCATTAAGAATGTAAACTATAGTACATTAAAAGCCTGTAGTAGAAGCTAACAAAATAAATGAGGCCCTAGTAGAAGTCTAAGAATAGTAAAACTTAGTACTCAATACATTACCAATACTAGTGAACTGACTATATCAGCCAGACAGCCACAGAAACTCAGATCGGTCCCATTTTACTCAAACTTAAGCTCTTGTAATTATCCTAACAAAGAGTAGGTTGGTGGTATGGAAGTTTCAGTGAAAATGCCCTATCATCCTAGTTAAAATTACCATTTTACCCTTGGGTTAGACAAAAAGTATTATGACTTTCCTTTTCCAAAACATTATCACGTGTTACACCAATCAAAACCACAAAAAAAATTAAAAAGGGTAAAAAAAACCAAGGTCAAAGTCATCTTGACCAAGTAGGAGTGTTCATACACTTCCAAGTTTTTTAACTCTTTAAGTAGGAATGTAATTAAATACAACTTGTTTACTTGTTTATTAGTAGTACTCTTTGAGTCAAATGACAACTATTATGTTTATTACGAGTACTTCTATAACACGAAGGCTGATCAATAATTAATAAAGAAAGGAAGGCAGATCAAAAGCTTAAAGGAAAGTGTGTAAAGAAAGAAAAGTACCCATCTCAATGAAGCAAAGTTTTAGTGACAACAAGATAACTTTATGTACTTTAAGACATTAAATTTGTGTGGCTTAACTAGTGTAAAACATGCCCACTTGATTGAGCTTTGAGATAAAATTCTGGTACAAAACTCGCAATTACTAACATATAGATACATTCAATCATCCACATTTAAGACTAGTAGTGCCTTATCAACTACTTCAGAAAATCAGATATGAAAGTTTGACTGACATGCGCAACAAGTTACCATTCAACAATGTAACACATCACTCAATCATCTTTTATGAAATTCTAAACAAAGTACTTCAAACTTCACACCAACTTTAAAATGAAAGTGAAGGATTTTTCCTCAAAAACTAGTATTATTCGAGGATAACTGAAAAATTATTTTAAAACAGACAGAGTATGTACATCGAACAAGAATTACATGACAATTAAAATACTAAAATAGTCCGAGTCTTGCCGTGAGTCGTAGGGAACTAATTCTTTCTGAAAACAAAAGTAAATATGAGGCCCACTAATAACTTGATCTTACTAAACACTTTGATTCCCACTATTTTCCTCCAAAAGAGACACATAAAAAAACAAAACTATTGGATTTTATACTAAGGGACCAATTACTTTTCTATTTCGATGGAAATATTAATTGCTAAATATATGGATTTTATTATACTAACGGGCCAAAATATTTTCCCTTGTTTTATTTGTGGACATGGACCAATTTTACATATTTTCTAATTAAGATTATCACACACATATATTAATATAAACAAAAAAAAATACAGTAGATTTATATGGAGTGGTAACTCAAGAGTAATCATTTATTTTTTGTTGTCATACATAAATAGAAAGAAGGCACCTTCATCAATTTGTATCAGAAAAAACTTTAAGTACTATTTTGTTGGTGTATAAAACTTTTACCAGTACTTTGTATATATTTTTTGCAAGTATATGTGTTATTATGAATGAAAATTTAATATCGTGTTTCACAATCAACTTGCTATAAACATTTGTCAATGATCAGCAAATTCTATTTCTTGAAAAAAGATTTACAAGGGAAAAGATAAAATAGAAACGCGAACACGGCCATGAAACAATACATTATCGAAACAAAATCCTCAGTCCCACATTTTGCATAAAATGTTGTACAATTGACAAGAAAAAAATCTAAATTGCTGATCATATAAAAACTTTGTATACTCTGTATTTTATAAATAAAATTTCAGAATTATATTGTACTGTATACATACTTGTATTGAACATTTGTCATTCAGGAAAAATAAAATAAAAATAAATTAAGAGATTAAAAAAAAAAGGTTAGTGAAAAAGAAAAACAAGGAAAGAATATCATTTAATGAGCTTATTCTTGGAACTCATGAATAGAGAAGTTGTCAAACAGCTAAGTTGAGTAAGTGCTCAAAAACATGCAAATGAGCAAATCGTCACTACTAGGAGCAAACTTTCAGAAAGCCCATTCGAAAATATTTACTCAAAAATGACAAAATTTCACCGACTAAATCAAAGTCAAACTAACTACCCCATGCCCCAAAAAAGGTACCATACCAAGAATTATGCCTAATTGTTAATTACAGAGTATATAGTCGGGAATTTTATATAACAAAATCACGCGTTAATTAGTGTCTTTACCTACAGATACTGTCGATAAAATGTTAACTTCCCAAGAAGAATGATAGCAATATGTTTATGGATTAATAGAGTATATTAAAAATAAATTTTAGAATATGAAAAAATTGAGACTGTTAAAAAGCAAGAATAACTAACCAGGTAACCTCGAAAAGCGGACTGAATCTTAACAGCAGCGAAATGCTCTAACGACCACCTCCTACTGCTGACCTGTCCCGGCAGGGGAGAAGAGGAAGGGCCATTGGAAGTAAGGCGGACGACTTCGGCAGCCGCTTTGGCCGCGGCTAAAGCAGCCTCGGCAACGGCTGCCGTAGCGGCCGCCACGGCTATTGCATGCTTATTAGCATCAATAGAGTCATTCTCCACACTCCCGTAAAAGTTGGATTCGGAAACGGTGGTGGTGGTGGTGGTGGTGGAGGGTGGAGGAGGGGAGAGGGTTTTACGACGATGGCGGAAGATTCGATTAAACCAATTGGAAGGCTTAGACTTAGGCATTGGAATGTATCATGGCAAAGGTAAAAGAATGAAGAAATATTGAGAAAATGTGAAAGAGTGGGTGAAAGAGTAAGGGATGATAAAAAAGTTTGTTAAGTTAGGAGAGAGAAAAAAGGAGGAGGTTGTTTTCTGTTATAAAAGGGAGGGAGAAATAGTAGGACGAGGTTGGACTGACCCCACATATTATATTATTAATTTATTATAATATAATGATGACTCTATTTTTGTAGACTTTTTAATGCAATTGTTGGACAATTAAATGATATACGCGGTAATTTAATTTTTTACAATTATCAAATGGTTGAAATTACAAGTATTTACTATTCCCAAGGAATTTACTACTCGTATTCTTCAATCTTTTCGCTATTCTTCTTCCCCACGAGTTTTCATTCACTTGTTCCTAGACTTGTATGTTTGGAGTACAAAATAAGTCACAAGGATTCACAAATCACAAGTTGGAGTTTTTCCTTTTCTCTTTTTCTTAGGGCTACATATACCTATTAAAAAATACTTTTAAAAATTGTTAAATTTAGAAAATTATGACAAAAATACATTAATGACACAAATTTATGTGTGTTTTTATCATAAATTTCTAATTTTATACAATTTTTCAATATTAATTATTTTTTTTTTCTTTTAAAGTCATTAATACATTGTAGAATGATATTCCACTTATTCCTAACATGATTACACCCCTAAAAACGTGATCAAATATGAAGGGTGATCATGATGAGAAAAGAGATTACAATTATATTGATTTACTATTCCCTCCGTCCCCAAATGATAGTCTCTTATGGGCAAATTTTAGTCCCAAAATGTTCACCCTATTTGCCTTTTTCAACAACCATTAATATTAATTTTTTATCAAAATTCCCTCCAATTTGCAACAATATTTGTGCAAATTTAAATTTCCCATGTAAATTTTATTTTCCCATATTCTTTAATTACTTTCACTCTCTATTTTTTTTGCATACCCAATGTCAATTTATTTTTTTAATGTACTTTTATCATTCTTATTTGTGTTTATTAATTCCCATGAAAAATACCCATAAGAGACTCTCCATAGGGGACGGAGGGAGTAATAAAGAAGATGGTCATTATTGATTGCTTCCCTCTTTTCTCTAGAAAAACCCCTAGCCTTCATAACTAAGGGTCTGTTCTCTTCAAATTATTTTCAGTTCATTTTAACTCAGCTCTTAATTTCCTTCTCTCATAAAATATTCAGTTTAGTTCAATTCAGTTTAATTTAGCTCAGTCAATTAGAATAGGCCCTAAATTTTGTAATCTCCTACCGGTTTGCCTTAGTTAAAAACTTCAATTTTGTTATTTGGTCCCAACGTAAAAAGGCATTCTTATGTGTTACATAAACGGAGTAGAAAATACATGTGTTATGTCATTCGTATTCTTCCTTTTGAGGTACTTTCCTCCTATCATTACAATGACTTTTTTTTTTTTTTTGAGAAAGTTATCATTACATTGACTTAATCCCTTTTCATTGTGAGATATTTATTTGTGTTACCAATTTATAGAATCATTAGGCATTAGAGAAGTTAAGCCATCAAAAGTCGTTTATTGGAGAAGAGAGGGGGGGAGATAAGGAAATCCCTCAAATGAGTCTTATGAAGTCTGATTTCTAGATCTTAGAGATACGAGCTGGGTCATGGCTATCAGCCTATCACAGAGAAAAAGGAGTTGTGAGGAAACACATAGTTAGCTAAAATAAGGGTAAAGAGTAACCAATTACATAATTAAGGGGCTTAAGATAATACACCTAGCTCAAATATTAAACAAGTAAAACTCAAATTCAATGGTAACTTTTATGTTTTTAAGGTTTTATCTATCCTTTACCCCAAGCCTCAAATAATCAATTACTTCGTATATGGCAAAAGTTCGAGGGGCATTAGACCTTAATTTCCACCTCTTACATCTAAATCAAACCAAGCTAAACCATAGTACAATTCGAATCAGCTTGTCTCATGGTCATCCCTAATCAAGAGTTTGAAATCATATTCAACCATTCATAGAAAGCCTTTTATAAGATTTAATCGTCATGAGAGTACGAACTTATACCTTGTATGTAGTACTACGGGATACATAAGAGTACACGAGATAAACAAGGAAAGTTGAGAACCTGAAAACCAAGATCAAAATTGTATACATGAAGTTTACCAAGATTTGAAGAAATGAAGGAGAGATCAAATGTACTTTTCACCTTCCATACCTCTATCTATGGCTCTAGTTATAGACACGATTATTTGTGGCCACCCCCTATAATCCTAGAGATAAGAGGCACTGCTAATTATAGAAGCTTTTATCAGTGTCCTTTTCTAGCACCAATGTTTTTGGCTCTTCCTTATTAATCAAATTTCATTACAAACTCTTGTTGTACCCTTGACGAATCGTAAGTGTTTATTTCATGAATTAGGATGAAAACAATAAGAGTGGAGGAGCCAGCTAAAAAGTTCTTGCAATCTTTTTTGTAAAAGACGAGAGTACAAAGACAAACAAGTCACTCCTAATTAAAGTCACTGTGTTGTGTCCTATATGGTCACCTATCATGTCTTTCATGAGAGAGCAGTCGGAGAGAAAATTTTCTCGCAATTTTTTGTAAAAGACAGTCAAATGGGGGTACAATGGCAAAGGAGATACCTCCAATTCACATAGCTATGTCCTACAATGTCACATATATGTATCAGTTACGTACAAAATTCACTTTATCTCCCACAAAATATATCACAATTCACAACTCTTTCAGACTGTCTTGCGCATGACCTATTCAAAGATTTCACTCAGATTTTCAATTTAGCTAAATATTAGCAGTTCAGTGCATCTTTGCTAAGCTAAGAAAACAATGCTCAGTCAGAGATCAGGTTTTCTAAAGCTATACACTATTAAATAACCTGTATCATTCAAAAGAGATAAAAACAAGCAGATGAGAAGGGATTACCGACACCTGAAGAGCTTCAGAGTACGCTTTATGGATAAACTGTCCGCCAATGTAGGGCAAGAAGGTCAACTTCTAGTCTATTCCCTTGCAAAAAGATGCTTGGAAGAACTTATCTGCCAAAAGTTGTGTCAATCCCTGTGAGATACAAGGCCTTCAACAGCAACAGCAACAGCAACAGCCACAGGATTCGGGTCCATTGATACATTGCATAATTACTAAGCCAATCATGAAGAGAGATTTACATGTCTGATAGCAAATTAACTATTTTGCAACTACATAAACATTCCATCCCGCTAACATATAATCAAACATGCAACTCGACTTACTACAGTAGTACAGTCTACAGGACTTTCACTAATTACACGCAAAGATCAATAAATTATTAAAGTTTCGCGCCAAGATGCCAAGAGATCTAGTTAAGGATCAGTTTGGCTAAGAATCAAATGCATGTCTTTGTTCTAATGTAAGAAAATTGAGAAACAAAAACTTATGCACTACGGTCCAGCTTCTGACGTCGTCATCAGCATATACGGGTATTCTACAACTAGTCCTTATTCATATTGGCATCTCCACAAGACTACAAGAGTTGATCATAGTGCAGGGGAGCTGAGCAGGGTTGGGCTGCACCGGTGCCTAGCCCATTAAGCAACTGGGTTAAGAAATGGTATCATCTTGATGGGCTATTTTTCCGTCAATACAATTTCAGAAATTCACAAGATATTACCTAGGTCAGGATGTTGGACGTTCATACCAAGATCCATTGGCTCGGGCCTACCGGCACACTGGCCAGTGGCCACCACCAACAAGCATGTCAGCATGTGTTAGCAAAACGAATATCATTGGTAAATGCAAATGAAATCTACTGGATTCCAAATATATTTACCTAGGAATCACCTGTGGGTCACAAGCTCTAATTGTTATGTTACTGTCATTTGGCTGGCCAATGTATCATGCATTTATACTGTTGAATCAGACAATATAACAGGCAGTAAAATGGTGTTTGGGATGCAGTAGAACAAATAATCTACATCAATAAGATGCTCTTTACTTCCTGGTGCCACCCATCTTTACTCAAGTAAAATCTCGAAACGAGATAATTAGTTTGGGAATGGAATAGTATAAATCAGGAATCATTTGAACCAGTACAACCAACAGGGCGTCAGGGTGAAACAAGGACAAGTGTAAGAAAATCTGACTAGTTCCATGCAAACCTGGTCTTTGCTACCTTCAATTAAGATAATGAAGACACCCACAAGATAAACCAAACTCAGGAAATACATACTACGTATATAAGATATGCTGAAACTAAGGTGGATCACAACCAGCCTGGCCTGGCCTGGCCTAAATGGTTTGGCGCTTAGGCCATTTTTTGTGATGTAGCTTGATCGAATAGTGCATTTCAGATTACTTTTGTACTAACCTTATCCAGTGCGGCCAAATTTTCAGGCTTTGGGCCAACTTTTGTTTTTCTTCCAGAATTGTGATTTAACCCCATGCCTCGGGCAGAAATAAACAGTCCTTTTTGTAATGGTGCGGACAATTAAAAACTCTGATCTAGTTCAACCATTTGCACATGTTCTTGACAGTCAAATGAAAGCATCATAAGAAATAGGTCCAGAGAGGCTTACAGTATAACTCAAGGGTATTAGGCAGCTCATCAACCCTTACTCCTATTACTTTCTGCAAAGAGGATATAACAGGAAAGGTTTAATATTTATCTCACTCTTTTCAAATTTAAAAAGAAAGCAGAGATGAGAGATAAAAGGAATAGGACATAGAGAATAATCTGGCTTTGGATAACCAAAACGAGCCCAATATAATAGCAGTTTGTCTCTTTACATTATCTACAATTGAAGATCTCGCATACTCCATATAATTGTATAAAAATAAAAAATAAATACATAAATATGAAAAAATAGCCAAGCTAACCAAAGGAACTAACATGTTAGATATGGGCATAGGACGAATTTAAGGGAAAGGATATCAACCCTGTCGTAATCGAACCAGAAGCCTAATCTGCTCTGGTTACATGACTGCAGAAAGTCCACAACGTACTAATACTCTATCATATGTCAGGATCCTGAATGTTGTTTCAGACACGTCGAATAAAATCTTAAGCCAAGATAGGCAAGATTCTATGTTGTCAAAATGTAAGACAAAGTCACAAAGATCAGCATATATTACTAACAAGTGCAGCAGTAAATAGGGAAATGGAACTACACCTTAAAAAGGGGGGAGAGTAAACAAAAGGAAATCGAGTTATCCAACCCACCAAATTGAACAACCAAATGTATTATTCCCTTTAGTTTATTCGTTTTAAGTATTGCAATTTCTTAATGTATCCGTTTTTTTTAAGTGTTACACTTCTTTTTTTGGGCAAAATACTACAATTTTATATTACATCTCTCTTCTCATGGTTCCCACACAAACACACTAGTCATTTTTAAGATATACATATTCTCTCACATCACATACTTTTCAATAAATTATTAACTCCACTATTTTTTATTATAATTTTTAAATACCCAAACATCACTTACATCTTAATTAAAGTCAATAGACTACCTAAAACTATATGTCGGTCAAAACGTAACACTTAGAAGAAAAAAATGAAGGGAGTAACTAAGGTCATATTATAGCACTCCTAGAAAATATATTTAACTTGCCATATATTATAAATCATTTTAAAAGAAATTAGAAAAGATTATTAAATATACAATCATTTGTGATTTGTGGCATATAGGCAAAGTATTCAGCAACATATTAGAATGTCCATAATATAATACATTGGTTATAAAAATGAAGCAATTGCACTCTATGAAAACCCCAAAAAAATATTATAGTGAAAGAGAGCAAGGAGCATCAACAATTCAAGATATCAGACATATGATCACTAAGATAAATTTACCACCAATGGATAATGTTGAGGAGCAATGAGAAATAGATATCCAGTATACAGTGTTTGAGCATATTATATTCTGGTATTCAATGCTGTTGAGGACGTTTCAACTTCAGAAGATGGGAAATGCCTGCAACTACATGTAGCCTACTGCTAGGAACACCGGTCTTAGCCAACGCTCTCCCATGCTTGTCCACGATAACAAAGCAAGGAACATACTTTATGTCATAATGAAGAAGCTGCACCAACAGAAAACACAAGGATAAGGGAAGCTGATCAAGCAACTATGATGTTGAATTTGTGCAAACAAAACAAGCAATTTTAGATTATACTTCTTTTAAATAACGCTAAAGCAAAAAAATTTGTGTTTACAAATAATAGCAACAGAAGACCTGAACCAATCTATTGATATTGGAAAAACGAAGTACACCTAAGAAATTTAAGATATTAGACGTGAAGCTAATAGTCAGTGCTAGCTGTAAATGTAGATAAATCTTGTGCAATGCATAGAAAGCCAGGTATAAACGAGCAACGAAAATACTAGAGTAAATACATATCACAGAAAAAAAAAATAAAAGTTTGAATGGTTTAGCAAGAGCATCCTGAAAGCGTACTGCAGCACATTATTGCTAACAGTCAGAAGTTAATTTGTATAAGCTACCCCTAAGCCAGAAAGCATAAAGTTATACCAATCAGTAACACAAGAAATAGTGAAAAAATAGATCCTGATTTGTTCAGGAGATACAATTACGTATTAAAGTTCAGCAAATTTTGTATACATCAGAAGATTATTCACAAAAGGAGTAAAGGACAGAACAAACAGCTATAAGATGGGCAAAGTTCATCATAAACCGAGAACTTCCACAAAAGCAGACCAATGATCTGACCACTTGCTGATCATCACAGTGTAGCCAATTCCTCGACAGCTTACAATTCATATACTGGTCTTCAATCAAAAATTCAATGCAATAAACTACCGAACCTAACGCACTAAGAATCTGTTGGACGTCTGGAACTTCCATCCCACACTGTATTCATAACAGACCGTGAGCTACCTTGCTCACAAAATACAGAGATACAGTTATTACCAAATTCAGATGATATCAGCTTAACTATGAAGGAGGAAATGCAGACTAGCAAATCCCAAGATCGACCAACATATTTATTATTATAGCACCTTTCAATTACACTAGAGATTTTGAAGTGCACAAGCTTCAAAACCTAAGGCTTCACAGTATTACACTTTTACCATATTTCTAATCTAAACACACTCCCTCTAAATGCTTAAAATTTCCTATACAACACATGATTAAATGTATGCTGAACCTACAATTCTCACAACTTCATAAGAACAATATTGAAAAGAAAAGTGTACTAAAACTTAAATCCAAAGTATGCAGTAATATCATAAATTTTGGAAAATTTAAGCTAAAATCTCCTTCAAATAACAAACTAAATAGAAACCGATGATACCTCAGGTAGCCATTTCTCATTCTCAGCATCAGCCATGACAATGTTAAGCCAATCAGCATTGCGATTCTCAACTTCCGTCACAAACCCGAGAAGCGAATTGCAAAGTCTACAATTAGGAGAATAAAACTCAAGAACTGTTGCCTCTTTCCCACTAGCCAATGCCATTGCAAAAGCTCTCTGCTCCGCTTCTGCTTGTTCCTCCGGGGTTAAACCCTTTCTCAAAGGTTGCTTCTTCTTCACTTCCAAACCACTATTGGGGCTTCTAACATCAACCTCATTGCTAATTTTATTGTTCTGCCAAAAACCGGAGAAATTGAATAGGGAATTTTTAAGTGGGGAATTGTTGTTTGAAGGGTTTTTCGAAATTGAACTGATGAAATTGAAAGAAAGGGTTCCTAGGGTTTGTAATGATTTGAAGACCCAAGGCGTATCGAAATCACAAGGACTATTTCTACGATTTTTCTGGTGTTGGCTAATGGCATTATTATCCCATGGCCATTTCAAACAAAAAATTGGGGATGGTTTTCTATCATTCTCCATTTTTCTTCAAACAATTCAGCAATTTATACTTCCTGATACATTCACAAACTTATTGTTTAAACAAATTATCATATAACTGATATTAATAAACCTAACAAAATCACAAATTTACTAAATTGCTGAATTCTGAACCTACATTGAATAGTCTCTGAGTTCCCACCATACAAATATCACAATAATATAAATTACTACTAAATTCATGGTATAAATTTGAACACACTACAATAAAAATAACCCAGAATTCCAGAAAATTATTACATGTAATTAGATTAAAAGAAAGCAAATATCATCAAAATTGGGCCTTATTTTGTAAACAATCAAATACTTGGATAAAATCTGAAGAGTAGAAGACATTATGGGATTTTAATTTCATGAAAAAGGGATTACCGTTGATAAAACTTTGAGTGAAATTGGCGCAAAATTGGAAATTGAATGAATTACTGCTACAGTTTCTTTCTCTGTATCCTGGAAATGAATAAACGCAGTTACAGAAAAACGAGTATTTTTGTGGTAGTTGAGAAAACTGTAGAATAGAGTTGTGTATTGTTATGTTGTTCTTGGAGTTCGGCCCAATGTAGCTCTTATGTGTTTTTAACCCAAATTGTAGAATAGATTTTTCCTAGGGCAATTTTAACCCAAACTTGATCTTATGTTTAGGGTTTGGTGTAGAAGCTAGCTAGAGAGTCCGCTAGGGTACACTTAGCTTCAAACTTAAACTATCGAGTTAATGAGTCGTAATAGAGTAAATACCCTATTTAGTGAACCATGTGGTCGTGTGGTTTTTCTTTTTGTTGAGCACAAAAAGTTTTCACATACATGAAAATCTCTCTTGCATTTTTGCTTAATTATAATCATACAATTGTTTTAATGTTTTAATTTTAGCAAAACTTGGATTAGCTATTTCTATTACAATTCACCCTCTATTGTAAGTGTTACATCCAAATAATATTTTATACATTGTTCTGTTGTTTTTTATGGAGGTGGGTACGGTTAAGTTGGGTGGTGGGATGGGGGAGATCAACATCTAACCACCTCACTCTGCCTCATTGAAAACCGTTGTTCCGTACCATGACATATAGAGCATATCCACAATGAAGTAAACCAAATGGAAAAACAAAATCAAGAAGTTATAATATAAAGTTTTAATTCCCATAAATGAGGAATTACATACATATATTTGTAGTATACTTATTTAGTAAAGGCACAGTACACTTTATAATTTTGTGCCTCTTTTCTCTCCCTCAAACACATTTCCGTGACCAACTGCCCAATTTTTCTTGTACGTTGGCACATTTTAGTAGATAATAAAATTATAAATTAAAAGGGAAAATAGCAAAGCTTGATGTTTTATTTCTTGATCAACAAATCTCTAGCTCAGTTACCTGCATTAAAATTTATCATATCAAATTAGTTATTTTTACAAAAATAATCACTAAACTTTTTGAAAGAATCATGTAATTGAAATTATAAAAGGTGAAAATAAAGAACGTACTGCAATTTAGAGCGGGGAGATTGCAAGAAGCAGGCAGCTGACTAGCAACCCTAAGGGTGTTACAAAGGCAATCATGGTTCACACTTTGGAGGGCCCCACAGCATTCGGCACTCGGGTTCGCGTTGGCTTGTCCGGGGACCACGAAGGGTGCACACGTATTCAGACCACCGAGCTGGGAGGCGCATGTGCTAGGAGGTGTAGACTGAGCCATTGAGCCCTTGAGTTGCACCACTAGTGCAAGTACTAGTAGAACCAAAGCCATCTTTCGGAAAGATGATGTTGAGGACTTCATGCTAACAGATGCCATTTCTTCTAATTTTTTTTTGTTTAATTTGATGAATTTGTGTTTGATGTTTGATATGAATTGAAGGTCCAAAAGTTTGATTTATATATTATGGAAATTGGAGGTTATTACGTACTTAGGATGAGTTGTTTTGCATGATTTATCTAATTAATAGGTCATCAAAATTGCATTAGGTTAATTGATTCTTTTATCAGTGTAAATGTGTGAATCCAATGCAAAATGAGCTCTAGGTGATAGTTTGTAGCCATTGTAGGTCCAAAAAAATCGTGAAGCCACAACAAATGGAAGGCCACTTGCAATTTTTTTTTTTAGAAATTGTAGCAAAATTTTATTTACCACATTTTTGAGTGCATGAGTGCACTATACATCATTTTGTTTAACAAAAATAGGACATTTACTACAAGAATACAACATAATGAAGGACTTTAAGAATAAGAAATATAGATGGAGTATAATGGTAAATAATATTCAAACCTGAAGTAGTTAGACAAGAAACACATGTATGTTTTTTTAGGTACTTAATAATTACGGAGTACTTCCTATGTTCAAAACTATTAAAGGTGGTGACTGGTGACAATGTAATTTAAGTACTCTGTAGTATTGGGTAACTAAATGACTATTGACTAATCCAACTCTAAATGGTACGTGTACTAGTTATCAAATTATGACCCAACCAGTGGGCTTAATCTAAAATATATTAGACTTAATTGTGATTAATATCTCTAAAAAGTGATAAGCTTACATACTTGTGTGTATTAGTGTATAGGACTCTCTATCACTTTGTTTGGATAGAAAAAAATGGAAGGAAGAGAAAGGGAAGGGGCCAAACTTTCTTGTTTGGGTAAAGGATTGAGGAAAGGAAGGGAAAGGAGAGGGTGAGATCCATTTTCCCTCTCCCTTTAATAAACACAATCCCTTTAAAATTGGAGAGAAATTGGGATTCACCTCCCCCCCTCCCATTCTTTCCCCTTTCCTTCCTCCTATTTTCCTCCCCTTCCTTTCCTTCTTTATTTGTTATCCAAACAAAGTGTATAGGCTGGCGTTGCGATAGGTTTAATGTATATATAGAATATATTCTATATATACATTAAATCTATCGCAACGCCAGCTTATACACTTTGTTTATTTGCAGTTGGTTTATTGGTTTATTGTATGGTCAAGCAAATAAACCAATTAGTATGTAGTTCGATCAGCCTGCAAATAATTGCTTATACTCCGTATAAGATAAAATTAAGAATACAATTTTATCTTATGTTATATTTTGATAAAATATAACATAAGATGAATTTGTAATTACTCTTTAGGGCCTGTTCACATTTACTTAATTTCAATTCAGTTCAGCTCCAATCAGTTCAGTTCATTTCAGCTCCAATCAGTTCAGTTCAGTTCAGCTTTTAATTTCCCTCTCTCATAAAATATTCATTTCAGCTCAGTTCAGTTCAGTTCATTTCAGCTCCAATTAGTTCAGTTCAGCTCCGCTCCAATCAGTTCAGTTCAGCTCAATTCAGTAAATGTGAACAGATCCTTAGTCAGAAATTAAACCTAAGCAAGATTCTGTACTAAACTTAGGCTTTTGCAGCTTGCATATCCAATGGGATTTTTAATGTCTAAAGTTCATGTGTATAAATTCTCTTTTGTATCTATCTTTTTGCTGATTAGCCTAACAGACTTGTAAATCTAATCGTTCATATATTCCATCATATCAATAATACAAAGAAAAATACTGTATTACTATTATTATATGACTATTTAACATTAATCCTAAAAGCCTAAAATAAAGTTTTGCCCAAGCAAGGCAGAATTTAAAATCTTGTCAGAATTTACTAGGTAGTACAAAGTAATCTATAAATATTAGTAAAGTAACAACCGCTGACACAATTATTTTTTTCAAATTGTACACGTGTCAGCTTCTCATTCATTTTTTTCCCGCCTAAACTTTTTTTTTCGTTTTAGGTTTTTATTTTTTTTATTTTTATTTATTTATTTATTTTTTTTAAAAAAATCTAACTATTGATTGCAAAGTAGTTTAATACAGTACATTAAACTTTTTAGTTTTCAATACTTTTTCTTTCAAAAATCTTAAGGAAAACAAATATCAACCTTTTATATATATGATTACTCCATCTAATTACAAAGTTTGCAAAATTTTATTGCAGACATGAATTTTCTTTTGTTTATATTATTTCAATTTTTATAGTTTTTATGTTAATAATATCGTATATAATACAAAGATTTTACGTATTTTGATTGATATGTATTTGAAGTTTACACAACTATAAATTCTTTTATTATATCCGTGCATCGTAATGGAGTTAATCTAGCTTGTATATATTATGTGACACACTTTTTGGAATTTTTCGGAAGGCCCTAATAACATACGAGTTTCTCTTTAAAATCCCACCCATGTGTCTGTACTTCTCCTCTTAAATCACAAAATTTTCCAGCTTAATTACCTCGAATTGTTGGTGTCTTTAATTCAAATCTCTCAACAATGGCGGATATTACCATCAAACCAGAATTGAGTATGAAAGAAACAGTCAAAAATATAATCTCACCCCTCAAAATCTCTCCTTTAACTTCCATGTTAATCATCGTTACTTTAATTTTACCACTTTCATTAATAATGTTACTTTACTCATATTTTTTCACAACATTCCTCTCTTTCATCCTACATTACAATAACCTCCCACATCAATGGCTATTCTCAATAGCCTCGCTTGCGTATTTCTCCCTCTGTTCCGCCCTCACCTGAAAGAATTGGGGAATATTTTCCTTGACTATTGCCATTCATCCAATGTCAATATATACAATGTAAGGCCTTAACAGAACGCTTAATGCTAGGCTAACTATAAGGCTAAATACAAGGCAACTATAAATATATACGTTGACTACAAAAGATATGCACAATATATATCCTATATTTAACACACCCCCACAGTCGAAGCGGGAGAGCAACGGACGTTGAGACTGTCCCTAAAATCATCAAACAAAACTCGTGGAAGTCCCTTAGTAAAAATATCTGCAATTTGATTTCTAGAAGGCACATGAAGCACACGAACTTCTCCCCGAGCAACTTTCTCCCTGACAAAATGAATATCCATCTCAATATGTTTCGTCCGTTGATGTTGTACCGGATTTCCTGATAAATAAATAGCACTCACATTGTCGCAATAAACAAGAGTAGCCTTTTTAATCGGACAATGTAGCTCTAATAAAAGATTTCGAAGCCAACAGGATTCGGATACAACATTAGCCACCCCACGATACTCTGCTTCGGAGCTAGATTTTGACAATGTGGGCTGTCGCTTCGACGACCATGACACCAAATTATCACCCAAAAATACACAATAACCCGAAGTAGACCGTCGAGTGTCAGGGCACCCACCCCAATCTGCATCCGTGTATGACACCAGAGTAGAGAAAGAAGATGGGTATAAATGTAGACCATAATCCAATGTACCTTTAATGTACCGAATAATCCGTTTTAGAGCAGACATATGGTCTACCCTGGGATCATGCATATGCAAACACACCTGCTGAACAGCATACGAGATATCCGGCCTAGTAAAAGTAAGGTACTGGAGAGCCCCTGCAAGACTCCGATAAAGAGTGGGATCATCAAATGTAGTACTAGAAGTAGCACTAACCTTGGGCTTTGTATCAACCGGAGTAGCAGAAGGTTTACAAGAAGACATCCCTGCTCGTTCAATTATCTCCTCGGCATATTTCCGTTGAGATAAGAACATACCATTTTTATTCCGGGTCACAGCAATACCCAAAAAATAATTCAGAGGGCCGAGATCCTTCATAGCAAACTCAGAGCTAAGATGTTGCATAATAGAGCAACGGAGAGCATCAGAAGAAGCAGTGAGAATTATATCATCAACATATAACAGAATGTATGCCATATGAGACCCCTTACGATAAATGAACAATGAATTGTCCATTGTGCTGTTAGTAAACCCAAGAGACAAAACATAATCTGAAAATCGCTTATACCATGCTCGGGGGGCCTGCTTAAGCCCATACAAGGACTTTTCCAAACGGCAAACATAATCAGGATGGTCACGATCCCTGTAACCCAAGGGTTGATGCATATAGACAGTTTCCTGTAACTCACCATGAAGAAAGGCATTTTTGACATCCAACTGATGTATTGGCCATGCCTTTGAGAGAGATAAGCTGAGAACAGTCCGGATTGTAGCCGGCTTCACCACTGGACTAAAAGTCTCCCCACAATCGATGCCCACCTGTTGAGTTTTACCATCACCTACAAGTCGGGCTTTATGCCTCTCAAACACACCGTTAGATTTGACTTTGTGAGTAAAAATCCACATAGACCGAATTACATTCACATCAGGAGGACGGGGCACCAACTCCCACGTCTTATTTTTAATAAGAGCATCATATTCATCATCCATGGCCAATTTCCAATTAGGATCACGTAAAGCCTCAATCGGATTTCGAGGCAAAGGAGACCTCTCAACCGACGTGTGCATGGAATATTTTTTATTGGGTTTAAAAATCCCATGCTGGCTACGGGTCACGATTCTTGGCTGTTGGTCTTGAATATGTTGTGGAGGTGGGAAAGTTGGTGGGTTTTGTGTTTGAGAAGGTTGGGCAGGGGTAGGAGGTGAGTGGAGAGGAGAAGACGGCCCAGAATTAGGCCCATTCGGAGAGGCTATGCTGCTGGGCCGTGGGGTCTGCTGGGCCGGAGGTGAGTAGGAGACATTTTGTGGACTTGGAGGAGTGGGCTGCTCAGTTTGGGCATGAGAAGAAGGACTGGGCTGCTGCATATGGTGAATCAAGTAAGGTGATAAACCATCATCTAGAAAATCGTAAGTGTGGGGCTGTGGGGAATGCAATTGAGCAAATGGAAACACATTCTCATCAAACACAACATGGCGACAAATAATAATTTTATTAGATGACAAATTATAACATTTGTAACCACGATGGTTGGTTGGATACCCTAAGAAAACACAAGGTGTTGACCGAGGTTGCAACTTATTAATGGTTGTGGATGGGAATAGGGGGTAACATAAACAACCAAAAACCCGAAGATGAGAATAAGAAGGAACCCGTTTGTAAAGAACCTCTAAAGGAGACTTGTTTCCCAACAACTTACTTGGAATGACATTAAGAAGGTATGTTGCCATTTGAAGAGCATGATGCCAAAAAGAAGGGGGGAGAGAGGCATGAGCAAGAAGAGTACGAGAGATATTGTTTATAGTGCGAATTTTTCTTTCGGCTTTCCCATTTTGAGATGAGGTATGAGGACAAGAAAGACGGAATGACAAGCCATTATTTTTACAAAATTCCCAAAAAGGACCATTATCAAATTCCCTACCATTGTCACTTTGAATATTTTTGACATTACGTTCGAATTGAGTGGAAATATGATTTTTAAAGGTCAAGAATGTGTCATATACGTCCGATTTCCGGGCTAACGGAAAAGTCCACAAATAGTTGGTATAATCATCCAAAAACAAAATATAATATTTATGCCCAACAGAACTCAAAACAGGAGAGGACCAAAGATCACTATGTAAAATATCAAAGGGTAACAAAGTACTCGAAGAAGAGGAAACAAAAGGCAACTTTATGTGTTTTCCAAGCACACATGAACCACAAATACTAGAACTAGAATGTTTAGTACAATCAATGCTTTTATTATTCCTAAGCATATCTAAAATAGACTTCCCCGGATGACCCAATCGATCATGCCAAAACTTAGGAGTGACGGCAGCAAAAGTGGAAGAAAGAGCTTGATTGTTGTGAGAAGATGAAATAGGATAAAGGTCCCCTCGGCTATTACATCTCATTATTGGCTTCCCCGTCTGATAATCCTTCACAGAAAACCCAAAAGGATCAAACTCAACCGACACAGAATTATCAGTAGTAAATTTTCGAACAGAAATCAGATTTTTGATCAATTTGGGAGCATGTAGAACATTTTTCAAGGAAAGGGGTTGACAAGAGGAAGAAAAATTAGATTGACCATAGCCAAGAATCGGAATAGTGTGACCATTACCAACAACAATATTATTATTTGGATGATTGCTCAAATTAAAATAAGACGAGAGATTACCGGAAGAGGAAGTCATATGAGACGTAGCACCGGTGTCCATGTACCAAGCCGGATCAGGTTGCTGCAGAGTCATTGTGTGCATTGCGGCTTCAATATCGGTAGGAGAGTAAGGCATGGACTGAGAAGGAGCCTGCTGCACATAGGCATGTTGTTGTTGTGGCCTTGGGCCCAATACACCAGCCTGCTTGGAAAAGGAGGGAGGTCTAGCCCACCCTTGAGTGGGATATGGACACGGAGGTACGGGCCAAGACCACCCCCATGGATATTGCTGCCACTGCGGGGGGGGGGGGGGGGGGGGGTGGCTGCTGTCCGCCGCTGCCACCTGGTTGGCCACCCTTGCCACCACCTGTGCCGGAGCTGCCGCCGCGACCGCCACCAGTATTTTTCCTAGCACCATTGTTCTTCCGTCCACCCGAATTTGAACCACCATTGTGCTTCTTCTTGGAGTGACCCGATTTTTCAGAACCACCATCATCAATTGAAGCCGCCACCATAGCAGATTCCGTGGCTGCCTCCTTGGCCAACCCAGATTCTTCAAGGACCAACATAGATCGAGCCTTGTAGAATGGAGGTAGGGGATTGCTCTGACGGATAATAGTACCCACGCCGCGGTAAGCACGAGTAAGACCTCCAACCATCTGTAAGACCATACGGCTGTCAGAAACCGGAGCTCCAACGTTTTTTAATTGATCCGCAAGGGATTTAAGACGTTGGCAATAAGCTGAAGCATTCGGGAAATCCTCCATAGAAGTAGAAGAGAACTCCTGTTCAAGAGCGACGACACGGGAATGTTGATTGTCTTGGAATATATCACGCAATCTATCCCAAGCTTCCATGGCCGTAGCATCCGGTTCAATAATGGTGTTCAAAAGGTCGCGGGAAATAGTCGAATAAATCCACGATATAACCGTGGCATCCAAGGTCGCCCAAAGTTCCTTTTCTTCATCCGTAGAAGGAACTTTACCCTTACCATCAGAGGGAGGGATGATATGATCGAGGACCTTATGTTTTCTTGCGTGAATTTTGAATAGTTCTGCCCATGTAGAGTAAGAGACGTTCTCCATTTCAAGAACAATAGGGATACATGTTAGGATATTGTTGACGGTGAAAGCAGGGTGAAAGTTGGATTTGTTTTCTGCCATAGAGAATAGAGGGAAAAGAAACAGAGAGGAAGAAGATGGAGAACAGAGCAGTGAGCAGAGTATGAAGCAAAGGGCAAGCGGAAGCGAGAAGAAAACCCTATGCGTCTGATACCATGAAAGAATTGGGGAATATTTTCCTTGACTATTGCCATTCATCCAATGTCAATATATACAATGTAAGGCCTTAACAGAACGCTTAATGCTAGGCTAACTATAAGGCTAAATACAAGGCAACTATAAATATATACGTTGACTACAAAAGATATGCACAATATATATCCTATATTTAACACCTTCCTCGCCGCGGCCACAACCAACACCTTCGTCACCACCTCTTATAAAACCTCGAAACCCGTCTCGTTCTCATCTACTATCAAACAATCGTGTAAACTATTATTGAACCAATTTGACGCCGCGGCCTTCACTACCATGACAATGTATCAATTATTGTTCTGTCTTTACCCTGTTAACTTGGTTCTGAATTCTGACAATCAAAGTTTATACTACAAATTTTATTCTAATACGATTGATTACCTTGGATGGTTCCTCATGACAGTACTAATTGTTACTTTTCTATATTGTGCACTTTCGAGGCATGTAAAATCGACTGCAGGGTGCGTTCAGAATGTCTGCATCAAACAACAGCAGGTCAGCTGCAACTGTAATGTGAGACTTGCAGCTGTGATAGTTATGTTGATCGTTGTCATTGCGGCTGTTATTTTCTGGATCTTGTGTATGCATTGGTTGATCAATGGGATTTTCGGACAGATTGTGGTTTTAGTTCCTGAAAATTCCTCAGTTTCACAGCGTGTATCAGCAGGTGTTCTTCTGCTAATCTGTGATGTTATTCTCAACTGGTTACTAATGTTAATTATTAGTGTTGAGTGTTGCAGAATATAATGTATTTTATGCTATAATACTTTAAGAAAATAGAGTATGGAATATTATAATTTTCTTGATACAGTGTCGAGATAATTTACGATTTTGTTTCTTGAATTGTGAATTTTTTTTCTTGAATTTTAGTTGTATGTTACTCTACTATGAACCGACGTTTAATTTACAGTCTGAAAATATTTTTGAATTATGTGGGATAATTATTCATCATCTTTTATTACACTCAATTAACTTCATAAATTATATATTTTCCTAAATTTTCCAATCAATAAGTATAACAAATCAATCAACAATAATTTCAATGATTTTCCAACTCCCTCAATTAATTTTGTCGATCAAACAATCACTACGAAAAATCACTAATTACTCTCTATTCACTTAGGCCCCGTTCACTTCATCTTATTTTTGCTTTTAAGGAATTGAAATTATTTTTATTGAACTTAAATTATTTTACAGAATTGAAATTAATTTTACTGAACTTAAATTATTTTTATTGAATTGAAATTAATTTTACTGATCTAAAATTATTTTTGCTGAACTAAAATTATCCGTATTTCTTGTGATCTTATCTGATCTCAATTCAACGAATTTATAATTCTATTTCCTAATTGCTCTAGGTTTAACGCTTTATTCTCTACTTTAATTATTTACTCCCGATCTTGTAAAGTCAAGCCAATCAATATACACTTTCAAAAAAGAAGAAAAAAAAAAAAAAAAAAAAAAGCCAATCAATATACACTTTAATTTAATTTTTTTTATTATTTTTATAAAATATGTAGTTACTAGTACTCCGTATGATTTACGCCCATTGTGTTTTACTAATCTCATGTGATCCATATGTGAAAAATATTGAAAGTTATTTAGGGGTTAGAATTAGAAATTTATTCACAGGTTCATATCATAGAAGAGTTTGACCACATATAAACCCATATATATATATATATATATATATATATATATATATATATATATACTAAAAGACACATCAGCAATAACACGTATCATCTCCCGGTGTGTCATTTTTTTTTTTTTGAAAAAAAAAAAACTTTTTAAGAAACAAATCTTTTATATATATAAAGTATTAGTTCCTACAAAGTATAATAGAAGATTTTGATGGATCTTTCCAAAATAAAACATATTGACAAATATAAACTTAAGCCAAAAAATTAAAAATAATATTCTTAACATAATTTGTTATGGACTATTTCTATAGTAAAGACATATTATGTACTATATATGTTTGTTACAACAAAATTATATAAATTTTTTTTTTAATTATGTAATAGAAGCTACATACAAGCCTAAATAATGAAATACGAATATTAAATCATTAAATGATATATTTTTTTTTTTTAATTTTGTTGAATAATTTATTATTAGAATTTCAATCAATTAGTACTTTCTGAATACTTCAATAATACTTGTCAAGAACGACACATGTTGATTATTCTTAGTGTAATTTTTCCTTCCATTTTTGTTGATTTTCAACATTTAATTGATATGAATATAACATATAAAAGTCAAAAATATAATAAAATGTTAATTTTAAAAATAGTTATTGAAAATTACCGTGTGTGGCACGGGACCTAAACCTAGTTACTAAACTACATTGCTCCACAGTGGAAAAAAAAAATATCATATTGGGCTATGAGCGAGTATTGGACTGTTGTTGAGTTGGGTTAGGGGCAGTCCAATAAGTTTTAATTGCAAAAAGAAGCTTCTCCCTTTTAAGGGGGCCATCTTCATGGTTTACTACTTGACTATCCCATTCTAATGCATCTGTTATCTTCTTAATCTTCACTAATACATCCACGTCATCTCGGATTATCACACTTCCTTCTGGCCTTAAAATCCTGTCCATTTCCAGCAATATATTTTCCATCTCACACCTGCACCACATAGAGATTTTTACGATTTAGAAAAATTTACAAGGATAATAGTATACGTGACAAATATTTTAGAAGGGAAAAGTTTTAAAATTTATTGGGGAATGTAAGTATGTAACCAAATAATGTAACGCTTTGTCAAATGAAAGGTTTTTAACATTTACGTACCTGTCTTTATAGAGTGTGAAAATTGAATCAGCGTGGATAAAGTCATAAGTTCTTGGGTAAGTAGACATAGCTTCACACCTGCACAAAACATCACATTAGTCTCTTACAATAAGAAAACACAAAAATTAGGGCAGTCTAATTACTTTGTGACATTATACTACGTTATTTCCACATACCAGCTTTGATAAGTTCCAATCAACCCTCTTTCATAGATGACTCCAAGAGTATTAACCTTAGCTTCCACAGGAACTACATTCATCACCCAAACAGGATCATCAACCAAAGCCACGGCAAAACCTCCCAAGTACGCGTTCATGTCTAGTAGGTTCCGGTACCTTCCCTGCTGCCCTAGCTGATAATTCACTTTCTTATAATATAACATTCTTCTTGATAGAGAATATCCATAGAATATTCTCATCTTAGGTTTAGGATATATTTTGTATAAGATTATCTTTGATATCTGTACATATCTTATAGTTACCTAATATGATTAGGTTTCTCATTGTAACCCTATAAATATTGATCAATGGAAATCACTCTGATTAAGGAGTTTATATTATCTGACATGGTATCACAGCTTAGGTGAGATCTTGGGATCATATATAAAAATTCTCACCCTGCCGGTGGGTTGGAAAATTAAACCCACCGGCGGGATATACACAAATTTTTTATGCTTCCGCAAACACACATATAGATTTTTTTTTTTCCTTTTCTCAAAGTTTTTTTTAAAATCTTTATGTAACCTTGCGCCTCCCACCGACAATAGCAACCGCGAAAGTCGCCTCCATCATTGGTGGCAATCGCATACACTACCGCCTCCCACTACTGGCAGTAACCACATCTGCCAACCTTCTCCATGTGCCGCACTCTATTTCCACCTCCTCATGACCAACAATGATTCTTACATTGCCCCATTGGTTTTTCTACACATAATCACATAGATTTTGTTTTGGTGGTCGTATATCAGAATAAGGTCAACTACTTTTGCACATCTCTTTTGCTATCAAGTTGGCTCCTCTTATTGTTGCAGCACTTGGAATCTTTGTGGAGTATTGATTCTTGCTACCTGGGTTTCTCTTTTGAGATTAATTTCAAGCGGTGAAATTTAATCTTTTCTTGCGCTATTTTATTTGTTTTTATTCAACTGTGATTTCACGTAGTAGTGTAGTGTCTTCTTCCCGATGATGGTTTGATCCCTTAGCTTCTTCTTCTCTGGATCTGCAACTTAGCCCAAGTCTGTGTGCGGCTCTTCTCCTTCTCCTCCGGCCTAGCAGTGCTTATCTCTACTCTATGTAGGTCGTGGCTGTTGCTTCTCATCGTCATCACCGGCACATGTCTATTACTTCTCTTTTGATCATGGGTTACCATACTATCCTTACCGCTTGATGCGTGATTCAGATCCAGTCTGAGCATCCGATTTTCTCCCTCTCCGACTGCGGGGGTGTGATAGAGAATATCCATAGAATATTCTCATCTTAGGTTTAGGATATATTTTGTATAAGATTATCTTTGATATCTGTACATATCTTATAGTTACCTAATATGATTAGGTTTCTCATTGTAACCCTATAAATATTGATCAATGGAAATCACTCTGATTAAGGAGTTTATATTATCTGACCTATTAGGTAACTATAAGATATGTACAGATATCAAAGATAATCTTATACAAAATATATCCTAAACCTAAGATGAGAATATTCTATGGATATTCTCTATCACTTCTCTTCCATAATTTTATGTCTTTTTGGAACATTTCAGGGGTTACTCCATTAAGTGATCCACTGTTAATTCTTGGTGGGATTGCTGTCAATCTTTTTGGCCATTTTGCTAATTGTCCTCCTGCAACTTCTTGATTCACTGATACTTCTGGTAAAGGTGTAAGACAAGTTTGCAAATCTGTGTACCTAGAGATTTGTTGGATAATGTTGTTAAATCCAAAAATCATAATAATATACTACTTTATATTTCAAAAAATAAAATAGCACTCTGTATTAAATATACTAGCTATTTAGCTAATGCTTTAAAAAGTTGTACAAATATTTTTAAAATTGGAATAACTAAATTTTTGCACGTACCAACCACATGTTTGTGTCATACTTTTGTAGCATGGCATGACCTAATTCATATATTTTTTTGGACACAATCTTTGTCCATGTTTAATTAGTTTGAAAATTATACATCAATGTTCTTATGTTCACATTTACTATGTAATAAACCACATAGTAGTAAACAAGTGGCGTGAATGTCAATTAATTAATTGGTTTAAGCATGGAAATTATGTACTCAAAGTTATGAAGAAAGAATTGATAAGGAAGGACTTACCATGCCAAATCCGGATCCTGAGTGGGGCATAAAGGTGGGTTTGGGTTATCAGTTGGTGTTTGTTTACAGTTGAAGTGGTTAATTGGTTTTTGCCAAATAGCAATATCATCCTTCTCTATGACTTTCTTCCAGCAAAGATTTTTTGCCAAATTCTCTAATCTAGTTTGCTCTGCATTCAAGTCTTCCTTACTCCTTTCCCATGATTTCCAACTCCGTTTCCACCGGATTGGTGGACCGGATAGGATCCAATACCCGCCTGGCCGGAGCACTCTATCAACCTCTATCAAGTACACTCCATCTGCCAAGATTTCGTACCAATTAAAACAACATATATGTAGACAATGTAGCATAACATATTACAATAATACTCGAATTTATGATGGAATAAAAAAAAAGTACCATATTGGTCCCAAGGAATAAGGCAACGTGAACAATGAGCCACATCAAAAGCTCTAGATGGATAAGGGAGTCTCTTAGAAGCCATGGCACCAATCAAAGCAGGGACGCCGCGTTCTAGGGCGAATTGAACTTGTGCTTCATGGGTGTCTCTTGGGGCAAATGACATAGTCAATATGTTCCTTGATAGCAAGTATGATCCCCAACTAGCTACCTACTCAATGTAAGATTACCGTGGTACAACAAAAGTAAAATCAAATCACACATTATTTAATTCTTTTTTAAAATGTTAGAAATTTTAATTTGTTCCATACTTCCTTGAAGGTTCAAATATTTCGTATTATATATACTTATATAAGTTTTTTTTTCCCCCTAAAAATATTACCTTATTTTCACTTATTTGTAAGCGCACTTGTGTTCAGTTCAAATTTATGTTACGGATCAACATAAATAAGTACGTACAAGTAAGAAGTTTTTACCCAATTATAATATAAATTTACCAAAACCATTAAGTAAGATAAAAGGAACCAAATAAAATATGACAATTGTCTAACTAATGCGGTAATGCCTCAAGCATCTTACTTTACCTTCCTTTATTTAAAGTGAAAGACAACACTAAAGACAATTAAACAACTGAAATAATTAGGTTCTGAATCGAAAAAATAAAAATAAAAAAAAATAAAAAAAAATAAAAAAAAATAATAAAAAAAAAAAGCTCTTACCCCACAACCAGTATCAATGGCAGTTCTAATAGAGCCATCTTGAAGGTTTACCAACTTAGCAATATCATCAATATATGCATTTGCACCATTTCTAAACATGGTCCCACCTCCAGGGAACTTGAATCTGTCTCCTTCAAATCGGATCCAATTCTGACCCGCTTTCTTCACCGTTAACTCCTTATGTGGTACGTTATTGTACCAAGCATAGTCTCTACTAACGGGCCACGTAAACGGCCTCTTATACCCGAATGGCGCCGGCACCCGACACTTTAGGAGCTCCGTTTTTGCCGGGCAATGTCGCTCCAAATGCATTAACCGGGTTCTGTTTAACTTTAATGATCGTCGTGGATCCTCACAAGGGGTGTATTCGATGTAGTTAGTGTTACACGAGGGGTGTAAGCCCGAACCTATGGACATAGATGGATCATCCTCCGCCATGTGGTGGGCGGAAAAGTCCAACAATTCGGGGACCTGGATTGGGCTAGTGAGGTTGTTTGTAGTGCAGGTGGCAATTGCGGCAGGAGTGAATGGTTCACTCTTGCCGCGTTGCCACTTGCCTAGAAGATAGGAGGAGGAACATAAGATTGTAATGATGGTTAGTGCATAGATGTGATTGATTTTCCTCCAAAAAGGAAAAATCTTGTAAGTTGTGTCTAAACCCCTCATGAATTTTTTTTTCACTTTCCTAAATTGTGAGAGAGTGTTTAAAAGGGTAGGTCAAGAAGACAAGAACAGAGGAAATAATGTTGGAGTGGTGAAGTAGTTTAACTTTTGAAAAAGGTTGGTTTAAGGGTGAATTTATTGGTGAAGACTAGAAAGTAGAGTAGTGATAGTTCGAGAGAAAATAAAAGATGTACGTAGTAGCTATATTTGATTTGAATCTAGTTGAGAATATCGATGGATAGCAAAACTTGTAGCACTAAAAGACTACTACAGTAACATTTTACTAAACTACAAACTTCAAGATTCCTTCTTTCCAAAACATTATGCTAGTCTAGTAGTTTGTGTATGTCTGTTTGTTATCATGGTCTCAAAGTATAACTACTCGTATTTTATTTGGTCAGTAACGTTATCAACTTGATGGTACACTTTCAACTAGCTTCGTGTCAAATAAATCCAAATAGGAGGAGTATTGCTGAAAATTTTGAGCTATTATTATACTCCTATGTAAATATAAATTAATAATCGAAAGCTATACAAATTAAGACAAAACTAACAAAATATGTTACAACTCTGATTAATGTTGATGTTAGAGTCACAAAGACGGGTGATGAGAAACGATTCTAAAATATTTTGTAATTAGGAGGAAAACTTTAAGCACTTGAGCTATACCGCACTTTCTGATGTTCTTATTTTTAAGGGTGTTAGTGAAAATATGGAGCAACTGCCTAACAAGATGAAAAGCCGAATGAATAAATAGAGTTTTGCAATTTGGCCCACATGAGTTGCTAACCTACCCGGCGGGCCCACCACACCAATGTTGGCCATGAATCTCTCTATATAGATAATAGCAGTAGGCCAATATCTTCCGTGACTTTCGATTATAGTCAACCTGCTCAGTCATCAGCTCATCACCCATTAATAATATCAATAAGTCAAAGTTATGTTTTTATTTATTTATTTATTTATTTTTTTTTTTTTTTTTTTTGAGCATTTCCTAAGGCCTTACAATTAGGCACAAGTAGGGGTGTAAATGAGCCAATATGTTTGTGAACTACTCTCGAACAAGTTCGGTCAAAGCTTGGTCAAAACTCGTTTATTAAGCTAACAAACAAGTTTGAACAAAAATCTTAAGTTCATCAAATAAATGAACAAAGTTCGAACAATATCATGTTCGACTCGGTAATGTTCATGAACAACTCGTTAAGTCAATTTATAAGTTTTTTCACGCCCAATTAAAATTCGAAAAATTTATATATCTTTTATTTATACATATTTGTAAAAAGTACTAATTATTTCATAATGTAAAAGTATGAAAACTCCGTCATTATCTTTTTCTATAGAAAGAATATAAACATCTTATATAAAATTAAATGGATATGTTACAATTTGAAAGAAACCATTTTTTAATAATAAATTAGGGCTCATTTATTTAATCAAGCCCGATTTAGACCCGTTCAAGCTCGAACTTAAACTCGAATTGCAAACGAGTACGTTCGTGAACAAAGCTCGCCAAATTCTTAACGAGGCTAGCTAGCTCGAACAAGATTTTTAAAAGCTCGTTCAAGCTCGAGATAGTACGAACACGAATAGTTTTTATCAAGCTTAGATCGAACAGACTAAAACTCGGCTCGCCCCGGATCGTTTGCAGCCCTAGGCACAAGCAATTACATAATAATGTCAATTTTGTAAATAATGATATTTTAAGAGTACTCCTGAGAGGCAATATACACTACTACAAAAAACCCCTATCGAGTTGCCTGTAAATGACCTAACGAGTCGCCTCAAAGGCGACTCTACAGCCACCGACACAATAGCTTCCAACTTTATGAGTCGCCTTAGAGGCGACTCGATAGCTTTTATATAAGTCACCTATTAGTTATGCAACTCTATAGGTTAAGCCATTGTGTCACTTGTTTTGACAGAGGCGACTCAATAGGTTAATCTATGGTGTCGCTTGTGTTGAAAGAGGCGATACGTAAAAAAAATCAATATTTTTTCCAACTACTTTTGTTAGCTCATATAATGTCAATGTTTATGCTACTAAGCATGCTTGATTTCTGGTTCTTTGCCTGGAAGGTTAAAGTTCTTGCTATTTGTGCCAAATTTACTCTCTCTCTCTCTCTCTATCTATATACATATATATATATATATATATATATATATATATATATATATATATATATATATATATATATATATATATATATATATATATTTTGTAACTATTTTAAATATATTGTAAGAATCAACCTATCAAGTCGCGTCTTACGTATTAGGCGACTTATTAGGTAATGGTCATATAGTAAAGCACCTAACAAGTCGGACTTTTAGTGTCGCCTGTATATAAGGTGCGACTTGTAAACATATTGAGTCGCCTCATACTATTTAGGCGACTTGTTAAGTTGGAGTCAAAATTAACAAAGCACCTAACGAGTCACCTAATATACATGAGGTGACTTGATAGGTTTACAAGTCGCATCATATATGCATGTGACTCTATAACCTGACTTATTCGGTGGCTTAAATTAGATTTTCAAAGTCACCTACATATAAGGTGCGACTCATTAACCTATTAAGTCACCTTATACATATTAGGCGACTCGACAGGTTTTCGAGTTGCACCTTATGTAAAGGTGATTTTGAAAATCTAATTTTAACCACCAAATAAGTCAGGTTATAGAGTCGCGTGTATATATGGGGCGACTTGTTAGCCTATCAAGTCGCCTCATATATATTAGGCGACTCGTTAGGTGCTTTGTTGATTTTTACCCCAACTTAACAAGTCGCCGAATAAGTATGAGGCGACTCGATAGGTTTATAAGTCGTATCTTATGTACAAGTGACTCTAAAAGTCCGACTTATTAGGGGTTTTTTGTAGTAGTGATAATACTACTAAACATTTCCCGTAGTACTATATATGATTTTAGTATTACAAAAGACACTTTGACTAGTACTGTAAAAAAAACATCTCATCTCAGTAGTACTAATAGGACTTTCAGTAGTACAAAAGGCTGTTACGTAATTTTATTTGTGTCTAACGGTGATGTATTAGGACTTTCTCAACTTTACTAGGGCAAAACTATAGAAAAAACTGACAAGAAGAATGCTGTGAATTTGTTTCTTCTGCTCAAATCCTCAACCTGGTAAATAGGATAAACTATTTATCATTTTAGATTTTTAGGCAATACGGAATAATATTTGGACTTTTCCAATGAATGCACGGTCCAAGTCCGGTTCATAACTCAACATGCTCACGAATGTGCTGTATCATGTAATTCATGTTTGCCCCTTTGATTAATCTAGAAAACTAACTTGAATTTTGGTACATTACTTTCAAGGCAACATCATGATGACAATGTAATGTTACCAGGTAAAACTCGCATAAAGAACTTGAGCTAAATTTCTCTCTTTTTTTCATTTCACTTGAGCTATAACTCCCATTTTTAATACAGAATGAATTTTAACTTGGAGTAAAAAACAAAAAAAAAAAAATACTAAGAAGCAGAATTGGAATCCTACTCATTAGTGTTAGAAGGGGCAGTCCAATAAGTTTTTACCGCAAACAAAATTTTCTCCCTTTGAAGAGGACCATCTTCATGGTCTACTATTTGACTATCCCATTGTAATGCATCTGTTGTCTTCTGTATCTTTACCAAATTATCAACATCATCTCGAAATATTACACTTCCTTCTGGCCTCAATATCCTGTCCATCTCTAACAGTATATCCTCCATCTCACATCTGCATTACATCGACCAAATTATTGTGATATATAAATATAACCATTGTACGAGACATATATATAGAGTTGATCACAGGTCAAGCTATAAGTTGAGCTAAAAAGCTGCCAACTTTGGGCTCAAGCCTTAAAAGCAAAGACCAAACTTGTACATAATTGGGCTTTTTGGATCAAGTTGGGCCAAAAGTGATCAACTCTATAGAATTGTAAAAACAGAATTTCAAGAAGATATACATACCTATCATTATAGAGTGTAAAAACAAAATTTGCATGGAGGAGATCATAAGTTCTTGGATAAGTAGACATTGCTTCACACCTACAAGAAAATATTGCACAAGTTATACTTTACTTTCATCAAAGAAAAACTTAAAAAAGATATATAATGCATTTTTATTTTTGTTACTTACCAACTTTGGTAAGTACCAATCAATCCCCTTTCATAGATGACTCCAAGAGTATTAACCTTTGCTTCTACAGGCACAATATTCATCACCCAAACAGGATCATGCACCAAAGCCGCAGCAAATCCACCCAAATTCGCGTTCATGTCAAGAAGGTTTCGGTACCTTCCGTGTTGTCCTAGCTGGTTGTTCACAGTTTTGTAGTAAGACACTCTCCTATTCCATAATTCCATGTCTTCTTGGAATATTTTCGGAGTAATTCCTTTTATGGTACCGCTGCTAATTCTTGGTGGTACTGCAGTTAATCTTTTAGGCCATTTTTCTAATTTTCCTCCTGCAACTTCTTCATCCTTCGAAACTTCTGGTAAAGGGGTGTGACATGTCTCTAAGTTTGTGTACCTAGAATTTTGTTTGATTATTATTATTATTATACAACATAAATTGTTTCAGAAGAATTGTGCACAACTTCAAAAGTTTAAGCCTTTAAGATTGTTTTTATTCATGGTAACACTAAATATGTTATTCATCTATTGATTCATGTATCATTGGTTAGTGAAATACAAATGAGTACTAATTGATTGTTAAATTTAGGAAAATTAACTCCCATGTATTGCAATGCGAACATATAAGGTAAAGTCCGCATGATAAAGAAAAGTGTAACAAGTATATATGATAGACAATTTCTAGTATAAGATGGTCTAAAACTCAAGAAATTTATCTAAATATGTGACAAATATAACGTAGGAGGGGAAGAAAGACCAACCAAGCCTGATCAGGATCCGAAGCAGGGCAAAAATGTGGCATAGAATTAACTTTCTTGTTATGTTTGCAATCTATGTGATTAATTGGCTTCTGCCAAATAGCAATATCACCCTTCTCTATCACTTTGTTCCAACATAGACTTTTGGCTAAACTTTCAATCCTAGTTTGTTCTGCATTCAAGTCTTCCCTGGTCCTCTCCCACCCCTTCCAATACTTCTTCCATCGGATAGGTGGGCCCGATAGGAGCCAGTACCCTCCTGGTCGAAGTACCCTATCAACTTCTATCAAATATACCCCATCTGTTTCAAAATAATACAAAACAGGACAAATAGCATAACAGAATTAATATATATATGTGTGTAATGGGTTATTTTGAATGATACTAGTAGTAGTAGGATTATTTTGTATGCAATAGTAGAATATGAGCATATTCGAGTGGAGGAATTAGCTAGTACTCGTACCATATTGATCCCAAGGAATAAGGCAACGAGAGCAATGAGCCATGTCAAAAGCCCTAGAAGGATAAGGGAGTCTCTTAGAAGCAATAACACCAAGCAAAGCAGGAACACCGCGTTCTAGGGCGAATTGTACTTGAGCTTCATGAGTGTCCTTTGGTGCAAAGGACATTGCCAGTATGTTCCTTGACAACAAGTACGCTCCCCAACTTGCTACCTATTAGTAAACAAATTTAATTAACTTTTTTACATCAAATCGTCTATTGATCTCTAAATAATTGAAGTAACTATAATGGTAATATGGTATAATACATTCCGTCAAAAAAAATATGGTATAATATATTGGGTATGATACATTATTAAGAATGCTATAGCATATGACTATATGGTACGAAATATCAGGTATGATAATATACCTAAGATTTGTTCAAAAAAAAAAAAAAATTATTATAGCTAAGATCCCACTACAAGAAAACGCTCATTTACCGATGGGATTTACCGATGGCTAGAAAAATCCATCGGTAAAAAAATAATTTACCGATGGTTTTACTTAGCCATCGGTATTTTGAGAATTACCGATGGCCTGGCTATCGGTATATTTTTTCCGATGGCTTTCTTCCATCGGTAAAATATTATATTTTAAAACAAAATTTAAAATTTTTACCGATGGCTAAAAACCATCGGTATAAAATAAATACCGATGGCTTTTAGCTATCGGTATTTTACCGATGGTTACAAGCCATCGGTAATTTTTAAAAAAAAAATTAAAAAAAAATGAAGTAAAACCCTTTTCTATTTTTCTATCTTCTTATCATCTTCTTTTTCTCACGCCTCTCTCATCTCTTTCTCTCTCCTCTCTCTCTCCTCCTTCCCCCTTTTGCTCTTTTCGTTCTCCTCTCACTCTTCCATTCCCTTGTTTCTTTTTTTCTTTTCCTCATCACTCATCTCACTTCTCTACCCTCCCTCTAAGTTTTGTTCTTTCTCATGGTGTTTGTGGCTTTGTTCGACGGTGTTCATGGGCTATTTGTGGGTTTTTCGGCGGCAATGTGGTTTTTTTGGTCAAATTCGACCATAAAAACTCCAGATCTGGAGTTTTGATGGTCGAATTAGACCATTTAAACCTTGAGAAGTGAAAAGAAAATCTAAAGGTATGTTATTTGTGGTTGAATATTCGTTGGTTTTTTTTGTTTTTCGTGGGTTTTGTTGTTGATGTTCGTGGGTTTTGTGGTTAATTTCATGGGTTTTGTGGTTGATTGTCTGATTTTTGTGGTTGGTTTTTCTGATTTATTTGGTAGATTTTCGAGGGAGTTGTGTTTGATTTTCCTTGGTTTTTGGTTGATTTTCGATGAATTATTGTGGTTGATTTTCGATGAATTATTGTGGTTGATTTTCATTGGTTTTTTTGGCTGATTTTTGTTGATTTTCGTTAGTTTTTATGGTTGATTTTCATGGATTATTGGTTGTTTTTCTTGAATTTATGAGGGTGGTGGTGGTTGCGGTGGCTGGAACTTAGGTGGTGTGGGGTGGTTGGCCGTTTGGATAGGGGCTAGTAGCCAGTAGGGGATTGCGCCATTGGGGTGGGGGACTGGGGGTAGGGGGCTAGGGCAGGGGCAGGGGCAGGGAGTAATAAGGTGGGTAGGTGGGTTTTTAATTTTTTTTTTATTTTTTAAAAATAATTACCGATGGCTAAAAACCATCGGCAATATTAATATACCGATGGTTTTCCGCCATCGGTAAAAAAAACCGATGGTTTAAGCCATCGTTATTTTAAAAATCACCGATGGAGTTTGGCTATCGGTAAAACCATCGGTATTATTTTTACCGATGGCTTTTCCATCGGTATTTTCAGATTTTCCGACGAATTGTTATCCGATGGCCAAAATACCGATGGCAGCCATCGGTAAACGTGATACCGATGGTTTTTTTATATATTTAACGATGGATTTTGGCCATCGGTATTAGGATTTTTTCTAGTAGTGTCCTGCACATATGATATTGATCAAATATTCAAATGATATTTGTTAGCATAGTTATATAATACAATCAAATTTGTGTTTTTCAATTGATTAGTTGCCCATTTTGCTTTTCAAATTCTATTAAAACAATCGATCTCGTACAAGTGAAATAATAATCACTCCATATTAATCTCATACAATATGTGAAGTAAATGGTACTCCTTATAGTACATGAATAAACTCAATATGTAACTTTGACCATGTTCCTAAGTATTTATCGAAAATTATTCTCAATCAATATTCAATAATTATCCATTTGATTTATTATAGAAACTTCATCTATAAAAACTTTATTTATTATTTCATTAAAACTTATGTGAAGTGAACAAACCCGTAATAACAAAAATTACCCAGACTTCACATCACACAATTATTACTCCTTGAGGAAAAAAAAATCAGTAGAAAATTCCCCAATTTTAGACTATTCTTCCAAGCACACAAATGACTAAATGAGGACCATAAGACAAAAGATTCCACATGCACATCCTTCTCTATTCCACCTTATCTAATTTACGTAGCCCACTATTATCCAATCATAACATTAAACATTACCTTAGAAAAACAAATAACTACAAAATTCCAAAAACCCAATTTAATCACCCACAAAAATACACTAGCATTCCAACAAATTTCATTAATACATTTTCTCATTACAAAAATAATAATTTATTAGTTATTAAAAAAAAACAAAAATAAATTAAAATAACTTACCCCACAACCAGTATCAATGGCAGTCCTAATAGACCCATCATTAAGATTAATCAACTTTCCAATATCATCAATATATGCGTCTGCACCATTAGGAAACGTAGTCCCTCCTCCAGGGAATCTAAACCGGTCACCTTCGAACCGGATCCAATTTTGAACCGCTTTCTCGACCGTTAAATGTTTATGTGGTACGTTATCGTACCATACGTAATCCCTACAAACGGGCCAGTTAAACGGGCTTTTATACCCGTTTGGGGCGGGTACCCGACATTTTAGGACCTCCCATTTTTTGGGACAGTGTCTTTCTCTATATATCAGTCTATCTTTTGCGAATTTCCTTGACCTTCTTTTATCCTCACACGGGGTGTATTCGCTGTACGTGATGTTGCACGGCGGATACACCCGTGCTTGGGTCGGGCTTGAAGTGGATAGTTCGTGTTCCGCCGTGTGGTGGGCCACGAAGTCTAATGAGCCTGACCCGGGTAGGTTGTTGAAAGTGGTGGTACAAGTTATAGCGGTGACAGGGCCGCGACCACGGCCCTGCCATATTGCTAGGAGGTAGGAAAAGGAGCATAGGAAAACAATGGAAATTAAAGTGAGTATGTTGTGTTTATTGGTGTTTTTTATTATTTTGTTCAAAAAGGAGGAAGAGGAAGAAGAAGAAGGTTTTGAAGTAGGGTGATATGGTGAGTCTAAACCTCCCATAATGTTTTTTTTTTTTGAGGGGTGTTTTGGATTTTGTTATGATAATTGTCTACTACTAGTGACTTAGTGAGAGTATTTATTGGTGAAGGGAGTGAGCTAGTGAAGAGGGGATGTTGGAAATTTGAGATTATTTATTGATTTTATGTGGTTATATTTTATGGGAAATTCCTTCAAATAAATGTGGGTAAATATGTTCTAATATGGGGGAGATGGATGGTTTAGTTTAAAGGGAAATGGGTTGTATATTACGGAGTAATTAAGTAAAAATCTTGTATGTTTCCAAAAAAAAAAAAAAAAAAGTAAAAATCTTGTAGTTTTATGGAAAATGGGGAAAATGGTGAAAGACTAAGGAATACTAAATTTTTTTTTGTGTGTTTTCAATTCGTGGGTTAGTTTTATTATGTGATGTTGATAGCTTTAATTAAGGGGAAAATAAAACATAAAAGTTGTATATATATACGTATAACTAGTAAAATCCTACTCCACTCAATGAATATTTAAAATTTGAAATAGTAGGAGGTCAGAAAAACGTTTATCTTAATTTAGTGCAAAGATATTGCTTCTTGAGACAAATGAATTTTATTAACAAAAAATATAAAGTGCATAAGATTGAAGATAAAATTAATAGAGTATTAGCAAATTTAGTTTTCAAGAAAACCTTGGGTGATTGGTCGGAGGTTGAAGGAAATCCGACTTTCTGAGCTTATCAAAAGAAAAGAGCCTTGTTTTAAATACGTAGTATAAGTAGTGAAACTTGCATGATGATTGATGATGGATTCTAAGATTAATTATAAACATTAATAGTTAGATAGAAAGAATAGTAAGTGGATTTTGACCATTTTGTGGATTGTAACCTACCATGAGCGATAAAAATGAGCAATAATAGAAGTTGTAAACAACAAAAAGTAAAGTAGAGAGTACGTAGTAATAAATAAAGGTCAAGTCGTCAAGTATTGTGATGATATCAATTTCTCCACTCTCAAATAATTTTTAGACTTATGAAACCATTTATAAGTACCTCAATATCGTATATATGGTTTAAAATAGTTGTGATTGTATAATTATGCCGTATTTAGTGTTTGAAGAAGGGTTAGTAAGTAGTAAGTACATACTCATGCTCATGCCAAACGTTATTCTTTCAAAAAAAAAAATGTACTTTTGCCTACCGGAGTATGTGTGATTTGTCAATTGTATATATGTACATCATATTAATTGCATGCATGCATGACTTGAAATCACATATCAACCCCATCACATGATACCACAGGAGTATAGGACCATACATATATATGTAGGACTAGCTAGCCTTGGCAAAGTATAGTGGATCATAGGAACCAAAGAGTTGGCAAATGTTGAAAGGAGTAGTAAACAAACACCATCATTTATTCCAAACGATTAAGAGTTGATTTGACAATTACATTCTCCTTTCTTAATTAATTTACGTTAAATTATATCCACTCTTAATTCGATCTATTCTAATCTTTACATAGTTACTTAAAAATTTCATCATCTCACCTATACATAGATGGTCGACGTAGCTATACCTCATTGTTAGTGAATCACATAAATCTGTATCTTTATTTTCTATTGATTTCGCAAATCTTTCCTGCATCAATTATAATAGAAGTAAGTTAGTGTAACATTGAAAAAAAAATGCTTTCTCTCTCTAGCTCTCATTTTCTCTCTCGAAGGTCATCAAGGGTTTCCCTCCTTGCTTAGGCAGGGAGGCCTTGGGAGCCTTTGTTAGGGATCTTGTTAGCTTTCTTTCTCAAATTGTTTTTCTTTTACAGGTATTCAGTCTTCGAGTTTTCTTCGTTGCCCTGTCCTGTTCTCTGTCTTTCTCTTCTTTTCTTTAGTTATGAGTGTTTCTAGTATGGTTACTTGTGTTTCAAAGTCCTCTGATTCAATCGTGAATGATGATGCTCTGATCAATATTGATATCAACATGTCATCCGCAGATGATGTTGTTTCAATATTACCTATTCCTAACAACGGAATAGGAGGCTCTATTGAGCAACCCCTTGTTGAACATGCTCTTCTAGATGTTCAGATGTTAGATGATGCTCCAGTCCACTCCGTCTCTGTCTCAAACGCTCCGGTTAAACAGTCCTTCATAGAGGCTGTCAAGACTTCTTCACAGTGGTTTTCTGAAGCTCAGAAAATTGTTATGACCTCGACTGAGTGGGAAGATGAGCCTCTTGCCCCTCCTGATTCATCCAAAGCAGTATCTTTTCATAAGGATACCTTGGAAAAGCTAAGAAAATCGTGGAAGTTAACCCTAATGGGTAAGTGTTTGGGCATTTCGGTTCGACCTTCTTTCATAACTCAACGAGTTCGTGCTATGTGGAGACCTAAAGGATCGCTTGAGGTTATCGATCTAGGAAAGGATGTTTATCTATTTAGGTTTTCAGTCCAAGATGATTATGAGCGTGCCATGTTAGGGGGACCGTGGTTCATTTTAGATCATTACTTAATGATAACAAAATGGAAGCCCAATTTTAGACCTTCGATGAATCCTTTTGATAGGATGACGGTTTGGATTCGATTTCCGGAATTGCCAGTTGAATATTATGATAAGGAAGCCCTTTTCGACATTGCTAAGCTAGCAGGTAATCCTCTCCGCGTTGATTATGCTACTGATCGTCTAACTCGTGCTAGATATGCTAGGGTATGTTTAGATATTGATTTATCTGTTCCTTTGGTCACTAATGTTTGGGTCGGTAATGGCTGGCAAGCTATAGAATATGAAAATCTTCAATGTCTTTGTTTTTCTTGTGGTAAAATAGGCCACACTAGAGAAAAATGCACTCTCATACAAGTCTTAGTCGACAAAGGAAAAAATTCTATTTCTACAAGCAATAATATTTTAATGGGTGAAAAGTCTTCAAACCCCACTTCCCTTGAAGTATGTTCTTCCTCCACTAGTATGGAAAATTCCACCACTCCCACTTTGCATGATTCAAGGGTCAAGGTTTCCCACTCCTCAAGTGAATATGGCCCTTGGACTATTGTTACCAACAAAAAAAATACAGTAATAGCCAAGCAAAAAATCAAACAAAGAAAATTACTTCCGTGTCTTCTAACCAAAGTAACCCAAACAAATCAGCTCAAAAACAAATTCCAAAAACTACCCCATTGAAGCCCACTTCTGAGAGGCCCAATATTTCTACTCCACACCAATCCAACCCAAATTCCAAGTCACAAAATCGTTCTAATATTTCTGGAAATCTCAGCATTTCACTTGTTTCATCTATCTCTCCCAATTCCTTTGCTATTTTGGACCCCACACCACCTCCAACCTCCAATGATAATTTACCTATTAATTTAATACAAAACAATGATGAGCCTCTCCTTGAAAATAACACAAAAAATCCCCTAAATCTTTCTTCTCCTTCTCTACTCTCACACGCTTCCCCTTCATCTTCCATTGCTCAAATTTCTAACCTTGACTGCCATTTGGCAAACACTAACTCGGCTTCAGCAATGGTGTCTCATGCAAACCCTTCGTCTCATGCAAACCCTTCGTCTCCCTCTATATCTTCTCTCATTTCTCAGAACAAAAACAACAAAGATAAACAAACCCCGGAATTTCAAAACAAAGATTTAAGCACAAATGGAAAAAAACAAAGCGAAATTACCTCCGATTCGACCTCCTCGCCGGACTGTACGGATAAACCGGCGGGAAACTCTCACCCCTCCTCCACAACAAACACTATCTCATCTTCATTCTCAGAATTTCCAGGCTCTACCCATTACCCCTGCTCAACCAATTTCAATGAGAATGCCATTCTCTCCATACCCCCAAATTCCGCCTCCTCCGTCTCAAATTCCCTTCCGACCAACACTATCTCCTGCTCAAATAACCAGAATTGCACAAACCCCTCCTCTATCTCTATCTTCGACTCCTCTCCTATGGTCATCGATCGACACCCCTCCGACTCCGGCCAAAATCGAGCTAATGTACAATACCCTGCTTCAAATCACGGCTCTTTTGAAGTCGCACCTTCCTCCACCTCGCTCATCACCTCCGACCCCGCCAACAACCCAACCTCTCAGACCATGGTACCAGCAGCAGGTACCATGGCCGTCTTATCAGAATCACGACCTTGTTCCCCCTCCAAACAACCCCCAGATCATCGATCTTTCTTTGGGAAACAGCGAACAAGATCTCGAAAGTCAAGAACACCTTATGAAAATTTTCACGATTCGAAAAGGAATTGTGGGATTACAGATAGACATCAATTTCTGGGAAACGAAGAACACCATCAGGGAGGTGGACTCGATAGTGAATCCGTTGAAAATGCACGATGTGATTCTGATGGATCGTGCAATGCAATGGAAGGAATGGGACAAGTTTGACATCTTGTTCTGTAAAGGAGACCCTGTTCCTGATTTTCCTGACCTTAATATGAAGATTGTGCTTTGGAACGTTCGTGGAGCAACGAGGAACGAGTTCATTCCTCACGCTTGGGAGGTAATAACTTCACACAAACCTAGTATTTTTATCATTCTCGAAACTAAGAGTGATGGCTTAAGGGCTGAAAAGGTTGCTAAGATGTTAGGCTATGATGATTTTGAGTTTATTAGTCCGAATGGTCTAAGAGGTGGGATTTGGATGATGTACAATAAAAATGTCGAATTAATTAACTATATTGAAGGGGAAACTAGGAACTACTTTCACGCTTTATTTAAGTTTAGCCCTGATGGAAAAGATGTCCTGTTGACTGCCGTTCATGCGCCTTCTTCTCCGGCTCAGAGGCATAAGCTTTGGAACGATTTACAGGCTTCTCTTCCGCCTGATAACACCCCATGGCTGTTTATGGGGGATCTTAATGAAGTTACTAAGCCTTCGGAGAAGTCAGGGGGACTCAAATTTAGGAGTACTTAGTGTGCTGATCTTAATAGATTAGCCGAGGCTGCTTGCATGGTCGATCTTGGGTTTTCGGGCAACCCTTTTACTTGGCATAATGCAAGGGAGGGTCTGGAGCTTATTCAGGAGCGCCTTGACAGGGCAATCGGGAATCCGAGTTGGCTAAATACCTATCCAAACACTCAGGTATCTCACCTTGCTCGCACTTATTCTGATCATAGCCCTATTTTAATTTCTGTTTTTGATAATCATAGGGGTGGTCCTTACCCTTTTAGGTGTAAGGCTGCTTGGCTTGAACATGATCATTTCTCTTCATTTTTTGTTAAAAATTGGGATGTGCACAATTTTGATTTTATTAAAGGAAGAGATGAATTTCTGACTAATATTAAAGCTTGGAATCATGATATTTTTGGTAACATCACTAATAAAAAGAAGAGGCTTTTGGCTAGAATTAATGGTATTCAGATTGCTCTTGCTAAAAAATACTCAACCTTTCTTGTAAATCTGGAAAAGGAGTTGCTGTTTGATCTCAATCATATTTATCATATTGAACGTGTCATTTTTGCTCAAAAAGCAGGTTTGGATTGGAGAAAAAATGCTGACTGTAACTCTAAATATTTTCATTTGATTGCTAACATTAAAAAGTCAAGAGGAAAAATTTTATCTTTACAAAATGATGATGGTATTTGGGTTAATGATTTGCAGCTTTTAAAAGATATGGCTAGAGACTATTTTTTAAAGGTTTTTAAATCTACTGATATTGATTTAAATCTTTTGCAAGTCTATCATTTTCCTAAATCTAATGCTGCTTTTGATGATCCTGGTTTTGTTTTACCCCCTTCTTCTTCTGAGATTAAGTCCATTCTTTTCCAAATGGACCCCATTAAATCCCCGGGTCCTGATGGAATCCAGCCCTTATTCTTACAAAAACATTGGTCTTCTCTTAGTTTTTCTATATCCAATTTTATCTCTGAATGCTTTACTAATGGCTCTATTCCTTCTGCTATTAATGACTCTTACATATCCCTTATCCCTAAGTGTGACTCCCCTTGTTCTATGAAGGACTTTAGACCCATAGGTCTTTGTAATTCTATTTATAAACTTATTACTAAATGCATCTCTAATCGTTTAAAGCCTATTATGGATGAGCTTATTAGCCCTTTTCAATCTAGTTTCATTCCAAATAGGTCTATCGAGGAAAATATTATTATTATAAAGGAGGTTGCTCACCATTTTAATAAGGCCTCTAACAAAGCTAATCTCATGGCCCTTAAGATTGACTTAACCAAGGCTTTTGATAGCCTAGAATGGAGCTTTATCAAGGATACTCTCCTAAGTATTAATCTCCCCCTAAATATAGTTAATCTTATTCTTAGTTGTATTTGTACTCCTAGAATCTCCCTCCTTTGGAATGGTGAAATCACTGATTCTTTTTCTCCGACTAGGGGTATTAGACAAGGTGACCCCCTTTCCCCTTACATTTTTGTTCTTTGCCTTGATCGTCTCTCTTGTATGATACAAGACAAGGTTAACGATGGCTCTTGGAAACCTATGAAAATTGCTAAAAATATCACTATTTCTCATCTTTTTTATGCGGATGATGTGTTTCTTTTTGGAAAAGCGACCACTACTAATATTGTTACTATGATGAATGTGCTTGAGCATTTTAAAATTATTTCTGGCCTTGCTATTAATATTCAAAAATCTTCGGCCATTTTTCCTAAGAAAATGAATCATAATGTTAGGAGATCTATTTGTGATGTTTGTAATATTACTAATACTACTAATTTTGGCAGGTATCTTGGTATTATTATTTCTCACAAACGTTTAAATCAATTAGACTATTTTCCCCTTCTTGATAAAACTTGTTCTAAAATTAAAGGATGGCAAGCTAAACTTTTGAATATGGCCGGGAGATGTACGCTTATTAAATCTGTCCTTAATTCTTATCCTGTTTATGCTATGCAGACCAACATTTTACCTTCTAGTGTCATAAATGACCTTCAAAAAAAATGTAAACAATTTCTTTGGAATAGGGTTAATAGATCGAAATACATTCCTCGTACTAATTGGAAGGTGGTGTGTGATCCTATGGCTAAAGGGGGTTTGGGTATTAGAGATTTGAAAAGGTGGAATTTATCTTTCATGGCTAAACTCGGATGGAAAATTTTAACTCAAAAAAATAGGCTTTGGATTGATATTTTTAAGAATAAATATTTAAAGTACTCTAATTTTATAGATTATAGCCCTAAAGTTTCTGATTCTGTGATTTGGAAGGACATTTTGCGTGGAAGAGACATTCTTAAACAAGGAATTAAAATTAATATTGGAGATGGTCATGATACATCCCTTTGGTTTCATTATTGGGTTGGGGATTGCCCCCTCTATCTCATTCCTAATCTTAACATCCCTAATTCCAAAGGTCATTGGCGTGTGTCTCACATAATACGGAACAATGCTTGGTATTTAGATAATATTGCTCATCTTATTCCTTCTTCTATATATGTTTTAATTCTTGCTCATCCTTTACCAAAATTAGTTGTTGTTCCTGATAGATTAAATTGGACCCTCCACAAATCTGGTTCTTTTACCATAAAGACTGCCTACAACTCTACTCTTCCTCCTTCAAATCTCAATTCCACTTTTCTTTCTTCTTTTGCGTGGAAAAGCCTTTTGAAAATTAAAACCCCTTTTAAATATAAAATGCTTCTCTAGAATGTTGTTAGGGATATTCTTCCTACTGGTTGTACTCTGAAGAAGAAAATTACTTGTTTTGATCCCATTTCTATGAGATGTGAAGCCCCTCTTGAAGATACCATTCATATATTTAGGGATTGCCGTAATTCTGGTGCCTTTTGGTCCTTAGTTTTTAAACACTTTACTTCCTCTCAAATTGATTTAAATCGTTTTTATAATTCTAATTTTACAGAATGGATCGATTTTAATCTAACTAACACTTCTTCCTGGAAAGTTGTTTTTCTGTCGCCATTTGGCATCTTTGGAATACAAGGAACATAGCCATTTTCGAACAAAAAATAAATTTTATTCAAACTACATTTAGCAAGTTTTATGTTGATTATGTGTTTTGTTTGAGATTAAAACAGGCTACTCCTATGGATACTCCTTCTTCATCCAGTTCTCGGAACTCTAGACTTTGGGCTCCTCCTCACAAGGGTTACCATAAGCTGAATACAGATGGCACTTGGATTAGTATTGACAATGCTGGAGGTGGGGGTGTTATTAGGTGCGAAAAGGGCATTTGGGTTGCAGGTTTTGCCATGAAGTTCAATGCAGTTTCTGCTGCTTCTGCTGAGTTGTTGGCTATAAGGGAAGGTCTCCTTACAGCTTGGGAAAGAAACATTAAACACTTGGAGCTTGAGACAGATGCTGATGGCCTAACCAAAATTCTTAAAGACCCCAAGTCTTTCGAGGATGGTGATCTGGGAAATATAATTCGTGATGTTGCCTCTCTTTTGTCTAGAGATTGGGATGTTGTTGTATTTCATGCTAGTAGGGAAGTTAATTATGTTGCTGACAGACTAGCTATGTTGGGAAGAGCCAAGTTCAAGATTGGAGAGAAGGTGCCTTTCTCTTACCCTCCTCCTGAAGTTCAGCAAACATATGCTATGGAAATTCCTGGGATGCAGTCTTCCTAGTTATGCAGTGCAGCTCGCAATTTCTCCTCTCTGCCTTTTTTATCAAACTTACTGCTGCTTCTATTACTTATGCTGCTGCTGTACCTTATGCTTTTATCGTTTTTATATTTATCTTTTGTATTAGGATAAACTTTGGTATCTATGAGTGGTTTACACACCTCTCAACTCATCCTGCTTTTGATCTGATGATTATCATCATCAGATTTGCTTTTCTATAATATATGATATTGCCCTTTTGCGTTAAAAAAAAAAAACAATTATGATGTCAAATGGGAATATGTTATTACAGTGATTAAGAATTACAAGAAACTACATGCAAAGAACAGCAAAACACCCTTATACAGAGTACTCCATACTAATAAGCTACAAAAAGAAACAAGTGGCTAAATTGAACTTGACATGACAATCCAACATGGAATGTAAACGTGCATGAAACAAAAGAAGTGGTTCCCGCATGTTCCTCCAAAGCCATGTAAAATTGACTTGATCGATCAACTTGTAAGTAATAACCATACATCACAAAACATAGTGTTGAATTGAAATTTATAGCATCAATTAAAATGATTATGAACCTAATTTATTACGGAGAAATTAAAATACAATATTGTTTGAATAAATATATATAGTTCGATATATAGAAATATATAGAGTATAATGGTGCACCAATCATACTACTTCATTCCACGAAGTTTTTCATGCATGCTCATTATGGTCTTGCTTAATCCGATTAGTAGGAGTATTAAATTTCTAACATAATATTTATATATTTTTATATTGATATTAGTGGCCGCGCGCACATTATACAACACAAGATCTTTAAAGAAAAAGGAGGAATTCATAGAGTTTTGGACCACGAGTAGTAATTAGGACTTAGGAGTATCTTTGTTAGTAGTAGCTAGAATATTTAAAGCACAAACTACGTAATAGGAAAATTTGCAAATTGCAGTCATTTAAAACTTGTATTTTGCAAATTGCAGTCAGTTTAAAAAAAATGGAAATTGCAATCCAAAAGTTGTTATAAATTGTAAATTGCAGCATAATTCTATTTTTTCATCGGTTTGCGTGTCAAAAAAATATTCATTTAGGGGTCATTTTAGCCCTTAGAGATCCGAATTGCGTTCGAAATTGGCAAAAAAATAACGTAAGTGTCTCGTTTAGCGTAACAAAAATGTATCGACTTGTGGGCAACTAATTTTTCCTTGTAAAAACGAGGCACTTACGTTAATTTTTTGCCAATTTTGAGTTCAAAGGGCTAAAATGGCCGCTAAATGATAACCGAACATTTTACGACATGCAAACCGATGAAAAAATTAAATTGGGTTGTAATTTACAATTTATAACAACTTTTGAACTGCAATTTACAATTTTCTTTTCTGATGTCTGCAATTTGCATATTTTCGTAGGTACTAAAATGAAACCATGACCTTTATAATTATATTTTCTTGTCAACTTTACTACTTTAGTAAGGTATAGGATGATAAACATGGTGCATGGATTTGTGAACGGTAAAAAAACAAGGGCAAAAAAACAACGAACTTATATGGTTGGCAATCTTGGCATATAAAGTTGGCTAAGATGATAATGTTAACAAATGGGCTGAAATCAAGTCGCTGCTGATTATCAGGAATGACAATAGTTTATGGGCCCATTCCTATTATCAGAAAGTTTAATTTCCAAACTTATGTAAAGTAATTATGTAACCACTCCACTTTGGACCTCCTTGACTTTGACTTATTATCTCTTGCATAATAAACAATGATAATTACGATTTTATGCTGAAGAACGGCATGGATGTTCGTCATGTTGTTAAAAACCTTTATGAATTCAACTTAAGTCAAATACGAGTATAAACAACAACAATGATCAATGATGCACCAATGTTACTACTAGTCTACTACATTCCGTGGTCGCACAAAGTTTTTTATGTTGATATTGTAATCTTGTTAAATTCATTTCAGTTTTAATATACAAAGGGCCTGTTTAGATTTACTGAACTGAGCTGAGTTGAACTGCAAATTTTATGAGAGAAGAAAATTAAAAACTGAACTGAACTGAACTAAACTGAAAAACCAAGCATAACTTGGTCTAGTGGTCAAGTTTGTATCTCACAACCAAGAGGTTGTGGGATCAAACCCCACTTGAGACACTTTAGGGGTGGGGATTCCCTTACCCTTTCCCCCCACTTCCAAAATGTCTAGCCCGCTAATCCGGGTCGGGAGGACCTATGAGAAGTTCCGACCCGATAAGGGCCCTTCTCCTTACCAACCAAAAAAAAAAAAAAAAAAAGAAAAAGAAAAACCAACCAACCTTTTTATACTCTCAAGTGTCCATTAGAGACCCGAATACAGCAAAATACAATGCGAAATTTTTCAAGGAAAGAGTATTTTCGTTTGCAGAGTTTAGGACAACTAAACATTTGAACAAATTTATACAAGCCAACTTCAAGCCTATTAGTAGTACACTAGTACATAAACGTATTTGTAGCTAGTTTGCCCCTAATTAATTTAATTATCCAAAGTTGGGCCATCATCCAAGCCCGTTTAAGAGGATAACTTGCATTGAAGCCTGAATCAAGCTGGACCAAACTTTATTGAGTAGTTTGACAAAACTAGTCCTTTATAGTAGGCACAATTAATAAAACAACAACACTGCAAGAGAGCAAAGTTCTTACAATTTTAACCTGATTACATTCATAGTAGGTTATTACATCTACAATCGCGCGGATGATTCTCAGAATTAATCTACAAAATACAATCTATGAACAAAAAGGAACTCATCGCTACAACTTCAAGCAGTCGCACTAAAAGGCAGGGGTTGGAGAAAGTTGTCAGGCTGATTCTACAAAGGTATTGTCACGATCATAACCACTCTTTAGGATTGATGCAAGCATCCAACAATTTCCACTCTTCACTGCCTTCTTCTGGCTTCTGTAAACACCAAGTGTGGCAAGAAATCGAAAATATAAGTGATTTTATGCATATAATAATAATATTGCAACATATCAGTTCTCAAATTGCTTTTTTACTCCCTTCGTCACAGCCCAAAGTTAACATTCCACGTAGCATTCTACCTCTCATAATTCTTTCTCCAAACTCATTACTGTGCCCTAAAGCAATGTTAACTTTGAGCTGGGACTGAAAGAGGGGGATAACCCACAAGGCTTCATAGTACAAGGATCACAGGGGGCTATGAAAAGGCTTACATGGTCATATTCCCATCGAGCAGTCAGAGGAAGAGAGACCAGAATGCTCTCTATACGACCACCAGTTTTCAGACCGAATGTTGTTCCTCTATCATAGACCTATAAACCCATCAAATAATACAATAGTGAGCCCATTGCAAAGAAATTAGGAGTAAATTTCTAGCCTTCAAAGCTATTATCATACCAAATTGAACTCTACGTAACGTCCCCGTCGTAACTGCTGCCATTCTTTGTTTTTATCGGTGAAAGGTGTATCTTTCCTTTTCTCGATGATGGGTAGATATGCAGGTATCACAGAGTTTGCACATTCTGCAAAGTTGAGTAAAAACATCACAAAAGTTAAAATCTTACCTGGAATGCAAGAATAAAGTGTTATACTTCCTCTGTTTTTTAAATATTGCACCACTTACCTTTTAAGGAAATAGCACAAATATTGCACCATTTCTATTTTAGGAAAAGAAATATTTGTGTTCATACTACAAATATCAAATATACCCTTACTTTTTCACACTTGATTTTTTAGTTTATGTATACCATCACATGGACAATCTTGTATTTTTACCTTCCTCTCCCATCCTTTTTTCCACTACCAAAAATCTTGGGCTAAACTCCTATGGTGCAATAAAAAAAGAACGGAGGAAGTATAAAGATTACAAGAGGATTCACTGCTTATACGTACCAGTGGCAAAAGAAAGAAGCATCTCTTGATCATAGTCATTTAGATCGTCAAAAAAGATTCCACCAAGCCCTCTCCGTTCACCTCGGTGCTGTTGAAAAATGCTAATGAATAAATTCTTACCATAAATAACTGTAACAACGTTGACTAAATCACATATCAAGTACATGAACTATATTTCAGAATGCACATTCAGATCAGTAGATAGAAAGATAAAAACAAACTCCAACAATATACTGATAAAAAAACAGATGTATGATATACAAATATACGATAATCAGTTAGAAAAAGAAGCAAGCGTGAAAGAGCTAACATTTTATTTTCTATAATGGTAGAGCTCTAGTTCTTTATCACAAGCATCAGCAACATGATTTCCAGTAAACAAGCACACTAAAAAATTAAAAATATATTTAACTGAAGAATTGCAGAACAAGTAGGAGATGAAGATCTTCTGATCCGTAGACTTTTAATAACCGCGGTTAGTGAATCGACCTGCTTAACTACAGCTCTCAGGTAAGTTAGCATGTGGAGGAGTGGAAAAAGTGATAACTGAGAAGCCATTTGAGTATTCACCTCCTTTTATTTTCAGGTTCATTAAGGGCAGTAGCAATTTACTATCTCCATCTTAAAACATAAGGCATTTTAGCCACCTTTGCAAATTAGCAATTTGGTAACTTCTAAGGGGTCGTTTGGTTGGGGGTAATCAGGAAAGGGAATGAGAATCAACTGGCCCGATTCCCTTTGTTGATGTTTGTTTAGCACTTTTATTCATTCCCTTTACCCTCCCCATTACCCCAAATCCTTTCAACTTCATTCCCCACCCTCCCTAGGTATTTCCATTCCCATTCCCTACCCACTTTCACACCACCACATCACCACCTTCACACCTACCAACACCACCGGAAAACCAGCCCTCACCACCGCCGACCCTCCCTGGAGCCTCGCCGCCCTCCCCTCCCTCGAAAACACCACCCCTAGCCCCGATCTCCCTCGACCGCGTCTTCAACTTAGCCCCGCCGTCCTCCCTGAAAATGTCCTCCAAAAAGCGCAATCAGAGCTCCTTAACTTGCGAGGTTCCGGCATGAGTGTGGTGTTTTGCGGCATGAGCTCCTTAACTGGAGATGAGCAGTCAGATCTAGGGTTTTGCGGGGCTAGGGGTGGTGTTTTGGGGGGAGGGGAGGGCGGCGAGGCTCGGGGGAGGGTCGGCGGTGGTCGGGGGAGGGGCGGTGGTAGTCTGGGCTGGTTTTTCGGTGGTGTTGGTAGGTGTGAAGGTGGTGTGAAGGTGGTTGGACTGGTGGCCTTTCATTCATTCCATTCCTTTGTTATTCAAAACAAACAACACCCCAAAATTGGGGGATTTTCATTTCATTCCTTGTCTTTCCCTTTGTTCATTCCATTCCGATTCCCCCGTGCGAACCAAACGGCCCCTCAATTCTTTACCTTGATATGATAAAATGGCCTTTACTGTTGTACTGATATTGTAAATTGACTTATAAATTAGAGCAATAGGATGGGGAACCGTTTACATATATATTAGGATACATAAGATACAGATTATAGACACATCAAGCTATCAAAAGTTTCTCAATTGAATCTGGTAGACCGTCTAAGTATTCTTATACTCCAATATTAGAGCAGACATGGGTAGAGCTTGGCACGTCAGCAAATATGCCCAGACAAAGCAAAGAAATTCTTTCATGTTGTTCATCACTAAGACCCAACTGAACCTAGAAGATATTACAAGTCTCCTGATACTCCATACAATAGAGCAGACATGGGTAGAGTATGGCACATCAGTAAACTGGCAAGACAAAGCAAAAAATTCTCCCAATTCAACTAAACAAGGTTTCTTAAAATGAAATTCTCCACCCACTCTTGAAGAAAGTACAAAACACGCATGCACATCAGCACATGGAAGATTAAGCATCTGCGGACAATAAAATATGACCATCTTATAAGAAACAAACCTTGATGTAAAAGTAATCATCACACCATTTCTTGAAACGTGGATAGAAGCTAGGATCAAATTTATCACAAGCATCTTTTTGGACCTAAAAAGTAAGCCAAATGTCAACATAATATGATAGTTAAGGTGAAGACTTCACACCATATCAGTGCAGCAATAACATCAAAAAACATGTAAGTATGTTTAGCAAACAGTACTATGTACTTTGTTTGTCATAAACACAGCTAATGAATATAGCCAGCAACATTTCTTGTCAACCCAAGTAGCAATCATATACCTTCATTCTGTTAAGCACATATGGCCAGCCACAAATTAGAAAACCGAAAGTGTTCAATAGTTTTTTTCGAAAAAAAAAAGTCAGCAAGGTGTAAATGGTGATAAAAATGCAGGGGACAGAGATATTATACATTATGACCACCAGGTTCAAAATACAGATTCTTCATATATATATATATATATATATATATATATATATATATATATATATATATATATATATATATATATATATATATATATATATATGAAAAAATTTAAAAAAAAAAAAAAAAGACTTGATGTGAATTTTCTAGACTACTAAGGCGATGTTCTCTTCACCTAAAATTAAGTGAATCAACATAATAACTATATAAACACCAGCTTCACATCATAAATTGACAAAGATTTCTAACCCTTAATTGGAGCAAATACCTGATGGAAGTGCTTAACATCTTCCTCAAAAATGTAGGCAGGAGTAAAGTCAGTACCACCGCCAAACCACCATTGTCGAGGTGCTCCAGGAACATCTGTACATTTAAAACAACATTTGTTTGAGAGCACTACCCAGACGATGTCTAAAACTGAAAATTACAAGCCATAAAGCATAACAAAGCTTTGCATCAAGCTTCTAAGATCATATTCTCTGCTCTTTCCTTTGAATTAGAAAGAATTCTTTTGCACAATTTCACAACAGAAACTGCTCTCGAAGCTACAATTTATTACTTTAGCAAGAGAACTATTTGAAAATTTTAATGGGCCTCCCAGCACCCAGCTAACCCATGAAGATCATTAAAGTCAGGAACCCAGCCATCATTCTACCTCTTATCACAAAACAGTGATCACAGCAAAAGATAGATTTCATAGACAATTAGCAATGAAGCAATTTCTGGCTTTAAGTAGTGATATTTCAGAATGGGTCATGGTCATGTTACACTTCACAAAAGCAAATAAAGGTTAATTGAAACTTGAAAGCCATGGAGCAGAATATCACCAACACCACTATAACTTTTGCTAGGTAAAGCAAAATTGGTATTATGGAACAACAATTGAAACGATAATGTATCCATATACGACACTGCAATGGACTTAGAAAGAATACAAATAACTACTAACATTAAGAATAGTTTTATTAATTCACAATGAAATGCATCATCTTTGAAATGTGAATGTAGGCCACCAAATTGCTATACCGAGTAATATAGAGTTGTTAAACTATAAAGTAATCTGAAAATTCGCAAAAAAAGTCCATACCAAAAATTTTAGAAGAACATTTGCCATAACACACCTAATACCATGAAATGCTTTATTTTCCCACCAAATTCAAAAATTGAAGAAATATGATTAATCTAGTCATATCAAATGCCTTAAAGTCATATGTATCACCTTATGCTACTCTCCCTTGTTCTTCACTACCTTAACTAATCTAAACATAGCTCAGAAACACATTCACAAGTTCAAATCTTGTTATATTTATAACCTCAAATCCCCAATGTGATGCCATCATGCCACAAGACATTCCAATGTCATTATACAGTACTCCGTTTATAACAGTGTCACCTAATTCACTAATGCCCCCACAATGGCCACAAACCACCATCCTAAACGAACTAAATTGGTAAAGTAGAACACTATCAGACTTGCTTAAGAACTATAGGTAGCGAATTGCGTTCCCGTAACCATTCTACATTGATAACAAACTATATCAATAATCATAACTAGTCAATCAAAATTGAAATTGCTATGATTCAATCAATACCAACAAAATTCAATAACATAATTGGATACCTTTGGGAGCATCAGTCTCAAAGTACCTATAATTGAAATGCAAAGTTGGAGCAAACGGATTCTTCGGATGCATAACCTTTCAAAATCAAACAAACAACCATCCAAAATTAGAAACATCACCCACAAAATCAAAATCTCAACCTCAAAATTTCAATCAAAAATCAACAAAATCAGAATTTACCGAGCTAATTCCAGCAGCAAAGAAAGGGATAGGACCAGGTTTATGAGACCCACCATCAGCTTTAGCAGCACGATAAGCATCAGGCGGCATAACACCATAAACAACCGAAACATTAACACCAGCTTTCTCCCAAACGACACCGTCTTGTAAAACCCTGCTAATCCCACCACCACCACCTGGTCTCGACCAAACATCTTCCTTAAACTTCCCGCCACCATCTGCAGCCTCAATCGCCTCACAAACCTTGTCTTGAGCATCCCTTATCATCTTCTCGAATCTTCCTCGTACACTGTCAGAAGACGTAGATGGGTCCTTGAGAAATGTGGGTGGGGCTTCATTTTCTGGGGTTTCTTTCTCGATTGCCATGGCAGAAAGAGGTGGGAGTTTTCGGGAGGAGAGAGAAAGTGGTTTAGGAGTGAAATTAGAGAGAGAAATTGCAGATTTTAGAGTACTAAATGCTTGAGATTGTTGAGATTGGAGGTGGGTTTTTGTTGGGAGAGAAAATGGCGTTGAGATTAGTGATGTTGACATTGTTCGGTGAAGCGCCGCCGTTGCGACGGTGGTTTCCGGCGAAGCGGAGATTGGGGAGAAGATGAGAGAGAAAGTAAGGAAGAAAGAGATGTTGTAGATTAATTTAAACGGTCCAAAAGCAATGTGTTTAAATTTTTTTAAGATGATGAGATGTTGTGGGCGCCCAAATTAAGCCCATGTTTTGTTATTACAAAGTCAAGTCGTAGTCTGTGTCTTTCTTGACTCGAGTTATGGCGTCCATTTTACACTCGACTGTAAAATTTTACTTGTACTGGACTATAATGAGTATCGGAATGTGTAATTTTAGGGCTTGTCCTTTTCATGTGATGTTTGTTGAATTTAAATAATTATTTTTATTAATTATAGTACTCCGTAGAATTTATTATTACTTTTGTCAGACGGTTTGTAATTTCAGTTAGTACTAGATTATGGAGTAAAACTTTTTCTTAGCTTGTAAAGACAATCGGTTTGCATTGCGTTTGTTTCTTGGCTTGTAAGGATAAAGAGCATAATTACTCAATATCGTACGATTTACAAGGCAAGCCCATATATTTAGAGGTTTTATGGATAGTTTATTAAAATTAAGGGAATGAAACTGCCCTAGCTATCTTATTACAAGTGTCTAGAGTAACAACTTTGTGTATATCCTGGACCACACAGTAGTTATAATTTAATAGGATATATTAAATGAGACCAATTTTTGGATTCATAAGTAACATAATTTTTATTGGCCAAACAAATGGAAATTTAAATTTTCATTCAATCGTCTAGGAAAATTGACCAAATCCTTCCCATGATCTATGAACATAGTTGTCAATAAACATTTATAAGTGTTAATATCTGAATCACATGATAATAATTAAAAATTTGAAATTTAAATATTCTTAAAGTATGAGACAAATTAAAGAAGAATCCATATGACTATGTTTTTTCTTATGGTGTACAGTGGATTAAACAAGAACTTTTGAAAACAAAAGTTGACTAACTTATTAGTCAAAAAGTAAAGGGGTATATTATAATACCACGTGGCACAACATTAATTAGAGACAGTCTAAGGGTATATTAAAATACCACGTGGTGCAGCATTAATTAGAGACAGTCTAATGACAGCATTATTAGAGAGCCTCAAATTCATAACGACACTTTAAAAACATTATAGAGTATCAAATAGGGTGATTTATTTCCTAAAAAATTTCATATCTACCTAAGCATTTGTTAATGACAACTCATATTTTATTTTCAATTAAAAGTAATTACCTAATTATCATTACTATTAAATGTTAAAAAAAAGCAGTATCAAGAAAGATTTTTCCCTAATTAATTTCTCAATCCTTGTTAATATGTGGATGAAAGTGTGGAACTAGTAAAGTTTAATTACCACATTTACCAGCGTTTTTACTTGTAGTTGGTCATTGTCACACGTGCATTGAGCATACATTTACCAACCCTTGTTTGTTTGTGTTAATTTATTGAAATAAAACTAATTCTTCTCTCTCAATATATATGTAGAGTTAAGTATAATATAGGGGACTCAATTCTTGCAAAATGTGGGAAAAGGGGACTCTATTTATTTTATAGAGGAAAAGGGGACTAGGGTTAAATTTCTGGTGTTAGGGGGTATTTTCAGGTTACTTAACTCACCTTTAACCCAAGAAGAATTAAGTCCCCTCATTATTGCCTTGATTATATTACCAGACAAATTCAATCCCTTCATTAATAATTTCTGCTGATTGTTTTGAAAATATGGTTGTTTGAAATTAAGAAAGTACAACAACAATACAAAAGCTTTGTTCTTGAAATTTTTTTAATGTTTGTTATCCAAAAAAAAAAAAAAAAAAAATTCTTTCAATAATTTTTTAATGTTCTTCATCTCTCTGGTTTGTAGCTTATTTGTCTTGCATTTGTAGTAGAAGCACACATCGTAATTTTAGTGAAGGCTTGTAGGGCCCTAATTTTTTTTTTAAAAAAAATAGAAAAAAAAAAATTATCGATAAGCCTAGTGTATATTGTAACAGAAGGTCATTAAGGAGAGTTTCTAAGAAAGTCAAGCATCCTTTTATGAGATTTCTAATATGCCCAAACTATAAACAAGTGGATGGGTGTGATTATGTTAGGTGGTAGGTTGGTTGACAGTCCACGTGAGTCAGAGTTAGTTTATAAGATGGTCATGATTTTAATTAAAGAGAAATGTGGAGTTAGAAGGTCAAGGATGTAATGAAGATGATGAAGAAAATAAACATTCAAAGTATTGTAATTTTATGCTTTATTTTTGTTCCAAAAAGAGGATGGAACTCTTTTTTTTTTATTGGTCTTAAATTAAAATATTTACCAGAAAAAAAAAAAAAAAAAAAACAAAAAAAACATACTCCTTTTTTTTAGTTGACCAAAGTGACTCAGTTGTTTAACCAAGGGGACTCAATTCTTTAACCAAGGGGACTCAATTCTTTTCCTTATTTAATTAGAACCCACCGAAAACCCAAACCCATTATAGCCCAGTCCCTTTTCTCTCTATAAAATAAATAGAGTCCCCTTTCCCCACATTTTACAAAAATTGAGTCCCTTGTTTTATACTTAACTCTATATATGTATATCATTAATTAAGTCGGTTGAAAATATGTTCTCATTTGTTTTGGGTACGATGGTACATACATATAGTATCAAAAAATATTACAGTACAACACAAATGAAAACCTTGTAAATATGTAAATAAGATCATTGTCAAAAACCTATGTTGTTCGATCCATTTTCTTTATGTTAATTTTTCTAAATTAAAATGTGTTTTTTGATAGTGATCAAATAAATATAAATCAAGCTACATGTGTTGTACAAAATTATCTAAGGTGTTATGCTTCTTATAAATTCATATAATTAAATTAAATGATGAAATCAATAGTGAAAATATGGACAGACCTTGCACGCACCATAAATAAAAACAAAGGAAGGCCAAAGTTGTAACCAACCAACAATATCTAAGTTCATAGGTAGCAATTATTTGTATAACTAATTACATAGCAATTTCATGTAATGCATTTTTTAAATATGGTATTTTGATTTTGTCTAATTAAGTATATTATGGGTGTACCAAACACTAATGTAGACAAATTTCAATCTCAAATCTTGGACATCATGTCTCAAGAATTTTACAAATTTAGTTATACAACATTTGTGTAAACCCGCTAAAATGACGCGGTAAATTTCAAATAATGCGGTAAGTTTGAGCGCCAAATTCAAGTGTAGATATGATTTTCTTACCATTTGTCGCTGGAAATTAGTATAGATATTGTACACAAAGTCTGAAAGATTGTTAAAAATTCATTGTCTTTCAAAGTCAATTGAAAATGAGATGATTATATCCCACATGCTATATGTAACACAAGATTAGCATATATTGTTTAATAAAAATTCACAATACTTCACACTTCTTTGTAATAATATATGAAAAGTTATCGAATAAACTAGTGTAAGCTTAACTACATGTGTTTAGAAAAATTAAAAATGAATTCATAATATGACTTTTAAGTCCATCACCTTAAACCTATGTAATCCAAGATCTAGCTAAGCTAATTAGCAAATTATTAATTTGTTACAACAAGTTCTTATGAAGGATGATTTCCTGCAGAAAAAGAACAACTATATGAAGTGTTTTTAACAATTGAAGGAGATCATTAAATTTGTTAAAATCATGAAAAAAAATTGTGAAAGCTTGCATAACATATGAATAATAGGACCATGTATTCAAATTAAAATTACTTAATGATTTTTGCCTATATGGAAAAAACACCAAAGCATTAGGTACAAAGACAATTCCTTATATTATTAAACCAAATTTGAGTATTTAAAATCAAATCTATATTATCAAACCAAATTTGATATTATAAGAAAGTATAGATACACATTTGTTTTCCTATCATTTTTTTTAAGCATTATTATTAATAAATAACAGCCTTTTTTAAAAAAAAAAAATAAATAACAGCCATGTTCTTTAAACAATAATTATAGTAAAAAAAAGTTAAGTTCAATAAAAAAAAAAAAAAAAAAAGTTAAGTTTACTCCAAAAAAAAAAGAAAAAAAAAAGAAAGTTAAGCTTAGTAAAATCAGTTTTAATCAGAATTATTCAATAAGTGTTAGATTTCGGGAAAACTCCTCAATTAGAGTGATTTCCATTGATCAATATTTATAGGGTTACAATGAGAAACCTAATCATATTAGGTAACTATAAGATATGTACAGATATCAAAGATAATCTTATACAAAATATATCCTAAACCTAAGATGAGAATATTCTATGGATATTCTCTATCACACCCCCGCAGTCAGAGCGGGAGAAAATCGGATGCTCAGACTGGATCTGAATCACGCATCGAGCGGTAAGGATAGTATGGTAACCCATGATCAAAAGAGAAGTAGTAGACATGTGCCGGTGATGACGATGAGAAGCAACAGCCACGACCTACATAGAGTGGAGATAAACACTGCTAGGCCGAAGGAGAAGGAGAAGAGCCGCACACAGACTTGGGCTAAGTTGCAGATCCAGAGAAGAAAAGGCTAAGGGATCAAACCATCATCGGGGAGAAGACACTACACTACTACGTGAAATCACAGTTGAATAAAAACAAATAAAATAGCGCAAGAAAAGATTAAATTTCACCGCTTGAAATTAATCTCAAAAGAGAAACCCAGGTAGCAAGAATCAATACTCCACAAAGATTCCAAGTGCTGCAACAATAAGAGGAGCCAACTTGATAGCAAAAGAGATGTGCAAAAGTAGTTGACCTTATTCTGATATACGACCACCAAAACAAAATCTATGTGATTATGTGTAGAAAAACCAATGGGGCAATGTAAGAATCATTGTTGGTCATGAGGAGGTGGAAATAGAGTGTGGCACATGGAGAAGGTTGGCAGATGTGGTTACTGCCAGTAGTGGGAGGCGGTAGTGTATGCGATTGCCACCAATGATGGAGGCGGTTTTCGCGGTTGCTATCGTCCGTGGGAGGCGCAAGGTTACATAAAGATTCTAAAAAAAAACTTTGAGAAAAGGAAAAAAAAAAATCTATATGTGTGTGTTTGCGGAAGCATAAAAAATTTGTGTATATCCCGCCGGTGGGTTTAATTTTTAACCCACCGGCAGGGTGAGAATTTTTATATATGATCCCAAGATCTCACCTAAGCTGTGATACCATGTCAGATAATATAAATACAACAATGATTCACTAAAAAAAGGTTTTAATACGTAAAAATAATTTAAATTCAACAAAAAAATAATTTAAGTTTAATAAAAATAATTTCAATTCTAGTATCAATAATTTAAGTAAGGTGATGAGAATAGGACTTAAGTAAGGTGATGAGAATAGGACCTGGAACCTTTGCATTAGTTTAGAGTCCTTATCCTTGCTTAGATATTTATCATTTCACAATAAGTAAATAATACAGGTCAATTAAAGGACTTTGGTCATAATATCTTGGGGTTAGTCAACATATACCCTTTTCATTTGTTATAAATACCCCCTTAAAAACAATGTTATACATGTCTTCTTTTCTTTAAGTGTCTTTACATTCACTCTCTATTAAGAGAAGACATTCCTAATCTCTAAGTTTTTTCTTTTTATATAAAAATAAATAAAATTTAGCAATCTAGCTTTAAATCCTTTAAACATAACAAAATGAATTACGACTATGAAAATCCATTCAATTGTTCACCAATAGATAAGAGTGTTCCTAAAGTCCAGGTTTTGGTTGTAGATGATGACTCTTCATGCTTGGATTTTTTCACAAGGTTGCTCAACATGCTTAACTATCAAGGTAATGAATTAAATTATAAAAATTTTCTTCCTCTCCATTAATTTTTAGTATGTATAAAAGTTCATAAATAATCTAGTTGTTTACAATATCATGAGTAAATTATTTTCTCAATGCTCTAATGTTAATCCTTAAAGCTCATCGATTTTTTTTTAATTTTTATATATAATATATATAAATTTTTTATTTGTGAACATCTACAATTTTGATTTGTTAATTTGGGATGCAGGAGTTTTTTCGAGTTGAGTCTTCCTTTTTTATCAATTTGATTTAATGCATGTAGTTAATTTTCATTATTTTGACAGACCTTATTTAGTCCACCAATATTTAAGATTTAAACTACATCTATTAATTAAAAATATAGATACATAAATTATATATACAAATTTAACAAATTCTCGTCAAAAAAAAAAAAATTAACAAATTAATTTTGTTAATTATTTCTCTTTACAATTTTTCCATAAGAAATTTTCGAGTAAACTTGGCTAGGCCTAGGCTAAAAAATATGGCACATAGGCCAAAGCTTCGAGGCGGGCCAAAGTTTGAGCCAAAAAATTGTGCCCAAACTCTCAAATCGAGTAAAAAATATAGTATTTTCAAGTCAATGAATTTTAACTTAAAAAAAATGTTTCGATTGCTCAAATCTCAAAAAATTTAAATGATCGGACTAGCTCGACTTGAGTCCGAATGTTGGACCCAAAAATCTCCCAAGCTCGGTCATTTCGGGTCGAGCTTGGCTAACTTTTTCCGCCTTTGTAATTGAGTGTTTAGAGTACCACATAATTCCCTCTGTTCTTTTTTTAATCTCCCTTATTATTGTAGCAAGAAAAAGAATAATAAAAAATTGTCATGAATAATTAAACGGTTGACTTGTGTAAAAAGAACGGTTTAATTAATTCTTAATATTACAATCTTTGGGGTTATCAATTATAAACAAGTCTAAACCATGCCGAGTGTCGCTCTATGATTCATTAAAAAAATTATTTTAATTAAATTTTCTGTCTCTACCCCTTTTTTGAATAAATTATATTTTCTCTCTCCTCCCCTTCCAATATCACCACTACCCCACCTGCCTACACCCACCATCGCTCCACCGCCCCCGTCCCACCACTGCAACACCCCAACCCACCTTATCCCTGTTCAAAACCATTCGCCCCTCCCATGAAAAAAGTCATTGTCACCCACGAAACCCCCCTTCCCACCACGCCCAAAACCACTCCTTATGCTTGAAACCCCCCTTCAACGGTTTAAAAGGTTATAATTTTTATTAAAAAAATAAATTTTTCACCCAATCACAGAGTGACACATGACTTAATTAACCTGTCCAAAAGGTTCCAATGCAAGTTTTATTTAAACTATTTAAAATTGATACCCCTGGCCCAAAAAAATGTAATATTAAGAATTTAAAAAAGGATGACCTATTTAAAAGAATTAAAATGGCTAAAGGTAATGTTATTAATGACATTTTTTTTAAAAGGAAATTAGTGAAAAGTTGGTCCATTTCGTTAATTGGTATCTATCATACACTATATTGTAGACCATGTGGTATAATAAGGAGGTATAAAAGTGAGAATTTCATTTACCATAAAAGAAGTTAAATAAAGTAAAATAAGGAAGATAAATAATAAAAAAAAAAAATTAAAAAATCCAACCATCACATACTTCCTCTAATCCCTTTTTTTTTTTTTTTTTTTTTTTTTTTTTTTTTTTTTTTTCTTTCTTTCTTTCTTTGAAGAGCGAAAGATCGGAATAAGGGCCTGTTCACATTTACTAAACTGAGCTGAACTGAACTGATTGGAGCTGAACTGAACTGAACTGAACTGATTGGAACTGAACTGAACTGAACTGAACTGAATTGAGCTGAAATGAATATTTTATGTGAGAGGGAAATTAAGAGCTGAACTGAACTGAACTGAACTGAACTGATTGGAACTGAACTGAACTGAACTGAACTGATTAGAGCTGAACTGAACTGAAATTAAGTAAATGTGAACAGGCCCTAAGTAAAAATAAAGATTTTGAATGAATTATTCAAATTAATCAATTTTTACAGAAAAATTTTACGTAAATAGATACAAATACAATTGTAATACAAAATGACCATACTTAAGGAATTTTACTTCCAACAAATATAATTTTTTACTCATTTTAAACATACAAGTAAATGATACCGAGTAATACCTATCAAATGTATGTGTATTGACTCTTACAAGTTTTGCTCATTCAGTTCTAATGAGCAAGTTTTAAAAAGTGTATATTGCTCATATTGTTTTTTTTTTTTAATTTTTATTTTATTTTTATTTTTTTTTATCTGTATGATTTCTTAAAAGAAAAAAAAAAAAATCTAATTACAGTTATAGGAAATAAATAAAAATCAAATGCCAGCTAATAAAAAAAGAATTTCATTTTTTTTTAAAGAATAAAAAAGGAATTTCATTGAGATTGCCAGATCATTTAAAAAAGTTTAGATTGTATATAATTGTTTATTTTACGAGCTTAAGTATAGTTACAACTGAGTTTGTCATATCAAAATCATTTCATTTATAATCAATATTAAAAAAAAAAAATCAATATTAAAAAAAAAATCCTTTCATTACTGAAAATCAAAGATCAAATCTAGGTTAGTCACTAAAAAATAGTTTTATAGAGTAAAAATTAGTTTTATCCATAAAATATAGTCTCATCGAGTGACGAAGTACAATCATTTGAAGAGAGAAAGAATTCATTAATTTTAGTAATTTATTAGTTTATCAAGAATTGATACTAAATGTAACTAGCCTTTTGGCCCGTTCAATGCACGGGTTATTACCTGGGATAATTATATTCATATGTAGGTATGCTTTTATACAAAGTAATTGTTTCTTTTCAAAAACTTAAAAGAAAAAAAAAAAAAAAGAGTGAGGGTAGAACTGTGAAAGAACATGAAAGAATTGAGTTAGATATATATACATGAAGAATGTGGGATATGAAATGACATATTAGTTTAAATTATATTTAAAGTCTAGGAGATGAAAAGACAATTTTTATAATAATTCATATGTTTATGTAATGTGTACTAATTAATTGAACATTATTTGATTTCAAAAAAAAAAAAAAAAAATTGAACATTATTTTATGATGGTGGAAATGAAACACTTCATTTTCTTACTTGAATTTGCAAATTGTAGAATGCATAAAGACTTAAACATACATAATTAAGGGAGTTGACATGTGGCATATGGGGTTGATGAGTGACTTGTGAATTGTGATGCCATGTGTCATATGAAAAATTTGTGGTTTGTGTTTTTAAATACTAAAGTATAGATATAGATTAATACGAGTACATAAATTACTTGAGAAAATTATTTTTATAGATTAATTCTATCATATTTACTTACTCAATTATTTGTAGTGTGCATATTTATTACTCCTTAATAAAATTAAAACTTATTGATTAAATTTATAATGAATTTGTGTAATTAGTAAAAGAGGTCAATGAATTTTGTTAAATTAAACGAGGTCTAGCATGTACAATTGTACATAGACACAAGACACATAGTAATGAATTTTTGTAGTTAGTACTTAGTACGGAGTAAAAAAAATGTATCCCATGTTTAAATGTTAATGACATGAAATTAATAGCTTGATTATAATTTCGTCAAATAAATAACTTAATTATAATTATATACTATCTCAAATTTGCTAATAGTTTTTTTTTTTTTTCTCTTTTATATGACTCAGTGACTCCTGCAAGAGACCCTTTTGAGGCGTTAAACATTCTTCAGATGAAAGTGGTCTCATTTGACTTTGTGCTAGCAGATATTTATATGCCCTTGATGAATGGTGTTGTGCTACAACAAAAAATTGAAGACGATTTTTCAATCCCTGTTGTTTGTAAGTTAACGTGCTTGCTATATATCTACGTCGTGTAAAATAACAATATTATTTTTCTAATACATACATTGTGACCGATTTAAAAATCAATCATGGTCTCGTGGGAGTCATAACCATCGTTAAGACTTTTGGTTGACTTACTCATTTGATATATTGAAATATTTTAATTACTCTCGATCATTGTAGAGTAATTAACCTATACTAATTAATTGTCACGACAATTGTGTAATTGCAGTGATGTCAGAAGTTAGTGACAAGCAACAACTTGCAGTAGAAACTGTTTTGCAAGAAGGAGCAATGGTGATGAGTAAGCCACCAGCAGTGGATCAAGTTCAAAATCTTTGGCGGTATATTCTTACAAGACTGAAAGCTAAGAACAATTTTAAGGGAAAGAAGCCTACAAAAGGCCAATCTGTTGAAATTGAGTTGAATAAGTTGAATGGAAATAACGGAAATGAAGATCCCTCTAATATCGATGCAAGAGGCCGAAGCCAAAGTTGGTTTGGACACCCGCGTTGCACAATAGATTCTTGGACGCTATGAAAGCTATTGGTTATGATAGTAAGTTATTAAATAGATCATCACACTTTATAACTAACGTAACATAAATTTGATATCTTAATAATCATTTCAGACGCGCACACGCGCACGTACAGATGCGCACGTGCGTGTTTAAGATTATAGAGTACATACTCAATTTGTTTGCTTGCATTTACTTTTAATAATGCAGGGGCTGTCCCGAGAAAGATTATGGAGCACATGAATGTTACTGGATTGACCCGACAACATATATCTAGCCATCTACAGGTACATAATCAACTTTGTATGCTAAACTAATTTTCTTACATATTTTCTATAAGAAACTTGCACTTTTCATTCAAGTATTTCTCACACTTTATTGTTTTATTTATATATTCATTGTAACATAAAAATATTGAGAGAAAAGTCATGCTAGATCATATACGTGAGAATCATCCTTAAATAACTTAGTTATAAGAGTAAATTAATAAAATGATCTTTTGAGGTAGTGAGGCTATGAAAAAACATACGTTCACGTACGTTAAATTTTTGTTACTTAATTATTCACAAAGTCACAATATATATGGAGTATACGTACTCTTTTCGTCCTCAAATAAAATTCCTATATAAAAACCGGTTATAGTTACGAGTTCTAACATAGATTATTTTGATCAATATTATTGCAGAAATATCGGATCTATATGAAGCGAATTTATGACGCCTGTATGAAAATCGAAGAATATGGTGTTCCTTTTGATTGGGTGCAAATGATGTCAAGCTTAACTTGGGAAGAATTTCCAGACCTTGTTCACAACAGCTACTTGCTTAACTATGCAACTGCAATGTTTATGAAAGAGATTGAAGAAGACAAAAGTAGGACTACATTCAAGAGAAGGAGAACTTTTACTCAATTCGGGCTGAATAATGCAATGCCAATGCTTGGTAATGGTACAAACACCTCTGGTTATGGTATTGGTTTATCGCCGTCTTTGGCACCACCATCAACTCAGGGGCTTGGTAGCTTGTACACCCCCTATCGGCCCATTGCATCTCGTGTCACACCAATTTCGAGCAATGGTACTATTGGTGCAACTAGTGGTGTTGGTAGCTTGTACACCCCTGATCGGCTCCTTGCACCTGTCACACCAATTCCGAGCAATGGTACTACTAGTACTATTGGTGCAACTAGTGGTGTTGGTAGCTTGTACACCCCTTATTGGCCCCTTGCACCTGTCACACCAATTCCGAGCAATGGTACTACTAGTACTATTGGTGCAACTAGTGGTGTTGTTAGCTTGCACACCCTATATCGGCCCATTGCATCTCGTGTCACACCAACTCTGAGCAATGATACTATTGGTGCAACTAGTGGTGTTGGTAGCTTGTACACCCCATATCGACCCATTGCATCTCGTGTCACACCAACTAAGAGCAATGATATTATTGGTGCAACTAGTGGTGTTGGTAGCTTGTACACCCCATATCGGCCCATTGCATCTCGTGTCACACCAACTTTGAGCAATGATACTATTGGTGCAACTAGTGGTGTTGGTAGCTTGTACACCCCATATCGGCCCATTGCATCTCGTGTCACACCAACTCTGAGCAATGATACTATAGGTGCAACTAGTGGTGCTGGTAGCTTGTACACCATATCGGCCCATTTCACCCCTTGTCACACCAATTTCGAGCAGTGGTACTATTGGTGCAACTAGTGGTGTTGATAGCTTGTATACCCCATATCGGCCCATTTCACCTCTTGTTACACCAATTCCAAGCAATGGTGCTATTGGTGCAACTAGCGGTGTTGGTAGCTTGTACACCCCTTATCAGCCCATTTCACCTCTTGTCTCACCAATTCCGAGCATTGGTGCTAATATTACTATTGGTGCTACTAATGGTGCAAATTATTACCATGATATTATTGGTAATCGTATGCGTAACAATAATGTAACATGGCGCGTGCTAGAGAGTACCGTGCCAAATGTTGGTGGTTATATCAATAATAATGGTACGGGTACACAACCTCAAACTGTGATGACACAATGGCCATTCGGATATGCTGGGTTACATGGCGGCGGCCTAAGTAATGGTATGGCTATGGATAATAACGGAAATGTTCCTAACTTTCCGGGAGGCATACAAAACTTTACTAATGGCAACTACATGATGCAACAACCTTCTATTGGTAATATGCCTAGTAATAATGTGGGACAACCTTATGGTGTTGCTATTTCTCAGGTGAATTATATGCCAACTTACATGAATCAACATCTTGGCACCAACTTTATTCCTCATACTACTCCTGTGCCTGCTTCCATGCCTAGCCATGTCGCGTCTTCTTCTACTGATCCTACGACGACTAGGCTGTCCAACTTTGGAAGTAGGCCAAATTTCACCCTACCAAATTCCTTTGTGAGTCCTATGGGTGAATTCTTCAACTTGTCACAACAACCTTTCTCTCAAATTGCTGCTATGATTAATTTGTCTAAGGGTGCCACTACTCCTTTGGGAGCTGTGTGGAACCATGCCGTACAATCTTCTTCTGATGAGGCTAACAATGGTCCGCTACCTTTGGCTAAGTTGTCTGACTTTGCTGAGCAACCTGATCCTGCAACTGATGTCGTTGTTGACATTTCTGACGATTCTGAGCAAGCACCTTCTGATGTCAACGTGCCCAACTCCGTTGATGGGCAACCTCAGCCTACTAGTGGTTCTGTTGCTGATACATTGTCTGTGGAGCAACAACCTCAGCCTAATGTTGCTGCTGCTACCAGCAACATGACCAAGTCTGTTGCGCAACAGCCTCAAGTTGTTTCTGATAACTCGGACAATTTGAGCAACACATCAGCTGGTAATCAAAATGTTGTTACATTTACTGAGCAATTGGCTGTTGGAAATCAAGAGAGTAATGGATCTTCTGCGTCAAATGATCAACAAGCTCAGGTATGTTTTCTTTGTAATCAATCAATTATGTTCGATCAATCTATCCATCTTTTGTTACTTCGTAGTATTGAATTTCTGTTTTTTAAGCTCACACATTTTAATTATCACTTTTATCAATACAAAAGACGTTAATATCTTTGTAAAATAAAAAAGATCAACGGTTAAATATTAATACTATGAAATTATACATTGAGGCGATTCTAATAAACGACTTTGTTTTATCATTATTATTATATATCATAAAAGGTAATCAAACTAGAGTTTGTGAATAATGTCAAAAGTCAAAATATGTCAACTAAAAAGAATGAATTGAAGAAAATATTATTTACATTGATGTGTAAAAGTAGTATAATGTTCACATAATCTTTTTTTTTTTTGGTAATGTAAATTTCCTGATATCTTTCTATTATCCATGAATAAAGCCAATAAATGCAAATCATGATACTAATATCTTAAAATATACGTTCGAAATAATTAGTACTCCGTAATAAACACATGCCACAACATAAATTCATAAGTTTATTACATATACGTACCATGCCTTAGATAATCAGATACTTACATGTTTATATGCTTATTTTCCTGTGCCTTTTGGACTCAAATACATATATTGTACTTGTAATATTTGTAGGAAATGGAGGGCTATGGCTTCCATAATGGAACCTCGAATCACCAACAAAATTGGTTATCAGATGTTTATGGTGATGAATATTCCATGGTACGCACATAAAACTACTTCATAATATATAAAACTAAAGTTTTTTTCACTTGATTGGCTCATTTCTATAGGCTTCTTACCAAGTTAATTCATCTAGTATTGTTAATTAATAATATGGAGAGAATTTGTTGAATATTGGAATAAGTAATTACGTATTATCAACTAGAAAAATAGAGGGGAATTATATTGTTATCATGTTATCTCTATTCAAAATAATCACTTTTTCCAACTCAACTAGTTGAAATCAGGAGGGAGACTCTAATCACTCGAGTTATCTATTTCTCACTCTCTATATTGCTTGATATATGACTATGTTTTTGTCTATGTTATGTAGGATCCTATATGGATGCAATTGCTGCCTACTTACATACCGATCCGGTTGATGCTGACAATGATCCATTGCTGGGAGAGTATTGAAGAGGTGTTCGTTGGTCCTTTCATCTAGGCGTTTTCAAATAAAGAATAAAGCAAAAACAATCTATTTGTTAATAAGTTTTTATTTCTTAAATAATGTAGAACTTGGTTTATTTGCTATGAAAATGGATTAAAAAAAATATGATTTTTGAACTAGTTTTCTCAAAATATTATGAAGTTTGAATTATTTTGGAAAATGATTCTAAAGTTGTATGGGAAATCTTCCGAAAATGCTTTAAAAAGCTCCATATTTTTATGGGGTGCATTTGAGGAAAATTAATTCCTAAGAACTTGGGACTATTATTCCAAAATGAAAAAGAACTTCTTAATAAAAAAAATGTCCAAAGTTATATTTGTTTTAGTCCATTTTTTCTTTAATAATATTGTAAAACAATGGATTGGCTTTTGGTTTGTACCTGAAGTTTGCAATTCAGGGAAATAATGATAATTGGATGATTATCAATCTATTTGCAAGTTATAAATTTACAGGTTAGAAATAGATTTATGTATGCATATTATATGCCTACTATATCTTAAGTACCATTACATGGTAATCAAGTGATGGCCTTGCACAAAGAAGGTCCAAGAGTTAAACAAATACATTAGGTCAGGGGTGATAACAAGATGAGCCGAGTTTGAGTTCTTGAGCTTAGCTCAACTCAAGATTTTAGCTCTTCTAGCTATTTGTCTTCGATTTTATCTGAAATATTTTTAAAATCATGCTATAGTGCATGTATAATCACAATATCTTAGACCTACTATACACTTGAGTGGAATGACTATGTCTCTTTAATGATCTATTAGAGTATTAGATAATTAAAGATATATGAATTGAAATATAAATGATGAACCAAAAGTGGTTACAAATATACTTGAGTGAAGTAGTTATGTCTTAATTGATCTATTAGATAGTTAAAGATATATATGAAGTATAAATGATGAACCAAAAGTTATTACAAGCACATAAAGCACAAAAAATTTTCAACCAAAAAAAAACACATAGAGCACAAATATTCAATTAAGAGGATTGGCATAGTCTTTGAGACCTTGACACACCTTGATCGTGAATAAATTGCTTGAAAACCCAAGATTTGATCCAAAAAGTTACCGTTTTGAAAAACCCAGATTATGTAAAGGATAATCTTATATCGGATCTTTGTCTAAATTCTTAATTACAGGTACTCAATAAAATTTAAAATGCTTATCTAAAACCTACGGAGTATTTATAAAACTTTAAAATTATAGTGACGAAGTTAACATATGAACAAGTTAAGATAATCTTCTAAATTTTTAAAGGAATAGGAAAATTTTAAGGAACAAAGTGAGCACTTTAATGTACTTAGGGGTCGTTTGGTTCATTAGGGAAGTGTAAATTCCTATGAAATTTCAGTTTGGGGGAAATAAGTTCCATTATCAAAATCATGGGGATTCAACAAATTTGTTTGGTTAAAAATAGAGGAAGTAAATTTCCATGGCAATTTCAACTTACCAAGGGGAGGTAAGGTAAGTGAATTCCCATATTTTGTGGAAAGTCAAAATTCCCATAAATTTTGATTGCCTCCATTTTCATTTTTTTGTGTCAATCAAACAAGAGGGTGAAAATGAAATTCATGGGAATGACTTCCCACAAAATTTTTAGCCAACCAAACAAGACCTTATATACTGTAATAAATTTGACGAAAATGTTATATACGAGATCCAAATTAATACATACATCCGATTGTACCATAGATATAGTGGTAATATACTATACCGGTGTTCGGCCCCACGCAAAGTCTTGCAAGAACTACTGTGGAACCCCTATAGCTAAGCTTTGTCCTGCGTCGAAATTTCTAATTTTTACCAAACAGCTTTCTCTTTATCTAGCCAAAATATAATTCCTAATATTTTGACTTTCAGTTCATCTCTTACTCTGAGAAAGTGAGAGAGAGACACTGTTAAAAATTGGAAAAACCCAAATCATCAGAAAACCCCATTATTTGGAATATCTCAATTATTTGTTGTAATCTACTGATTTTGTGGTCTAGATATCAACAACCCCATCTTCCCAATTTTATTTTTTCTTGCAAATCTCACTAAAAAATCATCAGGTATATTTCATCATCTCTCTCAAATTATATATTTGCACAGTTTAATTACTAGTTAGGATCTGCAAGATTCCATTTTTATTCTTGTAATTACTTCACATTGTTTATATTATAGGAAATTTAATGGGTTTTTTTTAGCAATTTGTTTGCTTTCTTTGATGTTTTTGAGTTGATTATGTTGTAATTTTGTTGCGTAAGTAGGTTAATGTTGTTGGTTAATTGTCATTTTCTGTTGATATTATTAATTTTATCAAAAAAAATTGACAAAGTCAGAGGAATACATGCCTAAATTACTAATTTTATGCAATTATAAGTTTCTAAGAAAAGACGATACTTGTGGGAGAAAATTGTACTTGAGAGCTGACCTATTGTTTGATTAACTAGTACATAGTACTGTTTTAAGGTTGTAATAGTAATTTGTTGTTTGTTTCTTAGTTGACTGACATATATTCTAGTAATATTTACATAGATTTTCCTTGGAATTTCCATTTGTTTGATGCTAAGAAGCCTGTTCTTGAATTTTGGAGATATTGTATGATCAAGATTTTGTCTAGGTTGTTTTCAAGATAATTAAAAATATTTATATTGCACTTTCTATCCGCGTTCCCGTGTTCTTAGGCATGGAAATATCTGCAATGTAAATTCTTTATGCTGTCTTTGTCAATGTGAGGTGAGGCATGTAGTAATTTGGAAAATTGGTCGGAATTCTTGGTCGATGTGGCTTAGTTAGAGAAGAAATTCTAATTAATAATGACCAAAAGGGCTATAAATACACTGAACTTCTAATTAGGTTCTTTCCTCTTCTTTTTCACTTTTTCATTAATCTTCCTGATTTTTGTCATCATATGTTTTTTGAGGTTCTGGCTAATATTGAAGAAGGGAGAGTCTTTTAACGGGTTTACGGGGATCCATCATTAAGGTCTTTACTTATCTTTCATATGAAGTATTTGCTAATCTATGTAATATGCATTCGTTTATCCTTTTTGGTGTCAGGAATGGTAACACCCTTTTCATTTAAGATTGAGATTAGTAAGTTCATCGTATCGATGATCTTAATTGATTCTAGTACTACAGTTTTCTGCATTTCATTACTTGTATTGGTGCATATTCTGTAAATACCGTCCTTTTTTGCGAACTTTTGAACGCTGCTATAATATTCTCAATAGAAGAGTTAACAATAATGACCACAGGTCCTGATTATCTCTTCTTTCTTGTAGCTATATTTGCTGTTGTTGATGGTATTCGTACTGGTCTAGTTTAGAGAATTGAGGTGTTTAAAAGCTGATCAAAAGGAATTGGCTTCAGCTTTAAAGGCACATCTGGTTTAGAGAACTGTGTTAAAGTGGTGATTCAAATAGTTGATCAAAAGAGAATTTGTTAAGGCACCTTTTGATTTGAGGTGCTGATACACATTCTTCTGCGGCTCTGCCTCTGTTAAAGGTTCTTGTCCTGAACTCCTGATTCAGATTAGAGGACTGAGGTGATTTCAATAGAGAAATTATCAAACAGCTATGGGTAGCCAGCCGTGGGAGGAACATCATGTCCTACCTGAGCTTAAAGAAAATCTGGAAGAACTGTTTCCTGGTCTTACTATTGAAGAGGCTCTTCAGCATCAGGTATATCTCTTAGAACTTTCCAAGGATTGTTCTTTCCATGTTTCTACAAAATTTTATATATTTAAGTTTGATGTGCTGTGTTTGAAATTAGAACATAGCTGACCCTTGGTGTTGACTTTTTTTAATTTTTTAATTTACATCTCAGGAAAGTCTTTACCAGTCCCTAAAGATTAGCTGTCTAACTATAGACCAAATAGCTAGATCTTCTGACAATGAACCAAGCAGTAGCCATGAGCATTCATGGGGAGAATCATCATTTTCAGGAAGTTGTGACTATGATTTGGCATTGGATGAAGCTGTGGCTAGATCTTTGCAAGAGTTAGATTTAGAAGAAGAAATTGATCGTGATGCCATTTCAGAATCACTGCGTAGTGCTTCTAGTAAGTAGTACAAGACTAATCCTATAATGAATGCTGAAGTTTTTGGAACTCAATTTCTTTCCTTACTTTAGTAGTTTAGTAAAGCCTGAATTTTACTGTCCACATTTCTTTGATTGTTGATCAAACTTTACCTTTTTTATTTTTTCCTACTGACTAATTGTTTCTGAAGTGCTGTGGGGGGTATAAAGTTCTTTTTTTAAGGTTGATGTAGGAAATGCATCTTTCTTCTGTTAATACTCATTCTGTATTCACGGGCTGTAGCAGGTTGGCCTAACATTCCTGAAATCGGAAGAAGTTAATACTTTTTCATTGTTAAATTAGCTTGATGTGTATTTTTCTGTGATCATTCTTGCCGAAATATTGTTGAGTACTAATTCTAGCCTGGTTGTTTCTAGAATTGGACAAGGAAATATGTTAATACTCATCCTATGCTCACATGCTGCGCCAGGTTGGTGGATTGGCACTTAGATTCCTGAAATGGGAATTATTTTATTGTGGGATTATAACTTATTAGGTCTTTCGTCCATCTTAGAAGCTGTTATGTTACTTATGTATGCCTGTGTCTCTCATTCTCTCACGACCTCTGAGCTGTTGTTCTACTCCTTTCTGAGATTTATTGTTTCAAATCTCCGTTTTCCTTATCTCTAGAGTACCATTTAAATTATTTATTGATTCTCATTCGCTGCATTGGTAATTGACTTTGTGACGTTATTTATGTTTTTTATGCTCATACACAAATATTTGTTCCTTAAACTTGCAAAAGCATGTGAGGTTGTGACCGGATACACGTGACTATAACTTTTCTGCACGGAAACAGTAAACCTCTGTATTTCTTGTGGCATCCAGTTAGGTCTCATTCTCCATCTACTCGTATGGACTTTGCTGCCAGTGTCTCTTAACGACTCTTACACTTTTTTTTTTTCTTACAAAATATACCGAGGAATTTGTTAATCCAGGATCGGTTTTAGTCTTACAGACAACAATTCTTACTCCTCTTAGCATGTATAATATTTTAACATCTGATGTGGCTCATGTGAGCTTGATTCTTTGCTAGAGTCTTATCATATATGTTTTGTTTTCATTCATTATGTCATGGTCTTAGTTCTAAGACAATTTAAGCTTAAAATGTGCTTTTGCTCAAATGTAATTTCGTCTATGAAAGCTTCTTCCTTCTGGTTCTTTGCTTTATTTTGTGTCATATTCATTAGTTCTTTATGTCGACTTCTTAGAGGTATTTCCAAGCCCATTATGGCTCTTAGTATTAGGAAGAAATGAACAGTAGAGGCCCTATACATGTTTGTGGATATGGTCAATATGACGGATATGTTCTAGTTTCTTGACTAGTCACTGTGTCATTTATCTTTTCTTTACCTTCTATTTTTCATAAAATTGCCTCTGTTTCCGTCACCAGCATAACTTCTAGTCTTCTATGGCTCACGGCTGTATTCCTGTTCCCCGACCATACTTAAAAAAAAGTCTGATGTCTAACTGAATATTAGAAAGTTAATATACATTATGTGGAATCATGGTATTGTATAAACACTAATTCTTTTTATCGTATATATAGGGAACTCTGAACCTCCTGCTGCTGCTGCTGCTGGCACATCTGTCTCGGTAATTCGATTAGGATCTTTCACACAAATATTAATCTACTTCGTATTACTTTTTGTCTGAAAAGGCAATCCTGTCACTTTCATGCTTGCAGGAGACAATTCAGGATTCCGTTGATCCAGATGAAATGACTTATGAGGTAAGTTGGGCATTTTATCTACTTTTTCATGTTAATTAACTCAAATTTTCTCTCTTTTTGGTTGGAAATGTTTATATGAGGCATTGAGGCCGCTTGTAGGTTTGTTGCAAAATCTGCACAAGCTGCCATTTGTTTCATTAACCTATTCTTCAAAGTAGGTTTTATGCCCATTTAATAGGGTTTGGTTATTGCTGTATTACATTTTGGAGCTTCATTGGTCACCTAAGAAAGGGATCATGCAACTCTGACTGTAAAAGTGTAAAGAGTTCAGATACTCACATTTAAGTCTTCAAATGTTTATTTATATACGTAGTATCATTTATTGTAATTTTATAGATTTTTTTTTTCCCTATTTCAGGAGCTGCAGTCCTTGGGGGAAGCGATTGGTAGTGAGAACCAAGGATTATCTAAGAGTGAGATATCCAGTTTGCCACGTCACACACACAGATCTGGGATTTTCTCAAAGAAGATCGATATTGGAGAGTAAGTTCACTTCCTCCTATGTCTACCCCCTCCCCTCCTGAAAAAGATATGAGGAACTGGTAGACACTTGTTTGGAGGTTTTTTTGTGGTCATCCAAGCGAAGCTATATTTCCAACAATGGATGAACTTAAAACAATACCAAAATAATGTCCCCTTAATTTTGAGCTTCTGTTTGTGAAATCTATAAGTCCATTCTTGTCTTTGTAAATTAACATTTCATACCAATGAAAATTTTGCCTGCTTTTTTTACTTTTGAATTTCCAAAGTTAGAATATGATTATATGATTGATACCTTCTTGGGTTGTCTTAGAGTGTTGTTTTTGTCATACTGATCAACTTTACTGATGGTGCAATGCATTTTTCAGCTGCGTGATCTGTTTTACAGCATATAAAAACAGGGATTCTATTATCAGTCTGCCATGTTTACATCAATATCATAAAGATTGTATAGAGCCTTGGCTAGTGAAGAAAAGGGTAAGCTACTTATCTACGTAGTATTTTATTTTCCTCTATATTATTCGATGTGTTAATTTTACTTGACTGTTGCTTCTCATTTAATCATGGTCTTGGACTCTTGGTGACTTGTATGTGGTGAAAGGTTGTGCAAACGCTTAATGTTGGTTCACAAATAGAATCAGCCCTAATCTAATATTCCTCTTTCATTTCTGAACAATTTGAAAATTTTTTTGGGGGTCTCATCTCTGATATCCAAGTAGTGAAGGTATAGTAGGTACATCTTTGCCAGCTACTTTAGCGTCATCACCGATCAACATTGAAAAATTTTTGCCTTGCAATTGCATGTGTTTCTGCTTATTTCAGTTTGTCCCTTGTCACTTTGAAAGCTTAGCTCAAGTACTGTTGAGATTGGAAAAGGACTAATGACATCCGTTTGAGGGTTGTTCCACTTGTGTTATCTGACAGACTGACATTGTTTGCCAACTCTGTGGATCAGATTCTGAGATTTCCTGGCTGTTAGCATTACACAAGCTACTGTCAGCAAATTGTACAATTTTTTATATCTTCCTTGGTAATAGAGGCGTAGTAGGCTGGATTATATTGGTCAAACAGGCTAATTCTGATCGTTTGTGTCCCCATCCAGCAACCTAGCCGGCCAGCTCTTTCTCCATCCCTTACCCCCAAAATACAAAAGGCGTAGTGGCCTAATGGGATACAGAGTGTTTATATTGCTAATTAAGTTGCTTAACTTTATAACATTCCCTTAGTGTTTTTAATTGATCTTAACTTGGAATGTTTGCTTGCAATTTTGGGATTATACTTGATGGTGTAAGGGATGTCATTATGATAATTAAGTTGCTTACCTTTAGTATAACGTGGGAGCTCCTAGTTGATAACTTGCAAATTTGGAATGCTTGCTTGCAAATTTAGAATGCTTGCTTGCAAATTTAGAATGCATGTGTTTGTAAATAGTTTGATTCCTATCTTTTTTAGTCGAGCATGCTTTTGTGTTGATGACTTGATGCAAACGTTTTGTTTTTCATTCAGATTTGCCCGCTCTGCAAAAAGGAAGTTAAGTTGTCATGAGATTGACCTAGCCATGCATTGTGCAGTACATCCAACCACCATATTGCTGCAAGTTCTATAGTATAAGAAGAGAGTGAGGGATAGCTCAAGTGTTTAGGGCTTTCTTCCCGGTTTCAGGAGATCCTGGGATCGATTCTCACCCCCGTCCTTGTGGCTCTCTAAACACCACAAAAAAAAAAAAAAAAAAAAAAAAAAAAAAAAAAAAAAAAAAAAAAAGTATAAGAAGCACCTAGTTGTGTAAAATTTGGTTACTTCTATTGTTTGTTTGTTTCTTTCATTAAGGTGGAATGTATAAATATTTCTCTTCTGCAATTTAAGATTGATGTGGTTGCATCCATTTGTATGAAAAATCGAGTTATATGTAGTATTTAGTATATATGAAGGTTGTAACTTGTAAGGTACCGACGTTTTTCTGAGCTTTAAGTTATGTGGTGGTGCTTTCTCCTCCAACCCATTAACTCATAGTTGAAGCTCCTTGAGACTGAGTTTTGTATGACACTGCCTTACACTATTTTATTGTGAGGCACTGTAAATTATATAATATAGATAATATATATTAATTACGACTATACGAGAATTTGTTTAATTTAGTTTTTTTTTTTTTTTTTTTTTTTTTTTTTTTTTTTTTTTTTGTGTGTGTGTGTTTTTTGTTGACAAAGTTGTTTAATTTAGTTGTTACTACTATAATATTACATTGAATTTTCTTCAATTGCGTAGTATTTGTTTATTAAAATGAGGGTAGTATTGTGTATGTGGATAATACGAGTTGTATATCAATCGATGAAAAAGGTTGTATGGACAATGCAAGTGTACAACATGAATGAGCGAGCTAGATAAAAAGTTGCTAACATAATTATGGTACCTAATGCGGTATAAAGTCAATGTGTTCCTTGTTGACCCTCTAGAGTATTGTAATAGAACTTCACAGTTAAATAAATTGGGCTAATTGTGAATTAGTTCTGTATGTTGGCAATACTCGCGTGACAATGAATGAAAAAGGTTGTTTAGAAAACACAATTATGGTATGAAATCAATTATGAAGAGGTAAATTTTTTTAAAAAAATAATACTCCTTCCGTTCCTAAATGATAGTTTTTTATGGGCAAATTTTAGTCTCAAAATGTTCACCCCATTTGCTTTTTCCAACAACCATTAATATTAATTTTTTTTACCAAAATTCCCTCTAATAATTTCCCATGTGAATTTTAATTTTCCATGTATTTTTATTACTTTCTCTCTCTACTTTTTTGCATATCCAATGTCAATTTACTTTTTCAATGTACTTTTATTATTCTTATTTGTGTTTATTAATTCCCGTGAAAAATGCCCATAAGAGACTATCAATAGGGGACGAAGAGAGTATAAAATGAATGTGTTGTGTTGTTGACCTTCTTTAGTAATGTGACAATATTTTAAACAACTATGGATTGAGCAGTTGAGCTGGGATAATTGTAAATTAATTGTACATGTGCTGATACTCATGTGACATTAAATGAAAAAAGCTTTATAGACCAATGTAAGTGTCATGATGGAATGAGTGAGCCAATAAAAAAGTTGCTACAATAATTAACATATGAAATCAATTATGTGTAAGGGAATCATTTCCTCTTTTCCGCAACAATGGTGAACGATGCTCTTATTCCCAACCAAGTTGATCCTACCAAACCCTTTACCCTCATTCAAGTCCACAACTCCATCAAATTAACCTCTGTGAACTATGTTACTTGGAAAACACAATTACAAGCAACCCTTCTAGGCTATGATTTATGGAAATTTATTGATAGCAGCCATCCATCTCCTCCCACTTCTATTACTACCGATGGTGTATCTGTGGCTAATCCCGAAGCCCTAACCTGGTTTCGCCAAGATCGTTTGGTCTTTGGTGCTATTGTTGGCACCTTATCCCAAGACCTAGTCCCTCTTGTCTCTCAAACCGGTACCGCTCAAGAGGCATGGAATGTTCTTGCTTCAACCTATGCTAATCCCTCACGAGGTCACCTCAAGAAAATCAAGAACAATTTGAGTCAGATAACTCATTCTACTCAATCTATTACAGAATATATGCAGTCCATAAAACAATGTACTGATCGCCTTGCTTCAATGGGGAAGACGATGGACCATGAGGATATCATTGATAAGGTATTGCTTGGCCTTGATTATGAGCAATATAAATCTGTTATTGATGCAGTGAATGCACGTGATACTCCAATTTCCTTTAAAGAACTTCATGAGAAGTTAATTACCAAGGAACTCATGGCATCCGTCAAAGTTGCCCCATCTTTGTTCCCTGCCACGGTGAATGCTGTTCAACACCGTGCCAAAGCTCGAAATTTTCATGGGAACCAGCCTGCTCAATCTTGGAATGCTTCTTCCTCCAACTCCTCTCAAGCTCCTCGCCAACAACGTCCATACCTTGGCAAGTGCCAATGGTGCCGTGAGCAAGGACACTTTCTTAGTGGTTGTCCTGTTTTCAAGAGTCAGTTCCCTACTATTAATGTTCCCACTGCTACCTCTGCTCGTGCTAGTAAGAAAGGCTACTACCAACAACCGCAAGCCCCTCAAGCCCATGTTGCAACTGCAAGCGCACCGTCCTCTAATACTTGGCTACTTGACAGTGGTGCATCTCATCATGTGACTAATGATCTTGCAAATTTGTCTCTTCATGCTCTATATGACAGTACCGAAGAACTTGTGATTGGTGATGGTTCCACTTTCCCCATCCAAAACATTGGTTATTTCTCACTCTCGTCTTCTTCTACAAAATTTCACTTTTCTAATGTCTTGCATGTTCCATCTATCTCTCGAAATATTCTTTCCATATCGCAATTTTGTAGGGAAAATAATACCAATATTGAGTTCTTACCTTCTTTTTTTCGTGTCAAGGAGCTTTCGAAGGGTACAACCCTACTCCAAGGTCCAACTTGCTGGTGTTTATGAACGGAGTCCGAGTCCACCACAAGTCTTCACGTCCATTAAACTACCAAAGCATGATTGGCATCATCGTCTTGGTCACCCATCTCTTAAAGTCATTAGGACTTTGAATAATAGTTTCAATTTATCAATTTCTGATTTTTCGATGTCTCATTGTAATTCATGCAATATGAATAAAAGTCACAAGTTGCCATTTCATCTATCTTCCCTGTCCTCTAGTGCTCTATTAAAGCTTATTTTCTCATATGTTTGGACCTCTCCAATTTTATCTCATGACAAATTTAAGTACTATATTATTTTTGTGGATCATTTTTCAAAGAACATATGGTTCTATCCATTGGAAAAGAAATCTGACACCTTTGATGTTTTCTTAAGATTTAGAGCACTAGTGGAAAAAAATTTTAATCGAAAAATTATTAAACTCTTTTCTGACAATGGTGGTGAGTTTGAAAAATTAACACCATATTTGTCTCTAAATGGTATCTTTTCTGATAATGGTGGTGAGTTTGAGAAATTAACACCATATTTGTCTCTAAATGGTATTTCCCATCTCACTTCCCCTCCTCATACTCCGGAACATAATGGATATGCGGAGCGTCGTCACAAACATATTGTCGAGACTGGTTTATCTTTGTTGACTCATGCCAATTTGCCTCTAACATTGTGGCCCCATGCTCTTGCTACTGCCACATACCTCATCAATAGGCTTCCAACACCAACTCTTGACAAAAACTCCCCTTACTTCAAGCTTTTTGGATCCCCTCCAAATTATAATAAGCTTAGGAACTTTGGGTGTCTTTGTTATCCATGGTTAAAACCTTATAGCTCTCATAAGTTGGATTCAAAGTCCTTGTCGTGTGTCTTTGTTGGTTATTCTTCGAGTCAAAGTGCGTATTATTGTTTGCATCCGCCTACTAATCGCATTTATACATCAAGACATGTGACATTTGTAGAAGATGTTTTTCCCTTTCCTGATTTGTGCAGGGACTACTCACCTTGAAAACCATCTTCTGTGGATGAGTGGAGTGTGATTAATTTGCCTATCGTACCCTCTGTGATACCATCTACAGTGCAACCTCAACAATCATCATTGTTATCGTCTTCAGCAGCACCCTCCCCACCTCTACCTCCACCTTCACCTCCACCTCCTCCACCCCCTAGTCATCCCTCGCGGACTATGGTGACTAGATTTCAAAATAACATCATCAAGCCTAACAAAAAATATGCCCACTCTACCACCATTACTTCAACCCCAACTGAACCTACTACTATCACTCAAGCATTGAAAGACCCACAATGGCGCGCTGCCATGACTGATGAGTATAATGCTCTTACTCGCAATCGTACTTGGGATCTTGTGCCACAACACTCTACACAAAATCTGGTTGGTTGAAATGGGTTTACCGCATTAAATATAAATCAAATGTTGATGTTGAGCGTTATAAGGCTTGTTTGGTAGCCAAGGGATTTCATCAACGTCCTGGCATTGATTATTCTGAAACTTTTAGTCCCATAATTAAGCCAACAACGGTTCGATTGATGCTCTCTCTTGCGGTAACTCGTGGTTGGTCAGTTAGACAATTGGATATAAACAACGCCTTCCTTCAAGGTTCTCTCAAAGAAGATGTCTACATGCCTCAACCTCCTGGATTTCTTGACAAGGATCATCCAACTCATGTTTGTAAGCTTCGTAAAGCCATCTACGGCCTCAAGCAAGCACCACGCGCATGGTACAATGAATTACGAACTTACTTATTTATCATCACCATGGTATCACTTTCTATCTCCTAGTCTATGTTGATGATATTATTGTTACTGGGCCCTCTCCTAATGCTCTACAACAATTTATGAATTCACTTGCTACAAGATTCTCATTAAAAGACTTGGGTCCCTTGTCTTACTTTCTTGATGTTGAAGCACTTTCTCATGATCGTGGTTTGTTTCTTAGTCTAAAGAAATATGTCGGTGATTTATTGGCTCGTGCAAATATGTCTAATGCTAAACCGGTCTCAACACCCATGGTGGCTCATCCACCTCTTACTTTGGATGCTGGATCACCACTTCCAAATCCCACTGAGTACCGAGCTCTTGTTGGTGGTTTGCAATATCTATCTCTGACGCGTATGGATGTTGCTTTTGCCGTCAATCGTTTATCTCAGTTTATGCATAGGCCAACAGACTTACATTGGGCAGCACTACGTCGCCTACTTCGCTACTTAAATGGGACTATTGATCATGGCCTCACACTTCACCATGACTCACCTTTGAGACTACATGCTTATATCGATGCAGATTGGGCAGGTGATAGGGATAATTTTATCTCAACTACAGGCTACATTGTTTACTTGGGTCGAAACCCATTATCATGGAGCTCAAAGAAGCAGCAAGGTATAGCTCGCTCCTCCACTGAAGCTGAATTTAAAGCCGTTGCGTCGACCACTGCTGAGGTATTATGACTGCAATCATTATTGTCTGAGCTAAATGTTAAGTTGGGTACAATACCAAGCATCTATTGTGACAATTTTAGTGTCACAAACTACTCAAAATCCTGTTTTTCATTCTCGGATGAAGCACCTAGCTCTTGCTTTTCATTTTGTACGAGAACAAGTGCAGCTTGGGGCTCTAAGGGTCCAACACATTCCTGGAGATGACCAACTGGCAGATACCCTCTTGTAGGGAATATTTCAAGCATTAACCCCAAGCTTGAACCCTACTGTGATCATACACTTAAACATGGTGGCGTCCAAAGGGAAGGAAGCTAGAGCAAAAGAGTCGCCAACAAGTTTTAGGAACGTGTAAACCGTTCACAAGGTGAAGATTACACCCCTTAACGATCCAGGAGATCGTCAACTCCAAAAGGTCTTGAACCAAATAGGGTTCGGGGATGATGGTACAAATCCAACCTAAAAGAGATTGAACCTGCCCTAAAAATAGGCCTCTACTTCATTCTTCTCGTATTCATGTGCGCTTTCTGACTAACATGCAATCAACAGATTAACCTTAAACCTGTTTATCTATGTTGGTTGAATTTAATGCACAAATAAATCTATTATTGGCGATCACTTGAATTATAATCATATTAACCCTAAACAAGATTATTAATTATCTTATTAAGCGTGATTACAAGTACAAATTCCCTTTAAACATGCAAGAGAGGGCGTGATCAAGCAATAACAATAATAGGCATCAAGAAACATAATAATCATCATAATAATCATAACAATAATAATCATGTTAATAATAAAGCTTAAATATAATAGCAAGATCCTAGGCATGATACTAACAAGATTAATAACAAACCCTAGCATGTCACTAAGCAATAAAGATCAAAGCTTTAGCCCTAACATGATATTAGGAAAGAAAATAGGAAGCATCCTAAACATGATACTAGAAAGCAATAATAACATCTTAACATGATGCTAGGAATTAAACAAATTTAAACATGTTTTCTACAAGAATAGAGCAATAAGATTGCATACTTTGATGCCTCGTATCTCTTTCTAATAACAAAATACACGCGTTAGTAACTTCAAGGAAAATATAAAATCAAACAATCAAATTAAATAATTGAAATAAAGATTAGGGACCAAACCCTCAGAAATTATAACCTTTCACGTCTAGGGCGAAGGCAGCTTCGAACTTGGCTAGGTGTTTCTAGATCTCGTGTATGCGGAATTTTGTTTGTGAAAAAGCTAGAGAGATGAGAGCATAGAGAAGAAAATTGATTGTTGATGATTATTGATGATTGTAGATTGTTGATTTTTTTTGATGATTAAAAACGGAGGTTCAGGACCCTGTTTATAAGAAAACAGTCCGAAAATAGGTAGAATTTGATAAGGAATAAAACTCAACTCTGTCGCCGCAAAACCGACCTTGTCTCTTGGCGACAGGGTCTGTCGCTTGGCGACAAGTCTTGTCGCGTGGCGACAGGCCTGTTGTTTGGCGACATCCTGGATTTCTACGCGCTTTCAAACACAGAGTCCACTTATTAATCAAAATTGATTTGTAAAGTCCGTATGAAAACTGAAATTGTATTTTCCATAAAATAATATTTCATTCCAAATAAAACTTATCAAAATATAATTGTTAATTCTAATTTTATTAGGACTTAAGAGAACCTTCTAGAGAATTCTAGAAGACCATAATTAATTCCAATAACTTTAGGAATAATAATTAACATTGGGCCCTCCCCTGGATCATTGGGCCGCATGTAAAGATCAAACTGGGCCCAATTTAGTACTTTGGCCATAACTTCCTCATTATTCATCGGAATTGGGCTTATAATATATCGCTGGAAAGCTCTTTGCAAGCCCCATCCAACTACACTATTATTGGACCCTTGTCATGGCCAAACCAAACTGGATTGACTGTTTTCATAAAATAGAGTTGTTTTCGAAAACAGAAAGAAAGAATTTTTAATAAAAACCAACCGCAACACCTGACCTTTCACACTTTCACCTCGTTCGATTATCATTCGACGCAAAATGTATTCATCACTGGGCTTGGTTTTGGGGAGACACAAATGGGTGTCTACACCTCTCTAAACCACTTGCTTAGGCGCGCTTTACTACTTTATACTCCAAGATTGGTCTAGTCGCGAGACCGTCCATCTTGCGAGGGTGTGTAAGGGAATAAATTGTGTAACAATTTATCCTAATAATGTATAAATGTATTTAGTCTTGTTTCTAGTCACTAGCTTTATTTTTGAATTAGTCAACTCTAATTTAGTTAGTTTCCTACTGTATAGCTTAAATTAAAGAAGTATATATCTTCTTAGGACTATCTACGGCAACTTATTAATGCCCCTAGGATATATATGGTGTAACTCTTAATAAAATACATCTACAATTCATATCTCTTACATTATGTAGAGGTAAATAAAAAAAATTGGTATACAATCAACATGTTTCCTTGTTAACCCTCTTGAATACTGATAGAACTTTATACAGTAATGGGTTGGGTTGGTCTAATTGTAAATTAATTGTGTATGTGCACAATACTCATGTGACAGTAAATGAAAAAGGTTGTATAGATAATGTAAGTGTCATGAATGAGTCATTCAGTCAAAAAGTTGCTATGATAATTATCATATGAAATCAACTGTGAAAAAGTAAATAAATATAAATGGTATAAAATCAATGTGTTGCGTTGTTGACCCTCTTGAATACGGTAATAAAATTTAAACGAATATGAGTTTAGATGAGCTAATTATTACTCATTTAATTATGTATGTGCGCTATACTCGTGTGACAATAAATGAAATAGGCTGTATGGATAATGTAAGTGTTACAAATGAGTGAATCAGGCAAAAAGTTGCTATAATAATTGTCCTATGAATCAATAAAGGACAAGTAAATAGACAAACATTGCATATAATACACATTTAGACTTGTTGACTATCTTAAATATTGTGATGTTATTTTAGAGCACTATCAACAAAGAGAAAAAATTGATTTCCTCATTCTCTCTCTACCCACTTTCTCTCTCTTTCAACTCATAAGAATTTGTATGGGCAACGTAAGTGTCATAAATAAGTCAATTAGTGAAAAAATTGCTATAATAATTATGGTATGAAATCAAGTATGAAAATGTAAAAAAAAAAACACAAATAGTATAAAATCAACATGTTGCCTTGTATGTTGACCATCTTGAGTACTATGATAGAAATTTAAACAAATGTGGGTTAGGCTAGGATAATTGCTACTATCTCCATCCCCAAAATATCGACCCTTTTGGCCTAATTTTATTCTCAAAACGATCGACCCATTTGCATTAAAATACCCACCAATTTACAATAATATTTGTGCAAAATTAGATTCTCCATATAAAATTTTGTTTTTTCATGTATTTTTAATACTTTATCTCTCTACTTTTTTACAAACCCTATCTTTCCAATATGTTTTTATTTCTTTTTATTTAAGTTTTTTAATAACTGCGAAATCAACCCAAAAGGGTCGAAGTTTTGGAGACGGAGAGAGTAATTATTTATGTATGTGCACAATATTAGTGACAATGAATGAAAAAGATTGTATAGATAATGTGAATGTCATAAATGAGTCAGTCTGTCAAACAATTGCTGTATTAATTATCGTATAAAATCGTTAATGAAGAAATAAATAGACAAAAAATCATTTAAAATACACGTGTTGACTTGTTGACCCTCTTGAGTATTGTGATAGAACTATAAACACCTAAGGGTTGGGCTAGTCTAATTGTAAATTAATTGTGTATGTGCACAACACTCGTGTGGCATTAAATGAGAAAGGTTGTATGGACAATGTAAGTGTCATGAATGAGTCAGCCACTGAAAAAGTTGCTACGAAACAAGTATGAAAAAGTAAATAAGCAAAAATAGTACTCCCTCCGTCCCTAAATTACATTCCTCTTTGGAAATTTACACGGGAATTAAGGAGAGAAGAATAAGACAAATAACAATAATTAGATAATGCAATGGGAAGTACAAAGATAGATTAATTATTACTCATGACAAGTCATCAATCCTTTACAAAAAAAAAAGGACTAATCACATGCTCCTAATTAATAATTTTTAACCAATCATATTCATTGTAATTTGACACAAGGATTATGAGTGAGATTAGGTAAGGATGAGTGAGAAAGCATTAAATATAAAACAGAAAAAGAGAGTTGATAAACTAAAAAAAACTTACCAAAAATAGAAAGGAGGAATGTAATTTTGAAATACTAAAAATAGAAAGGAGGAATGTAATTTAGGGACGGAGGGAGTATATAATCAATTGTTTCCTGTCTTGTTAACCATCTTGAGTAATGTGATAGAAATATAAACTAATAAACAAATATGAGTTAGGCTGGAACTGTTAATTAATTATGTTTGTGCATAATGTGTGACAATAAATGAAAAAGGTTGTATGGATAATGTGAGTGTCATAAATGAGTCAGTTGGTCAAAAAGTTGTTACAATAGTTATTGTATGAAATCAATAATGGACTAGTAAATAGACAAACATTTTATAAAATACACGTTGACTATCTTGAGTACTGTGATTAAACTTTAAACAGCTAAGGGCTGGGCTAAACTAATTATATATTAGTTGTGTATATGCACAATAAGTATGAAATAAATGAAAAAATGGATGTTAGACAATGTCTGTGCCATGAATGAGTCGGTCAGTGAAAAAGTTGTTACAATAATTATGGTATGAAATCAGCGAGTATGAAAAACTTAATAAACAAAATTGGTATAAAATCAACATGTTGCCTTGTTGACCATTTTGAGCATTGTGATAGAAATTTAAACAAATATGGTTTAGGATGGGCTAATTATTATTAGTTATATATGTGCACTATATTCGTGTGACAGTAAATGAAAAAAGGTTGTATAGATAATGTCATAAATGAGTCAGTCAGTCAAAAAGTTGTACACTAATTATCATATGAAGTCAATAATGGAGAAGTGAATAGACAAAAATTGTATAAAATACACGTGTAGACTTGTTGACCCGCTTGAGTACTGTGATAGAACTTTAAACAACTAAGGGTTAGGCTGGATTAATTGTATATTAATTGTGTATGTACACAATACTTATGTGGCAATAAATGAAAAAAGGTTGTACGGACAATTTAAGGGGTAATAAATGAGTTAGTGAAAAAGTAAATAATTATGGTATGAAATCAAGAATGAAGAAGTAAATAAACAAAAATGGAGTAAAATCAATATGTTACCTTATTGATCATCTTGAGTACTGTCATAAAATTTAAAACAATTATGTGTTGGGCTGGGCTAAGTATAAAGTAGTAATTGTGTATGTGCTCAATATTTGTGTGATTATAAATGAAAAATGTTCTATAAATAATTTAAGTGTCATGGATAGGTCCATCAGTAAAAAAGTTGTTACAATAATTATTGTATGACATCAATATCAATAATGAAGAAGTAAATAGACAAAAATTGCATAAAACACAAGTGTTGACTCTCTTGAGTACTGTGATAGTACTAAAAACAATAATGGGTTGGGTTGGGCCAATTGTAAATTATTTGTGTATGTGCACAATACTTGTGAGACAATTAATGAAATACTTGTAGGTTGTATGGACATCACAAGTGTTCAGCATAATACTGTAATTTTGTTCTGCCAATTTTGAGAATTCTTCTATTGACAATTTTTGGATGCATTAAGTTGATTGAAAATAATATTTCTAAACTTTTATAATCTTAATCTTGTTTGAAATATGCTTACTTTAATTAGTTCATCAACACTTCTTTTTTCTATCAGTATCTATATGTACATTTATATATAAAATGATTACTTCAGCTATTTTAAACTAACACTAAACTTACTCCGTATTATCTTATACTTTGTATTATGTTATAAAGTTATAATTCATACAAAGTAAAATAGAGAAATAGAGAGACATATTACGAAGTACAATAATTTAGTAAGCTATCAGAACGGGATTATTTTAGTTAGTTCGTATTTATTAATAAATCAGTACGTTGTTATACAAAAGCCTTTAAGCCTAAGACTGTGAGAATTGCACGTGGGTTCACATGACATGAGAGGCTAGAACAAGGAATATGCTTAAAACTACAGTACGGTGTTATTTACAGTTGACATAAATATAATAACAATGTGTATATAATTATAGCTTGGTAATTTGGTATTAATGTTGACAATTCAGTAGCAGTTCACAGATAATATCAGGTTGTCAACAACCATTTTACGAAGAAACATAGATAGTAGACTTGGACCCTCCCAATTTTACCCTATTTCAACCCGCCAAATTGTACACTATGATCCAATGTAAAATCGAATTAGGGTAAATATTTTGGATGAATCTAATACTGCTTATTTAATTTATGCTATGGATGGAGAAATAAGTTAATCCATTTTTACTTTATACTAGTACTATAACAAATTTTACTATAACGATATTTAAGATCATTTTGTTATTGTTATTATTCAGTATATACTAATCATACACATGTCATTTTTTGGTTAAATTATTTATCATGTAAGTTTTTATTTTATTTATTTATTTATTTATTCCCTTTTAAAATGAATATAAACACATCTAAATTTAAATGGATATGGAGTTAATTCTATCAACCCATTTATACTTACTCAAACTAACAAGACTGAATGACGTACTTTTTTTTTTTTTTTTTTTTTTTTGAGGAAACACTGAATGACGTACTTAATTACCACACATGAAACACTTAGTATATTATGAGTAGAATCTTATCTATATAATGGAGTACGAGATTGAGAACTTGTATTATAAATTGTAGAATCACGCAGGGATGTAAACTAACTAACATGATAATTAGTCACCCCTTAGTATAATTAATGTATCGATCATTTATTCTATCAATCATTTATAATATATATATACCACCTCTAATTTGTTTAATTTGTTCTTATTACTTGAAATCTTTTTTAATTACCAAATAAAGTTAAAATGTGAAAAATAAATAAAAATGGACTACTTGGAACATTACATAATGAGGAATTCCCTAATTTTCAATGTAAAATATGACATACAAAATCGAAGGGAGCTAAAGAGGTAAAAAGTGAGTGCATGCACGCCAAAAACTTCGGCAATTGTGGAAGCTTGATTGCCATAGATAGATTGTGATGTTGGATGATGGAGATCTTATGGAACGACATGCATATATATTAGTCCCACAACATTATTATCATCATTTTATAAAAGAAATAATGTGACATAAAATCTTAGTTACCATTATTATTTGTCTAAACAAAATCATGACAAAACATATTAATTGCCTAAGACCAACTCATGAGGTCTTGAACAGGACATGTTTCATGGTCCTCTATATCGTTATAAGGACAAAATTTCCATCGATGCATATAAGAATTTATAAGAAGATATAGGCCATAAAATATATATATAGTTGTACACCTATACGTACGTAGCCTCGATTTTGCCAGTTGATAAAAAAACGAATTCTTATAGTGTGCGTTCAGTCGTTCACAATTATGATTTTCACGCCAGCATAGTACAAACTTAAAAAAAAAAATAAAAAATAAAAAAAAAACGTAAAATGCTAAGCCATAACATAAGATGTTCATATTTAGATAATAATATACTACCTCTATTTCTTATTATGTGCAACAAAGGAATATTTTATATCTCACAAATAATACCCCTTTGTTGCACATAATAAGAAACAGATGTAGTAATTAAGATACTATATCCTGAGCCGATTGTGATTTTTTTTTTTCTTTAAGATTCTTGTTGGGAGGAGATAAGATAAGGACACAATGTGCATATTATAAAACAACATCAAATTAAACATAGAGTCAATAGTTAAGCAGAAATAGTGCCTTGATTTGATCAATCAGCTGATAATTCTATTATACACGAAAACAGATCATACAATCTTATTATACACGAAAACAGATCATACAATCTTAATTTGGATATGGAAATCATTAAAATATAATTAGAGTTTGTTATGTGATGCAAGACCATATCCTTTTGTACAATAACCAGATCGACGGTTTACTTAATTAATACAGTCTGTCTTCCAGTTATAGTATAGTCCGTAGTCTTATTAGTTTACTACACTTGATAATGTGCTTACTTATTATATACTCAATGCTCAACTAAAATATGACCAATAGAATCATAGTATAGTAGTTTACTATTTAGAGTTGCTCATATAAAAAATATAATGAACAAATACATTGGCAACATTGCTACTATAATTAAAAAATAATGTTCTAAGTTAAAATATTATGGTTTTATTTCCACCTAAAAAAATATATAATGGTGTTATTGGAATGGTAAAATCAATTACAAATTAATTAAGTTAGATCAAATTAAATAGTACAAATGGTATCCAACTACAAGAAAAAGAAACAACGTAATGGTATCCAAATACAAGAAAAAGGAACAACGTAATGCTATTCATTTGTAAACATAATTAACTATCAAACCAATTAAGAGTCAACAAAAATCAATTGGATCAAAATCATCCCAACGTTGATAATAAAAACTTGATGAATTTGGTAGTATCCTTATAATCTCATTATTCTTTATGAATTGTAGCTTGGCTAAAGAAACAAATGTATTTAAGCCCTTATATAAGTATATATTCCCGAAAAAAAAAAAAAAAAAAAAACCCCAATGGCATCCTTCCTAAGAAAACAGAATTATAAATTAATTGATATGTTAATCATATTTATAGCAGCCCGTCTTGTATGTGGCCAGCCACACTGTGTAGTCACTTATAAAAGAAGAAAGTAACGAACCCATATAAAACTGACCAAGTAACCCCTATAATATGAGTAACCCCTATCACACTAATTGAGTAACCTTATAGCACTGACGAAGTAACTCCTTTAACACTGACCAAGTAATCCCTATTACACTAACGAAGTAATCTCTGTCACACGGTGTGACCAGCCACATAAAAGACTTTGTGTATTTATAGTTTTTTTTTTTTTTTTTTTTCAAGTTGTGTTTGTTAATTTCTTCGATCTCTTTGATTAGTAGTCCTTTATTTTTCTTATAAGTCATTGTGATTCTCTAGACAACTATGCATATATGAAGTACTTAGCATCTGTAAATGAATAAGAAAATATATATTACGTCGTACATATATGATACTACCGTGTACAAATGAGCACCAAGCTAAAAGAATTGAAATAGATGCACCAAATAAATGCACCAATTGTATGTGTGGTTGTACTTAGCTTGTAGGATATAGTTGCTTAATTTGTTCATTGACCCCTTAAAACTAAAGCAAATAAAAACCTTGTAAAACAAAGTCAATCACAAAAATTTCACAACTCAATAATATTAAATAAAGGGTGACATTTATTTTTTAAAGTTACAATAATTTACGTAACATTATTTTTTAAATCCATGTTCTATATATTCCAACAAACAAATTGGAAACCAAGGATACTTATACGAGAAGGAATAAAGGAACAAGAAATTTCCTAAATTTGAGGTTGTCAAGTCATTCATAGTAGAAAAATTATGGAGCATATGCAATATTCTTAACTCGAATACAAATACGTGATACCATGCTTGTTAACTAAGGTGAAGGAAATGTTTCAGAATAAGTGGATGCAATGTCGTACTCAATGCATTAAAGACAGCGGATAGCATATGAATAAAGTTTTTATGAGAACTTGCCCAAAAAATAAAAGAAAAGGAATGCTTGATGAGAAATCTAACCAATCCATCATTTTAATTATTAATTAGTTTAGTTATACCAAAAAATCCAAACTTATGAGCACAACTCATTGTATTAAGGGCCTACAAAATTAAATGTAAAAATTTGTTAAATTAAAAAAAAAAAATGAATAATGAGTATTATTAATATGATTTTATTATTTTTTATAATAATATGGTTTTAGGCTAAAAATCATTTTTAAAAGGTAAACCTAAAAGTTAACTATTCAATAATTACATACCCCTCAAATATACTTTGTACAATTCTAAATTAATTTACTTAGGGCATGTTCTGATTTACTGAACTGAATTGAACTGAACTGAAGTGATTGGAGCAAAACTGAACTGAATTGAACTAAAATTAAGCCGAAGAGAACAGACCCTTACTCTATATTCAATTACTTTGTATTATTTACAAATGTATATGTAGAGCATTTAGAATGAACTTTAAAAAATAAATTATCATTATTTCATTTACACATTTGTTTAATAATAATAATAATAATAATAATAATAATAATAATAATAATAATAATAATAATGGTTGTTTAGGAATTATATCATTTTACTTCATTTTTGAAAGTTATTGTATATTTAATTTTCTCACAAAACATACAAAATCTAGATTTTTTAACAATAAATTCCCGTATTCCAATGAATCAATTTATTTTGATATACTAATATAAATTTAATTATTATTACAATAAGTTATTCACTTGATTCTTGGAAAGAAAGGCATGACATAACATTTATCATTGCATAAAATAATAGTTTTTCTGCATATGAAATTTTTTGTTGAATATGGGAGAACTTATACTTCACCATTTTTATTATTGCATGAAAATAGTCTATTAAATGTTGATTTTTTTTTACCTTTTTATTTTTTATTTTATTTTTTTTATGGGTAAAGTGGGTGAATAGAGAAGTTTGAAGCAAATTTCTAGTGATAACTTTGTAGAAAAAAAAAAATTCTAACATGAGAAAGAAAAATATCTTATATTGATTATTACAAATGCTCATATTCAAACCGCACATAACATCTTTAACTTTTATAGTGTACTTACAAACCTAGACTTAGGTCCTGTTTCGATTTACTGAACTAAACTGAATTGAGCTAATTGAGGCTGAAGTGATCTGAACTGAAATGAATTATTTATAAGAGAAGGAAATTAAAAAGTGAATTGAATTGAATTGATTAGAGCTCAATTGAACTGAAATTAAGCTGAATAGAACATGATAACCTTATTAATTTTGTTTTATATAGTTAAACTCTTAAATAAAAAAAAAGGTACTCACTAATCTCTCAACCAAAAACTTTGTTGTCACAATTAATAGTACGAGTAGCAATTATCATCATTACTATTAAAAAAATTATTAAAAAATGTAAAAAAAATTCCCACGTTTTTCAGTTAGTCTACTTGATTGATTGGCCTATAAAAAACCAAGCATCCAATAACATTTCCAAAGACCCTAGTATGTGCCCATGTGGGACCCAATCCCACTTTCCAATTTCCATCTTATTACCAACATTCAAAAGTCACCCCACTCCAACCAATCTTGATTTGAGCACCCTTCTTCTTTTTTCTCTCTCTAAATGGCTTATTTCTAAACTATGCTAAACTCCATTGTTAGCTACTTCTCTTCCATCTCTCTCTCCGTTTTTTACCTCTTATTATACCATTAAATTTCTTATTATCATAACCTATTTTTTGTCTAAATTTTTTTTTTATTCTTTTAATAAGATGGGAAGTGGGCAATCTGGGCTGAGGTCCACTGGGAGAATTGGGCTGGGTGACTTGCCGGAAAGTTGTGTGGCGGTGATATTGGGCCAGTTAAGCCCACCTGAGATTTGCAGGCTTTCGGAGGTCAATTGGGCTTTTTATGAAGCCTCATTATCGGATTTTGTTTGGGAGACTAAGTTGCCGTCAAATTACGAGTTTCTTGTTCGGAAACTGTTTGGTGAAAGTCCCAAGAGATTTAGTAAGAGAGAGATTTTCTCTCGACTTTCTCGCTCTGTCAGATTTGATGCTGGAACTAAGGTAAACATTTGTTTATTTTTATTATTTTGTCGAGTTCGACTTTCGTTCAGACTAATAGTGTAATTTGAACTAGTAAGGTAATAAATGATCCAGTTCGGACGAGTTTTTTTATTGAGTTGGATTGTGGCTGTGTGCAGGAGATATGGTTGGAGAAAAATAATGGGAAGATGTGCATGGCGATTTCATGGAGAGGAATGACGATCACTGGAATAGATGATCGTAGATATTGGACTCATATTTCGACTCATGAATCCAGGTTAGAATTTGATTTTGTTTTGTTTTTGATTAGATTTATTATTTACGAATTACGATAATATTTCATAATTAGCACTGTTTAATTGGTTCATTCCATTTTTATACAGAAAGTTTCTAATTATGGACTTTGGATTATAATAATTTACTAAATTAATGTTTGATTACTTTGTTGCTATAATTAGTGTAACATGAAAACAAAACCCTATCAATGAATAGGCAAGATTAATTAGTAAAAGCCTGGTTGCACATTCACAACTGCTTTATGTACAGATCTCTAGTCTTGATCTAGAGCAAGCGCGAATTAGTGTTAGAGAAATGCATATTGTATTAAGCCAACTCCGGTGTGTTGGAGAGGACTACCGTCCTTGGTGATTCTGGGGCACCATATACCGACACAGGTGATGTTGCAAGAAGGCAACACTTTAAAGTCATTTTCTTAAGATAGAAAGAATTATAGTGTATTAGGTTAAACTAGTTAATGCTATGATTGATAATGTGAGGCAGATTTGGAGTTTTCTGGTTAATTTAAATAACAAATTAATTAATAGCCTAAACATGCTGATAGATATTATAGGATATTATAATATTTGTCGCAGAGTAGGATATATTTGTATATATTTGTGATATAGTTTGTATTCTTATCGTACTAGGTTTCCTAACAAGATTAGGACTAGTATTGTAACACTATATATATTATTCAATGGTACACACTCCAACCCAAGGAGTTTTCCCGAAATCTAACATGGTATCACAGCCTAGATTTTTTTAGGGTTCCACAAAATTTTTAATTTTCTAAAAAAATCCGATCCTTTCTTCCGCAACACTCTTCTTTCACGTGGTTATTCATCACCAAATTTTGCTACCTTCTTTGTCCTTCTTGCCGCAAGATTGACGATTGTTTGTTCCCAGTAGCAGCCTTTTGTTTTTTTTTTCCTTAATCAACAATGGCCAAAGAAGATGGACCACCTTCCCCACCTCCTCCTCCACCTTCCAACGACTATCACCCTGCTAATTCTATTAGCAATATCAAGAATGAGGTGCCTGAAATTCTTGATCGTGACAAAGGGAATTATGGTAGTTGGGTAGAACTCTTTGAGATTCATTGTCATTCCTGCAATGTTATCGACCATATAGATCCAAAATCACCTCGTCCTACGGACCTCACCACGGCGCAGTGGAACCGCCTTGACTCAATTGTGAAAAAGTGGATTTATAACACAATTTCTGCAGATTTACGAAGCACGGTGTTATACAAGAATGCTACGGCACAAGAAACTTGGGATAGGCTCGCTAATATTTTTCAAGACAATGGTGAAATTCGTGCTATTTATCTTGAGAATCAGTTTAACAATTTGTTTGTTGAGAATTTTCCAGATGTGTCTTCTTATTGTCAGAAATTGAAGGAATTAAAAGATCAACTTGCTAACGTTGGTCAACCCGTGTCCGAGAGAACCTTGGTGTTACGTCTTTGTGCCGGATTAATTGACTCGGACTATGATGGAGTGGCTCAGTCCATCACTCGATCAAATTCGACCTCTACCCGGATTTGATGAAGCAAGATCAAGAATTTTGTTAGAGGAGTCTCGAAAATCGGCAAAGGACAACTCCGGGCAAGCGTTTCTCACGCAAACAACCAACACCACCACCACCACCGCGGCAGCCGCCCAGCAGCAACCACCGCAACAGCAAGGCCGGGGTGGTGGTGGCGGAGGACGTGGCAGCAACAGTAAAGGCCGGGGTGGAAAACCCAAGGGAAAGGGCAGGGGCCGTGGCCAGACACAGCAGCAGCAATCGGCCCAAGCCCAGACCACCCCACCTAATCCGTCAGGCCCAACGCAGCAACAGTTATGGGCGAGCTTCCAGCAATGGGCCCAGCAGGCAACATGGGCCAGGCCGCCAGCACCTTTTCCTGTTCAGCAGCACCAACAGTCCATTCTTGGACAGCCTAGACCTCAGCAGGCCTATACGGCCCAATATGGGCAGCCCATGACTCCAACAGACTTGGCTTCTTCATTTTCCACAATGACACTTCCAAATCCCGACAATCAGTGGTACGTGGATTCGGGTGCCACATCTCATATGACAAATAACGCTGGTAATCTCTTACCCCTGTTTAATTTAAGCACTAAAAATCATATTTTAGTTGGTAATGGTCATCGTATTCCAGTAACTGGTTATGGTCATGGCTCCCTTCCCCATCCTAACACACCTCTTATCCTTCGTGATGTCCTCCTAGCACCCCAACTCATTAAGAACCTTATTTCAGTTCGTAAATTTACTACTGATAACTATGTGTCTATTGAGTTTGATCCTTTTGGTTTTTCTGTGAAGGATCTTCATACGGGGAGGCTAATAACGAGATGTGATAGTTCGGGAGATTTATATCCAGTCAGAACCACCAAGTCCACTCCATCAACCTGCCTTGCTACTACCCTCAATGCCGTTTCCCCTTCTACTTGGCATAGTCGTTTAGGACATCCTGGGGCTCAAGTTTTTAGCTTTCTTAAGTCTAAAAATCATATTTATTGTAATAAGGAGCATGTCTCCCATTTTTGCAATTCATGTCAATTAGGAAAACACACTCAACTTCCCTTTGATAATTCTAATAATACTACAGTTTGTGCTTTTGATATTATACATGCCGATTTATGGACTTCTCCTATTCGTAGTACTCAAGGTCACAAATATTATTTAGTTTTATTAGATGATCATACTCATTTTGTGTGGACCATTCCGTTAAAATACAAATCTCAAGCTTTTCACTCTTTTATCAATTTCCGAAAATATGTTGAAACCCAATTTGAACGTCAAATTAAAAGCTTTCAATGTGATCATGGTAGGGAATTTGATAATGACCCCTTTAAGCAGAAATGTATTGACCATGGGATGCTTTTTCGTTTTTCTTGTCCACACACTTCTTCACAAAATGGCAAAGCCGAGCGTATGATTCGTACTCTTAATAATATTAAGCGTACTATTCTTTTTCATGCGTCTCTTCCCCCTTCGTATTGGTTTTATGCTCTTGAAACGGCCACTTATCTCCTAAATATTTTGCCCACAAAAGCTCTTAAAAACAATACTCCTGCTTTTGCCTTGTTTGGAAAAACTCCTTCGTATGATCACATTCGTATCTTTGGGTGTCTATGTTTTCCTAATTTATCCGCAACAGCTCCACATAAACTAGCTCCTCGGTCTACACCATGTGTTTTCTTGGGCTATCCTATTGACCATAGAGGGTATAGATGTCTTGATCTCACCACAAATAAAATAATCATTTCCCGACATGTCACCTTTGATGAAGCGACTTTTCCTTTCCGAAATCTCGCTCAATTCCGAAGTAAGGATTATGATTTTTTAAGTGATGATGATACACCTTCACCCCATTTGTTGCACCCCTTACTCCATAGCCCGCAACAAACCAACCCAAACACACAAGGCCCAACTGCCAATCCTGTCAGCCCACAAATCTCCCCTATCCAACATCCCACACACGGCCCACCTGCCCAGCAGCCCAGCCTCGTGTCACCTGCCCACCAGCCCAGACACACGCCTGTCCAGCAGGCTACTCCGCAGGCTGGCTGCGGCAGCCCAGTCCCAGCCGCGAGTAGCCCGCGGACCCCACTGCCCTCACCTCCCACGGCCAGCAACCCCGGCCCAGCCACAGCAGCCTACTCTCCGCCACCGATGCGTGGCGTTCCTCCCATACAACCAACTCGGCCACCACCTCCCTCGCCCCGGGTCACCCGTAGTCAACGGGGTATTTTTAAACCCAACCCGAAATATTGTAACCTTACAGTTCAACCTTCGGGTCCCACTCTTCATAAATCACCCCTTCCAAAGTCCTATAAACAAGCTTTAAATGACCATAATTGGAATGTGGCGATGAATGATGAATATGGTGCTTTAATTAAGACAGGGACATGGGAATTGGTGCCTAGGCCTGCGGGGGTGAATGTTGTTAATTGCATGTGGCTATTTAAACATAAATACAAGTCTAATGGTGACCTTGAAAGGCACAAAGCTCGTCTTGTATGTGATGGCAGGTCGCAGGAAATTGGTGTGGATTGTGATGAGACTTTCAGTCCGGTAGTTAAACCGGCCACTATTCGTACTGTTCTCAGTTTAGCTATGGCTAAAAAGTGGTCGATACATCAATTAGATGTCAAAAATGCATTTTTACATGGTGACTTGCAGGAAACTGTTTATATGCGCCAACCTCCGGGTTTTATTGATCAGAAAGCACCCACTCATGTTTGTCGACTCCGCAAGGCTCTCTATGGTTTGAAACAAGCTCCCAGAGCTTGGTACCAACGCTTTGCAAATTTTCTCATCAAATTGGGTTTTGTCATCTCTCAGAGTGACAACTCTCTATTTATTTTTCGACAGGGTGATGATATGGCATATTTGCTTCTATATGTTGATGATATTATATTAACTACCTCTTCTGACAAGTTGCGTGCAGGGATCATATCTCAGTTACAAACTGAGTTCCCTATGACTGATTTGGGTCCGTTGAGTTATTTTTTAGGGATAGCGGTAACCCGTACTCCCTCTTATTTGCTACTTTCACAGGAAAAGTATGCACATGAGATTTTAGAGCGTGCAGGTATGGGCTCATGCAAGCCTGCAGCTACTCCAGTTGACACTAAGTCAAAACTTAGTGCAGATGCAGGACCACCATTTCGGGATCCGACTTTGTATCGTAGTTTAGCAGGTGCTCTTCAGTACCTCACTTTCACTAGGCCAGATATTGCCTATGCGGTACAACAGGTGTGTCTTTTTATGCATGATCCTCGGGAACCTCACTTTGAGGCATTGAAACGCATTCTGCGTTATGTTCAGGGTACCATTGATCACGGCTTACATTTATATCCGACTGTTTCTCATCGACTTATTACTTACACTGACGCTGACTGGGGAGGTTGTCCCGATACCCGACGTTCCACATCGGGCTATTGTTGTTTCCTTGGGGACAACCTCGTGTCTTGGTCATCTAAGCGTCAGCATACTTTGTCTAAGTCGAGTGCAGAAGCAGAATATCGAGGCGTCGCGAATGTTGTCTCAGAGGCATGTTGGCTTCGTAATCTTTTACTTGAGTTACATTGTCCTCTACGGCAGGCTACTATTGTTTATTGTGATAATGTCAGTGCTATCTACCTTTCTGGCAACCCGGTACAACACCAACGCACCAAACATGTGGAGATGGATATTCATTTTGTTCGAGAAAAGGTCGCTTTGGGACAAGTTCGGGTTTTGCATGTTCCTACTAGATATCAGTTTGCAGACATTTTCACCAAAGGCCTACCACGAGATTTATTTCTGGAATTTAGGTCCAGTCTTAGCGTTCGCCCTCCTCCCGCTACGACTGCGGGGGTGTGATAGATATTATAGGATATTATAATATTTGTCGCAGAGTAGGATATATTTGTATATATTTGTGATATAGTTTGTATTCTTATCGTACTAGGTTTCCTAACAAGATTAGGACTAGTATTGTAACACTATATATATTATTCAATGGTACACACTCCAACCCAAGGAGTTTTCCCGAAATCTAACACATGCGATGTGATATTTTTCTGTATCCATACGAGTGTTGATCGATTTATCAAACTTTGAAAATAATGTTAGCTGTATTTACAAAAATCATGAATAAATGTCCATAAATCTTTTCTTGTGAAGCAAATTAAAACAAATACAAGAGGCTACAAGCTAAGCTCATATTATATGAACTATGACGTGAGCGTGCACAAAAAGTTTTAAGGGTCGTATTCAAGATTTGAACTTTTTGGCTGGCTCTGAGTGTGCAAGAAAAGATATTTCCTTAATTCATGGACCAAAATTATTTGTATGAAATCATAGTGGTTGTATGAACGGGAAACATGAAATTAGTGACAGTTATAAGTGCTACTCGTAGCCAATGAAAGGAATAAAAGGGATGCAAAAACAGAATTGTATCAACAGAACAACAAAATGATGTAGGGTGTAGTTTGATGCTCATAGTTAAAATTTACAAAATTTACCTTTCTAATCCATTCTTATAACTGTTTTTTTCCCTTTCGAAGCTGATTTAATTTGTGATTTTGTGCAGTGCATAAATAGTTTGTAATATGAGACTTTATTAGTGAGTTCTGTAGGCATTATTATTACTTGGTATGCATTTGACAATTTTCATGTTTTGTGTGATCATCTGTTTATATTGAAAGAAAATATGAACTAAATTAATTTATGATTATATGAATACTATATGATTTATTTGCAGCTTACATACTAGATCTGAAGCTCTAATTTTCTTGCTTAACTTAATCCATGTTTGAAAGTCAATGTCATCAAAATAAGTTACAATATCAACCTATATGAGATCACACATGTATAGTAAATTAGTAATATATATGATAGTAGATCAACTAAATTGGACTTTTCTTGGTTATTTAGCTTTGGGAATTGGTCTGCTTCCTGATCTTGCAACCTTATTAGTTTAAGTAAGTATCAGGTCCCACAACTGCATTAACAAAGGAAGCATTGTAGTCATGTTGTAGGCATCTAATAATTGCTGATTTTCTTTCAATTTTTTTTTTTTTATTAATTAACGTGTTTAGCGATTTAACTGTCAATTTGATCACCAATACACGCTGTTCTTTGATTACCATTGGCTGCCTTGTGTAGTTTTCTTCATGTATATATACGTATTAGCTTGTGTTTTCTTCATCTTCTTACGCAATTAGATCCTTAAATATCTTAGACTTTTCATGATTACATTGCTTGCAAGCTAAACTTAGGCGTTGACCCCTGTTCCTTCAATTAGTAAATTAATTCTAACATCTGAAAAAAAAAAAAAAAAAAAGCGTATGAGCTTGTTTGGTAGACGACTAATAACGGCAGTAATAGAATTAGATTTGTATCTTATATCTAGTTTTACATTTCATTTAATTCATGATAAAGAAAGTCCGTCCCCAAACACGTGTTTCTCTTCATGTATAACAAATACCATCTAATATTATTATCATCTGGTAGCTAGTAGGATATGGGACTAATGGGAATTGGGAGTAATAGCGGACAACCATTGCATATAGATGTAATGGTAAATTGCATTTAGTCTCTTTGAGTTTTTATCAAAGCTGGGGTGAGCTTATAAGGCAGCATATGCCTTACCCCTTGCGTTGCCCACCTTGGAGGGGTGTCTTTAGAGGCATTGGGGTTAATGTTGATCTTGATGCATAGATACATATCCTCTTGAGTGGCTTAGGATTCAGAAAAAAGGAAAAACTATAACTACTGATTGAGAATTTCTTGTGTCGTGTGTAGATTCCAAGCGATTGCATACCTAAAGCAAGTATGGTGGTTGGAGGTGGGAGGGGAACTGGAGTTCAATTTCCCTGCTGGTACATACAGCCTGTTTTTCAGACTTCAGTTAGGCAAACCCTCCAAAAGATTTGGTCGACGAATTTGCAACACAGAGGGAGTGCATGGCTGGGACAGAAAGCCAGTTAGGTTTAAATTGTCAGGCTCAAATGGCCAGGATGCCGTCTCCCAGTGTTACTTAAAGCCAGCTGGGAACTGGCTTAATTACCATGCCGGGGATTTTACAGTTGAGAATCACCATACTCCTATGAAGATCAAGTTCTCCTTGGCTCAAATTGATTGTACACACACCAAAGGGGGGCTTTGCTTGGACTCTGTAGTTATATACCCTAGTGAATTAGCAGACCGTATGCAGCAGTCTCAGCTTTTATAGTTCACTCTTAGTCTAAGGCCGGAGGTTTTGTAGATGATAGAAATCTGTTGGAAACTGGGAGTGATAGAACTATTCATTTGTTAGTTTTGTCATAATGTCATATGTATGCTATAGGTTTATAGCTTGATATTATTTTTTCAGTATTACAGATGCTGGCTTATATAATACTATGTAAAACTCTATATTAAACATTCAAAAGAAAAAAATTGAATGATTTGTTGTACATGAGGGCAGACCTGTATTTTGCTCCCTCCATTTTCCAGGAACATAGATAGGTCAGAATAGAAAATATTGCCCAAGCTTCAGAATGTAAGATGAGCTTCTACTCTTTAGAGATTACTGATCAAATAATCTTCAGCACTCTTTAGAGATGCCTGATCAAATAATCTTCAGCTTCTACCGTTTACAGCCGGGTATGCTCTGTTAGAAATGCCGAAGCTCAACATTTTTGGCATGGAGACAGTCTTCTTCTTCTTCTTCTTCTTCTTCTTCTTCTGCTTGAACACCTTAATCCCATAAGTGGGGTCGGTTACATGAACCAACACGAGGACTTCTCTGGAGGTCATCCATCCCAGTACTACTCTTAATCATTGTGGCTCATGTCAAGTGATGTGACAAAGTTTGACACGGAGACACTGTCCTAACAATAAACACTAGTGCAGGACATAATATACATGAACATATATCTGATTTAACATGTGCAGTTCATGTTACAAACAATAAGACGCATAGCAATATTTTCCCCGCATTGATATATATTTGTGTTTATGCTTCTGATGGTGTTCTTTACCTCTACCAGTGCCAAAACTGATTTTAGTACAGAGTGAGTACTAGAGATTACTTGCTGTTTTTTTTTTTCTTCTTACAACTTGAGCTTAGAGATCAAATTTATCAAGTAACTCCACCTGACATGATATACAAGTAACCATTTACAGAGTACAAGAACAAAATACAATATAAAGTAGCAGACTAGCAGTATCAAAACTCCAAAGGCAAATACAAAAAAAATCCCTACAATTTTTTCTTTAGATATCCACTGTATTATCATCTTCCTCCTAATGAGGTTTCCTGATGAATAGGATTGTTTAAATTGAATGTCTGCTTGATCTCTTCAAGGGACTTTCCTCTTATAATACCTGCCACCACCTTGCTTGTCAAATCTTCCAAGCCTTTGATTTTCAGATTATGCGCGGCCTAATAGATGTTTCAATGAACAAGTTAGAATTTGTAACACTATAACAGGCTACCATATTTATCACAACTCTTTACCTCAATTCTAAATAACTGCTGTTTTTGTCTTTTGATGTCAAAATTTGACAGTAATATTTTTCTTCAAATACAATGACATTTAATGTAAGTTTTCCTATATACGAATCTGGCAACATAATTTACCAACAGAATTTTGATCTCGAAACCACATACATACCAGAATGAGATCAAAGAAAGCAGCCTGATCAACTCGGAAGAGATGAAGTGCCCATTCTATGAGAGGATCATCATTGTTTTCTACAGCACTCGGGTTATCAAGGCACTTGTTGAAGTAGTCAATGACTAATGACAATGTCTTACCATTTACCTCTGAAACCGAAACAACTTCTATCATGGATTTTATGGTCTCTGATTGCATTGCTGCTACTTCTTCCACTTCAAAGGTCTTTCCATCTGAGCTCCTTAGCTTAATCTCTCTTATTGCTCGTAGACGACGAAGACATGTTGTTGGGTGTCTAGGATGTTAATTGTTCAACATGATTTGCTAACTATGATGCATACATAAAAGGTCATAAGGGAGACTTAGGCAAGGAACACTATATTGAATTGGTACATAAAATATCAATGGGACTTGGTAAAGTTAAAAGCTGTATACAGTATGTCAGTATGTATGATATTCCTCTAAAGATGAACATATTTTTTGGGGGGAGAAAGGTAAAAGCATTTTTTGCTTATTGGTTGTCTGACCATTGAGTGTTTAATCTGCTTATAAATTTATAATAAAGTTTATTTTCTAGTGAATTCGTTATTGGCTATTGACTTAATTATGCAAAATGATCTTTAAGGACATTAGCATTTATAATACGAAGTTTATGATCACGTACTCTTTATAAATATATAAATACATTACTCCGTATTAAATTGTTACTATTGCTCCTAACAATTTAATAAGGAGTAGTGATCAATACGAGTATTACATTAATAATACATAATAAATACAATAATCTGTATTTATTACTAATACACCATAATTACTTTGTATGAATTACTGCAAGATATAGCTACGGAGTGATTATTATCAATCGCTGTTTTTAATTAAAGTAATCATCGCAGATAAAATAATACGAGTATTTTATTATCATTGCAAAATTCAAAATCAAAAGCTAATTTGACTATTTTCTTTTACTATTAATATTAATATTTATCTTAAAATCAATTTTTCAGTCAATCAAAAATGCTATTATTAACCCATTCTACTTGACCACGTGAAAAAAATGTCGAACTTAAGACTATCAAAATATCTTTTTTAAAAAAATATCAAAAAGTCATTTAGTAGTATCAAACAAGGCCATAATTGAATAATTATAATTAGAAATTTCAACATTTAAATTAAAGTTTGGTAAAATAAAAAAGGAATTTGGAATCTATATGGGTTTAGCTCAATCCAAGATAGGAGTATAATTGTTTTCTTAGTTTGGGCTTTGATTTAGGAAGTGAACCCAACATCCCATCTATTCCTTATCTTGTCTTGCTAAAAAAAAATTGATATCTCATTTGATATATGTAATGGATTGTAATCTATTGTGATTATACTAATATGTAGAGTTTTAAGGTCACTAAATCAAGCCTGATTTTAAGCCCATATAAAAAATAGAATTAAAAACTAGTACATTATTAATTTTTTTTCTAGGTAGTTTTAATAAACCTATTGAGATTATTGAGTATCATAAAAGATTTCTCATTTTTGACAGCCTCAGAATGAGATTTCATTAAATGTTACCTACATCCTCTGTGATATGTTACCAAAACTAGGTTAAACTATATCATGTGACAGGATCAAGTCAATTATGAAGAGATTTTCTATGGTTTAATTCTTAAAATCATAACTGTTAAAAGTTATTGTAATTTCTTTCCTTAAGTGAAGGTCAATTATCACTCATTTTGTCCTCAATTAATTGTTTTATAATCCATTTGTTTCAAAATAATTGATACATTTAGCATCAAATGAAAGTCAAATGCATTCAACAAATACTCCCTACGTCTTTTTTATTTGCACACAACATTTCTCCTGACATGTATGTCAATGCAAAACTTTGACCTTTATTTTCATTAAATATCAATAAGTATAACAATTGGCATAGTTAAACTTGACATATGCATGCCAATACATTAGTTTGACCTTTATTATATGATTAAATATTAATAAATAAAAATTTAAAATAAGTTGATATTATGAAACCTTATATTAATAACTATTTAACAATATATTTTATGATAGAATTTGTTTTTAATACGTTGCTGATAAGGTATGGTCAAGGTTGATATATGAACAGTGAAATAAAGTCAAATGTATCAATTACTTAGTTACAGAGGGAGTAATAGACTAATATACGGACAATTATTATTGGATAGAGGGAGTAACGTTTTTTTAATTTCTTTAACTCCCTCCACATTTTCCACCCTACTACCTCCTCTCCCCCACCCAATCCCTTCTCCTCTCTATAAAAAGAGTGTCATTTCTCTAGCCTAATACCTCTCATCCTTCTCTTCTAATTGTCTCTAAAATTAAGCTTCTTATTAAAACAATATTTTCTTTTAATCAAATTAATCTAATGGCTTCACCAAAAAACACAAACAACAACATTCTTGAAGAAGAAAATGAGCCACGAGATGTTGAAATGTTGTGTGACTCATCTTCTTCTTCTGATACTGATTATGATGGGCTTACTGATGCTGATGTTATGCTTAGCGACTTGGAAGAGACAGAAAATAAGGATGGTACTATTAAGGTATAAATTAAACTACACCCTTCTTATTCAATAACTAGCAAAAATCATTAAAATTTTGTTATGTGCATTAATCTATTTTATTATTGCATCCTTCATACAATGACACACTTCATAGAAAATCATGCTTTTTATGTTTTAACAAATAGTTTTAATTTGTTGATACATCTTATTTTTAATGCATAGAAAATTGAATGTTGATTAACAAATTTATTTATGGTTTTTTATTTTTTTTTATTTTTTTTTTTATTATTTTTTTTTTCTATGACATCTTATCAACATTGATGTATTAAATTTTGCCTCATTTTTCTGTTACACAATGTTTAATCAAATCAATTCCCATTTCAAAGAAAAATGCACCCTTTCACAATTTTGTATGGATTACTAAAAAGTTGGAAATTCACAATTAAGGGCCCTTGAGGCTTGTATGATATGTTTGTAATTTCAATTTTTTGGTTTTTAAAAATCATAACATAAGAGTCAAAATTAGTCAAACTCATTATAATTATCATGATTTTGACATCTGTCAACAATAAATGAAAAATCACGTTCGACATCACTGTGGTTTTTGATTTTTTTATTTTAATTTGAAAGTTATATATATTTAACAAAATAAAAATTAGTCAAATTAATTAAAATCATAATTACTTTTAAAACTAATAACAAAAATGTCAAAACAATTTTTTCTGGTTTTCTTTTTATTAGTTTAAAAAAATAATCTGAAAAATTAAATACAAAAAACAAAAACAAAAACAAATAAGCCCTTACGACACACAAATAAATAAATAAATAAATACTTGAGTTTATATTTGAGTCCTAAATAACTGTGTACGACACTTGCGACATAAAATACCCACGTCTAGAGGTGTCAATTTAGGTGTTTGGGTCGGGTTTATTAAAGTCGGGTCGGGTCGTGTCAAATCAGGTCTCTTTTAAAGTCGGGTTGTGTTCAACAAGTCGATATCTGAGGTTAACTTTTTTTTCGGGTTGATTTCAAGTCGAATTAGACTGTAGGTTTTTGACACCTCTACGACCTTGTCTACAAGATTAGTCAAAATCGAGTCGCATAGTATTGGACCCTTAATAGCGTAGATCGAGACTACATCTGACAAATTAGAGAGAAATAGAATATAATGGCTTTTGTATTGCTTGTTTATTATTCATCAATAGGTTGAGTATTTATACAAAACCTAAGAACATAAGATAGGAAACAATCTTCCTAAAAGATATACTTAAATAATATCTTAACATATAATAAACCTAAATATATTATTCTCCTAATAAGATCAATACGGAAAATATATCACACATATATTTTCCGATATTATCTCTAACACCCTCCCGCAATCGTAACGGCAGTAACACGAACGTTGCGATTGGAAATTCTTCAAATTGTTGAAGCCGAGATGCACACTTCTTGTGATGTCGCCTTCAATTTTTTTTTCCTTTTCTTCAATGATGAGAACGTTCATCTTTTCGAACTCATCTGTCATCAATCAAACAGGAATGTCATTCTTTTCGAACCTGCAAATATAACAATTTTTGGTTTTTCCAGAGCAAAACCGAGCTCCAATCAAATATTGGTTTTTCAGAGTAAACCACACTCAAATTTCTTATTGGTCTTTCAGAGTAAACCACACTCAAATTTCTCATTGGTCTTTCAGAGTAAACCACACTCAAATTTCTTATTGGTTTTTCAGAGTAAACCACACTCAAATCTATTATTGGTCTTTCAGAGTAAACCATACTCAAATCTCTTATTGGTTTTTCTGAGTAAAACCAAACTCATATCCAAATGAGCAAAATCATGCTCGAATAAACTCACAAAAAAAAGAAAAAAAAATTGCACAGCGGAATTTTTGGGTAAAATTTATGAATCCCGCCGGTGAGTTTAGTTTTCTAACCCACCGGCAGGGGGGAAATTTTTGTGAATGGCCCCAAGATTTAACCTGCTCTTGATACCATGACAATATTAAGAGAATTAGAAGAATTTAGAAATTATATTTCTTGATCAAAACCATCGACCAACATGAATATATTTTCCGTATTGATCTCTAACAACATCTTATTTTTGTGACGGGGTATGTCTTTTTGAGAGTGTGTTTAGAGATTTTTCTTACACCTTTTGAGCATCTTTGACGCTTTTGGATCTAGGATTTGCATTTCGAGGTAAGTAATAACTTTGACAATTTTGAATTGAATGGGGAAATTTGCATTATATGGCCATGTTTGACACTTTAAATTGGGGGATCAAGACTATAAATATTTGTTTCTGTGGTAGAATTAATAATTTTGAGTGTCTAGAGATTGGACTTAAACAACTTTTGCTCTTTTAGATTTAGATCTTCCCGTCAAAAAAAAAAAAAAAAAAAAAAAAAAAAGATTTAGATCTAGGGTTTGCAATTTGGGGGAAAGGAATAAATTAGACAAGTTTTTTTTTTTTTATCAAATTAGTGGGGAATTTACATAAATTGGCCATGTTCAACACTTAGACATAAAACTCAACCAGTTGAAGCTCAGGATCGGTTTATATACTCTATATCACACGAGTACCAAAAATCGAGTCTTTTAGTGTATGTTGTCTAGACCCTTTAGGTTCCTTCTTGAATCTGATCAAGACTATATAGTTTTTTTTTTTTTTTTTTTTTTTTTTTTTTGAGTAATGGTGAAGAGGTTTATATTAGTGTGTCTTAAATTTGGAATTACACAGTTCGAGTATAATAGATGCTTATGGACTTAGGATTAGCATATTTAGTAAAGGAAAGGCTAGGATGAATGATTATAAGATTTATAACATGATAATCACTCATGGAAGTCTTTTATCATGTTGTTCTGTGGCTTGGTAGTAGCATAACAGTCCTGTGAACTTGTAAATGAAACGCGGAGTATAGTTTAAACAATATCCTTTTTCGAATAAATAGCTTTTAGTAACATGGTGCAAGGTGCAACAACAGCAACAATTGTGATTTTGTGAGTCAAAAATGTTAACAGGAGTACAGGACTACAGGTTAAGTTGATGTACATTTATGTGTGTAGTAATACACAGTATATGGAATGATCAGTTTGGATTAGGTGTTAAATTATGTGACTTAATCTTTGAAATAGTTTAACAAATTTCAAATTAAGTATCAATGGTAAATGATTTGTTTCCCTAATTAATATACGCGTGGATGCACGTGCTTCATACACGCTATCACGTACTGCTTCAACTAATAGTGATTAGTCTAATTTTAGCATGGAAGATTACCTAGGAGAATCAAACTAAATTTCATTGACAAAAAGATATTGTGGTTTAGAACAGGACAACTTTCTCTGATCTTTGGTTTCTTAGATTTATAATTCTAACTGTAATCATTTTTATTATGATGCTCAGAAACCTTATGAAGTCTTGAGCCAAGCTGAAATTCATGAACGTCAAGAACTTGCCATCGCGAGTATTTGTGACATACTTTCGATTCCAAGGGCTGAAGCTGCTATCCTGCTGCTTCATTATAGCTGGTAAAGTCCTATTATAATGGTTTATTCTCTCTAATTTCTTACAGCTTTAATATAATTAGACTTGGCCAATTTCACTTATATTTTAAAGCAGTGGAGGCAATTTTTATAGTCCAGTGTTACAGCTTACTTGCTTATTCTAAAAGGCAATTTCTCATTTCAACATAGCATACTGCTTATACTGATTCATTCTGTGTTATTTTTTGTATTTTTTTTTTTTTTTTTTGGGGGGGGGGGGGGGGGGGGGAGTTAGATCAGAATTGAGGAAAAATCACTGATATCTTCTGATTGAACAGGAATGTTAGCATTATACCTGATAAATGGTTTTCAGATGGGCAGAAGCTCCGTGATAAACTTGGTCTTATAGACGTTTCCTTTGATGGAGCTGGATCATCTAATACAAAGGATGTAAGTTACTTTTTGATGTAAAAATGTTTACTTAACCTGTATATTATGTGTTATAGACTATATCAGTGTGTCAAAATTTCCAGAGTCTATGTAAGGTTGTCATTGTTGAAAACCTCCTAACGAGCTTGAGTTTTGTTGGACAGCTTACTTGTGGGATTTGCTTGGGAAAATTTCCTCCGGAGCTGGTTGCTGGTCCTGCTTGTGGGCATTTATTCTGTAATACTTGCTGGGCAGGTCAGTTCTGATGCAATACATATATTAGCAAAATTAATTCACGATTATATTTACATAAATCTAATAATAACATAAATTTCTATGATGATAATTTTCATGTGTATTTCTATCATTATAATCCTTAGGTCCAAGGCATGAAGGCATCAGCTGATTTTTTCAATTTATAGTGATCTTAAACATATTCCATCAACTTGTGTTTCCTTTTCTCGTGTAGGTTATATTGAGAAGTCACTCGAAGACCCTGTGCCACCCCTATTGTTACGATGTCCTGATACTTCTTGCAGAGCTGCCGTTGGTCAAGATATGATTAACATGCTGGCTTCTAAAGATGACAAGGAGAAATATGCACATGTATTTATGAAATCCTATATCGAGTACAACTTAAAGGTCCATTAGATTTCTGTGCTGCTTAAATAATCTTAAACATGCATCCTCTTTGGTTCATTTCATGATTTATTTTGCTGTCAGAAAGATCCTGAGACCCTTATGTCTGAATGTCTGATAGTTTTTTTGTAAAAAAAAATTGTGTGATTGTGTGTTTCTAATCGCTTCAATGAAACATGTAAAGGCTAATTGGTGTCCCCGTCCTGGATGTAAGTATGCTTTGATTCTTCTTATCGGTGATAACCACCCCAAGGTGACTTGTAAGTGCACCCATACCTTCTGCTGGAAGGTGAGACTTTAGTTTTTTTTCACTGTTTTCTAGTAAACTATAGAAGATTTATTCATGGAATATATAGTTAAACAGGGAAAGAAACATGTGTATCGATTAATGCCCTTATCGATAGACTTGATTCTTAGTAATCTCTGAAGAGCAGAGTTTGGTTGTGTTAGTTACAGAGTTTTCCTTTTTACAGTGTTCCAAGGAAGCTCACCAGCCGATTGCCTGTTCAACTTATTGTAACTGGACTATGGAATGCGTCGTGCAGAGTGAAAACTTGTATGATATCATCCCTGTGACTCTTGGAATTTAAGGGCCTCTTTTCTTCAGCTAATTCAAACAATATTCTGTAATACGGCGTTTTTGATGATCAGTAATTCCATAAAACAAATACACTGTTGAATCAGCTTAAATCTGTTTGATACTTTGATCAGTAAAATCTTTGTTAGTCAGTAGAGTAACAATCAGTTTCAGTTAAAGAATACATGAACTGAACGCTGCAATTATTCTTGATGTTACTAATCCTGATCTCATTCCTTGGAACACAATTGATTCTATGTTTATAGTAATATCAAGTATAGTACTTATTGTAGGTGCTTTGTCGCATCTGTCGATGATATTGTAGTTTACCTGCAATTTTTCCTTTGTCTGATGAGTTTATGATAAACTTCTGTTTTACAGTAAGTCAATCACAAACATGAATGGGTGCCCAAGCTGCTGGTATTCCTTTGAAATGTCTGGATCTCATAAGCATATGCAATGCCCATCGTGTGAATATCACTTTTGCAAGTAAATTCTTGACATTTATATCACATATTTGATTCCTTTGATCTATATTTTTCTCCATCATGCATTCATTATGTTAATATTACTTTCAGGCTGTGCCGTGCATCTTGGCTGGATAATGGTTCATGGAATGGTGACGAGTTCAAACACACATGCTCTAAGGGGAAACAGAAAGTAGAGGTGAGTGCTCTTTTCATTCCTCACTGAAGAACTTTTAGCTAGAGATTACTTATTTTTATAACAGGCTGTTATTAAGAGCCATTTTATCCTTCCTGATCTTATAGAATGATGATAGAGAAGAGAAAGCACGGATAGCCCAGGATAGCCTTAAAAAGTATAATAATAGCTACAATCATTGGATGGCTACTGAAATGGTAATTAACTAACTATAGCGCATATACCATTTCTTGAAGTCTTTTCTTCAGCTTAAACTTAGTTTAGAAGTAAACTGGCAGTGTTCAGAGAGTAACCCTGTATTCTTTGGCTCTCCTTGCAGCACTTAGAAGCGGCTAGGCAAGAGCTTTATAAGCTAAAAAATGGCCAGGTGAGACTTTACAAATTTTGTATGTTGTACTTTCATTAGCTTGCGAAAATTGTTGTCCACTATTACTCTTTTTCTGAAATTTAACATTTTAAGTATGATTTTGTACATTTAATGTTGCATTATTCCATGTAATCAACACTCAAGTATTACAGATTTTGATTCAACACAAAATATATAAGCATTTTCTTGATAAAAATAACTATTTCCTCAAAATTTTGATAGATATGAAGTCTCATCTTTATAAAATTTGCAGCTCAAAGCAATAGCTGAAAAAACAGGCCTAACTGAAGCAGAACTTAGCTTTTATAATGATGCATGGATGCAGGTGAATCCCAGTACTATTATTAAGAAACATTACAATGGAGAAATCATAATATGACATTTACCTTCTTTCTTTTTCCTTTTCTCTTGCAAACAGATTGCAGATTGTAAGCGAGTCATTAAGTGGACTCATGTTGCTGAGTACTACATACCACCCTTTGAAACGAACAGAAGAAACCTCATACAGTTTATTATGAGTATGCTGCTTATTTCTGATATAATATCAACTACAAAATAAGTTTTACTTCCTTTAGTTTAATCATCTTAGATAATCTTCTGCAGGGCATGCTGAATTTGTTGTGGTACAGCTTTATCAGGTTGAAGCTCAGCTGACAGCAGTACTCAATATGGAAAAACTGCCACCTCAGTTCTCAGAGATTCGTGATCGCCTGTGTTTGAAGACAGGGTAATTACATGCTTATTAGCCTAGTTCAATCATCTACATGAATATATTCTAATTCAGATTTTTTGTTACATTCAGAGTTATTAACATATTGTGACTTGACTCATGCAGTGTGGCTCGAAACTACTTTGACAACATGGTGTGGATCATAGAGAACAGGATTAAGGATCTGAAGACTCTTCGCGATCTGATGGGCATTAAGAGTCTGGAACAAGGAATTATTACTACAACAGCTGCTAGTATTGAAGAGACTCCTGAACAGCCAGTCCACAAGAATTGTGAGCATTGTCAGTTTCCAAAGAATGGTCCTGTTGGTTTCCTTTGTGATATGTGTTATCATTAGATCTATTTCTCTTTTGTGTTGGCAAAACAATTACATGGCCAAACCTTTCTTTAATTTGCTTGGAATTGTGATGATTTCATACCATAATTCCTAGAAGAATAATTTCTGGAAGACTATTTATTTGTGTTGGTGAATTGCAACAAGACTAGGTTGCAAGTTTGGAAACTTCATTATTATCTTTGATATTGTGGAAGCTATGTTGTTTTGGGCTGTGCTTTACTATAAAGTGATACGCATCTATCTAAAGAAATTTATTTTCTAATTCGCATGTCTAATATAGACTTGGTTGTACTTGAATTAAATACAAGTACAACCGAACTAACTTGTGAATGTCTCAGGTACATTTTAGTGTTTTAAGTAATTAGAAAAAACCTTTTATAACATAAACTTTGTCTCGGTTCATAGTTACATTTAATACGGTGTATATAAGAAATTAGAAAGTTTTAGACCTGGGTACTTGAAGGGTGGGCAAAGAGCATCAAGTAGGCATCTTTGTAAGGCCCTTTTTTGTTAAGGGAATTTGGCAAAGGGATATATAAGAAATGAAAAGACTTTGTACGAAGTATTAGGTTTTCATGTTTTGTTCCGTTAATGAGATGACATTTAAAGCAGAATTAAGGAACAAAGGGAAATGAAACCCTTCACAAATATCCGGGCTCTTTTCCTTCCAAAATTAAAAGAATTGATAGGATGGTAAAAATTAAAAGTTGTCAATTAAAGTTCCTTTCTTTATCTTTCATTTTTTTTTCATTAGACCAAATAACAAAAAAAATAAAAATAGATAAGTAAATAAATCTTTCACTTTTCATCCCTTCATTTTACTTCAGATTTCTTCCCTTCAAAAATGGTTATTATAAATTTATAGCAAACAAAATGTTCGCAGCCAAAACTTGTGTGGCTTCCAAAATTCCAAGAGTACTATAAATGTTGGATCATTTTTTAACTTGCTAATTGTTATGGATACATATTAGGCGTCTGGGCAAGATCTCATAGGTATTGAACTTATTACTTGATTTGGATATATATTCATTCACATAAATAACCGTATGCGTCTATTAGTAAAATATTTCGATCAAATTAGAACACTTAAAAAATAAGAGTAAGTACAAAACATTAAACATGTAATGGTTTTTTATTTGCTCATTTAAACTTTTGAAATGACCAATAGACCGAACAAGTAGATAAAATATTTTAGAATGCACCTAATAGGCTAATAGCGTTATAAAAGATCCGGGATTAAGTATAGTGCATGATGTGTTGGACATACAGGGAAATAGAAAATGCTGAAAAGTAATTACAGTAGTGATTAGTGAATAAAAAGCATAATCAACTACTTAACAAATATTATTAATATATGATTGTGGAGTACGTACCTTTTTGAAAGAGAGATCAATTGAATGTGAATATGTCTAAATAGTGTCTAATCGAAAGAAAAAAGGACGGACTAAAAGAAATTCTAGGAAAGAAAGTGAAAAAAGATTATTGTCGTACATGAAGTCATGAAGAGAGTTATTTAAGCTAATGATATTATTGAAGTAATCTACTTTTGTAATTCTGGTGAAAGCTAAGCTAAGCTAAGCTAATTAAGCTACTAATTTCCAAGTAACTTTGTTGATATCTACTGGAATTAGCCTTATTTTTATAAGAAGCTCATAATTACTCTTAGCTTGGAAGTTTATCTCATGCATTTAGAACCTGTAATTAAACCATATTTTAAAAATCAAATATTGTTTTTGTTATTTGTTGAAACTAGTTAAATTTAATTTTAACCGGTGTGATCATGATTAAGAGTTTTGAATTTCAGACAAGATCATTTTAGTCCGACTTTGGTTGAATTGATTTTCTTATGCTATAAGATGAGATATTGTTCCCAAAAAAAAAAAAGTTGAGAAACTAGCTTAGCTGAATTTGCCCTCATCACTCAATAGTCCATATAATCATCTATCTATCTATTAATTAATTATTAATTAATAACTTATACTAAAAGCGAATAATCAATGACACTTGTCATTATCTTGTGAAATATTTTCCCGCCTTCTTTGCTTTTTTTTTTTTTTTTTTTTTTGGCAATACCCAAATGAAATATTTCTGCATATCTTTTATATACTTTATATTTTGTAACATTATTGTCAAATATATTTCACAATCGTGCATTGCACGGGATTTCATTTGGGTATTGCAAAAAAAAAAAAAAAAAAAAAAAATTATTTTATATTTTATGTAATCTCAAATTTTAAAGGTGTGAGGTATCCTTAACACCATACTCTTTATTCAACCTCTGATATGCGAACTGTTTGGGTCCAATAAAGCCTAATTGGGCCTGATCCATAAATGATTCAATTACCAGCCAAGGTCAAGGCCCAAGCCTCCAATCCTGCCAAGTCAAAGTCAAGTCAGCGGCCCAGTCAACATGGTCAGCCCATGTGACTCCAAGCCCATTTCTCCTCATTATGCTAAGGTATAAAAACCTTCAATTGCACCATTTATCATTCATTCACATATAGCCTCAAGCAATTAATTCTCTTGCATAGCTATTTCTCTACACATTGTACTGATTTCGGCATCGAAGGGGCCTTCCTCGACACAACCCCCGAGGCCAGTTTATGTGTGTTTGCTGTGCAGGAAACCCTCGGCCTAGCATCATTCGGACCGAGCCCAATCTTCACCACCTCTCAGGACCTTCGGCAAGGTCCCATTGTTTTTCAGAAGGCCTTTTTAATTAGCAAATTTTTCAGAAATTCATCAAATTAATGCGCAAGTTCAAGGCAAAGCAGTAAGAAGAAAAACAACAAATTCATAACACGAGTAAAAAGCTCGGACAAAGCTAAGTGTTTCATAACATAAAAATAAATATCGGTAGCCGCCCACAAGCGGAAAATTACAGCTGCCGAAGTACGTACAAGGAAAAAAACTAAAATGTTTGTACACCAAGGCAAGCTGAAGCAAAATAGAGGCAAAAAATTCAGAAGCGGCAATTCAGAGGTTAAGCACAGGTTGATCCGCAAGATTCTGAAGACGACTGCCCGAGTCCCTAGGCTTCAGCTGAAGGATCAGGTCTCCTAGCAACGCTGGGCTCCAAGGTGGCATCAGTTCCGGCTGCTGAAGAAGCGGGTTGAACTTGAGCTTGAGCTTCGTTCTCTTTATTCTCAGCTTCCTCAGCTTCAGCATCCTCCATTTCCTCAGCTTGGAGACGGATCTCCAGATCTATCTCAACCTAGCTGGCGAACTCCATATGAGGATCTTTGGGGTCTTCAACCCAAATTTCACATTGGTACCAGTCCAGCTCAAGAGCTGCATGAAGGGCCAGTCTTCGGGCCACCTTGTACCCGTTGTTGAAAGCCTTCGAGTACTAAGCCGCGGTGTACACCCTCTCAGCGAGCTGAGCCTCAGCATCGGCCAGCTTCTTTTGGACTTCCTCCAGGATTTTTTGAGAAGCCTCCTGCTGATCCGCCAGTTTCTGCTTGGCCTCGTCCAGTTCCAGCTGAACTCTGTTGGTAGCATCATTGGTGTTGTTCAGCTGGTCCGGACTAAGCCAATTGTAATGTTAGCCTGGGTCAAATCATCCTCTTTAGCCTTCAGCCGATTCTCCAGATCTTGAAGCTTCTGATTTTAAGCCTCAGCAGCAGCATTGGCCTGAGAGATCTGATCATCCTTGGCCTTAATTACCTCTTCGGCAGTCTTCTCCTTGGCCTCCAGGACCTCTACCCTTGACTGCAGCTCTTGGGTCTGAAGGGCCACCCTTGTGTTGACCTCCTCAGCAATTCGGCGCTCAACAACAACCCTAAAGCCGGGGATGTCAACGGCCCCGTATTCATTTATGAGCTTCTCCCCTTCAAGCAGAGTGGGGAAGATTTCATTCTGCATGGCCTTGCAGAAGTCCTGGAGAGCCTCGGCAGCCTGCTTCTCGTATCTCTGGGCCTCGACTTGCTTCTCCTCGGCTGCCTTGACTTTTATCTCGGCCAGCGTTGCCTCAGCTTGGGCAATCTCCAGCTTGTTCTGGAGATTGTCTATCAGCTCTACAGTGAGAGTCTTATTGTGCACGACCTGGCAACCAGGGCACAAATAAGTTAAAAAAAAAAAAAACTTAACTGAAGAGCTAAAGTTGCAAGAAATAAATAAAAATAAGCAAGTACCTGCATCAGCAGTCGTTGGTTGTCTACTGCAGGGTCAGGGACCCTTCTGCTGGACTCCCCCATTCCAGCAGTAGCCTTGAGCGACCACTCCCTTGCCCGTTCCACTTCGGACATGCCAGCAAAGTCGCCGAAGAAGGCTGCAGCTTCTTCTCGGCTGCCCCAAATTGTTTCTCGGACACTGTTCGGAACATTGATGAAGGGGGCGTGGAATCCCATGTCTTCAGACCTGAAGGTATGAAATGAAGGAATTGAGGACGAAGGGACTTCAGCGTTCTGCTCCCTCGTCTCTTCAGCAGCGTCCTCCAAGTTAATCATTTCAGCCTCTCCTTCAGGCTGGTTCAAAAAAGCATCGACTTTATACTGAATTTCAGCAGTGAAGCCCTCATCAATAGTGGTTTCGGCCGCTTTTTCAGCTGCAGCCACCTCTTCAACTTCATCACCAGGGAGCTTAGCAACACTTTCCTGGTTCAGCACCTCCTCCTGGACCCCATCCTTTGGAACAGGAGTCTTCTGGTCCACCTCCATTTCTTGGATTTGGGGAGGTGGAGGGGTCTTTGGGGGAGACGGGATTGGTGGTGGTGGCTGAACTGGGGGTGGAGGACCCCTTGAACCTCTAGGAACCCTGCCCCTATCTGCGACAGGTTCCCTTATAACTACGCTGGGCATCGACCTCAGCTCGAAATCATCCGGGCCCACTACAGCTGGACCCGTTCTTCTCATCTTCCTTTGGATAAGAGGTTGCTCATCCATGTCCTCAGAATCCGAAGACTTAGAAAGATCTTCGGGGCGTACAGGAGCCTTTCCCTCTCTCCTTCTGCTCTCTTCCTCAGGCTGCAGAAGTAGGGGGCAAGAAGGGTTTGAGTAATAATAATAATAAAAAAAAAAAAAGAGAAAAAGAAAAAGACAAAACAAACTTGCTAAATGCTGAAAAAATTACCGAGGTGCTCAGCCGAGCCTCGTCTGCTGCTACTTCCTCTTCGACAGCTCGGGAGGTCCCTTCGCCTCCTTCTAAGGCTTCAATTGCCCTAGTAACTTTTTCGGCTGTCCGAGCGGCCTCCTCTTCTTCAGGTAGCAAACATCTCAGAGGGTCCCGCTTAGCCCACCAAGGCTTTTGCTTCAGATAGTCTGCAGCAGCCTCAATCTGAAGGCCCGTCGAATGCAGGTGCAACGGACGGTCCTTTGGATCAGTGATCGCCGGGGCTCGGTCTAATATAACCCTTTCGGCATTTACCCCCAGACGATTGTATTCAATCCCTGAGTTGCTCTCGTTTATCTTTGAAAAGTAAAAAGAATAAATCAGTGCAATGAAGTGGACGCCGAAAAGCACTAAAATAAGTGCAAAACAAAATCAAAGCAAAGAAATGTTAGTCCTCGGCCCCAGCCGAAGGTGCTTACCGTCTCTAAACTTTCGGCTGAGGCCGACAGCCGCTAACATATTCTCTTGGAAAGCGTAGTGGGAGTCAGGGAGCCAAGTCTCCGGTATGTGCTTCAGCCGGCCAATCCCTCCAGGATTTTCCTTCTTCCCGAAGATGAAAGCTTTTTGATAACTGGGATGGGTAGCAGCATCGGGCTCTTCGGGACCCAGGTCCAGCATGTCTGGGTCGGGCTCGGATAGGTAGCGCGGAGCGCCGAAGAAGTAAGGATGTTCGGGGTTTGCGGGTGCCCTAACCCAGACCCATTGACCTCTCCAGTGCTTATCCGAGGAATTGTTCGGCCACATGGTTAAATACTGTGGGTGATTCTCAATCCTCCACCAGCCAGAGCCGTGCTGACCATACCTGCTCTGAGTGTTCGGCACGAGCTTGTGCAGCTTTTTAAAACAGTGCAGATTCAGCTCATGACCGAAGAACCGGCACACCCAAAGATACGTCATCACCCTTCGGATGCTGACAGGCATTAACTGGCACAGGGAGATCCTGTACTTTCTTAGCAGATCCCTGATGAAGGGATTTAAGGGGAATCGTAGCCCGTATTGCAGTTGCCTAGTGTACACCCCCACATATCCAGGAGGTGGACGATGAATCATGTCTGTGGCCGTGGGCATTCGGCACCAATACCCATCCGCCTCCAGAATGCCGTAGTGCAACTCGAGTTGTTCGGCGAAGTGGTAGGCCTCAGCGTTCTGGACCCACCACGGATAAGGAATGTTCCACATCATAGCCGAAATGGCTTCGGGATTCTGCCACTCATTGTATCCAGGGAGCAAGCTGCACGGTGCGGCGGCTAGAACTTCCTCCTACTCAGAGACACCAGCCTCTCCCGTTCCTTGGGGAGGCGTCGAAGATAAAGGGGTTGCTCGGATACCCCCTTCAGGGTCAGCCCCGACTCTTTCCCCATTCCAAGTGTTGACTCGGTCCCTCGGATCCCGAGCCTGACCAGGTCGTCGGGGTTGATGCGCTCTACCTCTAACCATTGTCGGATTTTCGAAGGAAAAGTCGAAAGAAGGAGAGTGCTTTCAAAATTCAAGAAAAATCGAAGAGAAATCAAAGAAAATTACCTTGATCTGAAGCGGAATTGCCGGTCTACAAGTTCGGAGCAACGAATTTCGGTTTCAAGTTCTTAATCTCGGGAATTGAGCGAAGTTTTGAAGCGGAATTAGGGGTTTTTCGTGAGTTCGAATGTGAATTTGTGAAGAAATGAGGAGAGAGAGTGCGAAAATCGGCCTTATATTTTCCAGAAATGGGAAGTTTAAAGGTCCGTGCACTTAATTTCTCTTAAATGCCTCACTAAGTAACCGTTAAACACTTTCCTCCAATTAACTGCCCATTATCCGTCCAACTTCCCACTAATTATCCAAATTACAGTTATTTCGTTAATAACTGTTCAAAATTTTAAATCTTTTTTATTTAATTAAATCATTTACTTCCCTCCATTTTTATTAAATCCAAACCCGACCCGTCATTCTTCCAAATCGGGTCTGGGGGGTAAGTTGTTTGGGTCCAATAAAGCCTAATTGGGCCTGATCCATAAATGATTCAATTACCAGCCAAGGTCAAGGCCCAAGCCTCCAATCCTGCCAAGTCAAAGTCAAGTCAACGGCCCAGTCAACATGGTCAGCCCATGTGACTCCAAGCCCATTTCTCCTCTTTATGCTAAGGTATAAAACCTTCAATTGCACCATTTATCATTCATTAGCAATTAATTCTCTTGCATAGCTATTTCTCTACACATTGTACTGACTTCGGCATCGGAGGGGCCTTCCTCGGCACAACTCCCGAGGCCAGTTTACGTGTGTTTGCTGTGCAGGAAACTCTCGACCCAACATCATTCGGACCGAGCCCAATCTTCACCACCTCTCAGGACCTTCGGCAAGGTCCCATTGTTTTATCCGAAACACAAACTATACTCTTTTAATCTCATCATTCAACCTCTAATATGCAACTATTTGAATCCTTTCACGGAAAAAATACTAATTGAACCCTCAAGAATTAATTAAATGAAAACCAAATTTTTAAAAAAAAAAAAATTAGGTTAAGCTAAACATTTACGAAGAAAAATTCAAAAGTAAACGCCAGTCAATCAGAAAGTGGGCCTCTCAGTTTACTTAATATCCAATCTTTTTTCGCAATTCACTTCATTTTTCCTCTCATTCTTCCCCCATTTTCTCTCTTCACTTCCTCTTTATTTCCTTTAAACCTCCTCTGTTTCTTCTCTAAATTCTCTGTTTTTACACCCAAAAATACTCATCCATTCAATCAAATTAATAATCAAAACATAAAACAATGCCTAATTTTTGCAAAAAGTTCTCTTCTGATGCACTTTCTCATCTCTTCTCTAATTTAGTTTCCCTCGATCGTCGTCAAGGTAAGTAATTTTCAATCTTTCTCACTTTTCCTCTGTTTCTATACTCTGTTTTTAGTTTTTTTTCAATATTATTAATTAAGAAAAGAAAATACTTTATTTCTTGGGTTTTTCTGTCATCGTTTTTATAAATTCTCTGTTTGATCATCTGGGTTTTTTTTTTATTTATTTATTTATTTGGAAATCATGTTAAATTTTCTTTTTCTGGAAAAAAAAATTAGGGCGAACAATTGAAGATGATTGGGAATACATCGAAATTCTCGATCGTGAACTCAGCTCCGGCGATGAAAGTGATGATATCTCGGTCATTGGGGTAGGATCCGAGATGGGTGATCAAGAAAATTCCCAAATTCATGCGAAATATAAGGTCATCATTATAATTTTTGTTACATATATATTTTTGGATTGGTTGAAATTTCTATGATCATATTTGTATGTTCTATATTATATTTTATAAATTACAGTATATTTTATAATTTTTGGTTTATCCCTTTTGTATGTTTGATATTGTTGATTAGTGAAGAATGGTAAAAAAATAAAAAAAAAATAAAAAAAAAAAGGTCATTTTAAATGTTTGGTTATGTACTTTTGTCATTATGTGTGCTTTTGAATGGGTACTGATATTAAGATAGATAACTTTTAATAATTGATTGTCTATAGGAAATTATTGAACAATTCAGCCATAATTAGTAATGTAAGTGGTTTTAAAAAGCTTGATCAATAATAAGAAATTAAGCCGGGTTCGTGTTATCACTCGAAACACTTAGGCTAGTTAGGTATCAAAAGAAAACATTTTCGAAATTGAAACTACTGTATGTCTGTATTCATGGTACTTAGGTTTTCAATTTCGACCTTTGGGAATATCATATTCGACACATGAAAATTATATCAGACCCTTTACATCAAAATAGTAGATAAGGACGTAACACAATGGGAAGTGTAACATTTATGGAGTACTAAGAGTACAAAATCTAAATTTGTCCCTTTCGATATAATTTGCCTAGAGCTTAGCTTATATTTTTGGTATCCACATTAAGTCTTTTTTATTTTGATGGCGATTTCTCTAGAGTTTATACTAGATGTTTAGTGTATAAAATGCTTTCTTTCAGATTTTGAAACATCAGCTAGTTATGATTTGGATTAATGGATAATGCTCCCTTAACATGTTGTTGCATTCTTTTCTGTATTGTTTAGATTAAATGTACAACAATGAGCAAGGCTGAAATTCGTCGATGCCTGGAAGATAGAATAACAACAGTCTCTACTGTCCTTTTATTGCCAAGAAATGAAGCTGCAATTCTTCTGCAACATTTTAAATGGTAATGATCGGTTGCCTTGATTTCAAATAATTATACCCTTGATTCCTTGAGTACTAACTATGTGCATATTTGAAGGGATGTCAATCGAGCCACTGAAGAATGGTTTGCATATGAAAAGAAGGTACGCAAGGCAGTTGGTCTATTCGTGAGTCCTGTTGTCGAAACCCCAACTGATGCAGTTGTAGTAAGCACTTCCATCAACCTGATATGTTCATACTTATTATATAGTTATATCGTCAGACCATATATGTTTTTTTCATAATTGGTAATAAGTAGGACTTTGCTCTTTACAGATTGCTTGCAGATTATGTCGTGCAGAATTTCCAAGAGATTCGGTGTTTTCTGTTTCCTGTGGTCATCAAATATGCCGTTCTTGCTGGGAAGGTCAGAAAATCATCTCAATCCTCTTTGATTATTTGTATTCTATCGCGCTAAGTTGCTTTTGCTCAATCAACTATGCTATTCTATCGCGCTAAGTTGCTTTTGCTCAATCAACTATGCTAGTTGTGCTAGCTTATTAAGCTGTGTCTAAAGTTGTTCATTTGCTTGTATAAACTATTCACAGGCAACATTAGAGATACAAGTTTTGATGATCCTCGATGTTTCAAATTGCATTGTCCTGAGTTATCTTGCGATGCTGCTGTGGGTTTTCCCTTGATTGAATTTCTATCATCTGAGGATGTTAAAATCAAATTTGAAAAATCTGCTCTTGATTCTTACATTGCTGGCATCCGTGAGGTGTGGTAAATTGTAACTTTCATTTGTAAATTAGGAAACGTCATTTTTTTTTTCTATCCTCAAGATTATTGTGTTGCTGTAATCCAACCCTTTGTGATGTTTCTTAGGCAAAATGGTGTCCTGCTCCTGATTGCGATTCTGCTGTATTCTCTTCTTATGCTGAAGAAGGAATGGCTACTTGTCGGTGTTTACATAGTTTTTGCTGGAGAGTAAGATGTTTTTTTATTTATAAATCCTCATTTAGTTAATAGCTAAATCATAGTACAATATTAGTGCAAATAATACGCGCAAAAACAGATTACTTAGTTATGGATGATGATTATGCAGTGCTCTCGGGAAGCTCATGCACCTGTTGATTGTGACACTGCAACTGAATGGATGTCAGAGGGCTCTCGTCAATCAGAGATTTGGTATGATGATAGTCTTTCGTAACATTTTAATGCTGCTTATAAATTATCTTGTATATAGTTTTCAGTTGCTGAGATTTTTCCATAGGGTGTTAGAAAATACAGTGGCATGTCCGAAATGTAATTCCTCCTACGAGAAAACACAGTTCTCTACAGATGTTTACTGTGCTGTTTGCGAGCATAGATTCTGCAGGTAATGTTGCATATCAATTCCCTTGTCTACAAATAATTGAATGAATAGAATATCTTGCTGAACTTATTGTATACTAATAACATTTAAATACTGTCATGCTTTCAGTTTTTGTGGTGAAGAATGGTCTAATGGTAAACATGAAGGTCAAACCCTTTGGCACAATCCATGTCATGCCAATGGAGTAAGTTTTGGACTTCCTTAATATGCATTTGCTAGCATTGTTTCAGATATATCAACTTCTCAATTATGGTTGGTTGGTTTTTTCAGGATAATATAAGCCACCTTAAGAAATCCCTTGATAGATACTATCATCATTTTGAAGGATGGACTACCTGTGAATCGGTATGTGACATATTATTTCCTTTCACTACCTTTGAAACGACAAATTAAATTAAAATGATATCAATATTTATATGAGTATATTCTGATTGCCACTGATCTCGGCCTTGCAGTCTAGGGCAAATGTGCTATCAGACCTGAAGGTGTTTCAAGACTTGCAGGTTAGTATTGCTAGCATGTCATGAACCTATATATACTTGTTGAAGCCGAAAACAAATCATCTTTATATCTTTTGGTAACTAATAACGCTGTATACGTTTATTTTCCCTCTCAGCATGACATTCTGTGCTTCAATTATAGCCTTTCTTCAAAAGAGGTCAACTTTATCGTTGAAGCACTAGAACAGGTTAGTTATTCAATAGCTACTGACTACTGTGATATGTTTTCAACCATGCAACACTGCTACTAAGTTTAATTCAAGGTTATGTTCCTCATTCTTATGCTTTTTTAGGTTGTTGAATGTTGGCAACTTTTGAAATGGACATACGTATATGGATATTATTTGCGTGATGATGAGCACGCCAAGAAGCAACTCCATGAGTTCATGCAAAGTATACCAATTTCTGTTCGCAATGACATTCCTTGTCCCTATAGTATGTTGTACCTGTCAAAACCTTTCTCAACTGTTTGAACCGTTAATTTTGCAGACGAAGCAATATTTTTTGCTAATCGACTCCATAACCATGTTGAGGTGGAACTTGAGGCTCTCCTTCACGGAGATGTTTTTGTTGGAAAGTATTTGGAATTCCGGAGCAGGACCATTAAGCTGACCAGGTATTATGATACGAAGTACTACGTATTTGTTTTTCATTTAGATTATCTTCTTTTTCATGGTAATCTTGTATTCATCTGGTCCAATTTTCGTGCTTGTTGTTGGTGCTGGTGCTTGATGATTAGTTTTGGGACGGTATTTTTGTGATCTGGTCTAACCTGATTTGAAAACCAGGGTGATAAGAAACTACTTTGATCTACTGGCGGAGGGTCTAATGGATGGACTGTCAGAAGTAGGAAGTATACCAGAGTTTAGCCCAAGGATGAAGATGTCACACAATCTAGGAAAAAGCAGCAGCTTCCAAACAAGTCCAAATGCAAGCGAGAGGTCAATCCCAAGACTGAAGTTGTCACGAGCTCGAGGGGCATACAGCTTCGGCCAGATTAGTCCAACTGCAAGCCCGAGCTCCAAAATCCTGAAAGTGGAAGGTGACACTGACATCAGCAGCCCAGCTAGCAGCGTAAAGTCTGATGATTCTTGGGTTGTGCCAGAACCTGAACTTCAATCTTTATCCTTGTCTGAAAGTAATTCTTAAACCACGCTTAGTCCAACAATGTTCAAGATGTTCCAAACATCTGCAGTAGAAAAAACAGTTAGAAGCACTAGTTGATCATTTGTTTGGTTTCCTAGTCTTCCTTTTGACAAGTCTTTTAGAGATTTTGTATTGTACATTGGCTATGGTTTGGTTGTACAGAACTTAATCCCTAAGCTTTCGCTTTTTTGGTAATTAGAAGTTTGATTTTGCAGTCTTGAATATCAAGATACAGATATATGAAATGTAAATTTGACAATAACACTTATCTGGATAGAAAGTAGTCCTAGAATTGACTCTTCTTCAATTCTTTGATTGATCATTAAGCATTCATCTTTTTAGTAGTACTGAGTTCTTGTTTTAACTTTGCTGAGTTGATGCGATAAGTCTATTAGTCCTGCATGACATCATGTAGCCTTTTCTTGCATAGATCATTGAATGCACACTTGGTTAAACCAATCCGATCCAAGATTTTCCTAACTTAATTTTCTTTTTGGTTTACATAAATGTATCATGAAAAATACTTAAGTGTCTATGCATCATGTAATATCATATTACTAATCTATGTACCAGTTAATATATTGTACTCCGTAGTGTATGTCTCAATACAATGCATAATCAACGAATAATTGTACAATACTGTACTCGTACTTTTTATTGTTATATTTTCACAAGGAGGACAAATCCAATGAATCAACCACAAACTTACTTTTTGAGTCGTTACTTGTTACTTGTCTACCTTTGCTTGTGAAATAAAAAGGAGAAGAAAAACAAAGTAGCTTTCTACTACAAAACTAGTTTAGTGTAGTCCAACTCAGAAGCTCCAAAACAAAATATAATAACAACTGCCTAAAAAATAAAGCAGGAAGCTTAAAGTAAACTTGGATATGATCTCTTTCTTTCTCTGTCGATTGATACTACACAAGTATCTAATTCCTCTGCTTCTTCTCTGTTACCAAACAGAATATCAATGTCTCAATTCACCCACCATTTTTCTTGTAAACCCAATTCCCTTTGTAAACTTTTCTCCAGATTATCTTCATTTAATCTTCACCAAGGCAATTATAGTGATTTTTTTTCACTTTTTTCTTCTTCATTTTCAGTGAATTTTGCTATTTTTCTCTGTATTTTTCGTTTATATACTCTGTTTTTCCTCTGTTTCTATACTCTGTTTTTCCTCTGTTTCTGTACTATGAGTTTAAGTTCTGATTACATTTCCTTTTTTTAATATTTTTGAAATTAAGAGGCAATATTGAAGATGGTTGGGAATACATCGAGGTGCTTGATCGTGAGCTCAACACTGGCAAAGAAGACAAAGATGCTACAATTGATCAAGATTTTGAAATGGGTGATCAAGAAGATGACAAATTATCATCTTTCCCTTCAATCCAAAATGAGAATCATGCCAAGGTCAATTTTTTTTTTTTTGAACTTTAGCTTAGATTTGCAGCTTTATTAACTTGATAGGTATAAAAGGTACAAGATTATATGTGAAGTTGTAAAGATTATAAGCTTGTTGTTTGATATTGCAATCTTTTGTGCATTGTCTAGATGAATTACACTCTAGTGAGCAAAGATGATGTCCATCGACGCTTGGAATTTAAAATTACTAAGGTGGCTGCTGTCCTTTTGTTGCCAAGAAATAAAGCTGCAATTCTTCTACAACATTTTAAATGGTAAATGAGCAAGAATTACTGTTTCTATCATTGAAAATGTGCATAGGTAGTTACTAAGCTTCAACCTTACCCACCGGATCGAGTGAGGAGGCCTACCTTCTAGGAAAGGCTTACCTCTCTTAAGCAATTACAATATACAAACTAACTTTAGGCACTTTTTATTACAAGGCTATGAATTTGTATATGATTAATTCTGAACTTTTGGTGCATTTTTAAGGAGTCTGAATCGAACTAACGAGGAATGGCTGGCATGTGAGGAGGAGGTCCGCAAGGCGGTTGGTCTGTTTGCGAAACCAGTTGTCGAAACTCCAGCTGATGCAACTGAAGTAAGCTACTCCAACATGATTTGTTCTTAATCTATTGACCATCTTATTTAATCAAAATGATAATCATTCATCAAAGGAGATGTGCAAAGTACAATTTTTATCTATTTGCAGATTGGTTGCAGAATTTGTCTAGCAAACTTTCCAAGAGAATTTCTGTTTTCTGTTTCTTGTGGTCATCAAATTTGCGGGCCCTGCTGGGAAGGTCAGGATAAATTTCGTCGGACTTTTGCCTTAGTGAAAATGATCCATCTAGCTGTGAAACTTCTAAATTTTCTTCAATTTTGTGTTTCAAAGACCATTAAGTTGTACGAGCTTTGTTATGCATTAAGGGGTGCTCATTCGCTCGTCTCACTAGTCACATACTCTTCTGTCATGCTTTAAGGATACATAAGTGAAGCAATCGATGATGGTCCTCGATGTTTGACATTGCGATGCCCAAACCCATCGTGTGATGCTGCTTTGGGTCTCTACTCGATAGAACTAATATCATCTAAGGATGATAAGAACAAGTTTGAAAATCACTTTCTTAGATCTTATATCACTAGCAGTCGTAAGGTATTGTAAACTGTTAACTCATTTCATATTCAGGTCTTCTCAATTTTTTGATGCTATGTTATGCATGTTCCAATGATTTAATCCTTTATAATGTATGTTATGTATCTTAGGCTAAATGGTGTCCCGCTCCTGGTTGCAACTATGTTGTGTTTTCTTCGAATGGTGGAGAAGGCAATGTTACCTGCCGGTGTTCACATTGTTTCTGCTGGAACGTAAGACCTTTCTTGATATATGCAACACCGTTTGTTCAAAACTTAATAGCAACACTATACAAAATCGATTATTATTATGTAGTGAAGAAGCTCATGCTCCTGTTGATTGTAGCACACTTACTCTATGGATGTCAGAGGGAGCTCATTAGTCAGAGAATCGGTATGATGGACTTATTGCATAACATTATGAGTGATAATTGTAATTCTGTTTCCTCGAGTTTGCATATCATGATATATATTAATGTTTTGCTTGTAGGAAGTTAGCATATACAACGCCATGTCCAAGGTGCAATTTCAATGAACAAATTTTCGGGTTGTATGTAAAATGCACCTTGTGCAATTTTGAGTTCTGCAGGTATCTACTTTGCATGTTAAGGCCCTTGTCTATCTATATTAACTGAAAATTTGTCTATCTATAAATCTAGACTCCTAAATTCTTGATGCTTGATCCGCATCAAGTTCTTTCTTTCTTATGAATTTTGAATGGTAATGTTTTCAGTCTTTGTGGTGGTGATTGTTGGAGTAAAAAAAGATCCGAAATTTGTAGCCTTAATGAAGTAAGTTTTTGCACTTTCTGAATATGCATATCACAGTAATGTTTAGCATATGTAATATCCTTTGATATTGCTGTTTTTTTCAGGATTATTATGTTAAAGAGTTTGCTAGGAAATCCCTTGTGAAATACAATCATTATTACAAAGAATGGGAGATCTGTATTTCGGTATTAGAATAAAAATACTAGCTCATTTAGGACATTTTATTCAATAATTTTAATATCGCCATTGAATTTAGATCACTTTCTTGTAGTATAGAGAATCTGCACTTGCAGACTTAATGTTGTTTCAAGATATGCAGGTAAGTATTCTTAGCAGGCCATGTATCTATATATATACTTGTTTTCGCGGTTGCTAATAATCATATACTTTGTGATTTTCTCAGCTTCAAGTTTTGTGTGGCGTACACAGCTTTTCTCCAAAACAACTTGACTTTCTTGTTCAAGCACTACTACAAGTAAATTATTTGTACATTCAGATAGATGAACTTTCAAAATAAACACTTACATGTGAGGGGGTTGCTCATTATTCAAGCTAAAGTTATGTATGTTCTGGTGGTTTTCTTAGGTTGTCGATTGTTGGCAACTCTTGAAATGGACGTATGTATATGGATACTTTCTGCCCAACGATGAGCACGTCAAGAAACGCCTCTTTGAGTTTATACAAAGTATACAAAATTATGTTAGGATAGATTGTTAATGTTATCTTATTATTATTATTATACAAGTTGAAACTTTTCTTGGTTGCACCCTCGTATCTCAGTTAAAATGATTTTGTTTCACAGAAGAAGCCGTGGGTCTTGTGAAGCGACTTTGATCAATTGGTGAAGGGTCTAACGAATGGATTGTCAGAAGTGGTATGCGTCCCAAAGCTAAGCCCAAGGCTGCAAATGTCACAAGAGCGAGGGCAAAACAACAGCTATACTGCTTGAAAAGCCTCAACTCCAGAGTCGCCGTAAAGAAGGTGACAACAACATCAGCAGCCCAGTCAGTAGCACAAAGTCTGAAAATTCAAGGGTTGCATTGAACCTAAAGTACTGGTTGAAATCAAGCACAAAATGATTAATTGTGAATCGTGATTTTTAAACCATGCTTGGCTTATTAAAACAACATGTAGAAGCTAAAGCACTAAGCACATATGCTTTGTAATTCATCGCGACTAACTGGCCTTATTGGCGACAATATCTTTACTACGACTAGTTTTTGTATTACCAATTTACATATTAACACAAAGCTCACCCCATAATATGTGATACCATGGGATTTAAGCATCTATCTGTTTTTCACTTTTTCCTCACATTTTTTTATTCAACATTAGTTCTATACGCAGTATTACTTAGTCTAGCCTTTGAGGCTTTGACATTCCAACCAAGTCCCATGATTTGTATGATTTTTTGACAAAACAAATGTGAAAGCTATGACTCCTTGTACAATAAAAACGATGTGAAAGTACCAATGAGGTGCATGTACAAAGTACAATAAGTCATAGCCTCACAGGTTCGAATTCATCATCCTCTATTTTGTATATTGTACAAGTAGTAATGCGAAAGTGGTTTATTAATAATAAATACTCCGTATATGATAATATGAACGATGTTATTTCAATCAATATTTAATATTGTCAATATGACAAGTATGGATGTAGGAGAACGTGTCCTTAAAAAAATTAAACCGCCACCTTTATATAAATGCAACAATATGATTAACAACATTCTTACATATTCATTAGATTATAAGTTTGTATCCAAGTTGCGGGAACATCCTGAATCGATGCATTCTTGCTTATCAATCCTTTTGAATTGGTGGACATGGATACATGGTGTCAAATCCACACGTCTCAAGACCGGGTAAATGAAGATCCCCAAGTCTTTGTTTTACCTTCAATGCAATCCCTCCTAGAAGTCTTCCTTCTGCCATTACCATGTTATTGCTTGCTAAGAGCATCATCCCAATCATCAATGCAAAACAAACCATCTTAATCATGCTTTGGTTGTTAACCCCCTTCATCTTTATTTATTCAATTTTTAAATGAATTTATTTATTGAATTTGATGAAGTTTCTGGTTGATTTTATGTTGCATGGAGTATATATAGAGTTTTATTAGCTATATTTTGATATGCTTAATATAGATCAAATTAGATACGAGTAGTATTTTAAGAAATGAATGAGTTGGTTTTGATTTGCATTGGTTGTCATTTGTGAGTGCCAAGATGGGTAATTTGAGAATATAATGGTGTAACATTACCTAAATTTGAATTGGAAAATGTCTATACAAAAGGATATTTGAATGTGTAATTTTACAAAATAAGGAGTTAAGCATTGTTATCCAATCAAACAATTGATAATGAACTCTAATTAACTAATACTCCCTCCGTCCCTTAATACAAAACCTTTTTTGGTTTTTGCACGGGAATTAAGAAAGTTGAAAAATTCTTTAAAACTAATGATTAAAAGTACAAATGTGCATGTGGGGTTAGAGAGAGATAGAGAGGAAAAAAAAGCAGTTGGGAATAATTAAAGAGATAGAGAGAGAAAGTGTTGGGAATTGATGTTAAAAGTACAAAAAAAAGTAAAAGAATAAAGATGACAACTCATCAAAAAGAGGGTAATAATGTCAAAAAACACAACCTTTAAATAGAAAGAGGCATTGTATTTTGGTTTACCCAAAAAGAAAATGAGGTTTTGTATTAAGGGACGAAGGGAGTAATAAATTGATTTAAATCCATTTTCAGCCTCTATTGGCTAGTGATGCTAGGGTTACAATCGATGTCATCTTGGGCAAACATTTAGATAATTTTGAATGACTAACTGCAAACATGTTACAAATTTTTTCACTCTAAATCTCTTAAATGAAAATCAAATACATTACTTAAATTATTATTGCACAATCTAAACATATGTTGACAACCATGAGAAATATCGTGTTCTTGAACAACATATGCAGTGCAGACATATAATATATACGCAAGTCAACATGTGTATAACTAAGTGTACTCGAAAACATAATGAACACAATTGCCTTATTTCCCAAGAAAATGTTACACAAGTGAAGTAACACACAACAATACCTTACTCCATATCATTGACAAACCCCAAACCCAACATATCTTCAGAGGAATGCAGAGTATAAACCATTCATTACAGCAAATTTCAAGTATATTGCAGAATGTATGAAGATCTTAAGAAGACCATTAAATACCCACAATTTTTCTATCTCCAAACAATTTAGCCCCATTCAACTTGCTTTAAAGAACTTGTTCAACGACCCATATAACCTTACTAATGGCGATTATGGCCATCTTCTTCAATATTGTGCAAACCATCGTCTCATATTACAGGGGAAACTACTTCATGCTCGTATTGTTCTCTTCGACTTTAGTGTTGATAATTTTCTGGGTTCAAAACTCATCAATTTTTATGCGAAAACAGGGCACGTTGTTCATGCACGCAAGGTGTTTGATGAAATTCCCCAGAGAAATATTTGGTCTTATAATGCTATGTTCATAGCTTATTCATGTGATGATAAGCCAGTAGAAACATTGAGGCTGTTTTCTTCTTTTGTAAGAAATTCTAGTGTTTCAGTGAAACCTGATAATTTTACTCTTACTTGTGTCTTGAAGGCGTTGTCGAGCTTGTTTTCGGATGGAAACTTGGCTAGGGAGATCCTTTGTTATGCGTTGCGACGTGGGTTTGAATTGGATTTGTTTGTTGTTAATCCTTTGATCACGTATTATGCAAGGTGTGATGAATTGGGTATGGCAAGAAAAGTGTTTGATTTGATGAGGAAGAGAGATTTAGTGTCATGGAATTCCATGATTTCAGGGTATTCTCAAGGTGGGTGTTTTGAGGAATGTTTGAATCTTTATAAGTTATTGTTGGATGATAAGAATTTGAGCCCGGATGGCGTGACCGTGGCAAGTGTACTACAGGCTTGTGCTCAAAAGAGGGATCTTGTTCAAGGGATAGAAGTACATAAATTCGTGGTAGATAAAAATGTTAAAATTGATACATTGGTCTGTAATTCAATTATAGGGATGTATGCAAAATGTGGTAGCTTGGATTATGCTAAAGAGTTGTTTGATAAGATGAGTGAGCGAGATGAGGTTACATATGGCTGTTTGATTTCTGGCTATTTGGCTCACGGTTTTGTGGAGAAAGCAATGGATTTATTCAGGAGGATGGAAAGCCCGAGTTTGAGTACATGGAACGGTGTGATTTCTGGTTTGGCACAGAACAATTTTCATGAGATATCCATTGATTTAACGAGGGAAATGCAGGATTTAGGTTTCAAACCTAATTCTGTGACAGTAGCAAGTGTTCTTTCTGCATTATCCCACTTCTGCAATCCAAACACAGGCAAAGAAGTACATGCCTATGCTATTAGAAATGATCTCGAGGACAATATATATGTGGTAACTGGTTTGATCGATGTGTATGGAAAAGCTGGATTTCTTCAAGGAGCTCGGTATGTATTTGATCAATCATGGCATAGGAGTGTAATGGTTTGGACAGCGATAATTGCAGCTCATGCAACCAATGGAGATGCTAATCATGCCCTTAATCTTTTTGATGACATGTTGGATCATGGGACTCAACCTGATCCTGTTACCCTCACTGCCATATTGACTGCTTGCGCATATTTAGGTGATATAGACAAGGCTTGGAAGATACTGGAGGATATGCATGATAATTATGGAATACAACCATTAGCAGAGCATTATGCTTGCATTGTTGGGGTTTTGACGCAAGTAGGAAAAGAGTCTGAAGCTGAGAAATTTAAATCTAAAATGCCCATTGCATTAAGTGCAAAAGCTGTGCGCTGTTAAATGGTGCTTCATTTCAGGGCAATCTACTTTCTGATCAACTGCTTGAAGTGCAATCTGAGAATTAAAGTTGTATTGCTGCCCCTGTCTATACTAATCGAAACCTCATTGTTGAAAATGGGAAGCCACGAGTGTATAATTTGTTAGTATATGCTGTCGCTGCTCCTAAGACTAAATTCTTAACCTGTCATTGAAGTATGAAGTCTAACCATTATAATGTCTTTGGTTGAAAGAGTTTAGTGTAATAGCATACAGAGTACTAACTAAGAAGTTAGTGAGACAGAAATATGATAGTCCTAATGTTAAGACTTCCTGAATCTTATAAGTTATAGGGGCTCCAAAAATACAATATTTTCCTCTATTGATGGTTTAAATTTGCTATTTTGCTTCAAAATGACAAGCTACTCAATTGGTCAAAACTTTTCAGGATGAAAAATATCCTCATTTTTATACTTTTGTCATTGTGCAAATATAAGTCTGTATTGTTTTTCCCATGTATCACAAGAATCAGTAAAAATGAATTGACATTGTTTTCAGGGTAACATCATTTTTATGTGGTCTGCATTTTGATTATTATTTACAGCACAGGTGCCCTTCATCGTTGTCCATGTTGATTAATAATCTCAAAGACAAACTGCACTCTGAAAGCAACAATTCAAGCTCTAGACAAATGACAGTGCAAATGCACAAAGCTTTCAGAAAGCCAACTAAACTGTGTAGCTACCACATTACTTAAGCATTACGTTTTGTCTGATAAATTACACTTCCAAGACTCAAATCAGAAGGAAAAAAAAACAAAGACGATGATGGCTGTAAACCTACTGAGAAGCTAGATATTTTTTTTCAAAGAACTCATGAACTTAAAACCCCAAAAAAAGAGGAGTGAATTTGAGATCTCAATATCCTGTACAATGTTTCCTGAGCACCTATGATAAGGATGCTAAAAGAGAATTGACCAGTTAGTCGTCTGCCCTCTCCATCAACAATCTCATGCCTTCCATCCATAGCCCATATTATCATCAAGGTCACTGCCAAAAAATCCATTATCTGCAAAATCATGAGGCAAATCTGGAACCATGTCATCTGTAAAATGCAGATTTTGCGGCATTTCTGACGCTTTCTGATTAAATCCACCATTGGAACCACCTCCAACTGCTGATGAATCACTGTTAGCAGCTTTAAAACTGTTGTTCTTGCTTAGAGTAGGCCCCCCACCTCCAGGCACATTACTCGACGCAGCTGGTGTTGATGGTGTACCATTGCCTCCATATCCTAACCCATTTGCAGCAGCACTTGCATTCATAGTTTGCCCACCAATGTTTTTTTGTTGTCCTGCTGCATTATTTCCGGACATATCCTGCAGTAACTGCTGAAGCATATGCTGCTGCAAAGCCTGATTGCCAGGTGACGGCTGCTGATTCTGTTGAGATAAGCCATTACCACTCACAGTGCGCTGCTGTTGCTGGGCACCCAATTGCGGATTTGAAAATCCACCTACTGGCGAAGTCTGCATTGATCCTGGAAGGGCACTAGAAGCCCCTTGAAAAGAGGAAGATAGACTTTGGTTATTATGAGAAGAAGATGCTTCCTGCTGAAGTGAGTTCGGATTTGAGTTGATGGAGTTCTGTCTCATCATTATATTCTGGTAGTTGGTCAGTGCCAAGGCAGCAGCTGCCTGCCCACTTAATGTGCCTCGGTTACTGGCAAGCATATTAGGGTTGTTGCCCATATTAGGGTTGTTGCCCATGTTAGGGCTATTCATCCCAGACTGCTGCATTGCCATTAGTTTATTGATAGTGTTTCTATCAGTGGGCAGACCTTGAAGACCAGCTAGCTGCTCCATTTCCTGAATCCTCTGCATCTGCAGCTTCGATGCAGAGCCATGTCGGGGATAACTTTTCAAACCCTCTGCATATGAGACAACAAGAACGAATTCAGAAATACAATAAAAACGAAATACAAGAATCAGATGAGCTAAAAATTAAAACAAGTCATGCAGATTACACAGGGTGTACCAAGCTTTCAAAAATTCTTTAGACTAAACTACCAATAGGAAGAGATGTCTAACAACAACAACAAAGCCTTAGTCCCAAAATGATTTTGGGTCGGCTACCATGAATCGTCATAAGGAGCCGTACGATATAAAAAGGAAGGAAGAGATGTCTAACACACAACCTAAAATCAATCTAAGCAACAAAAGCCACTTCCTAAAACCCAACTGTATTCCTGTAAGAATCTTTACTAGTAGCATCATATGTTCAACGCTCTGACCACACACACACACACATTTACGAACTAAGATTCAGGCCTCACAAATTTATGAACTTGAATATGGTTTAGGTCACAAATCAAAGTGTCAGTGTCAAGTAAAGACCAGGCATCCAAACAGGTATGACCTATGGGATCAAAGAAACATACTCCCTCCGTGTTTTAATAAGTGTTACACTTTGACCGGCACATAGTTTTAGCCAATTTAATTGACTTAAATAAAATAAGAGGTAAGTGGGGTAATTGGAGTATTAAAAAATTATAAAAGAAAGATAGTGGGATTAATAGTTTATTGAAAAGTAATGAATGTGAGAAGCGAGAAATAATAAAAATAAAATTAAAAAGTAGTAGTGGGTTTAGGTAGGGACCATGAGAGGAGAGAGATTTAATATTAAAATGTAGTTTTTTGCCAAAACAAAAAAAAAGTGCAACACTTGTTTAAACACAGCCGCATTTGGTAAGTGTAACACTTTTTAAAACACGGAGGGAGTAGCTAAAGTTTAACAATCTATATTAGTTCACATATTTGAATCATCACTTTCAGTCCCATTTCAGGCAGGGTTTTTCACATATGCGCTTGAAGAGCATAATCATCTTGCCAAGCTAATTGAACTCTGAAACTCAAGGAGAGAACTATAGATACATTCAGGTATGGTGCTTATGGAAAACATGAACGATTACAATAAAGGAAACAAAATGGCCAATAAAAGAAACCTTGTAGAAGTGAACTTCCTAGGTGTAATTATTGACAAGATAAGATGCTTTTAATGGATTAAAAATAATAAAAGAAATAATTAGAAAAAGAGAGAGGGAGTAGGCAAGGTAAATAGCATAACCCTGCTGCCCGAGACAGAGATACAAGGTGAATATATATTGCATTGATTTCCACAAATTTGTTGAACAGTGACATAGAGCCTAATGAGTGGAGCATGACAAGCTCACTAATGCAGCACAAGTGTTGTAAATGCAATGCGTCTCTTATAAAACGAGATTAATTAACTACGTCCACAGAGATTCATACACTTCTTAAAACTAAAAATTCATCTGCTTTTGAGGATCAGGTGCAAAGAGGCTCTACTTTATTGTCAAGCAGACAGTGGACTTTGTTGACATGCATTTGCATTAAAAAATAAGAAAATGGATATACCCCTCAAGTATATGACCATATTCCAACAGCATGTATAAGTAATTACCTATAGGACCGACTTTATTGTCCCGGCAAAAATCTACAAGGTCTTTCATGCTATTGACAACCTCGGCAATCTGTGGCAAGAGTATATCAGATACTATCAGATATAGCAATATACATTATCAGAAAGAATTCATCATCAGTGTTAACAAGGTGAACAAAAACACACCTGCAAACACCTAACATATCTTTTTGAGAATCCCAAGTCATTGAGTGAGTGCAACTCCAAACTCTTAGCAAGTTGGCGACCAGCTGTTACAACCCTACAGCAGAAAATTGATTTCAGATTTTCACTTTATTACCCATATTAGAGTTTGGTTGAAATGAAAAAATTAATACCATAAAATTACACGGCATTTATCTCCAAGAATCTTTATGATTTACTACAGGATCGACAGCTGAACTATGTGATATTAACTGTATGAAAATGTAATGGTAATATAACTACCATGTATATATAACACATTCCTTAGTCTTTACAATGAAAGATACGGAGTAGTAAACAAGGCACTCCATACTGCACTTTTCAGCAAAATATACCAATTGTGACCGTTGTTAACCTCTTGCTAAAGATTAATAAACTCACATATTACTGTTCGTTTGTAAATCTTGTGAAGAAACTCCTTCAGATCCACTGTCAGCAAGTGTGCTTTGACATTTTTGCGCAACCTGAAGCAGCTGATTCACCTGATAAATAAGCATATAGCTTCTTTATTATACATTGAGCATCAAGACCAAAAAAAAAAAAAAAAAAAAAACTAATAATCAAACAAAGATTCACTACGCAGAGAACTTGAATATGTTTAATAATACACACTCCATCCCAAAATGTAAGATTATGGAGATTAAGAGTAGAAGTGTGATGAATATATAGAAAAAAAAAATTAAATAATAAGAGAAAATGGGGTGGAGAGGAAAACATCATTTAAATTGTCTTCAACTCTTCATTAACTTAAACAGGATGAGCAAAGTTTATCCAGATATATTCCAAAATTGAAGGTGTAAAGATTGTTAAGACTTGAAATAAGAATTGGAAAAAAAAAAAATAAGTACCTGAGGGGCAAAAAGCCTCCTAAGAAGTAGCTCCTCGTGGCGACGGGCACAGAAGTCCCATGATAAGATCTGTGAATCAAAGAAGGTAAATGTGCAAGAAGTAGAAAGGTAAAGGTACTGGAATTGAATATATCACATTACAATACCAAACATTACCTTCAATTCCTGGGTGAATATGATTCTTAGTTGACCCTCACGAACAACACGAAGTTGCTCATACACACTCTCCTGAACAGCTTTTCCATATTCCAACATCATTATTCCATTACCAAACCTACGTTCACGGGGCACATCAACAAACAAAAGCTCGTCTATCACGCCACTGCCAAATTTAATTTCATTGAGCCGTGGGAGTACTTCATATGTTGCTTCTGTTAACACACGGGAGAATAATAAGATGTTAGAAGCAAAACCATATATAGCATCTTTCTTAATCGCCCTAACCAACTTGAGCAAATGAAATTGTGCGTTGAGGCACATTATATAGGATAAATATATAAACACAGCAGCAAGCTTAATCCCATATTTGGACCAATAATACTCCATATTTGCACCCTCTCAATTAGCCTGCATCAAATAGACAGCTACCTGCGGTACAACCTTGCTTCTAGACCATTTTTGTGTCAATCTTAATAGTATACCCTTCAGAATTCGCTATACAGAATATAACCAGTACGCGACAGATGAGGAGCCTCACACTTGAGTCGCTAGAAATTTAGTAAATCACAATTGTTTAGCAAAAAATCTACATTTAATATTGGTTCCATGTAAGATGATGAGAGAGCAAACAATAACAAAATCTAGAATAGCTAAGAAAATAAATAAATAAATAAATAAATAAATAAATAAAAGAAATCATCTCTTCTCAGTCTTTAAAGTAAAGTGTAGGGTATATTCAATCATTGACCAAGTCTCGGAGATGTCGTAACAGAGCACAAAGTAGCATGCACTCCAAAATATTTTGTTATCTAGAATCAACCATGGCCATGCTATCAGAATCTAGCAAATGAAACTAACATGGAACACATTTAATACCTATAAATATATGGAGAAAAACTATCTCAGATTCGATAAGTTTTCAATTCTCATAAATAAACTAGGCTATTTTAGAGTTAATTGAAGGTCACAATAATACGTCTCCAACAAGAATATACTAAAGGCAGTATAATTCACCTGCAAGTAACAGTTACATAATTTGCTTATTCCAGATATTTATCCATGATACAAAAAGATTTTAAAACAACACAAAACAATAAAATGTATATGCAGAACACAAACTTACCAAACCCCCTTCCAGACTTGGAGCCACATATGTCACAGTGCCAAGCATCCTAAGTCATGCAAACAGCAAATATAAGAAAACTGGCCAACATATCACCAGGTTGAGGGAAGAGAGAGGGAGGGGGGGGGGGGGGGGGGGGGGGGGGGGAATCAAACTGCTAACTCAGAAAGATCAATATATTAAAAACAATAGCAGAACTAAACAGTCGCTCCAGTTAAGAAGATTTCATAACTAACCATAGCAGCTTGTGGGAAAACCCCTAATGCATTTTGTCCAACATTTTCATACAGAGACAAGCACCACCGTTTCTTAGCACGGGGAGCGTAGTATTCTGCCACAAATTTTCTCCAATAAGCAATCGTATTTTCCTGTTAACACAGAAAGATGAGTATGGCCAGAAGAGGTGACACTGCTAGTAAGATGAAGAAAACGACATGCTATAATGAGAATGCCTCACATGACAGTGATAATTTTCAGATCCAAACAGACCATCACAAATAACATAAGTTAAAAAGAGCAACGTGTACAGACTACAATCAGCAGCAGTGACAGTACAGTTCAGAAGACAAGCAAAAATTTAGCAGCACTAAGATACAAGTAACAACTCACTTGTGGTCGTTGCCGCTGATGATAAAGGTATTGCATCAGACGACGGGCACATACGCCTCCAGTGTCTTGGGGATTCTTCATAGAAACCATTTGTTGTTGCACGTTTTGTTGAAGTTGCTGTCTCATCTGTTGCTGTTGCTGTAACTGAACACGCTGCATTGGTGGCATAGCCTGCAAAAATTGTTGCTGCTGTCGTAGCCTCTGCTGCTGAAGGATAGCTTGCAACTGTGGGTTATGGCTTTGCAACTGCATTGGATCCGGTCTCTGCAGAAACTGTTGCAAGACTTGCTGTTGCAAATAATCTTCTTGCTTGATATCCAACCGCGGTTTTTTCTGCAGGTGGGATACATTAGCAGGATCTTGGATGAATGAATTAGGAATCCTTGACCCCAAAGAATGTGCGAGTTGGCCTGTTTGAGAAGTTGGCAACGATGAAGCACCAGAAGCCCCTTGTGGAAACTGATGTTGATTCTGCATAGCTTGTTGAGAATTAGGGTCGTGATGAGAACCCTGTTGCCCTGTTGTTGGCCCATCTATTACAGAGGAGCCAGAAACACTAATATTATTGGAAGTAAATGACATCGGTGAAGCAGGCAATCGTAAGTAGGATTCTGTGTTGATACTGGCACTTCTTTGCAAATGGGGACCTCCTGAGAAGGCTGAGTTCGCATCAGTGACCAAAGAACTAGCTCCAACACTTGGCCCTGAATTAGCCACACTGTTCAAAACCGTCTGATTCACGTCGCCAGAAAGTGGGCCTAGGTTCGAGCGCCCTGTTCCAGAAATTGAATTGGCAGTGTTCCCAAAAGACGAACTCAAGTGAGAGTTAATTACATTCTGAGACTGTGAATCTCCTTGGAAAAAAATACCAGAACTTGCTGAAGATTGAGACAGTCCTCCAGCCACCCGAGAAGGTGCCATGAGCGGCACCGACCCTTGATGACTGGAATCCAAATAGCTCTCCAAAGCCAGGCCTGATTTCCCCTCTTTTCACCAAAAACTATACCCAATTTCCTCAAGTAGAGCTACATACAGAAACCCATAATAGAGCCCTCACAGTAAACCTCGCAAATACAATATTAGAACAGATTATATTATCAATTCCCAACACTATAACAAAAACTACCCAATCCAAAAGCTCTATATTACCCAAGTCGCTCGGTCGTACAGTGATTTGTTTGTTTTCCTTGACAGCCTTATACTCTAGTGAAAACACAAACCAAAGCTACAATCAGCAGAAGCATAACCTAGTGAACCAGCAATCAAATTCAATATTTAAAAACTGTTATCCTAGCCTAGTCATTAGTTGAATTATCAACCATATAACATAAAATTCTATCCATAATTAAACCAACTTCTAAACTCCAAGCCTGCTCTTTTAAACCTTCGGAACCCACATCATTTCTCAACAAAACAACCATATAATATAAAACCTATCCATGATTATTGAAGTTAAAGAGTTAAGTTATCAACTAGGAAAACCCTAATTACTACCCACTAAAAAAACAAAAACAAAAAAATAAAAAAGCTAACCACATTAAGAACACACCTTGTTTTACCATAAAAACACACAATAGACATTAAATCACATAATTTTCTAACAAAATCCATCAAATCCAACATCAATTAAAAATTTAAAAACCCAAAAAATACATACTTTAAATCTTTAAATTAAACTCATATATTTCCAAAAATGGAACCAAGAACTCAAATTACCATAACCCCACCAAACAAATTTATCACTTTAATTAAATTAACAACTCAAATCAACAAAGATTTAACACCCAGATGACTAGATTACACAAAAATCAAACTTTAATCACATAAAAAATGGGGAAAAATAAAGCCAAAAAAGGAAATGGTCAAGATAAATTAAGAAATGGAAACAATTATACCAAAAAAAATTGCACTGATCACTGAAAAATAGTGCTGAATTTGAAGAGAGAAGGAGAAAGAACAAACCTTTGAAAACGGCGAGCTAAGAGAAAAGCTGAAGCCTCCGGAAAATTAAGAAATGAAATAATTTTTATTAAAAAAAGAGAAAACTGAAGCTGAAATTTTGGGGAGGAGAGAGAAAATGAAAATGGAATACAAACCAATTTTATATAGCTACTAGGAAAGTAAGAGAGCCGAAGCAACCGGCTGCACCAGTAAACAGGAAAATGAACCGGCTATAACCGGTAATATAAGACACGTGGCATCTGTTAGGTTGGCGTACGTAGTCGGTGCAAAATCAAAGCGGTGAGAAAAAAAGGTATGTGATGATGTGGCTAGATCTTATTGATCAAAGGTTAATACCAGATTAGGGTCAGTGGGATACTCTGTAATGCGGTACAAGGTAAGGGTTACCGTAAGATGTTGCCACGTCAGCTTATCAAGTAAGATTTTGATATAAGGGTATTCTTGGAATGTTGCATTGTAATTATTATTAGACGTGTTAAATGTTTATTGGGTTGGTGTGATTGATATGTGATGAGTTGAGGAGGTAGAAGTGTATACAGGGGATTACTACCCTTTAATATATTTAATATTTTATTTATTTTTTTGATTTTTTAATTCGGAAATTGTAAGATTACCTAGAGTTTAGGTTTTTAATGATATAAAATAAAAAATGGGAAAACAAGGGATGATACTAGCCCTCGTGTGGCCTGCGCCGGCCACTTGAATTGAGTCCGTTTATTTTGTGAACATTACTTTTACGTTTTAGAAATATTGCTCATTATAAATGTTCTATTTGTCAATAACGATTAATGTTGGCTAAATTGTTCTACAAAAATGTTGGCTAAATGAAATTTTTCTAGGCTTGGAATCAAATACTTAATTTGAGGTTTGACATTTTTAAATGTCATGTATAAGAGAGGTCAATTTCACGACTTATGATACAAATCACCTTAACTCATTCAAATTAGTCATGAGAATATGGTTAGAGAGTTATCCTATAAGCGAGTGGTTTAGGTCTTTTTTTATCAACAACAACAAAGTATAATCTCAAAAAAGGAAAATTTGTTTTATAAAAAGTAAAAATAAATAAATAAATAAATCAACAAGTTTATGAGGGAGTGCAAACACACGTAGTCTACTTTTTTTTTTTTTTATGACCGCCCATGACTAAAGTCATAAGCCTCCAATAACTTGTATTACGACATCTTCTTATCATCCTTGTTCCTTGGGTAATCATTTGCAGTTTTGCACTTATTTGTTTAGTTTTTTTTTTTTTTGAAAGGGCAAAGCTCAGCGAGCCTAATTAGAATTAAGCAGGAGAATCGATCTCCGCCAAGGCAATTAGGCCTTGCGGAACAGCATCAACAAAGGTCTGTTCAAAACCATTATAAGGATTAATTCTAGCAGCAAGATGAGCCACACAATTGCCCCCCCTCCGAACATGAAAACAAGAGAAAGAAGAGAAAGTAGTGCCAATATTCCTAATGTCCTCAAGAACCAGATCAAACGGAGTTCTGCCATGAGAATCCAATTGAATCGCACTAGCAACTGTCAGTGCATCGCATTCCAACTCCACAGCCTGAAGCCCCAGCTCCTTCGCCAATAAAACACCCATTCTAGCAGCCAACCCTTCAGCAAGCTTGACAGGGAGGTCAACGCTCAATCGTCGCACCTTAGCAGCCAACACAATCCCATACTCATCTCTGATAACAACTCCCAGACCAACCCCCCTCCCCTCAAAAATGGCAGCATCAGAGTTCACAGGAAAAGCACCATGAGCAGGAGGCAACCAGGAGCTTCGAGACCCAACAGCTGAACAACAGCTCCCTCTTCCCGAAACTTTTCCCACATATTTTTTAAAATCAGGCACCAACTTCACAAACCCCATCACACCAATATCACGGTTCTTCCATGGTTCATTAAAAACAACAGAGTTTCTGTACGACCACGCACCCCAAGCCAAGGACACCAGTAACAAAAAATCCTCACTACTAACCTTAGAGTGCAGCCACAACAATCTATCAGCAAAAGAAGCGCAAGGAGCATCAAGTAGCAGATCACGGAAAGGGGAATGATCCCAGATGCCTCTAACATTCGAGCAAGAAAAGACAGCATGAATAATACTCTCCTCAGCACAATTGCACAGCCCACACCAGCCAGAATCTCGAATATGCCTCCTATGTAAACGCTCCAGAGTAGCAAGTGACCCAGAACAGGCTCTCCACAAGAAAACACGCAGCTTTGGTGGCCCACCAACACCCCAAATCACTTTCCACACATCTTTAATAACCCCCCCCCCCCATTCTGTAACTCCCACTTTCTAGTGTTCCCCAACATTCCAAGCCAATAACCAAATTTGGTTGTATAAATACCATCAACAGTAGGGCCCCAGAAACGAGCATCCTTAACGTTCCTAACACTCAATGGCAGACTACGAGCAGCAGCAGCATCATCATTTGTAAGGTGCAGAGAAAGAGCCGTATCACACCACTCCCCATTTACACTATCAATCAGAGCAGCAACCTTAAGGTCAGCAGGGCTCTCAATATTGGGAGTAGGAACCCGAAACACACTCTCACCCGGAAGCCAAGCATCATCCCACACACTAATATCCTTCCCATCACCAACTCTCCATTTAAGACCATCCAAAATAAGGGTCTTTGCACCCCAAATACTCCTCCATACATAACTCGGATCATAGCCTCTATTAGCCGAAATGAAATCACCATTTTTAAAATATCTAGCTTTTAGAACCTGGTACACCATAGTATCGGGATGACACAGCAACCGCCACCCCTGCTTGGCTAATAAGGCTTGATTAAAAATCCCCAAATCGCGAAAGCCCATCCCCCCAAGAGACTTAGGACGACACAACTTCTCCCAACTAACCCAATGAAGCTTACGTTCCGTACCATTTGCCCCCACCAAAATCTTGCAATGATACTATTAATTTCCTTAATGATACCATCGGGGATACGGAAGAGATCCATCATATATGTCGGGATTGCTTGGGTCACCGCCTTAATGAGAACCTCTTTACCGGCTTGCGAAAGGAGTCTTTCCTTCCATCCTTGCATCTTCTTCCATATTCTTTCCTTAATACACAAAAACACCGCTTTTTTGGATCTACCAATCATGGTAGGGAGACCAAGATACTTCTCGTGCCTTGCAACTTGCTTCACCCCAAAGATCGTCAAAATTTCCTGTCTTCTACTGCACTCCACATTTTTACTAAAAGACACCTCAGATTTCTCAAAATTAATTTTTTGTCCCGAAACTCGCTCATAGATGCCGATGATCTCAGCAATTTTGGAGCATTCCTGAAGTGTCGCTCTAGCGAATAAAATACTATCATCCGCAAAAAACAAGTGGGAGATTCTTGGGGCACCCCGACACACCAAAGCACCATGGATAAGACTCTCGTTGGCTGCTTTAACTAATAGGGACGAGAAAGCCTCCGTACAAAGGAGAAACAAATAAGGTGATATTGGATCACCTTGGCGAAGCCCACGAGTTGGAACCACATTTCCCGAAACCTGACCATTCCACTTGAAAGAGTAACTAACTGAAGAAAGACATTGCATTATCCGGCGAGTCCAATTAGCATGGAAACCCAATCTCTCCAAAACACTCTCAAGAAAAGACCACTCAACTCGATCGTACGCCTTGCTCATATCCAACTTGAGGGCCATCGTACCTCTCTTCCCTTCCCCCCTTTTCTTCATGGCATGGAAAATCTCAAAAGCCACTATAGCATTGTCGGTGATCAACCTCCCCGGAACAAAGGCACTCTGATGTTGTGAAATGAGCCCCGGAAGAAGAATCTTGAGCCTATTTTCCATGAGCTTGGAAATAATTTTATAAATGACATTACACAAGCTAATCGGCCGAAATTCCGTCATACGTTTCGGCTCCGCACACTTTGGGATGAGGACAATACACGTTTTGTTCACATCTCTAAGATCACCACCATCTCTCCACCACTTAGCAATAAAAGCAACAACATCATTCCCGACAATGTGCCAACATTTTTGGTAAAAAAGAGCATGCATACCATCGATCCCAGGGGCTTTGTTCGGATGCATTTGGAAGAGAGCACGGTGAATTTCCTCAGCAGACGGTTCAGCATTTAACGCCTCATTCATATCCTCAGTCACCATCCTATTCAACCCAGCAAGAGCCTCCCCAAAATTGGCAGGCAAAGAGGAAGTAAAAATGTCAGCAAAGTAACTCTCAATAATGGCAGCCAACTTCCCCTCATCATCACACAGTACACCATTAGTATCCTCAAGCATTGCAATGTTATTTCTTCTCTGACGATGGCTGGCCTTATGGTGGAAATAGGAAGTATTCCTATGACCATCTTTGAGTTCATTAACGCGGGCACGAGCATGCCAGTAAGACTCATCAATTCTGTGCAAATCATCGAGCTCAGACACCAACTGTTTACATCTAGCAAGCATCTCCCCATCAGGAACACGTTGCTGCCAGCTTTTGAGTTCCCCCTCCTTAGCCACAATTTTCTTTTTAACATCCGCAAAAGTATCACACGCCCACCTATTAAGCATTGCAGCGCATCCACTAATTTTAGAGCAAATATCAAGACCAACATTGCTGTCCCAAGCACTCTTCACAGTAGTTTGAAATTTTTCATGAGACAGCCACATCGCTTCGAAGTGGAACCTTTTCTTGCCCTTCTTCCTTTTTTTTATCAAAATCAGTATGGAGCATGATGGCCGCATGATCAGAGATGGTAAAAGGAAAGTGCTTGACACACCTAGTTTGAAACAGCTCACACCAATCATCACTTGCAATAAATCTGTCTAAGCGCTCCCTGATAATCATATTGGGATCAGTCCCACGCTGCCAAGTGAAACCATTTCCAGAATATCCCAAATCATCAAAACTACACAATTCCATCATCTCCCTAAATAAATCCATCTTTCGTTCACTTCTTCTTGCACCACCACTCTTTTCTTCTTCGCATAATATTTCATTAAAATCTCCAAACACAACCATAGGAACCAAAATCGAGTCCCTAAGACTCTTAACAAGCTCAAAAGTAAGGTGTTTATTACCATTCTCGGGCCACCCGTACACCCCAATTGCAGCCCATTTAGCAACATTGTTAGCATCCCTCACTTCAACCGCAATATGATGAATCGAGTAAGACAACACATGTGCATTTATGTCTTTCCATCACAGCCCAATACCCCCCGAATTACCATCACTACTCAAACAAATCCCATTCGTGAACCCGCATCTATTTCTAATCAACTCCAACCTCCTAGCATCAATCATTGTTTCCATAACCAACACTATGTTTGGGCGCTCTCTCCAACACCAATTTTGGAGAGTACGAACTGTCCGAGGATTGCCCAATCCCCGGCAGTTCCAACTTATGATTTTCATTGTTGTTCGCGGGGTTGGTCATCGCCAACCTCCGCTACTTTAAGAATCGAAGAAATCAAACTCACCTCCTCATTCACCCTAACCTTCTTGCTCATATCCACCCCCCACTCTGTTCCTTCTCCCAGCTCCCTGCTATCATCTTTCCTTTTTAACCCCGTAATATTTTCCCAGTCATCCCTCTCCATATGCATCCCCTCAACTCCATGCAGCAATTTAACCTTTCTCAGCTTCCTTTTGACACTTTCAGACCCTGTAGTAGTTGCAGCAGGGGCACCATTCACCACACTCGCACCAACAACACTGGCAAGCACAATGTTCGCAGAAATAGCATTAGCATTGGGCATCAAGCCAGGGGAAATTTGTTCAGCAGTGATAATTTCCTTAGCCACAGAATCAGAAATAACCACACTACTCAGCTCATCAGCAACACTGGTAACAACTTCCTTATTCTTCCCTGCTTCAAATCGAGATTTCTTTGCAACAAAGAGTTGCTTTGCACATTTACCTGAAGGAATTATGTCTTCGATAAGTGCAATTACTAGATATATCAAGGATCACTATTATGGAGATAATAAGTTCATTCTATAGGGTCGTCAATATCTGGTGCTAGATATGATAATTGATCTTTGGGTTAGTTAAATAGCCCAAAGCCTTATAGAATGGATCCTATGAGGTCACACATAAGGGTATTGGGTTAAACAAGTAAGAGGCCCATTAATGGGCCTCATGAGATTATGACATACCATGTAGAGTGTTGGGCTAGAGTAGTGTGTTTTGGATAAGGGTTTTGGGCTTTTGACATGGGCTCTTATTTAGAGATGAGATCTATAAATAAGAACCATGCCTAGGGTTTGTTAGTAAGTAGTCATAATTCACACACTGTGAATTTTGACATCAAGGCAACCAATCCCAAAAACCCTAAAACACTCTCCTCACACACGGCCCTCTTCTCTCCCCTTCACGTCCGTACGTGCGGCGCCCCTCATGGTGGCTCGTGGTGTTCGTCGTGGTGGTTTGTGGTTAGCTCGTGTCTCTCTTCTCCGTTGAAGGTTGATTGAAGCGTTCAATCACGACTAACTAGCATTAGTGGAGGTTTAACTTGTGCCCGTGGACCAAGTAGAGGAATCACGCTTGGGGTTCTTTATCTCCCTTTGTTCTTGCTCGATCGCACGTGGAATCACGCTTCAAAGGTACGATTATTTGTGCTTTATGTGTTATGCATTAGATCCTTGGATTAGGTACTATATGAATATGATTCATGTTATTTCCGCTGCGTAGTACCTATAAAACCCTACAGTGGTATCAGTTAGCCTATTGCATTTACGCATATTGCCAATAATTCTTTGATAATCCACAATTTTAATTCAATTAGGAGGGAGAATAATTAATTATGGTTCATTCTTTATATTAAATGGAGATTTAATTTTTGGAATATGATTAAATATGATTTAATTGCTCAATTGTTCTAGCAAAATCCGAAATAAGCCCTAGTATTTTCGAAGTTTTTAATCGGAATAAAGCTCTAAAATTTTGATTTTGTGTGCTTAATTTTGATGTTTTTCGAAAATTTATGCTTCATAAATTTAATTAGTTTGATTTGATACTAAAAATATGATTTTTTGTATAATCAATAATTTGATTTAAAAGTTAAATTAAATTTGAATTAATTTTGTGAAGAACCCTAGATTTGAAATTGAATTGTGAATTTAATTTCAAAATTGAATTGGGCATAAATGTTATGTTTTAATTCAAAAGACCTAATTATTTTAATTTTGCAAAAGTTGTTTAATTAAATTAAAACTCTCAAAAAAAAAAAAAAAAAAAAAAGGGGATTCAAACTTGGGAGGGGGCAGCCGTGGCTGGGTGGTCGAACCACCGTCAGGTGGGCCACGGCGGCTGCCAGTAGGTCGGAAAGGGTGCGTGATGGTGGGCGGAGGACAGGCGGCAGCAGCGAAAGTGCAACTGTTGCACTGCCGCTTGCTGCTGCTAGTACAGCTCTGCTAGTGGCTGGGCTTCGGCCTAGCTGCCACGGCAGCCCTCGAGCGACGGCGATAAATTTAGGCGCAGAAGGTGGCTCCGGCAGCTGGTGGACTGGAAATGTTCCGGTCAGAGCCGCTGCTTGCGCCGTGGCTGGGCTTTGCTCCTGGCTGCGGTTGCGGGTTGCTGATTCCAGCTGCTGCGTTGGCTGGGCTTCCCTTGGCTGACGTGGCAGCAGATTCATTTTAAAAAAAAAAAAAAAATGTTTTTATTAAAATTATTTTATTTTAAAGATAATTTCAAAATAAAATCTGATTTTATTTTGGGATAAAATCAAATTTCAAAAGTTAGTTTTTGATAATTATCCTTAATTAAAGTTGTTAATTTTGGATAGCATTTTTTAGAATATTCCGAGCATATTCCAAAAGGATAAAGATTGATTTAAATAATGTGATTATCCCATAATTATTTTGGATATAATTGATTTAAAATATTGTGATTGGCTAGTAATTAGGATAGAATTTCCTAACATTGTTAGGATAATCTTTGAGGATAAATATGATTTATCTTTTTAAGATTAAAATAAGATTTGATTCTATCTCATGACTAATTTAGAATATATGATATTTTATTGATGATCATGAATAATATATGATATTATCGAATTACATTAATTAAAATATGAGATATTTAGATGCCATGTTTCCTTAATTATGATCATCAGATGTTATAGTTTAGGAAAGCATGATGAGTGATTTATTATGTGGCAATTTTATAATATATGATGTTGTTTATTGCTATATAATGACTAGTATGGCCCAGTAGATTGCTAAATATGATCTGCGCATCGTGATGTATTTTTGTAATCTTAGTACGGTCTACGTACCGATAAAGTATTTTGTAATTTTATTTTATTTAAGTAGTAGATAGAATAGAGTAGAATTACAGGTTGCAGTTAATCCAAGAAGCCCATGAAGTGAAGGCCCAAAGGAGCAAGGTGGATGTGATCCATGATGATTCAAGTGGGAGCATTTGCTTTATTAGTTTTCTTAGGATTAGGGGCCATGCTATGTCTTATTTATGCATTCAGTATTTTATGCATGTTAGATTTTATTGATGTTTTGTGATGATGCGCTACAGTTCACTATTTAATCACAACATAATAAATCTAGATCCCAGTAATATTGATGCAGCTTTTCCAATTAGAAACCCGATGAAAACCTTGATCGTTTGTGATGGGTCAGCACTCAGCAGAGCATCATAATATATCTTGGGGAAGTGGGGGTAGAACCGCATATCTACACTTTTAATTGGTTATATTCAACAAGGTTACCTAAATCGTTTAGAACCTTGAAGCTAAGAGTAATAATTAAACATGCGATGGTTAATTATTCAACCAAGAATTACAAGAGTTGTAATCAGTAAAGAGTTTACTCACCTTGAAAATGTAATGGTTGATGCGGAGCTTCACTCTGGTTAATTATTGCACGAATAAAGGATCTTGGAATCACTTAATTCAAGTTGGGATCACTTAAATTGAATAGAGTGCTTTAAAGTTACCAATTTAATTCGCTTATGGTACTTTAAATTTAATAAACATAATTGAATTTTGCGTTTACTTATTAGTAACATGTCGTTCTAATTTTATTATTATATATAATCTCCTCGATTGAAAATAAAGTTGAGAATCGTTCTCAAAAGGTTTAAAAGATAATCCATAAACCTATATTCCAATTTTGCTAAGATTGTTCTAAAAGGCAAGTTTTAGAAATTCATGTCACATGTCTAAGGTTGGTTATATTCAAAATGTTTGAGTAAAATACCAACACATCTTCATTTTGAAAAATGTTTCAAGGGATATAATGAGATGGGAGGTACAAATCCTCCAAAAGACAAGTATAGAAATCCAATAAAATCTCTTATCTTCAATATGATTGAATATGAGAAAGTGATTGGAAATATCTATGATCAAAAGTTGATCAAATGACAATATTCTTCATCTATTTTATATAGAGTTTAATACTTGATTAAACTCAAATATAAATAATGATAGAATAGACTTAGCAAAATCATGAAAAATGCTTAAAGTAGTTGAGCAAGGTATCATTTTGAACCTAAGAGAAATGTTCTAAGTGGCTCAAATGGAAGGGTTTAGGAATATATGAGGATTGCATTAAGAAGTTATAGGCCAAGAATTGTAAACAAGTTGCTACTTCTCAAACCTAGAACTACTTACATGCTAAAAGTTGTTATGAACAACAAATGTTTCTAATTAAATGGATCTATTCCAATTGATTAGATACTACCTCATATAGTTGGAAGGTAAAAGAATGGAAATGTTCCAATTTAAGAATTATATTATAGAAATTGATTTAGCATATTGCTACTTCTTGGACATATGATGTCTTGTTTAGATCACTCATTGCACAATTTGGTTGAACTAAAGGAAGAAATTAGCTAAAGGAGGAATAAATCTACAAGTTTAGAAGCAAATGTTGCTACTTCACAAGTAGAATCTACAAGTTTGGAAGCAAAAGTTGCAACTTACAAGTAGAATCTATATTTCACCTTACCTTAGTATTGGCTAGAATTTAATAAATGTTATTCATTCTTGCCATTATCAAAACACCATTCAATGTTAGTATTGACTAAGCATCGAAGATTCAAAAACGTGGAATAAATGTTATTCTATGCTTCTTTGAGTCATAATGTGTTTTGAATTGCTAAATAGGTTTAAAATTCTATATGATAGAAATAATTAAACAATTTCTATATATATAAATTGTCTCTAATATGTCAATTAATTCGAATGAAAATGAAAATTGCATGCGGAAGATCCAAAAGGATGGACTTTCAATATCATTAGATTATGAATCTATTGATATATGTAATTATCATTCTAATTTGAAATTATGACTAAGTCACCATTTAGAGAAATGATGATGAGAACTTAAGGTCGAATACATATCGATGTAAGAAAACCAAAGGTTCAAAGGTTAGAGACGACAACGAAACTTCATTTGTGATACGATCACTACTTATGCTTAGTTGAAGCATGGAAGTGAAAATTTTGAAAAGTTCAAAATGTTCAGTATGAAGTTCAGTATCAACTTGATAAGAAAATGATTACATTACAATATGATTGTAATTGTGAAAATTTAAGTCAAGACATGTACTTGGCAACACATTCAAAATATTGCGATATGATCGTAATAATGAGAATTTAAGCCAAAACATTGAAAAACATCCAAAAGTTATAAAATCGTTTTACAACAAAATCCGAAAGAAAAACCTTGTGAAGTGTTTATGAAGGAAGCTATCAATCTATATGAGATATATTTTGATAATGGATGTAAATTACCTATCTTCCAACCATTGTTCAAGGGATATACTTTTAAGATAAGCTACAAAACTAAACAAAAACTACATACGCCAAATCAAATGTAGCAAAGGCTTCATATGTGATATGGATAAGAAAAGTTCTTATTAAGTCTTTCTACAAAGAAAGGAATAAAACATGTATTAAACCGTTTGATGCACGTTCGATTCCTATATAGAGCACGGGGTACTACTACACAAACCATACTTAGCACAAAATGTTTGTTGCTCAAATAGGTGCCCTTATGGAAATTGTTCCAAAAGGTCAAGTGGGAGTAGTGTAAATCTCAAAAGAGTTCGAGAAAAGCAACAAACAAACATGGTTCAAAACCTTGGTTGGTTCACCCTATGCTAAATATGCCTCCTCAAAAGGCAAGTGGGAGTATAAGAATCTCGAAAAGTTTGAGAGCCTTGAAAGAGTTCAAGAAAAGTGATTTCGAAAATCTCGAAGAAATTTGAGAAGTTATCGAATAACAGCAACAATATGAGCATGATTCACCTCATGATACAAATGACAACGCGTGGTCTCATTAAGTGTAATGGGATTAATAACCATGTGTCGAAGGTAGTACATTCCAAGTGCACATCCTCTATTGTCGTTTCTCATTGAAAACTAAACAAAGTTGTTGTATGAGTTTCAATTGTTGCATAAAAACCCACAATGATGACTAGCATATGTAAAACTTAGCCAAAGAAATATGATTTCATATTGACTAAGAGTTCTAAAATATTTATTTTGGAACATTATGATTATGCAGGTAATAAAGATGATTTGACAAGTTATGACTCCAAGTGGTTTAAAACCAGGAAATCTGAAATAGATTCTAAGTCTGTAAGCAAGTGTATGACACTTGAATAATTTGCCTAAATTGGGTGAAACCCAATATAAGCAAAGCAGACAAGAAAGAAAAATGTTTTCTAACTAAAGCAAAGACTTGTTAAAGGATTCAACAAATTCATAGTATGACTATGATTACGATGAAACCTTTACATTAGTCATGTTGCAAAGATCTATTAAAGATACTTTAGTGATTTCTACCTTATGAGATTTGGTAGATGGATTTCAAAACACTTTCTTGAAATTGTTCATGAAATAAGATTTGTATGTGATACAATCAAAAGTTGAAGATCCAATAATCCTAGGGATGCATAAAAGATCCATATTGGATTGAAGTTAGCATCAGGGAGTTAATGTTCTTAATTTTGTGAGTTAATCAAATCGTTTGATGTTCTTGTAAAATGAAGAAAAGGTCTTGTATGTACAAGATGTTTAGTGGGAGCTATGAAGTCTTCTTGGCCCAGTACAAAGAGCAATTAATGAAGGATCAAGTAATGGCTATTGCATTTTGTATGAAAACCTTGAAGAAGAAGATGAGTACATTTGGGATTCAAGATCTATATAGACAGGTCTCGAAGCATGTTTGAGTTTGGTTAAGAAACTTATAATGATAAGATTCTTATAGGGTTCAACATTATATTGAAAAGAGTTTCAATCCCATGTAACATGGCACATTGCTTAATGATTCAATACTTTAAGAAAGGTTGATGAAATTAAGACTTTGAGTGATGATCCTTATGCAATTTGCAAAGGACGCATCATGCATGTCATGGACTATACTTATCCATTTGATTCACGTGTTTTAAAGAACAAGTGATGATAGATTTCAATCGAAATCCAATGTAACGTTGGAATACAAATTAGAAATTCCAAAGTTCCTTGCGAAAGGGCGAAGGAAAATTATTAGTGTATGGAGATGAAAATGATTATAAGATTTAGAAATTGCAAAGTTCATGTTTATGAGAATGTCTCATGAACTCTACTTACAAAACCCCTTCCATGACCAAGGTATGAAAGTCATGCTAAGGTTCTTGGATTGAAGCAAGTTATGTAATTTTAGTTGTGTATGTTTTGAGAAAGTATATTACAAAAGTAAATACATTAGCTTGCAGAATTATGTTTATCAATTGAAACAAAGTTTCAATCTTATTTAATCGTGGTTTCAATATTAAATAAAATGTCCAAAAATAATTATGGATTGATGGGCTCATCAGGTTATCTATCAGATAGAGACCTGGTGTATGAAACCCCACAGGTGAACAAAATCCACATATTATTTAAGTTCCTAGTTCGAAATCATTAAAGTGGACATAAATGATTTCAATGAATGGACTAGCATGTAAGATTGATTGGATAGCTCGGTTTCATGGGCTATAGGAGCATAGTGATAAGGCTCGGTCAATCACATGGATATGCATGAATGATGCAGGATCGAACTATAGACCTACTTTGAAGTTCAAGTATAAAACTTCCGGATATATTAGTGGATTCCTTTGACATGAGTGGAACACTGATTCTATTCAATGATTGTTTTGACTGTGGTACATTCAAACGTCTTGCCGTAAATGGGGATTATAAAGGATGTTTCCCGGTCACTTCATGAATTGAGTGGGAGCTTTGGTTGCCACAAGATTGGATAGAGTCTACCTATTAAATTAGGAATGTGTCATGTTTTGGCCTCTTGAAGAGGGAGAATTCAGAAAATGCATGGCCGTGCTCAAATGTGTTACATAGTAACCATTTGTTTTGTAATTCTAACTCGGATTTCAAGAAATGATTTGTAGATTAATATAGATTACATAAGATGCAATCATATTATCAAATCGACACAAAATGACTTAAGGAATTTGAATATTGCGCACTTGTCTCAGACAAGTGGGAGATTGAAGGAATTATGTCTTCGATAAGTGCAATTACTAGATATATCAAGGATCACTATTATGGAGATAATAAGTTCATTCTATAGGGTCGTCAATATCTGGTGCTAGATATGATAATTGATCTTTGGGTTAGTTAAATAGCCCAAAGCCTTATAGAATGGATCCTATGAGGTCACACATAAGGGTATTGGGTTAAACAAGTAAGAGGCCCATTAATGGGCCTCATGAGATTATGACATACCATGTAGAGTGTTGGGCTAGAGTAGTGTGTTTTGGATAAGGGTTTTGGGCTTTTGACATGGGCTCTTATTTAGAGATGAGATCTATAAATAAGAACCATGCCTAGGGTTTGTTAGTAAGTAGTCATAATTCACACACTGTGAATTTTGACATCAAGGCAACCAATCCCAAAAACCCTAAAACACTCTCCTCACACACGGCCCTCTTCTCTCCCCTTCACGTCCGTACGTGCGGCGCCCCTCATGGTGGCTCGTGGTGTTCGTCGTGGTGGTTTGTGGTTAGCTCGTGTCTCTCTTCTCCGTTGAAGGTTGATTGAAGCGTTCAATCACGACTAACTAGCATTAGTGGAGGTTTAACTTGTGCCCGTGGACCAAGTAGAGGAATCACGCTTGGGGTTCTTTATCTCCCTTTGTTCTTGCTCGATCGCACGTGGAATCACGCTTCAAAGGTACGATTATTTGTGCTTTATGTGTTATGCATTAGATCCTTGGATTAGGTACTATATGAATATGATTCATGTTATTTCCGCTGCGTAGTACCTATAAAACCCTACATTACCCTCACCTCGACCTCCTCCACCCTCCTTCGATTTCAAAACCTTCCAAGGAGAAGACACACGCAATTCATCACTGAATTTTCTAACAATCGGAGCAGCAACATTACTATCCTCACAATCCTTTTCCCCGTGCCCCAATAATCCACACACGTAGCAGAACAGAGGTAACTTTTCATACTTGATGTTCACATAATCCTTCACTCCACCCCTCAGCTTCAAGCCAATCTTACTTTTCAGTGGCAAACGCACATCAATATTGACTTTGATTCACAGCGATTTATTAATACCCGCATCACCAGATTGGTCCATTGCTAAGAAAGTACCCAGTTTATCGCCAATAGTCTTAGCATTCGTCAAATTACCCCTCCCCATAAACGGTAAATCATAGACCCTAACCCAAAAGGGAACAAAAAATAAAGAGACTTCAGAAGGTTTACAATTACCTTCAACATCATTCAAGATTAAAACGTGTCTGTCGAAGTGCCAAGGTTGGCCCTCCATAACATTCCACTTGTCCTTCCAATGGTGGAATTGGAATATGTAAAGGTTTTTCTCAATGCAGTTTGCCTCCATTCCATGCTTAGGGTTCCAAATGCGATTCATTTGGTCAATCAGAGCTTTGGAATTGACATGTCTTTCAGTCCATATTCTTCCCACTATCCCAAGAGAGACTCTAGCTTCCTCTTCCTCCTCGCCCTCCACCACCCAGTCAACTCCCTCCTCATCATCGCTCGGACTAATTACCTCATGAATGACATTCGGGACAATCCCGTCATTCGCCATTGCACACAGCCTCGAAAAATCGAGATCACACCTTCAAAGAAGGAAGAACTAGGAAACCTAGAAAAGCCCTCCCAAGAGTCGCACTCTAGAGGGAAAACCAAACGTTTTTAGGTCAACACCAAAATTCAAGAAGTTGAGAGCTTTTGCACTTATTTGTTTAGTTAGAGGAGTAAAATATGGGTGAGTCATTGAGTATTTAAAACTAGTAAAATATGGGTGAGTCATTGAGTATTTAAAACTTTTTTTTAAATCAACTATTTCCATTAAGTGGGTGTCGCTTCCATTTTGTGCAATAATGAGCTTTATTAATACGCATTCAAAATAAGAATTCTATGGAAATAGATACCTAATCTAACATGTGATTGAAATCTCGTTTACGGTAAACTTGCCATAAAAAAATCAAATAATCTAGGCGCACATTTTTTTTTGTTTCCATGTAGTGACTTCCTTTTATTTTAACACTAGATTAAGACCCGTGCCACGCACAATATTTACATTTTTTTTATTACGAATTATAATATTAATTTATAATATACCAAAAAATAGTCCTCATATTTTTAAATGATATTTAAAAAGTTTGAATCTTTATTTATATTCAGAAGTAAGCCCCCAAATTCGAATTGCCCAAAGGGTGAACAAGGTTAACACCAATAAAAAAAAAATAAAGAGTAAAAGATATAGAATAATATTTTATACAAAATAAAAGATATGGAAAATATGTGAATATTTTTTTTTAGAAAATAAATCAAAATTATATGATTTGGTGAATAATTTTTTTTTTTTTGGAAGAAAATCTCAACTATATAAAGAAATGAATATTTTTTTAAGGAAGTGAAAAAAAAAAAAAAACATTTTGGAGGTAAAAGAACAACACCAGGAAGTGACATGTGTCATTCCTAGTGTCTGTTTTAATATTATGTTATTGATTGATTGATTGATAGAGGCTTGTAAGTAAATTACTTCGTCTTATAAAATGATTGCACAACAGCTATTGAAAGATTTATTCGTTGATTATGCAAGAGTTATCTCTAGTTTAAGATAATTAATTTCCAATAGTGCTTTCACAAGGTAAATTAGATAATGAGTTTTGTGATCAATTATGGCCATAATTACCCTTCTATTCTTTGAAGGTTATCCCCTTTAAAAAAAACGTTCTCTTTTTATCATTTAATGAGAATAGTTAGGTTGTTCTTATGTTGGAAACTAGCATATTCTAAAATGGTACACCATACACATACCCGACATTAAATTATTAATATTTATATCTAATCAATTATTAATCATATAACACCTTCCTTCCCAAGTTCTAGTAATATAACTGAGTGTGATAATATAAGTTGTAGCATGAGTCGATTCACTAACCTCCATTAACTCCAAACATAGAACACTCGTTGAAAAATTCAACGAGGGAGAACATTTTCATTTCTTAGCCCCTCAAACACAATAGTGTTTGCTTACGTGATGGATGCATTATTGAAGCATGAAACCTTCATTAACTCTCTCTTTTGCATGTTTCTTTGTGTGTGTAAAAAAACTAATTAACCTCCCTTGTCTTTGTATCGTTTCTTTGACTTTTGGGCTTTAATTCACACACTCTAGTACTCCACAAAAACCATTTTCTTTTGGAAGCAAAAGCTTAAGGCCCAAAGTAGAATTAGAATTATCACAAGACAAGTAAAGTTACAATATAAGACCCATTCACAAAAGCCATGAAATTATCATATCTTACCACGCATTGGGCTTAGCCCATGACAATCTCCCCTCCATTCCAATATTCCACCATAGTGAGGAAGGAAGTCACGAAGACAAGGTCACTTCCACGATCACTTGAACCTCATCCTAAACATCTACTAGTAATAATAAAGCTAACCCCTATTTTTGATATTTATCATTGCCTCATAAAGTCATGGTCGCCTGCTACAACAATCTAAAATGAAATGGATGGGAGCCCATATCAAGTAGTGCCTTTGAATTTCATGACTGAAAAAGTCTAAACCTATTACATCCTTAATTATTCTAAGACATCCTCCTGCCCAAACTCAATTAAGATTATTGAGTGGTGTAAAATGTGCCATAGCACAACTTCACTAGTCCCGGGCTCCCACCCCCTTAAATAAAAATAGCATTCATTTAAAATACAAACAAGAGAAAGAACTTATCTAGTGAAAATACCTAAATAATAATCATCCCATTTTATCTCCTAAAGCATTTTTACTACTTGCAAACAAACACACTCAATATTGATACGTTTATGTAATATTCACACTAGTAAAACCCTCACTGACTTTTATCTTGCGTGCTTCTTTGTGTGCATAAAGAATCTAATCATTCCCCTATTCTTCGGGCCTGTTTACATTTACTGAACTGAAATGAACTGATTGGAGCTGAACTAAATTGAAATGAGCTGAAATGAATATTTTATAAGAGAGAGAAATTCAAAACTGAATTAAACTGATTGGAACTGAAATTAAGTAAATGTGAACAAACCCTTTCTTTGACTTTTGAACCCTAATTTGCACACTCCACAAAAAGCCTCTATTGATAAGATAGGTTTTTGTCTAAAATTAGTCACCTCAAATGAGGTTCACTTCTCATGGAGCAAAAAAAGACCTTATTAAGCTAATTGCAATGAGTCGGTAACCTACACAAGTAAGCATGTGAGCTGTCTTCAAGTATATATGTGTGTATCCAAGAAAACCCCTTTGAATCTTAAGCTAGTTGAGTAGTAATTAAGGTGTCACATTTTGTTAGCTTAAGAGTCAAATTACAATTAACATCAATTAGTTATATTAAGCTTTTGAAGTTTTAGCTATCTTATGTCAATTAGTTATACTAACATCAAGTATGTGCGTATCCAAGAAAACCCCTTTTAATCTTAAGCTAGTTGTGTAGTAATTAAGGTGTCACATTTTGTTAGCTTAAGAGTGCAATTACAATTGACGTCAATTAGTTATATGTTTATATCTTTTGAAGAACACTTATTAAACTATATGGACCTTAACAATCATTTTGCCTTAGGCAGGTTCTTAGGACATTTGTTATATTGGTCAGACCCTTGATGTAATTTTTGATTTGTGCCCAGGTCCTCTTGGGGCCAAAATGGGTGGATCATTTTGGTATTCCTATAAGAGCCAATAGATCTATCACATATTTAGCAACACATTGAGCCCAAGAGGACTTGAACCTCACTTAAAACAATCTCCTTTCCATTTTATCACGGAGAAGATATAATTATTTCCATGGTCACTTGAATCTCACCTTGAAAAACATGCTACAATACAAACTAAATCTTGATTCCGAGCTCTACCTTAGCATCCCAAATTCACTATCAATAACTACCATCAACATAATGCCTCCATTTACATTAACTTCATTATAAAGAGTACGTAGTTTATTTCAAGCTGTCTCCAAACAACAACTTTATACCTCAACTCGCACCCCCTTTACCCACATGCCCACACCCCATAGTCACAAGTCTCACTAGTCACAATGCCTCCAAAGCCCAAGCCCTAGGTAGGACCATTCTAGCTAGATACATTTCACAATCAAAGATAGTTACCCCTTTTGGTCAATACAACCAAAGATTGTTCCCCTTTTGGTCAATATCAATAAAGGCACAAACCTCAAACCTAAGCAACCCAAAACTAGAACTTAACTCTTTCTCTAACAGCCAGAAGTCTACAATTGGTCTACTGTCACTGAAACTCTGAAACCACTCAATTAACCCACAAATCCAAATATACCCAATTGAAAAAACCCAATTTATTCACCAAAAAAAAAAAAAAAAACAGTTGCACATCAACTTCTTCCTCCAACAAATCTCTGATCAGTCTCACACAATTTACACATTCCCATAACTTCTTGGGGTCCACTACTCAATTCACCCATCTTCTACCCTCCTTATTTTCATCCACCCTTTTATTTAATTAATAATTAACTCGTCTTCCCCAAAACTCAGCCAATCAACTCGGTGACTCGCCAACCATGGACCTCGACATGTCGTCCATGGCGGCTGCTCTGGGGTTATCAGTACCAGTGCTCAGATTCCTCCTATGCTATGTTGCCACAATACCCATTAGCTTTTTATGGCGTTTGGTCCCAAGAACTCTTCCAAAACACATCTATGCTGCTTTTACTGGGGCCCTTCTTTGTTACCTTTCTTTTGGGGTTTCTTCCAATCTTCATTTTCTTGTTTCTATTTTGATTGGGTATCTTTCTATGCTTGTTTATCGACCTAAATGTGGTCTCATCGCTTTCTTCGCCGCTTTTGGGTATTTGATTGGTTGGTAAGTTTCTCAGATTCATTATTCAGAAATGGATTTTTTGATATTTTTTTTGGTTTTTAATTGGTTTTAATTGATGGGAATTTCGTCTATTTATGTTATACCAAGTATTTAATTTGCTTCATTTGTTTTTGTATTTGTTATGATTTGTTTGATTTGATGTTAGTTTGTGATTTTATGTAGTATTGATTTGGTAGTGTTGATACTGTTGAGTGATAAAGATTGAAAAATTGTTTGATCTTGTCTCTCAGTTATTGGATGGAAAACTTGTTTTGGCTTTTTTTTGTTGTTGTTGTTGTTGTTGATCCAGGAGACCAGGACTGGTTTCAGTAGTATTGCATTTGGTGATTTTGTGATGTTTTGCCTCGATGTTATCGCGGTTACTGTTGTACAGTACGGAGAACCGTACTACATTGCAGTTGCCATGATTGAAGTTTGAATATTTTTTAAGTATTTATCGATTTCGGGTCAAGAATTTGTATATTGGAGTAAAAAAGGGTGCTAATTGAGGAGAATTGGAGAAAGGGGGAAGGAGGGAGTTTAGTATATGCATTATACGATCATGGAATATGTACTCAATAATGGTCCTGTCATCTGTGTGGACTGTGGAGTGTGGAGCATGAAAGTGAGATAATAAAGACTACATTAATTAGCAATTGAAAGTAGAATTGACATATTAGACTCTGTAGCTATAGCTTAGTTTGTTCACTAGATTTGATGAATATATTCTTAGAAAAATTTGTCCTGTCGTCGTCCCAAGATAAACTTTTTTGCGACTTCGGCACAAAGATTTAGAAAGCCCCTAGCATTTAAGCACACCAGATTTCCAAATTTGCCTAGATCATAAATGGTGTACTTGAAACTAAAAATGAATCAATAAAGTGGCAGACTTTTTTTTTTAATCCTTACAAATTCAGTGCTTCGTATGTAGTAGTACATTCGAATTGATCTACCTTTTTCAATGTAAACCTATAAAAGAGAAGTGGAAGATTTTCAACTTTCAAGGGCATTTGAACATGATGACTATGAAAATAACTGTCGCATGGAGGTAGTTCGTGCTGAGATGATGTTACAAAATGATGCAGTGTGTTCTGTCGAATATATTGAATGCTGTTTTGATATTTTAATCCGTTTTCTCTTGTAGCCATGTTTATTACATGAGCGGAGATGCATGGAAGGAGGGTGGAATCGACACTACTGGTAACTTCTTGTTATATAGTTTCTACTTTTTGCAGCTATAATTAATGTTTACCTTCACCATCTCACACTATTGGGTGCAATATGTTGTAATGGTTGGCCATATTGGAATAATTCTACAACACCTTAATGAACTTTGTATTCTGAATGTTGTTAAGAGTCCCAAATTGATGAAATTTAGTCTCAGATCATCAGAGCTTTTATCTTTATTTCTATTTGGATTCTTCTATATATCAAACAGCTTTTTATTAATATTTTAGCCAAACATTCTTTCAGTGGCAATTGTTGTATCATATAGCACGCACAGAGTGAAAATTGGTGATTTTAGGTGCAAAATTTCAAGTTGGTACTGTATTGCTGATGCGGAATGCTATTTATTATTTCCCGTCAATTTCCTTTTTTATGTGGAGGAGATATAATATTTTGAAAGGTTTCATCTTTCTTGTTATTTTATCTTACGTCTTGTAGGTTTGAAAAGTATATCACTCTAAACTAGCAACAATATCTCTCTTTAAGTTTTAATTTATTATTTCTTTGTTGTTTTAGTCTAATATCATGTGGGTTTTCATAAAATATTATTACTCTAAATTAGCCAAATCAACATATTTGTAGGTGTAAAATCCTTCTCCACAATTTTAGGCCTGCCCTCCTCCATCCTCCATCCCCAATCTTTGCTTTTAGCAGCTTGAGGAATAGAGTTACAACATCTATAAGTCCTCCAAGCTCCACCAATTGAGTCAGGTGCCTAAACTTATGACTTCTGGCAACCAAGTTATAAATATAAGTCTAATGCTTCTCATTTAGATGGAAATAACTGAAGATTACATTGAACTAAGAGTGTGACTGGACTTTTCAGATTGCCATTGCTTGCGTTAGTTTCTCTCAAATTTTTGTATCCTGTATGTTGCTTGTCAGTTTTTAAAACTATTGAATTCCTTGCAGGTGCTCTGATGGTCTTGACGCTCAAAGTCATCTCATGCGCAATAAATTATCAAGATGGACTATTGAAAGATGAAGACCTACGTGAAGCACAGAAAAAAAACCGGTTGCTGAAAAAGCCCTCCTTGATTGAATATGTTGGATATTGCCTCTGCTGCGGGAGTCACCTTGCTGGACCTGTATTTGAAATGAAGGATTATCTTGATTGGACAGAAGGAAAAGGGGTCGGTTTATGAAGCATTCTTGTTCGTCATCATGCTCTTTTTTTTTTTTTTTAATTACAAGTGTCGGGGAATTCACAAACTTGGAATCATGATTGTGCTCTTTGTCTTTGCAGCTTTGGAGTCCATCGGAGAAACAGCCATCACCTTGGGGTGGTGTAGGTCGGGCTCTTCTTCGAGCTGCTATATGCATGGCTCTCTATTTGAATTTGGTGCCATATTTCCCCTTGTCTACTTTTACGAATCCCTCGTATGGGGAATGGGGATTCTTTAAAAAGCTGGGTTATCAGTACTTGTGTGGATTTACAGCACGGTGGAAGTATTATTTCATCTGGTCTATCTCGGAAGCTGCTACGATAATTTCTGGTTTTGGATTTAGTGGATGGACAAATACATCCCCACCAAAGCCCAAGTGGGATCGAGCCCAAAATGTCGATATCATTGGAGTTGAGTTGGCAAAGAGTGCAGTTCAAATACCACTTGTCTGGAATATACAAGTCAGCACCTGGCTCCGCCACTGTACGTTTCTTGGCCTCTTATCATATTTATTCTTCTGTTGATCATATATTGCTGTATTGTGCTATAAATAACCTTTGTATACCTTCTTACAAGATTTATTTTCTCATTCATTATTTCACTGTGGCACCAATTTTGTGTATCTGAAGCAACACTTTGCTTGTCACAGATGTCTATGAGAGACTGGTCCAGAAGAACAAGAAGGCTGGTTTCTTTCAGCTGCTCGCTACACAGACAGTCAGTGCTGTTTGGCATGTGAGTCTTCTTCTTTGAACTGATAAGTCCCCTGGCCTGTCATTTAGCTTTAGATGAAACAGTGAAATTAGGGATAAGTGGATAACCATACATCTCTTAGATACGTATAATTTCTGTGCATGCAAGATCACTCCTTGTTTGTCATCCATCCATGTCTTCTATGGGATAATTTGAATCTTGATTCTTGAGTACTTGTTTGGTTTTTTTGCCATTATATAGTTACATAACTTCATGGAATTGAATCTCTGCATGTCCCAGTACTTGTGCACCTATATATTCAGTAATAAGTGTGATATGCTTCACTCACTGATTTCTTTTTTCCTGGCTGTTCTGAAAAAACAGGGATTATATCCTGGCTACATATTTTTCTTTGTCCAGTCGGCTTTGATGATTGCTGGGTCTAAAGGTATTACTTGACCCAATGCTGCTAATGGCTTATTTTGTTTGTTTGTTTGTTTGTTTTATTTTATTATTATCATTATTTTTTTTTTATTTAAATATGCTCATTTCTGTTTTATACGTTCAACAGTAATTTACAGATGGCAGCAAGGTGTATCTGCGGGTATTTTGAAGAAGCTATTGACATTTGTAAATTTTGCATATACAATGCTGGTTCTGAATTATTCAGCAGTTGGTTTCATGGTTAGTTTCCTTGCATCCATCGTTTCTCATTTTTTCAAATCTCCTAGGGCCTGTTTGGTTCTGATTAATTTATTGTGTACTTCTTTGTATGGGCTTTGGCATTAAACACTCGGATTCAGAATGGGTGACTGATAAGTAATAAGAATAATCCTGAAACCCTTACCTCATGAATTATGTTTTGTTACAATTTGAACTCAAACCCTGCCAGCTTCCACTCATAGTTTATTCTCTTCTCAGTTCTCCTAGGTTTGATGTCTCTGTTACTTTGTTCTTCCCTTCTACACCTTCGTTTCCTCTGTGCCTCTATTTCCCTTCCACCGTGTCTCTCTTTTCATATACTCCCACTGATGCTGTTGCTCATATTCACTTACACCTTCTTACCCTTCTTTTCTTTCCACCTCAACCTACTATATCTCACTCAAGCCTTTGGTATGAGGATTTTGTCAAATAGATGACACCAAGCCTTTTCCACTCTAACCATCAAATAATTGGAATATTTAATGATTATCTTGGCTTGCCCTTTTCTCTTTTTTAGTTGTGTTGGTGGACTGGTGGTGGCAGTGCCATGCCGGCGTTTGTGATTTTAAGGTTGTTTTGGTTGGGTCTTTTAAGGTGGGTCTTTGGTGGGGCTGCTGTGTTAGTTATGGAGGGTGATGATGACCTGATGAACGTGGAATTTGGATGGTTTGTAGATTCCAGGCTTTCAGGGATGAGGTTTTGGATCCCAGTCCCCGTTTCCCCAAGGCATCGGTATGTAGGCTTGGCTCCTCAGGTCTCAGATCTGGGGAGTTTTGATATAACTAAGAAGTGTGGATTGTGGAATGTAAAAATCAAACGAAACTGATCAACTTTCGCAGTAGGATCCCTAGTGTGATTTTGGGAGAATTTGCTGTTTGGCTTTTTTTTTTTTTTTTTTTTGTTTTTTTGGGTGAAGATTTGCTGCTGTTTGTTGCTATGATACTTTTCCCCATTCTAATGAGGTTGTCATTTCAGGTACTAAGCTTGCATGAAACCTTGACTGCATACGGAAGTGTGTATTATATCGGCACCATTGTTCCTGTCGTCCTTCTAATACTGGGTTCTGTTGTCAAACCTCCAAGACCAGCAAGGTCAAAAGCTCAGAAGAAGGAACTGTGATGCGGATAAACCTGACATGGTCTCTTCTTGGTCATCCAAAACCCAGAGGAATGTTTCATTTTGGATAGCTCAAATTTAATCAGTTCTCATCACAGACCAACCTGAAGTATTGATCATGCTTTTAGCTGCTTTCATTCTGCTGTTGCAAAATCTTTATTTTTGAGGTTCTGTTTTGAAACTATGCACGTCATTGCTTGTATTTGTTTTTTTTAGCATTACTTAGAATTCAAAGTTTGCTTAAACAATAGAGCCAAAGTTTAGAAATGACAAATCTTGTGCTGTCTTGCAAATTTGATTACCGGCGCTGCCCTGGCTCTCTAACAACACAAGTGGACAGCCAGTATGTTATGGCTCGCTATTAAAGAGCTTTGACGATTGGAGCCATATCAACTGATCAAGGAAGGATCGGGATATAAGTTATATATCGATTGTGGAAAATGAAATAGGAGGATAAGCAAACAACTTCATTTTGTATAAACTAGAAATCTGAGGAATAAATTTAACCAAAACACTTAAATACTTCGTACTAACTACAAATATTCTCATTACATTTGCGTGTCTATCAAAAAACTTAAAAGGAATTTTTTTGTAACTTTAATTGAATATCAATCTTTAGGGTAGACATTAGACAACATGATTCACTTTCAATAAAACTTGTATTTTAATTAATCACTCTTAAAAATTTTGTTAGTTAGAAATTATTATATCATCAATTTTTTTTATTTTTTATTATTATTCTTTTTGACACACATCAAATTAAAATCTCAGCCATTGATTACTGTTCAATTCACGCATATACGTAGTATCTCTGAAAAAAGACTTAAATATTTTGTAACAATTGTGTTTTTATATACTTTTCCCAGTATTTTCGAACTGAAAAAAAAATGGGTATTCTAATTGGAAATCAGTTGGTACCGTTAAACCTAGCATTCCCATTTCGCGCCAACTCTTATCATCATCATCTTCATGGCGTAGTTACCAGAAGAAATTCCAGAAAATCTTTGAAATTATCAGCCAAGCTTGATGATTCTTCGACACCCACAAATTCCGAGCAACAAATAAATCTCTCTGTACTTCGATTTACCTTCGGTTAGTTCATCTTTCTCTGAGGCATAAACACAAACACCTTGTGTGCATTATTCATTGATTTGAGATGTGTTTACTATTTCTATTGATTGCTTATATAAATGAACTGGGTTTTTGTAGGAATATCTTGGTTGGATGAATCTTACTTGCCCAGATGGATTGGTTATGGTTTTGGATCTCTTCTTGTTCTCAACCATTTTGCCGGTTCGAGTTCCTCTGTAACATCAGCTCAGCTTGTAAGTCGATAGCTTACTTTGATTGATTGTTGTTGTGATAATTGTTGTTTGATCAAGTGATTTTCATTGAATTGTGTTCTAAGGTTTCTGAGGCTTTGGGTCTATCATTGGCGGCTTTCTCTGCGTCACTTCCTTATGTGGGAAGATTTCTCAAGGTAAAGTTTCATGCTAAATTTCGTTTACTGTTTATCAATTACGCTTTTTGTTAGTAAAAATTGGATTGATTAGTGTTTGATTTGATTTTTGAGACTATAACGAAAGTTTTACAAGAATATGTAGTATAAAAGAAGAATCCTTTCTCTAGGTAAAGCTGTATGTTAAGTTGTGTTGTATAGTTTCTTTTATTGTGTTCTACATCTGCTGGTTTTTCAATTGGTTTATCAAGCTATTACAGTAAAGCCTATTAAGGATAGGGACTTCAATCGGTTTATGTTATGCTATTGAGAAGTTAACATTCATCATGCAATGTTTACACCATTAATTTTCTTGATTTAAATGTGATTCCATGAAGATCAATCTAAATGACGCAATAAAGTGCTCTAACATCTATAAGGGTACACATTCCTCCAAGTAGCTAAGTGAGTTCTAAACTATTTTGATCATGTAACTATGATGAAAATCACCTAGATGTTGTAAAACTTGTAAACCTTTCATATATATAAAAACTAAGTGAATCGATTGCCATCTATTATTGTGAATAACTAAATATTATCCATAAGTGCTAGGGGAAGTCGCTCAATGCTTTATGGAGATTTGTTATAAAATTAACAGTTTGCTTGTAATCCTGCCAGGCTTCCACAAAGTGCAATAGATACTTTGCACCTTAAGAACTTTTTAAAAATCATACCATTTTCGGTTTTGCAATCAGTTCAAACTGTAACTAAAACTAAAACTAGGTGTCCACATAATTCAATTATGACTATTATAGCAGCATGGAATGCAGTACTACTGCAATCTTCTGCTACAATATTCCGTGCTTTATCTACTAACAAAGGTCCGGCAGCGATACTTCAAGCTTTCCCTTTAGCCATATGTCTTCCCGCCTTTTAACAGCATTCGATGAATCTTCCATGTGTGTGTGTGTGTTTATTGTTAATTCCCTTGGTCATATTTAGGTTGGTGCCTTTTTGATTGATTTTTTAGAGTCTGTAGCCACTAGATAGTATAATCTGGATGTAGCTAGTATGTGGGAAGTATGAATCTTGATAGCTCTGTGGACTGATCTTAATACCATACAGGGAGCAACACCAGAAAAGCTAACAGCTCTCCCTGAACGTGCTCAACAAATCTTTGTAATGTCCCCCAATGTTTCAAATGCCCTGAAGGAGGACCTTGCTTGGACAACATATATTCTACTACGTAATACAAAATCTGTCTCAGTAGTAAGTTCACATTAAAGCTTTTAGTTATGGGATATGATGCATAATATTTGCTTGCCACTCCTTCCCCACCCCTCACCTCTGCACCCCCAACAAAAAAAGCCTTTGATGGGTTGATAAGTTCTTACAAAAACTCTATCTATATTTCAGCTTATATCTTTGCAAGATGTGATCTGTGTCCGTGGCTATTGGAACTTACCAGAAAATCTATCAAAGGATGGGATTGTCAACTGGTTTATGGAAAAGATAAAGAAATATGGCCTGTCTGATGTGAAGGAGACACTCTATTTTTCCCAAAGCACAGGTGAATTATAATATGGCTTACTATTACTATTACTATTAATCTGTATGACTATATCTACTGAATAATACCTTGTGATGAATCCTCCATTTATTACAAAACCAGGGAATTTGAATCATTTAATTTTTATGCTTTCCTAGTGAATTTTACTATTACATATAAAAGTTTACTATACTATCTAAAGCAACTCCTTGCTGGGTATGGACCTATGGTGATTAAGGTTTCTCCAAGTTTCCTTCTTATAGTTCTAATCTTCATTTGTCTCTATGAGGGTGTGTCTGTAATTTATAGCATTTTTGTCATGTGGTTATGGCTCGGTAGGCCATATGGGAATTGTGTCATATGTGGTCAAAACTAAGATTGCCTAAATGAAACATAGGTGATACATGGGAGTTGGGAGCCTGAAAGACTCCTCAACAAAAACTCATGACGTGTGTGCAGATTTGATTACAATTGGTGGCTGTGAAAGAACTTAGGTGTAATGTTATTAAGGACTCACTTCTCCAAGTTTTCCTTGGTATTCCTCACCCTGCTCTAGAAGAGGTTCACCATTGACCTATTATGATTAATAGCCTACAACATTAGTCCGAGAGGTATTTCCTATGCATTATGTGGTCAAAGTGGCCAATCAAACTTGGGTGAAATGCTTTGGGAACCTATAAAACTTTAGCCCTTACAATTCTTTCTTATCCTTTTCATTGGTGTTCACAGTGCATCTTTTAGCACGACTAGTAACGATTTCAATGTGATAAATTCATAGACAAAGTATAAACTTGGTGGACATAGAATGAATCCTTTGGGCGAAATTATTCGTAGAGATTGATTATATAGCAGTTAGGATCAGGCCGGGCCATTCTCATATGTTCTGCTTTTGTGAAGATATATGATCCCTGGCTTTTGAGAAATGGACTCTTTCCATGAATTATGTCGGCGTTCTTCAAAGGCAATAAGTCTTGTTTTGGTGTTGTATATGAACTTTGGTCATTAGATGACCAAGGAGAGGCTTCCTCTTTGCTTATGGACATTCCAATGAATTGTTAATGGCAAAGAAGAATATCAAAAGTATGAGTTAATAACGTTGTGCGACAACCTTATTATAGTCACATTATTATGACTCTCCAACTTGCTGAAATGCATGTATGATGTAACCCAAAGTTGCTCCTATCTGTGCATTTGTTTTTCTTGAAATAATGGTACACTGTTCATTTTATTACAGGTTCAGTGCTGGAGGAGGCTATTCCTGAGGAGACTGGTTCTATTTTAATACAGCCACTTTGCTCTGCAAAAACACAGGGCATGGGGGAGGAGAATGATGTGGGATTTGTGCTTCTAGCTTCAAGCATAAGCTTTGCCTATGACGAGAAAGATATGTTGTGGACAAAAGCCATAGCCAGAAAATTTAAGGTGAGACCAACATTATAGCTCCTAATTATCACAACTCTCTTTTTGCTTCAGGATAACTATTTGTCCTATCAGAGGTACTGAGGCAGCCCAAGATTTTTTTTTTTCCTGAGACCACTTGTTTGACATATGTCAATTGTGTTGGCATTTTGAATTATACTCTACATTGATCTTGATATTATATCGGGCATATATGTGTACCCTTGTCAAGCTGTTATAGTTAAGGATATCTGTTGCCCTTTCCTGACAAATGATACGATGTATATATTCTTCACAGATTGAGTATGCTTCATTTTGAGGTAGAGGCGTGGACCATGTGGTACACTGAGCAACAGAATTAGCTTAGTGTACAAACTGAATTATAAGCTTCTTTATGTTCGAGAGAAATTTGTGAAAAAGATCTTGTTTCAGTAAATGGTTAACCCAGCAATCTTCTCTATTCTGGTGGTGTTTATCATATTTCTTAACCAATAAACACTTTTGCTTAAAGAGTTAATTTCTTTTGCTATAGGTAGTTTCAGAATTAAAGCACAGGTTTTGGAGACAATAACAAAATGAACAGAAATAATGCAGGACTAAAGATAACATAATGCAGCTGGTGGAAGACACTGCAATAATATTTTTTTTTCCTTTTTTTTCAGGACCAAAAAAATTGTTCAGTTCTGTCTTGTTAGTATAATCTCATCAGTTCTAACTTGCCGCATGCTCTCCGAATGGCTGGGTGTGGTCGCCATTTGACATATTCAATGTGTTAAATATTCTTCCTTTCATCTGATTGCTGGGCTAGGTCTTTTTCTTGAACTTCTGTTAGTGTTGTCTGAGATATAAGAATATGGACAGAGGCTCCAAAGTCCAATGTCTGATAGTATTTGATGTTGTGGGAATAACATCTGATCTTTACAATAGCTTCTCCAATCCATATACCAGATTCTGTCGAGAGAAACATTGGTTTCAGATAATGTCAACAAGCAAGTAAAAAAAATTATGCTAAGCTAGAAGCAGATGACATAATAGAGCTAGCTCTGTGTTCGAGTGGAATTTGACCCCTAACCACTACCATTATCACCGAGACATCTTGAGGTCATTGAAAATTTAGGAACCATGGCTTTTTACCTTTTTCCCTCAAAAAATAAAAAGGTACTATGACTTTTCTTAATTTTCTTATATGAGAAAAATCTATTTTTGAAACTCTCGTCACTTGAAATTCCAAGACCTTAGGTAACTAAATTGCTCTAGATTAGGAACTGTGTTCTTAAGTGAAACGTTGTGCTTGTGATATATACACCTTCGCCTCTGTAGTCTATGCTAAACTTTTACTTTCTGGGGTATCTCAGAACACACTCCTCAGACAATTCAGTCTGAAACCTTAAAGTCCTCAATTCAGCAGTACATCTTCCTCAACAAACAATCAGAATAGCCGCAAAACAACAAAATGCTGGTTACCTTTAGTCGTACAACCTTCCTTATGGACATAATCAGGCCTGGCATTAGGCTTTGCACATCTGTGATCTCATGCTTAAGAGTTAGTACCTGAACCAGAAATTTTCGTTTGGGGGTCAAAGAAGTATGTTCCATGTAATCTAACTGAAGTAAAATTTTCTTGTTTTTTAAATCATTGAGGACTTGCTAGACAAACCTCTCCTGGGCCTGAGAAGTAAACTGTTGTGCCAGAGGGTAGACCTGGAAGGACCATACTGTGTACTCGAACTCCATCTTCTCCTAGAACTTGACCTCTTGCCTTCAGAAATAAGAGACAGAGCACAATTTTATTAATTCTTCGAACATATTATTTCTTTTTTTTCTTGTCTTTAAAACTCTCTGTGGTTAAACTTTGCAACATTTTTAGCATGTCTCCTGTATATGAGATCATCTTCTTACCACAACATCAGTTGAGATATCTTCCCTATTGTAAAGCTGGCCAAGGTTTGATAAGTTGTTGGCAATTTGAGTTGCATCTTGTGATGGAAGATCCTGTAAAGCAGTCAGAAGTCAATTTAATAGCTGTTTATTATTCTACTGGTTAAGGAATTGCTAGTGCATTTGTTTTTCTAGATATTAAAATTAGTGCTGAACCATATTAAATGAAGCATCTTTCTTAAAATCCTAGATAGTACTCCATATAAATAACTTTGGTTGATACTGTTACCAAAGCAACTTATTTCATACTCATGTTATGATCTAATGAACCAAAGCAATGACCATCATGCTGGTATGAGGGTCCTGTCTTTGGTAGGGTCACAAATATTTAAGCTCGTAAAAAGAATTTGTTGACCTTGAAGTGTAATAGATATATGGTTCCTCAAGTGGTTGCCTGGTTGGCCCTATTTAAGAATATTTAAGGAAGAAAGCCAAATTAGTAAAGAGCTGGACAAGATGTAATGTGTCGAAATGACTTGCGTCTGCTGGTCCAGTCACAGCTTTATAACAAGGACATGAAAACTTTCTTTAGATTTTTGGACACGGTTTGCTACTGATGGAGTGCTGGTCGAATTCAAATGCTAAAAAAAATAAATGAGAGAGAAATCATGTGGAAGTGTGACTTTCTATAATCATTTGCCAGAAGGACTAAAAGGACAGGACTAAATGTAATTGGTTTCACATTAAGGTTAGAATTTCTAATTACCAATATATAACTACCTTCATGATTATATATGGTCATATGGGATGTTTGTGATGTGGCCTTTTGACAGTCGTAAATCTACTGTCTTGAAACAAGCAAAGGAGAAAAAGATTGATAGGTTACTAAGGAGTGTCAAATTTGAGTAGGTTTCGTTGTCCTGCAGACATATTTGAATCTTGTTTTCTGTTATCATTAATGTTGGTTGGTGGATTTACTTATCATTATGAGATGGTGTGAGAGTATTTATTATCTGAATCCTAAGTAAAAAGTACAAAAAGAGCTTAGTGCATATGCTTACTCTTGCAGTAGGTCTTGATTCAACTATCTCCACATTGTTGTAGTGGAAAGAGGCTGTGATTGCAGCCTGCTGAAGAAGTATAGATCCTATAGACAGTGTTGGTGCTACAAGGCAACCCTTATTTGAATGTTCAATTAGAATTCAGAAATTTCAGAAAGAATGTATGCAAAGAAGTCAAGGACAACAGCTACTGTAATAAACTATAGTGGATTTCTTTTCACTAAAACTTGTTGTGAACTTTTTCTCTCATTATAGTCTCACCATGTGCTCACCATGCTGGCCTTGTCACAGAATGCAGATAATGCTGCCACTGTATCTAGCTCTATACGCGGCACATAAACAATGCTTCTCATGCCAAATGCTGTTGCCTGTGTAGCAGAACAGGGGAGGTTTGTAATATCTTAACTCCAAAAATGTAATTTTTTAATGTACGAAAGGGTATGTGATCTCAGATGTGTACAAAGAGAGGATTATATTTATAAAAAAAAAAAAAACCAATTGTACCTGTTTGACATTGTCATACACCGTTGAAGGATCAGTAAAATCAATCACTACACTTGTTGCTTTTGACTGAATTCATGTCGCAAAAGAAATGTCAGGCAGGAGAATTACTTGCCGTACTCCTCTGTCCCATATTAATTTGCACACTTGCTTTTATTCACTGCCCCAAATTGGTTGCACAATTTCTCTTACATTTTCCTTTTATATCTACCACTCTATCTTTTGCTAGAGGCAACTAGGCAAGTATGCAGATTAACATGGAACGAAGGGAGTAATACTTTTTGGCATAAATTCTGTTGTAATTTACCTGTGAAATCGAGCCCAATACCATTGTAAGGTCATTCATTATGGGTATTTCCAGGGCTTCTTCCATGTCACATAGCTGATCAATTGCAACACAGGTTTTGAAGACAAGCTTGAAAGGATAAAACATCTCTGATGAATTAAGCAAAGAAATGGAGATTCTACCTTCCCAATGTCTTCTCCTACATAGTAGTTGTCTACTGCACCAGCCACCTCCATTCCTCTTGCTCTGGTGACTGCTATCACTGCTGCTCTTCCTATTTCCTTGGCTGCACCATTAATGATCACCTGAAAAGCTATCATATGAGCCACGAGCAAGTGACGGGAGAGTTGCTTATAGCTGGAACAAGATGTCATGTTGGTAAGAGCAATGCCTATTACCTTGATGTTACTCTGGGTCGGCTGCTGCATTGTGCAAGAAATGACAGGTCTTCCTTTAGCGTGGAAATTCGTTGGTTGAAGGTGGCAGATCAATGCTGCCATGGCTTTCTGTGTGGTTCAATATCTCTAGCAATTTGAGCTTCTAAGTCTTGGTGTCCATAGTCTTCTACAAGCAGTGGTTTGCTAGTTTCCTAACTTAGGATAAGGTTTGTCATTATGATAAGGCCCTTCTTTGGAGGGAATTCTGTGACTATAGTTGGATTTACACTTGATATCGATAATTCGATAGGCCATGTACCGCCAAAAGGTTTAAAAAAATCAAACTATGCTTAATCGTTATTTTAGGTATTGCTAGGGCCGTCAACGTGTCGTGTCGAGTTTGTGTTCGCGTTGATTTTAAACAAGTTGAAAAACCCTTGACCCAAACCTAACCTGTTTATTAAACGGGTTGAAAACCCTTGACCCAAACCTAACCTGCTTATTAAACGGGTAATGCGAGTAATCTTTTACCCAAATAGTATGTAATAAACTAATTACTATTCAATTCAAAAATAAAAAAGACAAACATAATTAATTCATTAAAGATACACAATACTTTAAAGTTAGTAGTTTTAGCAAAAGATACCACAAGGATTTAAAGCTAGTAGGTTTAACAATATAACCATACATAAGAATTGTCTCAAATTAACTGCCAAATTTAATTTTATTTACAAAAAGATGAAAATTATAATTTTGTAGCTAAATTAACCGTCAAAAAATTACCAAAATGTATAAATGGTGTCAAGATAATTACAAAATTACAAATTTTGAATAAAAAATTTAGTTTTTTTTACTTCTTAATTAATAGATTAAGCGTGTCGAGTTCGGGTTGACGGGTTGTCGTTCAGCCCATTTGTATAATCGGGTTATACGTGTTGGTTTTGTGTTGAAAATTTCAACCCAAACCTAACCCGTTTAATTTCGTGTCGTGTTCGTGTCAACCCAATTATGTAAACGGGTCAAGAATTGTTGACCCAAACCTGCTTATTTCGTATCGAGCTATCGTGTCGTGTCAGTTTTTGACAGCCCTAGGTATTGCCTTATAAATGTATACCTTGCCTTTCAATAATTACCATTATTAAACCCAAAAAAAACGAAAAAAAAAATTACCATCATCAATTCACAAACAGGCAAACGGATATGAGCCTATGGCACAAAACTGCAAAACATAAGGCCAACTTAATTTGACGCATTGCTTATATGGCGCGCCTAAAAATAAAATTTCGTGCATTTAGGTACTAAGAGGTATAATTTGTAAATAAACACAAAGTTTTTTTTTTTTTTTTTTTTTTTTTTTTTTTTTTTTTTTTTTTTTTTTTTTTTTATGAACCACATGAATGTTTATACATGCTATTATGCTTGGACATACATCTGGTTTAAAACATACATCATTTGACCGTATATACCATTCATATAAGCATTTGTCTTCCTAGGAAGTCATGTTAATGAATTTATCAGAATTCCCTTAAATATTTAACAAATTTACCAAAATACTGCATGATATACTTTTGACTCTTCGACTGCATATATCAATTATGCACTGAGCGCCCTCTTTCAGCTAGAGTATTCATTTTTTTGAGAAATGTTATGGATTATTTATTTATATGCACCTATTTTGAGAAACTTAGGAATGAAGTACACATGTACATTGAGTATTATATTGAGATTTTTTAAGCTAAAAACATAATTGTCAAAATTGGGAAAATTGGGAAAACTGGGAAAACTTTTCTTAGATTATTGTACTCCATTATACCTTCAATAGAAAACATAAAAGTTTCTTGATTAGTTTAATAGTTTTGTAGGCCTGTTCTTCTCCAAACAACAATTTTGACAAAACAAGAAAAACAGACAATATACAATAATATGACCTACATATATAAATTATAATGCCTCCAATTCCAAACAATGAAAACTTCCAATTCATCACTTCCATATTCTCTATCTTATTTCTGCTCCAGTTACACCTTTTTTTAATTATGACTGCAAATACCTTGTCTCTCCCATTTGCTAGCCAGCCATTTTACAGATAATATGTTAAAATTCAGATTTTTATGGAAAAATAGAGCCCACAAAAATACTTAAATAAATTTCTTTTATTTAAGTGGGCCAGTGGGGTTCAAATTCAAAAGTAAAATGAAGCCCATTTCTGTGAGCCCACTTAGATATTGGCAATTGGTGAACCAACACCACAATACTACTATGGTCCATTCTATTTCTACCTAACCATTAATAGCAGTCCAACAGCATAATTCAATACTGTGCAACTTTTTTTTAAAAAAAAAAAAAATTAATAATAACAATAATAATAATAATAATAATTATTCGCATGTCAAATGAATTGCAAGGTGTACATAATTTAGTCGCTCACATCAACATAAAGGGCCGTTTTGTTAGCGTTGCCCCTTCTATACGGTGATATAGATGGTCCAGATCGATGGTCAATCATGGGTAAAGAGTTTACACATTGAGCCACATGTTACCACACCACAAGCCCGGGGGGCGGTTGGCCACGAATATAGCCAATACAATGTAGCAGTCACATATACTATTTTTGAATGGTGAAGATAGTCATTACAAAATTATGAGCATAATTATTTTATTTTATTTTATTGGTGAAAAAATTATGAGCATAATTAAGATGAAGAGAATACGACATGTGAGGTTATTTCAAGTTAACAAGCTAGACGGAGATCTTAGAGGTCTAGGATCAAACCTCATGAGACTCGTTTGAGAGGGATTTTCTTATCTTCCCCTTCAAATATGAGCCCCCTTCTTCTTACCAAAAAAAAAAAGTAAGGGGCCGTTTGGTTCGACGAGGGAATCGGAATGGAATGAATAAAGGGAAAGGAGAAGAATGGAATGAAAATACCCTTTTTTTGCTTTGTTGTTTGTTTTTAAAATAAAGGGAATCAATCCCACCACTACACCACCACCACCACACCACCACACATTTCATCTTTCTCAGCCACCAAACTCCTCGTAGGCCTTCCCCTGCCCCTCGCCGGCTCTCCCCCTCCCCTCGCCGCCCTTCCCCTCCCCTCGCCACCGCTAGCCGCGCTCGCCGACCTCCCCTCCCCCGAAAAAACCTCCCATAGCCCCGTAAAACCCTAGCCCGACCTCCCTTGACCCCGAAAACCGCCGCCCAGCCTCCCACCACCCTCGAAACCCTAGCGGTGGTGGGTTTCGAGGGTGGTGGGAGGCTGGGCGGCGGTTTTCGGGGTCAAGGGAGGTCGGGCTAGGGTTTTACGGGGCTAGGGGAGTTTTTTCGGGGGAGGGGAGGTCGGCGAGGCTCGGGGGAGGGGAGGGCGGTGGTCGGGGAGGGGCGGCGGTGGTCTGTGATGGTTTTCCGGTGGTGATGTGGTGGTGTGAAGATGGTGATGTGGTGGTGTGTAGGTGGGTAGGGAAAGGGAATGGGAAAGTCTTAGGGGGGTGGGGAATGAAGTTGGAAGGATTTGGGGTAATGGGGAGGGTGAAAGGAATGATTAAAAGTGCTAAACAAACATCAACAAAGGGAATCGACCCAGTTGATTCCGATTCCCTTTCCTGATTACCCCCAACCAAACGGCCCCTAAATATAATTATAAATAATTAACAAGACTATATATAACAACTAATTAACAAGATTATATCAATTAACAAGATTATATATAACAACTAATTAACCTATTCAAAAAAAAAAAAAAAAAAAAAAAAAAACTAATTAATCACGACTTTACAATCTTAAGTTAAGTTCCTCTGAGGCTGAACTATAAGTCTTCCCTTAAATAAAAATAAATTCCTCCCTTCCTTAACCAAATCCAAGCATTGAAAAAAATTGGTTTAATTCCTTAAAAATTAAAATTGACATGAATTAACTAGACTTCTCTCCGGTCATCTTTTTCCATGTTCATCACTGAGACAAGCTAAAGGGCTCTAATAATTTGAACATAAATACAGTTACTATACAGTAGTCAACTGAAGGAAAACTTATTATTGAATTGTCACTAACACACAATTGAGAGAGCTGAGCTGGCAACCCCTAATTAAGAGGCTGGCAATGAGTAATCACTAAATAAATTAATGAAATATCAAATCGTGAAGCATGCTATCATTGCAGATATTCAACTTTGCCAATAAAGTAGTTAAAACTTAAAAGATCACGTATTTTTGTTGGGTTAAAATTTAAAAGTGGTACTACGTACTAAACTATGATTATAATTCCATTTCACTTGTAATAATAACAACATAATTTTGCTACTTAATGGTAAAGTATTGTACTTTGATTTTCCTTCTAACACCTATTTATAGATTAGCCAATTGTACATGAAATCTTAGAGCCTAGACAACAGGTGAATGTAACAGAAAAAAGTTGGAAATATGATGAGGGTCCATTTGCGGTTGTAAATACATAATCATGGGCATAGGCAATCAAGTAGTTTATAATCTTTATAATACAAGTATTAATTCCTTGTTTTTTTTTTAATTTTTGCATTTCACAATATGGGTCTCTAAAATAAAGTAGGCATTTAAAAAAAAATAAAAAATTATATGAATTATAATAAGATTATGGTAAAGGGAGAGGATTTACTTTAAACAGTCAAATATGCCTTGAATCGTTTCTTTTCTAGTATCTACAATAAAGGAAAGTTTTCTGTTTTTATCAAATTACTATAATTCCCCGTTTTACACAAATCAAGTCTACCACTGCAACAATTATAAAACCAATTGGATTGTTAAGTAACATATAGATTTAGTACTCACTTTGCGAATATTGATATGTAGATATGACGTATTTCTTTTGAAAAAAAAAAAAAAAATTAAGGTATTGATCGGCATTATTGACTATTTGCTTACAGAATAATGTATAATTTGATATTAGGTGGTTGCTCAAGGAGTCAATTCCTCTCAGCATTATTCTAAAGAAATACTGAATTACTGATCATATTCAATATTATTTTTTTCAATTTTATTTTATTCAGTATATTTTTTTGGGAAATTCCCATTGGTACACCCGTGATTTTGACTTTTCCCATTGATACACTCTAAAATTGTTGCCTTCCCATCGGTACACCAATGGTTTGGACTTTTTCCCAATCGTGACTAACACCGTTAAAAAGTATTTTATTAAGTTAAAATAATTAAGGAAAAGACTATAATACCCCTTTTAAACATCTAATGTCTCGATTTGCGTGTCGAAAATTGTTCAGACTATGATATTTCTGTTTTGTTTTGTCATGACTTCCAAAACTTTAACCGAACAATTTTCGACATACAAATCGAGACATTAGATATTTAAAAGGGGTATTATAGTCTTTTCCTTAATTATTTTAACTTAATGAAATACTTTTTAACGGTGTTAGTCACGGTTGGGAAAAAGACTAAACCATGGGTGTACCGATGGGAAGACAAAAATTTTGGAGTGTATCAATGGGAAAAGTCAAAATCACGGGTGTACCAATGGGAATTTCCCAAAATATTTTTTTTTTGTTGTTGTTTTTAGGGTGTTAAACTTTCACTTTTGCCTGTATATATGCATATATGATAGTTGATAAATCATTTTCGAGATTAGATTTGAACTAACATATACAAAGACTCTCTACCACCTTTCTAACTAATACGTTGTAATTTTAATCATTCTAATTATATACACACAGAACAACCGAATATTGACATATTGATGCGCACATTTGACATGCAACAAACCTTGTCACCGACGCCCCGTGATACACACCAACTTTTTTCTTCATTAAGATGCACACTAGAAAAAATAAACGACATACTTTTTCTTTCTCCTTTTAAAATTATATTTTAATTATCTATAGAATCTTTTTTTTAAAAAAACAAATATCAATAGAATCTGACCTTTTCAAAGTTTAAGCATATATTTTTGTTATTATAATATCATTATACCCCATTCTGATCAGTTTATTTCTGTAAAATAGATTATTAACAATACCTTTGTTTTTTTTAAAATGCTCATTCCATGATCGGCCATTCTTTTGTACACCACTTCTTTCTTGTCGGAAAAAAAAAAAAAAAAAAAAAAAAAACACCACTTCTTTAATCTTTATTACTCATAGAAATTTTTACGAAGTATAATTAAACCATTAATTATTTTGGACAAAGGATGAAACTTTCTAAATAAGCTAAGTTCAAAAATAAAATGTTGTAGATAAGGCATTTTATGTTCCATTACAACAACAACAAAAAATTTCAAATAAATTTAATTAAGCTCAAATAGTCAAATACGTTATTCACTAACTTTTATACCAACTACCATGGAGATATTCGATTAGTGTTATAGAGATTAGTTAGTAATATAACTATATAAGGATTACTCTGTCCGCCTGTCCATGTTATAGGATATTAAAAAGAAAGGATAGTAAGCGTTAACAAAGTTTAAAGGATAAGCTAATACTAGCTTTTTTTGGGCTTTTTTCCAAGGCATGAAGTGACAGAATATTACTATGTGAAATTCGAACTAGAAGGACTTTCGTGGTTAGTAAGGACACACAAGAATATTATAAGAGGTTTCACCAAAAAAAAAAGAATATTATAAGAGGTTGACGTAGATTGTGGAAAAATTACGCAAATGTAAGAATCTACTACATACTCGACTACTCGTACATTAATTTCCATTATGAAGGCTTTTGTCTCATGTGAGGTTGTGACTCCTGAAAATAAAAGAAAAGGATTTGTCTCGTATAGTTGTGTGTTTACAAATACAAAGTAGGATGTAGTCCATATTTTGAGATAGGAATCTACATCATATATTAAGATATTTTTTTGGGTGTTTTGTGTTTTTTATTTTACAAGGATGAAAACAACTAGGAAAGAGAAGACAGTATTGTTCTCCAAACCTTCATTAATGTACATCTTCTTGATCATTTATAAACCATCAAATTAGAATTATAATCTTCACTAAAAAATACTTTAATCTTTCAAGTGAAGCTTTAAAAATACTTCGTATTTCGTATTACTTTTGAGGTTAAGTATTTATAAAAAAATTAGCAAAGCATTTTAAAGATAAATCAATAGTATATAATGTCACAAACTCCTTATACATGACATTATTAGATAGTCGGTACTCCTAATAATATAAGACATGATAGGAGTACTCCGTATGTGAGAATTTCCTTAAAAAAAAAACATAAGATCCCAAAAGAAAGAGGGGGGAGCCGGAGAGGGGTCACTGCCTCACTGGATCAGCAATTCACAACTTTTGGGCAAAAGATTCAGCAATTCACCAAAATCCATAATAAGTCTCTTAATGTCAGCTTTTTGTATAGATTACAAATATGCATTATTTAGTTATAGTGATTCTGTCGGTTAATGGATTTTACTTCCTAATTTTCTCCAATACATAATGTATTAGGGACTCAGGGTATAGCATTTTGCTCCATACTAACATTATGGCCCTGTTCTCGTCAGATTATTTTCAGTTCAGTTCACTTCACTTCATCACTAATAAGTTCAGTTTAATTCAGCTTAACTCCTAATTTCCTTCTCTCATAAAATATTCATTTCAGCTCAGTTCAATTCAGTTCATCTCTAATAAGTTCAGTTCAATTCAATTCAATAAATGAGAACAGGCCCTAAGTAGCAGTAGAGGTACAACCATGGCATGAGAGTTAACGACGAGTTAATGCTGAGGATTGTAAGTTAGTCACCAAAATATGGTTAAAGGTAGTCTTTGACCCAAAAAAAAAAGTGATTAACAACTACGGTGTCTTTATTGAAAATTAAAAGGTGATTTCTAATTAAAGAAGTTGAGATTCTAAAATTTAAATTTAGACACAATATTTTAGCAATTTTACATAATAATAGTTGTTATATACGAAGCATAATACTGGTAAAAACGTGCAAAATCAAATAGTACATTCCATGTTATAATTTCTAATTCTTTAGTAGGGCTTTTTTCAGATGCATCCCATTTTTAGGTGGGAGGAACAAATGTCTTTCCTTTTAAACCCTTATCTTATTCCCCTCCATTTTTAAAGATGACTTTCAATAATGGTAATTGGTAAAGACGGCCACCTTATGACTACTTGCATAGTTCTTCAACCAGATTATGCTATCTTGGTACATTGCTAATTGATATAGAAATCAAACAAATCCGGTATTAAAAGCATAATGAATTAATGATGTTGTTAAAGAAGTATTATGTTAAGATAGTATATCCAATAAGATAATGCGAATACTTGTATATAATAATTATGCTACGATTAAGCCAATGCAACAACAGCGTCGGGTGGGCGTTTGTTAGCAATTACTACTAGCAGCTAGGTGCTGTCTCATGATTTATCAAGGAATGCTGCAACAAATTATAATATTTTTATCATACATAATAACAGTTTCTATTCAAGTTCATGGTGACACTAATCTCAGCGCACAAATCAAGATGGTCTTATAATGATTTTTTCCCCTTACCTTCGTAGAAAGATACAGTTAATAAAAAAATACATCCTAACAGTGCATAAGATCTCTTAGGGCCTGTTTTCTTCGGCTTAATGTCAGTTCAGTTCTTAATTTCCTTCTCTCAATTAACAATTCAGTTCAGCTTTCAATCAGTTCAGTTCAGTTTAGCTCAATTCAGTAAATCAAAACAGTACAGACCCTATTCATTACTTTTTTTGGGTGATTATTAAATTTTAAAAAATTCTTAATACCTCAATGGTGACCCTAAATTTGTGAGACATTGAATAGTGACCACGAAATGTTTATACAAAATGACTCTATTCAAGAATTTTATCCCATTTATAACCTTATTTTCATTTCCTCAAAAAAAAAAAAAAAAACAAAAAAAAAACCTTATTTTCATAAATGGTTAATTAAAATTAATAATGGTTAAATTTATTCTTGCCAGCCACCCTCACCACCTTCACCCCCACCGAAACCCTAACCCATCCATCCCCACCGCCTTCGCCCCAACTGAACCCCTAACCTCAACCACCCTGCCTAAATCAAAACCCTAGTCGAGGTTGTTTAATTGGGTCGTGGGTTATGGTTTGGGCCTTAGCGGAGGAGAGTGAGGGAGAGTCGTGGGTTTGGGTTTCAGTCTGAGTGGAGGAGAAAAAAGAGGGGGGTCATGGGTTTGGCATTTTGGTGGTTGTGGTTAGAGGATAGAGGGAGCAATGGTCGAGGTTTGGGGATCTGGATGGGGCTTGGTCTAAATGGGAAAATCAAAAGGGTGGGTTTGGCTAGGGTTGCCATGTAGTGGTAAGGTAGCTTGGGCGCCAGGGCAATGAAGAGGGAGAGGATGGCTGTTGGGTTGGGGTTGGGTTAATTTTTTTTACCTTTTTTTTTAGAGAGTAAATAACTATCTGTGAAAATAAGGTTATACGTTAGATAAATATCTTAAGTAGGGTCATCATTATCTGTAAAAAAATATTCAAGGAGTTCACCATGTCAGTGTCTCACAAATTGTGGGACATAATTGAGAATTTCCCTTAAATCTTTAATTTTATAAAGATTTACAATAATTTGCATTGTAGACAACAAATAGATGTCAATGGCTCAAAGGGGAGGAGGTTAAATGTGTTTAGTTGTTGTTGACAACTACTAGAGGCAATAGGCACTTTTGGGGGTGTGAAATCCTTTCTCTTGCCCTCCCTCTAAGGGACCTTGTCTACTAATGCAGACAAGGTTGTCATGTGTGAGATTCTGATCTAATAAAACATCTTCTTCTTATCTATTGTATCACTTAGTGGCTAAGTGGGATACGTGTGTAAGGTCTGTTCTTGAAGTGAACTGAATTTATTGGAACTGAGCTAAAATGAATATTTTATTAGAGAAGGAAATTAAAAGCTGAATTGAACTGAACTGAACTGATTGGAGCTGAACTGAACTGAATTGAACTGATTGGAGTTGAACTGAACTAATTGGATCTAAATTAAAATTAAGCTGAAGTGAACAGACCCTTAGTAATGAAAATATTTGTATTATTTTGTTCCCTTGAGGCTTTCAAACTTTGGAGGAACTTGATTTGATGAATTAATTTCTTGAGGTTGTCTTTAAAAAAAATCTTTGTTAACGAATTGTGATGTACAGTATAATTCCCAATCTTAAAATGGAAACCTCAACTCTAAATAAGTAAATAGATAAACACTTAAACTCACCTGTACAAACCAGATACCGATAATATACAAGTAAAACAAAATGGTTACAAGCCTTTTGTGTTTTTTTTTTTAGGCTTAGGTACAAGTGTGCATTGAAGAATATAAAAGGCAACCATAAACTAGCAGATTCCACCATAATCTAGACTAGAGAAGACAATTGGAATACTTAATTCAGTTAATTGTTTAATGACAAAGTACAAGAATAATGGTATATGAATAATTAGGGATCTTTTGCGAATAAATACAATAAATGAAATATCATGAATTTCACTTATTTTATTACTACTAATATTTCATTGGGTAGTATGATTAAGGTAACGATATAAAAAATGATTACATATTTACATTATATATTACTAACAGGCGATGGTTTTAAATTGATGGTATACTAACTACTACTACGAAACAAAATTAAAGATTATATAATTAGTTTGACAAATCCGTCTAACGACCGCCCACTTGGTTAATTATCTAATTAATCAGTAGGTTGTACGATCCTCATCTACGTCGCAGGGAAATAATCCAATAAGCAGTACCCCACGATAAGCATGACAACATCTAATCTGTGACTGACGGTCCAGAAAGTGCCACGTCAATAGGATCTGACTCGGATGCTGTGGCTAAGTGTCGGTGGCTCGAATTTTTGTTTACAGACGAAAAGCACCGGCCGTGACAGCACCGTGACGAAAGCTAAATCTTTTTACATTTAAAACTTTTTAAAAAATGAGCTATAATAACACAAATTTTTAAAAAAATCGGATGTATTTTTGTACATCTATTATAAAAATAGTTTAAAGTGATCAAAAGTAGCACTTAAAATGAATAAAAATTACCCCAATATGCATAAAAGTAACCCAATATAAATAAAAATTATCTACGCTTCATTAGTAAAGAATCACATATTAAATGACTTAAATTCGATTATTAGTGATTGAATGTAATTAAATTACTTTTATAAAACTTTTCTTGCTATCTATTAATATAAAAATTGTATTATGTTTAAAGTTATCCAAAAAAGGCAAAAAGTTACCCTAAATTAGCTAAAACTTACCACTGTTTGATGTATACTAATATTAGTGTAAACCAGCTATATACAAAAAATTTTCCTACAAGTTATATATAGAGATGAACAATTTGCTTTTTTTGTTTTTTAGGTAAGGATTAATCCGTATATTTCGAGTTAAGTATAAAACAAGGGACTCAATTCTTGCAAAATGTGGGGAAAGGGGACTCTATTTATTTTATAGAGAGAAAAGGGACTGAGCTAGAATGGGTTTGGGTTTTCGGTGGGTTCTAATTAAATAAGGGAAAGAATTGAGTCCCCTTGGTTAAAGAATTGAGTCCCCTTGGTTAAACAATTGAGTCAATTTGGTCAACTAAAAAAAAGGAGTATGTTTTTTTTTTTTTTTTTTTTTTTGGTAAATATTTTAATTTAAGACCAATAAAAAAAAAGAGTTCCTTACTCTTTTTGGAACAAAAATAAAGCATAAAATTACAATACTTTGAATGTTTATTTTCTTCATCATCTTCATTACATCCTCGACCTTCTAACTCCACATTTTTCTTTAATTAAAATCATGACCATCTCATAAACTAACTCTGACTCACGTGGGCTGTCAACCAACCTACCACCTAATATAATTACACCCATCCACTTGTTTATAGTTTGGGCATATTAGAAATCTCATAAAAGGATGCTTGATTTTCTTAGAAACTCTCCTTAATGACCTTCTGTTGCAATATACACTAGGCTTATCGATAATTTTTTTTTAAAAAAAAAAAAAAAAAAAAATTTAGGGCCCTACAAGCCTTCACTAAAATTATGATGTGTGCTTCTACTACAAATGCAAGACAAAATAAGCTACTACAAACCAGAGAGATGAAGAACATTAAAAAATTATTAAAAGAATTTTTTTTTTTTGGATAACAAACATTAAAAAAAATTCAAGAACAAAGCTTTTGTATTGTTGTTGTACTTTCTTAATTTCAAACAGCCATATTTTCAAAACAATCCGCAGAAATTATTAATGAAGGGATTGAATTTGTCTGGTTTAATCAAGGCAATAATGAGGGGACTTAATTCTTCTTGGGTTAAAGGTGAGTTAAGTCACCTGAAAATACCCCCTAACACCAGAAATTTAACCCTAGTCCCCTTTTCCTCTATAAAATAAATAGAGTCCTCTTTCCCCACATTTTGCAAGAATTGAGTCCCCTGTATTATACTTAACTCCGTATATTTCACTATTTCAGTGCCCATTTTGTGATGACTAATATAAGCCTGAATTTTTTAGGCAAAGAACAAGGACAAAGTATTAAAGGTCTAAAGAAGACTACCCGAAAAAGATAGGAACAAGGTGGAAAACGAGTGATCTTCTATTTTAAGGGCAGATCAATATGAAAAACGAGTAGTAAGGACTATGGTATTTTATTATAAGAATGAGGAAATTTCTTCAAAAAAAAAAAAAAAAAAAAAAAAAAAAAGAGGAAATTGGCAGTTGACACGCTTCACATTTATGTTTTAACCATAAGTGCAGCAGCGCTAGTGTCCTGTATTTAAAAGTTTTGAATTAATTTTAGAACTTCAAGACAAGGAGCTTGAGATTTGAGAGTACTCTACAGTATGGAATCAATCTTGATTTGTTTTAAGTGTTAATGGAAGATTACATTAAAGTATAAATACTATGTGCCTAACAAAATGTAACATTGGAAAGAATTTTCTCATGTTTTAAATCATCGTTTTTTGGTTCAAAAACATAGACCTTTTGTATAATTTACATATACTCATAAACTATATGATAAGTAATAATTTCTCTATACTCTGAAACTATATACGGTCAATACGGAGTACCACTAATAACACTCCGTATAATCTGTCATACCACTAATCATAATACTAACTTTGTCAATTCGAATGCATGATGTATGTCAATATTTCTATGCGATTATGCCTAGTATCTAACGAATAGTTAGCCAAGTAATGTTCCTATAGATGCCTCTGTTGTGAGCTGGAATGTTCTTAGAGATTCCAATTGATTTAAGCTCATACTGTATCATTTGGTACATACATGACATTAATTAATAAAGTATATTCCATAACAAAATTGCACGTATTAATTTGAATGGTATTAAGCAAACTTTCTACCTATAAAACCTGATTTTAGTCAAGGGAATTGATGCCTCTAATCTTTTGGGTCCCTCAAATCACACAAGAGATGCACAACCCAAGAGACACTCTTACCGTCTTACGTCTCTTACTCTCTTCGGACATTTAGCTAGCTAATAATTGCCCAAAAAGAGAATTCTGATATCCAACCTTTGTTAATCTGTAGACATTTTTTTTTCTTCGTATAGTACATAAAATTAAAAACAGTAAGACGACCTGGTTCAATGAATGAGGTTGAACTTTTTAAGTTGCAAATAGCATGAATGTCAAGCTTTCATGATCATACTAATACTTTCACTTAGTACCAACGTCATAAAAACGTAGTGCATTTTAGCTACAAAAATTGTCCACATGTTAAAGGAAGATCAATACTCGTGTTAAATTGAAGGTGATAAGATTGTATTGTTCTGTTTTATTTCTCTTCTACAAACATAAAAAGAATAATTTTCATCAAGATTAAGGTATTATTCAAATTCATTTTGATGTACAGTATGATTTATTTTGGCCTAGTTTGTTTTTGTTATGATGAGTTAAGCGATGTGTTGGGTAAGCTTCTTAAGCTTCCTTAGTTAAAGCACTAAGTAAACTAATGGTCAAACATATAATAGGAAAAATACTAACATTATCAAGTAAGACTGTTCTATTTTTGTGTTTTTTTAAAAAGGAGTATGTTCTATGCAATTTTAGTGGGTTCCAATAAATTTAGATGAGAACTACAACTATGAGTTAATATAGGCTATTGAAATTTAAACTACAACTAAAATAAGTTTTAATACTCTGTACAATTTAATCCCCAGGTTCTCTTTAATTATTTTATTTGCTCTATTTTTCTTTTTAAGTCATTCCTCTAAAATTATTCCACACCGTAAACATACAAAGTGATCACAATTTCATTCTCACAAAAAATTACTTTTAAGTCCTACTACTTCTCTCTCGTTAGTTTCACTCTAACAAAACCTTTTAACTAAAATGCATCCATGTCAATACACGAGATGTGTCAATTTGCAGAGGAACACAATATTTATAACTTTCTTCATTTCTACAAATGAAATATTCTGAAAATGTCCGTTGCTTGATTGATATTGATTGAGAATATATATTTTTTCTTGTGTAATTGATATGTTACTCCCTCTGTGTTTTTTTAAGTGACACACTTTTCTTAAACGGTCGTTTTTTTTTAAGTGACACACTTCCTCTTTTAGAAATTCCTTACATTTTAATAATATATCTTCACCCCACTATCTCTTACTTTATCATTTCCCACTCCTTTCATGGTCCCCACTTCCTTTCACATTCTTTTACTTTATCATCTTATTTTATTAAAGTCAATAAAATCTCCTAAAACTACGTGTCGGTCAAAGTGTGTCACTTAAAAAAACACGAAGGGAGTACTAAAAGTTTTTTTTTTTTCTTGGTTGATATGTTACTGAAAGTGTTAATTATCTAGTTGGCTATTATTTGGTATAGCATGGCAAGTGAGGTGTCATTATGAAAAGGAGCATTTGGGATTTGCTCTCCTCTGATCAACACCCACTTTTGAATAGTAATACTTCCTCTGTTTTTTTTATTATTACAATATATAAATTGCCGCAGAATAATTTTGGCAGTGGGGAAAAAGGAAGATAGAGAAAGGTAAAAATATAAAATTGTCCATGTGATATAAGTTAAAGAATAAGGGGTTGTTCGGCAATCGGCGGTTAGCTGTTGGCTGTTGACTTGTTTTCTTGGCTTGTTTAAGCTGGCTGTTTACAAAAGTGTTTGGTAAAATTATTAATGGTTGTTAACTGTTTATTAATAATAAAGTGGGACAACAAGCTAAAAACCAATAGAAAAAGGTACTCTTATTAGCTTTTAGCTTTTGGCTTTTGGCGGAAAACCTAGCTTAAAAGCCAACAAAAAAAGCCAACTACCAAACATATTCTTTGGCTGTTTGACCAAACTAAAAAGCCAAAAGCCAAAAGTTAGGCAAAAAGCCAATTGCCAAACACCCCTAAGTGTAAAAAAAGTTAAGTATGCTAAGTATTTGTACCGTAAACATATTAAATGTAAATAGTGCAATATTTGTAAAACTTTTTTAAAAGACAAGTGGTGCAATATTAAAAGAATAGAGGAAGTAATATAAATATGTGCACTGGGCAAAGTGGCAAACAATTGGGGATTAGGGTATGGTTTAATTTAATAATTTGTGGAATCAATGACATCTATCTCTCCTTTAATAGTTTTGAATTCAATTAAAGACGATTCTGATTATTTATAATATTTATACATAAAAAATAAGAATTATTTATGTTTAAGACATGTTCAAAATGTTGAAAAATCAAATGCCAAAATCCTTAATTAAGGAACATAAAGAGTACTAGAATCTCCCATATAATTACAAGTAAGCAATACTAGAGGTGTAAATGAGCCGAGCCGAGTTGAGTACTACCTTATTCATGTTCAGTTTGTTTAATTTAGGCGAGTCCAAGCATGATCCCGAGCTTTCAAGCGAGCTTAAAAATCTGTTCAACCTCGCCTCATTCAGTATAATGTATGTTCACGAACGGTTCATGAACAGCTCGTTTATTAAACGAGTTGATAAATGAGTGATTCATGAACGAGCTTAATAATAAAAGAGCTTTTATAATAAACGAGTTTTGTACTTTTAACATTTGAAAATCTCAAAAGTAGCACAATAATTAAATCTTAATCACACCGTATAAACTTAAGAATTAAATTAACAAATGTGAATAAATCAATAATTCATGAACATAAATAAACCAATAGTTCAGAAACGAGTTGTTCATGAGAACGACCATATCTATATTCGTGTCCAAACTCATTTATTAAACAAGCTTCAAAATTTGTTCAAACTCGGCTCATTTATTAAATAAACTTACATGAACGAGGTTCAATCGAGCTCGAACCCAAGTAGTTTATTGATCGACTTGGTTCATTTACACCCCTAAGTAATACAATATTCCATAATTTTATACTAAATATACTACCTCTGATTTTTTTAGTTGTAACTTTGAAATATTTTATATCTCACAAATAATACCCCAAACTTGCAACTTATAAAAATTAGAGGTAGTATTAAAAATACAACACACAACATGCATATATACGGAGTATTCATTTCTAAAGTACAAATAACCCAGCTTACTAGGTGTAATTAAAAGAATTTATCTTATTACCTTAAGGTCACTGAAACAAATTTCGCGAGAATTGTCTTACAAGAAATTAGGTTTTCGTACCTTAACAACCTAACCTTTAAAAACAAAATTACTATAAATACAAATAATGCCATATCACAACTATTTTGGGATAATATGGAGATATAAGAATCTAACCTTTAAAAACAAAATTGCTATAAATACAAGTAATGCCACATCACAATTTTTGGGATAATATGGAGATATAAGGTAAAAATTTATTTACTAAAAAGAGAAAGTAGGAGTATAATTTTGAAACACCCAAAAACAAAAGCAGGAATGCAATTAAGGGATGAAGGGAGTACCATTTATTTAGTTCAGTGCATAGATTTAAGATGCTCCAAACCAATCAGAAAACAAAGAAAACAGGACAAAAAGGTCAATCAAGGTCAATTGATACTACAGTACAGTTTAGAGCAACATTAATTCCATCGTGCATTTTAACCTAACCTAAACCGAATAAGTTACTAATGTAATTTTATTTCTGTCTGCACAAGAAATGGTTATTTTATTACATTGGTAAAAACAACACGTGTGGCTGATAGGCGCTTAGTTACTTGGGTTAAAGATCCTGTACCCGGCTTTTTTTTCGTACTCCGATATTTAGTTCCAACCCAAAGAAGGTTATCGAGGGAGTAATCGACAGTGACCACCCCACCTAACATACCATGCATCCTCATCCATCTAACAGCCACGTGTCCCTACTGTAGCTCTCATCATTAATTTAACAATCATTGGACGGCACTAAGTCCCCAAATCACCCTTCCTCATTTACACGTGTCAGCTAGAGAAACGATATTATCATCTCATCATTCATCATTCATAATTCATCATCACAATCATATCTTCTTATTATAATAAATCCCACTGTCAACTACTTAGGTTGGTGAAAGACACAAGATCCCTTCTCCCTAGTACTCGTAGTTACTAGGGGCTAGTAGTAATTTACCTTTCTGAATTAATCTTTTTTATAAAATGTAATGGAGAGTATTAGTTTAATCATTAATCTTAATATCTTAACCTTCCACCTAAAGCTTTGGCGGCTTCCAATCTCCTATATGCGTCATCTACATGCGGTAATAATAGCTAATAACATACTTCTTTCATTTGATTGAATATTTTACTTTTTGCACTTCTAACATCATTCATATTCTATGTACATATATTGATTTATGTACAAGATTTTTTTTTTTTTTTTTTTTTTTTTAAAACGGGAAGTAATAATATCATTAAATAGTAATCATACGACATCTATAATAATAAAGATCTATTAACCAAAGATATAGAGAAAATATTATAACTTTTACAATCAAAATCATAACTAATTTGCATATTTGGCATAGCTCATATTCCACCGCTTTAAGCTTGACGCGAGCTGATCTTTTGATTGACCAATTGATGACAAATTCCAGACCCATAGGAATCCAAATCACAATCCCAATTATTATGAGAACCCTAAAAATAAAATTTTAATCAAAATCCCAAAAAATTGGAACACACTCTCACGGATGGAGAGAACAAAAAAAAAAAAAAAAAAAAACAAACAAACCAAAACAAAAAACTAAATTGAATTATAGAAAAAGGGTCGAAAATATTCTAATTCTAATTTCCGAAGAAATTAGACTATTTCGGCCTAAATGACCAAGAAAACTAAAACCCTAAAAGAGAGAGGAGGGAGAAGAGAGAAAAAGAAAAAAAGGGCAGCTTTTGTACAAGAATTAATATAAGTATGTGCCTATGTGAAATATTGTTAGAATTGTCTTAGAATATATTCGTAGCATACAATACTTTGTAATAAGATATAAATATATCTAAGGTCAAAATGCGCGATATTTGGAAAACTAGTATTCCGTATGAAGGGTCTGTTCTCTTCACATTATTTTCAATTCAGTTTTTAATATCCTTCTCTCATAAAATATTCAGTTCACTTCAGCTCCAATAAGTTCAGCTCAATTCAGTCAATCAGAATAGGCCCGAAGTATATTTATTGACACTTTCTCCTAGGTCAATATTTCGGTGCATGAGGTTTTTTTTTTTTTTTTTTTTACAAATGGTCAAATGATATGGCCGGCTACACACAAAGCATAAAGCTTTTCTTATATAATCCGTGTTTTTATATTAATCTTAAAAAACACTTTTAAAGTAAAGATGATAAAAAAATTGAAATATATAAATATAAAATCCAAAAATAATTAACATAATACATACTAGTATACTACGGAGTAGTCTATTTTCATTCTAAGGGCATGTTATGATTTATTGTATTGAACTGAAATGAACTAATTGGAGCTGAACTGAAATGAAATGGATTATTTATGAGAAAAGGAATTTAGGAACTGAACTGAAATTAAGTTGAAGAGAATATCCTAAATGAAAACATGGGTTATTTGGTTAAATATTTACAAAAGTCAATATAATACTCATTTCCTTTTTAGGTAAACCAATATACAATACTTCTTTCGATTTAAAGGTTGTATTTTTTGGCATTATTACCCTCTTTTTGATGAGTTGTCATTTTTTTTTACTTTATTTATTTATTTATTTATTTATACTTTTAACATCAATTCCCAATATTTTATCTTTCTATCTCTTTAATTATTCTCAACTACTTTTTCTTTCTCCCTATATCTCTCTAACCCCATATGTACATATGTATTTTTAATTATTAGTTTTAAAGAATTTATACGGATTAACTTTCATAATTCCCGTGTAAAAACCAAAAAAGGCTTCGTATTAAGAGACGGATGGAGTACAATTAAAAATAGAAAATAAAATATACAATCAATTCATAGAAAAAAGGAAAATAATGTTATTAATCATTTATGTACCTCATACCTCATCATAAGTTCAAAACCTTGGTTGGTTCGCTGTAGGGGTGGCAATATCATCCAAACCCGATGGATAACCATCCACCCGATCCAAATATATGGACGAAAACCCGAACTTAAGCGGATGACGGATGGATGATGGATGGGTTGGGTGACGGATCGGGTCGGCTACGGATGATGATACATCCAACCCATCACCCGATCCATCACCCGACCCATCCATCCACCCGTTAAATTTATATATAAAAAAAATAAAAATAAATATTTTTTTAATAAATTATTGTCTATTGTAGTGTTAGGAATTGACATTTGTTTTTAATTTAGTAAAAAGGAACGAGTATTAGAAGGATGTATAAAAGTTTTAATTAATTGATCATTTTTTTTTTCAAATCTCAATTTTAATTATTAAAGTGCAAAGTTGTATTTATATATATATTTCACCCGATCCACCCGATTCATCCATGGATGACGGATGGATCGGATGTTGATGAAGGAAAATTAGGTGATGGATGGGTCGGGTGATGGATGGATTTTTGGCGGATGGAGGCGGATGACGCATCACCCGACCCATCTCCGATCCATTGCCATCCCTAGTTCGCTGTCAATCTACTGTAATGTAATAAAATCTTTGAGGTCTCTATTTCTCTTTCTTTCCAGTTGGGGGTGTTGTATTTTGTCTCCCTCTCTTCTTCGCGTTCTCTCCAGAAGTCTTTCACTTTTAAAACCCTTTTTTTTTCATAATTTTTGCAATAATAATAATCCGATTAAAAACCTGATTATTATTATTATTGTCATTAGTAGCGGTAATTGTTAAGAATAGGGGGGGTTAGTTTGACCAGAACTGGGGTGGCTACTTATTTGCCTCACATTCAATTTTTATTTAGTTTCTCAGAAAGAGAGGGAGAGAGAAAGAGAAAGAGAGATCTGAGAGAAATACAAGTAATTAAAATTAGAATTAAAATTTCAGTATTCTTCATTATTTTTTTTTTAAGAAGAGATCTGATTATATATCTCTCTTTCTCTGGTAGAAGAAGATTGGTGGGGTTTTTATTTTCCTTTGTCAGAAAGCCACAGATTCTTTGAGAAAAAGTTGAAGCTATCAAATTTTATGGTTTTTTCCCTCTTCTAAATTAAACCACATTCCTTTCTTAAGAAGGTCCAATGGAAAAGAAAGAAGAGAGGATTTCTTTAACCAGTTTGATCTAAGGTACTTCTTTCTTCTTCAGTCACGTGTGACAGTTAAGGAAAATTTAGAGTGAGGTTTTTTTTGTTTTGTACAAAAAATACAAAAAAATTATAAAAAGGTGAACTTAAGAGGAGGGTGGGGATAAAAATTTTAGGCGAAGATGATGCGTATGAGGACTAAGTTGACAGGGCTGTCACCAATGAATGGTAACACAGCCAATGGTGACCGACACCGAGGTGCTGGTGTTGTCAATGGCGTCGGCGGAGGTGTCGGTGGTGGAGAAGGAGAAGGAGGACCGGAGAATTGGGAGATGCGGCCATGTGGGATGTTGGTGCAGAAGAGAGTAGATGAAGATCAAAATACCAAACCTCCACCAACTATTCGGGTTCGGGTCAAATACGCGTCAATCTACCATGAAATCCATATTAATTCCCAAGCTTCATTTGGTAATTTTTTCTATTATTTTTTAATTTTGTTTATTTTTAATTTATGAAATTGGATGAATTTATTGATTTGTGGAATAATAATTTTAAAAAATTTCAGGGGAATTGAAGAAAATGCTGGCAGCTCCAACAGGGTTGCATCATCAAGATATGAAACTGTATTACAAAGATAAGGAAAGAGATTCGAAGGATTTTTTGGATATTGTTGGAGTGAAAGATAAATCGAAAATGGTGTTGGTGGAGGATCCACTTAGCCAGGAAAAAAGGTACCTTGAAATGAGGAAGAATGCCAAGATGGAGAAAGCAGCCAAGTCTATTTCAGAGATCAGTTTGCAAGTAGACAGACTTGGTGGTCAGGTAATTATATTAATTGTTATTTTAATTACTTGATTTTCAATTAAAGTTGGAAGATTAGAAAGTATGATTGTCGGACAAATAGCTGAATTTTGGAAAATAATTATGTTTGGATTTGGAAGTGTTATGGAGAATGTTTGTATGACCTCTAAATCGAGGTAATTGGTGAATTATGTTTTAATTTGTTGCTGTAAATGGCAGGTGTCAGCTCTTGAATCAGTGATCTTGAAAGGGGGAAGAGTAGCAGAGAAGGATGTTGTAAATGTCATTGAATTATTAATGAATGAATTGATCAAATTAGACGGTATTACCGCCGACGGTGATGTCAAATTGCAACGAAAGATGCAGGTAAACTTTCTGATATAGTGATTAGAAAATTCAGTTTTTCAAATTAGTTGTGATTTTTACATTTCGTAAATTTTATACAGGTAAGACGAGTTCAGAAGTATGTAGAGACTTTGGATGTGCTTAAGGCAAAAAACTCGATACCAGCTGCAAATGGAGTTCACAGGACAAATGAGAATTCAAATGGGCATGCCAGGAATTCAGTCAATGGTAATGTTAATAGTCAAGAGAAAACATCAAATTTGGGAAAACCACCTCTTCCCACCTCACAAAGACAAAGACATTCTATAGGCCACTCGCCATTACAGCCACGGGCGCAACAAGAGCAACCATCAAGGCAATCTACTTCCGGGAATGGGACTGTGGTAACCACACAATGGGAGACTTTTGAGTCTGCACCCCCGCTTATACCCGTATCCCCTACATCGTCGGGATCAAGCACTCCAAAACTCATCAACCCCAAGTTCCCTTGGGATTTTGAGTAAGAGAAATTTATACATATCCCCCTATATGTTTTATGTGTGTGGATGTGTAATTTTTTTTTTTTTTTTTTTCACATTCCGATATCTGTGTCCAGTTGGATTTGGTTTCAGTTTGTTCATTCTTTTCTGTATCTAGATTTTGTTAGTACCCCCTTATTGCCTCACCATTTGGGAAATAAACAGGGGATGTATCCATGAATATCGATTAATACTATGATAATGGCCCGTCTTATTTTACTGTTAAGACTCTGGATTCTTTAGATATTTCCCTTCTAGTTGTGGTAGGGATGAGAAGTAATAAAAGGTGTAAATTCCTGGTGTTAGTTATAATCATGGATGAATTGGTATAAACCAATTTGAAAACATAGGCTAGGCCTTAGTTTGTTGCCGCTGTTTGGTCTGCCTTTCTCACTCTTCTATTACAAGCCAGTGCTATTATTGGTAAGTACCATTCCATAACAAAGAATGGTAGATAGCTAGAGGTAGGGAATATTATTGCTCTTATATGCTTTGCTTCCTGTGAGGTTTACAATGACAGGTGAGAATGTGAACCAAAAGTGGGGAGGGGGAAGGCACCACATTACTTCTAACAAACCACACCATAAATAATCATAGATTGGGCTAACACTATTAGGGAGGACGAGGGTAATTTAATACTTGTACCTTCCTCCCAGGAGCAACATTTATGGTCATGGCATGCGTGACTGTGTGAGATGGCACATGATCATCACGGGGGCCTCCATGTGCCAACAGGAGCACAATGCTAAGTGCTCCATCCCCGGTGCAGTAATTAAGTTAATAGGATGAAGATTTGGGCATTTTATTGGCTTCCCTAATTCGGAATGGCCTATTTTCAGTATATTCAAATAGCAGTTAAGGGCAGTTTCTAGTTACTACATGTAGGATGCCACATTGGCCAAGATAATGTATATTCATCTCCAAAATGATACAGTATAAAAGTAGTATAAAATATAAATGTTATAAAGCTGTGATAATTGGCTATTACCTGGCACAAGTCATGATCTATAAGGTCTGCTTGAAGCTGAAACATTGGGAGCAAGCAAAAAACACAGCCACCTGAAACTCCTTGTTTGTATTGAACACTTCACTTGGAGCGGAAGTTGTCCCTGTCCCTTTGATTCCTGTTAGCACATGGAGGAAAAGTACAAAGAAGGCTACATTCAGATTAGACTGAGCTTCGAAGTAAAATATAATCCAATTGAGCCATGCGGATAGAACAGACAAAATAGCGCGGAAGCATAACACATGGCAAGAGGGAAATTGTTTGCAGCATTTTTCTTTACAGATTTCGCGCTACTTCAACCATTATCAAGTCATTGCAAGCATATGAGATGATAATTGTTTTTGGTAAACATTTTTTTTAACATTATGCAACTTGTATCACTGAGATAATTACAATCTCGTGACTAAAGAATTGATCAGTAAGAGAGCTGAAATCACAAATTCGATCATTAAGGGTCATATAATGTACATCAGCAGCAAGGGTTGTGTTAATTCATCATCTTTTCGACCAGGGGAATAGTCTGATGGTCCTCTATGACTAGTTAGATCATGGCTTTTAGCTGTAAAAAGCAAAGTGCATGCTATAGTAATTCTAATTAGCTATACAATATACGAAAGTACTATACTTAAAAAGTAGAGTATTTCACCATGAAAAGATTCTAACAGAAAAGCAAATCTAGAATCAAATCTATTTCATTAAAGGAAAATGAAGCTGACCTAAACGTGCAAAATGCCTGGCTTGGGAGCACAAAGACCAAAGAAACAGTTGGGCAAAATCAGTGATAAGCTTAGTCCAGCTGTAATTGTTATAATAGTATACTGTATTAGACAGTGTATACAATAAAACTCTACAACCCACACACTCTTAGCCGGAAAACTAGGAATGAACTAAATTATTTTGCTGCACAGTAAATACACAGAAATATTCAATAGCTGCAAATTGTTTTTAAGTAAAGGGCAGTATTGCATAAAGAATCAACTGAAGAATTTGAAATAAGTAAACGACAAGAATAGACCAAACCAGCTCATTTTCTTATTCCTTATGTTATCATAGAAGGTGCTCAAGTTAGAAAAACATCATCAATTTTCAGGATTCTAAAGTTCTAGATATGCTGGAAATCGTAGAATTATTTATGTGACACACCATAGAAAGATTGGGTTGCTACATGCCTACAGATCTCAGAATACGAAGATGGTTATTAAAGACAGACAGATCTTTAATATACTATATGTATTGCCAAACTGAAGTTCCTACAAGGGAAGAACCCTGTGAAGTTTGCACAGAATCATGGTGGCAGATTGTTTAGGCATACTTAGGAGTTAGGACGAAGGTGAATTGTTCGCTGCATATAGGATCTGAAAGAACTATTAAATGGTACCCAAAATATTTGTCATGTTACTGAATCAAATTTCATATTGACAGATAGCACTATTATGTAGAAACATGAAACATAGCACGAGGAAATGACGATATGAGATTGTAAACTCATCAGCTAAAAGTACAATTTACATAGCATGCCATCCTAATACCCTGTTACAAAGTACTTCCTAACCTGTTCACCCTAAGCTGCAATTAGACATTATGGATGACATTTGATATGGCACGATTGTTAGTTTGTATACCAATGACATTGGAGAAGTTCATGCACAGGATCATGGTTTGACTGGTTTTACAAATGATCATGGTGTTAGGACATAACATATCATCCTGAAACCCTCTGTTACAGCTTACAAAGTACCTCTAACCAGTCCATTATAAGCTGCAACGAGAAAATAATGCAAGATAAAGAAACATTACGAATGACACTTGAAATTGCACGATTATTAGCCTACACTTCCAAAAATCAAAGGTTCATAGCCCTCATAGGTAAACATGAAACACCCTAGAAGAAGAACACGGAAGAATAGTTTTTGTATAACGGTGGAAGAATACCTGCACTGGATTATGGTTTGACTGGTTGAACGGATGATCGTAATGTTAGGCAATTCATTGGTAACAGAAAAGTCTTGTCTTCCTCTACCCTTCATAATTAAATTCACAAGAAAAATGCATACATCAAGATCATCATCATCATCATCATATGTCATCACATATCCCACATAGCAGATTGATCTTCATCACTCTGCTTAATCTTACTCTGTTTGATATCCATACATATCTACACTGAAAGGAAGATTTGTATGAATACTGGTTTCAATATTATTTTGAAATATCTTAATGCCTTCACATCATTAAAGAAAAACATACTTCATATGTAACATTACATAAAATAGAAAGGTTTGGTTGATGAAGAACAAGATATTGTGTAGGGTGGAATTAGAACAATAAGGATGGCACGATATTTTCTAGTAACGATCAATACTAGCACAGGCAAGTAAACTGAAAAGAAAAATTTTGTGCATTGCTGAACTTCTGACTAATATCATAAAAACAGATGATAGTAGTAGGACGAAAAGCATTTAATCACACTATCTAAACTTAGTAAACAACCAGTATACAGCAATAACAACATTAAACGAAAAACCAAACCATTATGCACAAAGCTTTAGTCCTAGTGTCCTATCCAACACCGAATGATAAGGAGACTGTTTTCCTATGTAAGGTCAGTTAAAGTCTTATAAAAGAGCTGAATATCGGTTTTCTAAACTTCATAAACCTTAATCCGATCAAACTAGCAGTGGTAGTTCATAGACCTACATTTAGATGATTGATTAAACAAGCACGTTAGGAGCAACAACACGAGAGTACAATTGAAGCGCTTGCTCTCATATCTCATGGATGCAATGTGAAATCATGCGAAAATTATGTGTTCAAGTCCATAAACACATAATCACGTGACACATTATTGTAGTAGAAACACTGTTTAAGCATGCAGTGTTCTGATCACTCTTCCGAACTTATCAATTCTATGATAGATCTTTCTGCATAATTGAACAAGTTACAAGCTACTATTTCAGGAAAATTTTTGAGCATTGCATACTCCTAATTATTGAAATTTCTCAAACCTAAGACAAAGTAAACATAGTATCAACTAATACGGAGTAATAGATAACAAAAAAAAATTTACTTCCAGAAGTTTATAATAGCAACAAAATTTAAGCAATTTCGAGTTACTCATCTCCTTATCATATTCCTAATTTTAGGCGCAAAAACTCAGATTATATCAAATATCCAAATCTAAGTATGATGAAGAATTGAACATCACATTGTTGAAGCATAATCAACAGAAATTAATTCATCAAACAACATAGGAAATATAACGGTATATAAGTCCGACAAAATTCGCGCAATTACTCTAACAATCACAAAATTCAAAGTTATAAGGAATTGATCATCACAGAATCAACGCATTATCAACGAGAATCAGCAGTTTAGGGAAAAATTACAGATAATTAAGCTCAAAAAACTGGATAAATTTAAACTTTAAGCTGATGAAATGCTGCAAATTTTACCTCATTAATCAGTTCTGGAAACCCTAGCTTTTGCGAAGGAGAAGTGGAGAGGAGAGAGAAAGAGATTTCGCAACTGATTTCTCGTTTCAAGCGACATTAATTTCTCCAGTGATCGACAAATGAGGGAGGATAGAGCTCTGATAAAGTTGGGAGAATTAGAGTGGCAGTTTTGAATTTGGGAATTTATTTCACTGTGTAAGAGTATTGAGGAAGCTTAAAGCTAGCCCAATTACCGGAGTTTCCGTTGCATGGCCCAAAACCCAAAATCTAGGAGTTCTCCCCACGGTGTTTTAAGGGAAAACTAATGAACTTGTTTTGTCTATTTTTATGATGGATCACGATGGAGTTATGAGAAAAACAATGGATATTTCGGTGATGGATGGCTGGCTAGGGATGGTTTACGACACATTAGGGTGGCGCCTTGTGTTGTCCAGCCGTGTTTAGAGTCTCATTGTACTGGAAGGTTGGCTAGGGATTATTTACGACACGTTATGGTGACCATGTGTTGTCCAACCGTGTTTAAGGGTCCTCTCGTCCGGAAGGCTGGCTAGGATGGTTTACAAATTACAACACATTATGGTGGACTTGTGTTGTCATCCGTGTTTAAGGGTCCGAGGGGTCCGACCTTTGGAATCCGATTAACCGTGTATTGTAGGGCCTTGATTTTGATTTTGTGCTTGATGTTGGATTGTGCTATCTATCTTGGAAATGCAAAAACATAGCCCAACTCAAAAGTATAGTCATAGTAAAAGGCCCATTTATCATCAACGCTCCCTAACAACGTCGTCTTCATATCACTGCCACAAATTATAGATCTAACTAGTCAGCCAAATACTAATGCTCATTAAGTATGCATAGTTTTTTTTTTTTTTTTTTTTTTGGGGGGGGGGGGGGGGGGGGGGGGGGGTGGCGGCCCAAATTTTGTAGCCCCATTTTTTGGTAGAGTATAATTGTGCATATTCAAAAAACTTCCGGACTGATCAATCAATATGCTCATTACTTTTTTTTTTTTTACGGAAAAGGTCATTACTTACTCATGGTTTCTCTAGAAAAATAACATACTTGAGCGTTTTAGAGGATTATACATTGAAGCAATCAATCAATAATAATAACTTAATACTAAAACAGACACCGGGAGTGACGCGTGTTGGTGCTGTTTTTTCCCTCCAAAACTCCCCTTCCTTTTCAACCTTTTTTTTTTTTGTGAATTTGATTCTATAATAATATCATTCCAAATCTTTTATATTATTTTATGACAAACATGTATTCTTTTTTATTTGGGGTTCATAATTATTCTATATACATTTACCTAAATAAATATTTCAACTCTTTTCTAATTATCTTTTAAATGGAGTATTATTAGATTTTGCCAAAAAAGTAATAATAAATTGATTCATATAATAGATGTTATAGAAATTACTTTAAAACATCACTTATTATTATTATTTTTTTAAATACCTTAGCTAGCTAATATTTTATTTCAATTTTAATTTAATATAACTATATATTTAAGTTAATTACAATTTTATTTCTGAAATTTTACTACTATACGTACATATTATCACAAATTAAGGATTTATAGAGTATAGTAAAGGTGTATTGTGTATAGCTATAAAATAAAAGTTGTGTTTGACAAATGAGTTTTTAGATATAAAAGGGGATATAGTATTTGTAATTTTGTGTATATGTTTGTGTATTTTTTTTTTATTTTTTTTATTTTTTTTGACAAAGAAGATTTTAGTTTGTTGTTTGATTGATTTTTGATGTTTATTAAAAATGCATTTATTTATAAATATTTACTACTATGACCACTAGATCTGATCAAACCAATTCCCGCCTGAAAAATTATCGGGTTTGAGCAGTCTAAAAAATCCATTTTTAGATTATTTTTCGCTTCGCCTATTAATATATTTTATGATATTATAATCTCTATGTATTTTATTTGTATGTTTAATCAAATATTATTTGTTGGATATAATTAATTTTCTTACAAAAATTAGACTTACCGTGCATAGCATGGGCCTTAAGCTAGTTAGAATATAATACATGGTTCGAGAATATTCTAGAGCATCATAGATACAAGAATGATGAAGGAATTTCTAGAATTTTCCGGCCATTTCTTCCAAACTCTATCTACAACTATAAATATAGGTCATGGGCATGGGCATTCAATCATCATACATACACACATAAGAAGCCATACCATACACTAGCCTTTCTACATACTACATCTCCTTGTACTATTTACTTTCTTTACGAATCCACTATTCCTACTTTATAATTCTTCCTTTCAACGATATTTGTACTCTCCTATTTTCATATAGTGGATTATTTCGGCGCTCCCGTTCGTGGGGTTTTTATAATTTTTCGCACGCTAAATACTGTGTTCATTATTTTACTATTTATCTTGCCTTTCAACTTTCTCCATTTATCAATCTCTACATGTTTAGTTTGCTTCCATTATGCACTCACCAATCCCAACTGGGTTATAGCCGTTTTATTATTTTCGGATTTAATTAATTGTCGGATGCCATAAACACTTTGATTAATATGTGAAAGTTGGTTCGTACTACAGTATAATTTAGTTAAAAGAAAAAAATAGGTCTTAGATAATAAATATCTGGTTTTAAGAGTATTCTAAGAGTATATTGTGTATTTGTATTAATGATAAGCAATTCGACCATTACTTTCCAAATGTGGATATTATGGATCTTTAGCGTAGTCAATAAGGAGGCTATGATGCACTCCCAACATGCAAAATTGTAAATAACGAGATACTCAATTGCAGTTCCTAAAGATTAAAAATAAGAGGTTGCCCTTTTTTCCATTTATCTTTAACGTGATAATAGGGTACAGGGGATCCACAATAAAACAAACCTTTAAGAGGTTTGTTCACTTGATACGTCAAACCTCCCCCTGACAAACCTTTCATCAACAATAGATAAACCTATTTACAAGTTTACGTAGGGGACCCACTATCAATACAACTCATTAAATTCATTCAAACCAAAAGTAAAGAAAAATAATGTTTAAAAATAATAATTATTATTTTAATAAATTGATTAATTATGTATTAAATATTTAAGCATAAAATTTGGTTAAAAATAAAGTAGACAACACAATATTACCATTTTATGCATGCAAAAGCTTTGTTTTTTTTTTTTTTTTTTACTATCTTCAATGCTAATATAATATAGTGGGCACCACAATATTTTTTCCTAAAAAAAAAGAGAAAAGGTTAAAAATTTTGTCAAACTCAGCAAGTTCAAACTGGTTTGTGTAGACAAACCTTTAGAAAACAAACTTCAACCCAAAACAAGAGGTTTGTTCACAAACCTCTTAATTGTTCCCACAAACCTCTTGCTAGTCTTTTTGAATCCCAATACTTTACGTCCTTGCATGAGTTTTCTCATTTGTCTTTTTAGATTTTTGTTAAGCTATGTAACACTTTTCTAATTTTTCGTTGTGAATCAAACCTATCTAATTGTAAATGGTATTATTTTCAATTCTTATACTTAATACATCAAGGATGATAAATACAAAAAAGTTTATGATTTAGAATTTATAATTTATTTGTACTCATACAAGTTTTGTACAATTTTATAACAAAAAAGTTTATAAAGACATAAATTAACCTTCATAATTCGCTACTCTAGTGAGTAATCGATCTTGTATAGCATATCTGAACCTGTATTCACCCATTCCCCTATTTATTTTTATTTATTTTTATTATTTTTTTTAATTAATCATTTATTTTAATAAGAAAAGTACTCTATTTTAATGTAATTTGTTTTTTGTTTTTTTCTCCATTAGTTTACAAGAACTAGATGCTATTATTGTACAAAATAGGTTTTTTTCTTACAACGAATACTATAAGTTGAGGTCCCATAACCCCTTTCATTCCCTAAAAGACATTAAAATGAATAAATTGATACCCACATTGTTAAACTTCCACCTAGAATTATGTGCCTTAATATTTTAACTAAATTAAGACTAATGAATGTGACCGTATAAAATAAAATAGTTTGTCTTTTTTGCTCTATTTTTACTTTAAAAATCATGTGCATCGGACAAACCGAAAGATTAATTACTCCGTAGTAGATTAGTTTATAACAACAAGCCAAATATTATTACACAAACCAAAAGATTATAAATGTGGCCAGACAACTACTTCTGACAGATCAGGAAATACTAAATTACTTCCACCACTTATAAGATCTTAATTTTCCGAAAGTGCTAAATTTTGGATCTTAGTGTGTTAAAGAATAACTATAAAGTACAACTAGAGGTACTAATAATGGAAAGCTTGCCACTTGGTAGTCATTTATGATTCTCAAACACAAGATCTATCTACTCATTTATAGGCCCTTCCTATATATTTTGGGGGGCCTCTGCTAAGTATGTAATATAAATCGTGAAATGTTTTATCATTAAGGATAATGTTGAATTTTTATACACATAACAACAAGTGAAAGGAGGATGAATTTTAATTTGATGGGAGATATAGTTAATTCATGAAAGACAAAAAAAAAAAAAAAAAAAAAGAAAAGAAAAGAAAAAAAGATATTCAGAGTGCAGAGAATTAATTGGAACTAAGACATTAAGCTTTAGTGAGGTGCTAAACACGTAGAACATAAAGAGTTACTAAGGACTTAGAAGTTAGAACTAAACACAAAAAAGGACCTTGGACTAAAAAAATGATTCCTAAGAGATTCGAACCTTGCTTCTCTAGGTGGGTGATACTCATTGTTGTGACATGCCGCTCTACCACTACGCTACAACAAATTTTATGGTACTTTAATGCAGCCAATATGATATATTGTAAATTGGATTTTGGGGACCTTTTAATTTGGGGGCCCTGTGCGGTAGGGCTGGTTGCATAATCTCATCACCGGCCCTACGAGTCATTTAAATATAGTGTTTGGGCACATAGATTATTGGTTTTAATTAATCCCCATTTTTTATAACTTAATTTATCAGTGGTTTGATTAGTCAATCTTGTCTTTTTACTCTTGTTTTAATATGAAAACTATTATTTTTGTACATTTAGAATTTTAGATACATGTACGATTCATGAAAGCTGCCCGATGTTAAATTTTTCTCCCAATATGTTTATAGAGGAGTATTGTTCAATAGACCGAGAAGATTGAGGCTCATAACACGTCTATTATGATCATTTCGATTCAAGAGATGAATTGTTATTTTGCGGTTATAATTGGAATTACTATTTGCTAAAATATTATTCCTAATTGTACTCTTTTAGGAAAAAAAAAAAAAAAATCTACATATACAAGTAGCATTTTAATAACTGAAACTTATGTTAGATGTACGAAAATATAAGATAGATGTACTTTAGCAATATACAAGGGTTATAAAACAGAGTAAAATGATACTCCTATTAATAACCATGGGTCTATAAGAAGAAGAATCTCGTATTCACCAAATCTAATATCTCTATATTTCGATGTATATAAGAATTATATGATGCTAAAATGTCAATAGTAAAATTTAATTCGGCTTTTAAATTAAAAACAACTAAACATGCAAACCTTTACCTATAAACCAAACCTACTTAACTACTACACGATAAATAGGAGCGTATGTGTCATATCTACGTACGAAAGCCTACCTAATTAGATTCTAATGTACCATTATACCAATTGTTTAAAATTAAAAAAGCATGAAAATGATGGAAAAGTGTAAAAATTTTTATTATAAACTTTCAAAGTATAAATTCTAGTGCGTATCATGTTGGGCGTCGACAAACAAGAATTATGGTTGAAGCACAAAATTGACACGGAATATAGTGTACCTGCAAAAACTGCCCAATCCCCTCGCAATAACTTTCCCTTTATACTTATAAAGCCGATAGCCGTTAGTTACGTGAGCCATCCATTCAATTCACCTAGCTACTTTCCTTTTGTCTCCCCTATAAGGCGCCACCACCTTCTTTGTTGGCATTGTCGCCGTAATTGTAACAGTTCCCCCCTATATTCTTTCATTAATTAATCTTATGCTAATCACATTGATATAAGTCTAAATTCTCCTCCTACTTTTAATTTCTTTAATTAACTTCTACCAATTGTTTTTGATTGGGATGTGAATTGAAAGTTGTTGGTATATTTTATTTTGTCAATTCTATCTTATGCGTCATGGGTCGAGTAAAGACATGAATCTTATATAACGTTTCACATTTAGACTTTTTTTTTTTCAATTTCTTTTTTAATTGAAATTTTTTTGTGAAGCATGTTTGAAGAATTGAAGCAGGTCTAACTTTTTTAAAACGACAATGCTAACATAGTGAATCTTAATAATATGTTGAATGTGCACGTCATTTTGTACTACTTTAGATTACTTTTGGGCTCAGTAGTCCTAAATTATTTTTCTTATTATTACAAAGCTTACATTGACAGTTGTTTAATTAATTTTAGAGTAAAAAAAATTTAAAATTAAATTCATTAATTCACGGCCATCATGTTTAAAAATTGTATTAGTCAAATGACTATTGTAGAATTTTCATGACAGTTGTACTCTCAGCTATACCCTATAAAAAATATTATTTATTTAAGGATATGGATAATTTTGATAAAAGAGATAGAATACCTATGTTGATGTCATTGTAGTTTGTTTTATAATAATTTTTAAAGTATTAAACCCATTTACTTCTAGATTGCTTGATGATGATGTTGCCACTTGGTTGCTTTGGCTAAAGGTTCTCGAACGAGATCATTGTGTCATCTTCCAATGTTGAAAAACGCATGTAACTAAAAACTATCTTTTATTTTATAGAATATGTAAACAACTAAACAATACTTTTGCTAACATTAAACTAAAGATATTAACCTATGAGTGTTTGGTAATAATTCATGCATGGCCATCTAGAAAAACAATTCCATCTTAATATACAGTAAATTGAAAGCCTAGTTTACTACTGAGTACTCTACCTCGTAGTATTGTTTGATACGTGTGTGAGTCATAATTCACATTGCCACATTGGAAAATGATGGTTTATTATCAAATAATATTATTCGCAAAGGCGAGGATAAATAATTTAAAAGTATATATGTATAGATAGGGTTAAATTTTTTTTTTTGTTTTGTTTTGTTTTATTTTGTTTTTTTTAAGGTAGGGTTAAATTAATTAGTGGGAGAAATCGTTGAAAAGGATATAGTCATATAGGGAAAAAAAAATAATAAAGAAGTAAAGCAAGAGTGACTTTTATCCAAAAAAAAAAAAAAAAAAAAGGAGGCAAGTGTGGTTAGCAAGAGAAATATCAAGCAATTAAAAAATATTGTAATTAATTAAAGGAAAATGATAAACAAACATAGCCCTTATGGCTATGTATAAGAAATTAAAAAAGGAAATATTGAGAAAAAATTAACATTTATAACACCGATTTGATTGGAAGATAACTAATCATATTTAGGGATGTCAACGGGGCGGGACGGGGCGGGTTTCGACATTCCCATCCCCATCCCCACCTCCCATTTTCATCCCCATCCCTGCCCCCATCCCCACGGCGGGTCTGGAAATTTTCCCCATCCCCGCCCCGACGGGTTTAACTTTAAAATCACCTGCAACACCCCCAAATCTCCCTCTACGGAAATACCAGTACGTATAATTATACCGTAGAGATAGACTTAAGCGTGTCATCGCCGCGTGATTACGCAAGGCTACTCAAAATACTTAACTCAATAACAAAACTTGCAGCGGAAACTCAACTTTCTTTTATTAATACTTATAAAAATAGTAACATTGTTATGAGTACTCAAAATAAAGACACAAGACCAACACTTCCTAATTTAGGTGAAACCATTCCCGGAACTCCATATGCTCAATTATTGACTCCACCTGAAAATAGTCAACACTGCTTACCATTACGGTAAATAGGGCGAACCAAAACAAATAAGAAATACGGATTAGCAAATTATGCTAAGTACGATAAGTGCAAGATAATGTAAACTCAATTTATTTGCAAACATGCTTTAAAAATCAATTCCAATAATTAATCCAATAAATTCCAAACTCATTATTCCAAAACCGATTCCAATGATTCAATATTCAAAATAATAGTTAATAAAACCAATTCCTTTATTAAGAACCAATTTCTTTTAATTCAATTCCTCACCCAAGTGTGCAAACCCCCAAGTTAGTCTCCTTATATTACAAGACTATTCTTGAGGAAAGACCCGGTCATACAAAGTCCAAGGCCTTATCAATAAACCAAATCCGCATAGTGGGATTACCAACATGCTTATAAAGCATTAATAATAATAATAATTCAATGGTTCAATAAATCCTTTTAATATCCAATAGTTCCAATATAATTCAAACTCCTTTTTAATAATTCCACATACTTTCAAAATCAAAACCTTTTAAATAGATACTTGAGAATAAAATCTGATATTAATAACTTTTCCAAAATCAATAACTCTTCCTTGAAAAACATTTTATTTAATTCAACAAACCTTTTAAAATCAAATCCTTTATTTAAACACCATAAGTAATTCATACCATTCAAATACATGATTTAAAAATCAATCATTCAAAATACTTTTATTAAAAATCAATACCTTCAAACATAATTTATTTCAAAATCATAATTCAAATCAATTTAATTCAATCACCAATCAAATCATGTAAAACATGTTATTCAAACCAATCACTTTCAAAGGTATCTAGCCACCTAAACATACCTTGATCCTTGCTAGAAAAACCACACAAAAAGAACCTCAAGAACCTTGATTCTGAATATCAATCAACACTTCGCACTTTTAAGGTTCAATCACGAATACACCTTGCAAATAACATAACCATAAGGTTATCACAACATAAACTCAAATCTAATGTGCATGGACTATAAAAATCTTTTAAAATAATACTTTAATATAAAATTTATAGCTTTGAAATAGGTATTTGTATTTTAGAAAACTAACCATGAAGAAGATAAAAGAATAGGATTAAAGAGAATTGAATTTTCGTTAGAAAGAATAGGCAGAACTTGCAGAGGTCATAACTCCTTCAATATAACTCTGAATTGGGTGATTCTTGATCCGAACCTCAAGGATTTTTTGAGAGGAACAATCTTCTGCGAAACATCAATATCCCAAAAACTGATCAAAAGTGCCCGAAAACTGGCTTCAAAGGTATACGGGATAATATTTGTATGAAAAGATGAGAAGAAAAGTATGAAAAGGTTTAGGGAAAAGAAGAACAAGAGAGAAGAAGAGAATTGAGTTTTGGTGTGAAGAATATGAGAGGTATAAAGGGGTATTTAAGCATCCAAAATCTAATTTTTCTTTCTCCACTTCCATCAATTACATCAGAAACATCAACAATTACTAGTTGTAATACAAGAATCAAGCCACTATTTAAAAATTACCACAAAAGACAACAACTTTGAACACATTTAACCAAAGCAAATGAATTTGAAAATTACCCATTGAATGATCGACTTAATTAAAGAAAATTAATAGTTGACAATGCAAAAAAAAAAAAAATCAGAATTCTAATCTCTAAAATTAAAAATCTCCGCATAACAAACTTCACCCATAAAAACCCCAGAAAAAGAAATTTGAAAAAAAAATCCAAAAATCTCAAATATTATGAAAAATATCAAATCAATTAACAAAATTACAGCAAAGCATAACACGGTTGTACGAAGCTAGAAATTAACTAGTAAAATTTTAATCGATGATTAAAGAACATAAAGTGTAGAAAAAGAAATTAAGGGAAAAAAAGAAGAAAAAGTATTAAAAATTACCAAGTGGGTGAGCTTGAAATATTCCGGCGATCGGATTGTTGGTCGGAGAGTTCACTGGCGCACAACTCAACGGCGAGATTCAAAGGATTAAATCTTGAGAGGAAGTAAGGTGAGAGGAGAGAGGAGAGAATATTGTGATAGTGCGGCTAGGGTTGAGAATGAGAATGAGAATGAGAATGAGAAGTAAGGTGGGTTTTTTTTTCTCCGGAAGTCTAGAAACTTCAAGTTAAGTCAGTAATTTTTTTTTTTTTTTTTTTTTTTTTTGCTGTATGTATATATATATATATATATATATATATGTATATATATATATATATGTATATATATATGTATATATATATATATATGTATATATATATATATATATATATATATATGTATATATATATATATATATATATATATATATATATATATTATATATATATATGGGTCGGGTATAATGCGGGCATGGGTTGGGTATGGGGTGGGTCAGGCGGGGCGGGGAGGGTATGGGGCGGGTCAGGCGTGGTGGGGCAGGTATGGGGCGTGTATTACTTAAAATCCACCCTTGCCCCATCACCCATGACGGGTATGGATTTTAGACCCATTCCCGCCCCGCGACCCGCCAAAGCTAGACCCGTCCCCGCCTCATTGGGACGGGTCTCCTACTAGACCCGCCCCACTGACATCCCTAATCATATTGAGCAATTATATATTACTCCGTACTTGTATCAATTTGATTGGAAATTTAAGGAGCAATCACTTCTAGATTTCTAAGTTTGTGTTTTAAATTCTTCTCGAAGCATTCATAATATTAAAGAAATGGAAAATTAACATAACTACTCATGTGATGACTACCATCTTAAATGTCATCTTACTTTTATTTTAGAATAAACAATAAAGCCTCAAACAATTTAATTGTTCTACGAATAACGAAAACTACTCCCTAATTTTAAGCACATAGTTCTGTGGATAAGATAAATAAATAACAGAGGTATTGATCATTTGAGCTAACCAAGACACCAAAGTTACCAAGTAGCATGCACAATTTCATGTTACAAAATTATATATTTGTTTTTAATCATAGGTTATTTTATTCGTTTCTTATTATGTGCAACAAATGGGTATTATTTATAAGATATAAAATATTTCTTTATTGTACATAATAAGAAACGGAGGTAGTATATTGTTCATAACTAAATTTTCTTTTCCTTTATACAAGTATATGATATTAGAAAGTGAAAGACTATTAAAAGACTTAATTTAAAGTGCAAAGTTTGGCGCATGATAAATGGCGATGAACGTTTTTTACTTACGCTACAATTTTTGATCTTGGAACGTCACTAGTCACTAATGTGTCAACAATCGAAAAGGATTCTCGGGGCGGACCTTTGCCACGGCGGGTCAGGGCTCGACCCTCCTTAATTTTTATAAGTTGTTGGTTATAATTAATATAATGTCTAATAATTACAATTAAAAAGTAATGACATAATGGTTAACTAGTTATTTTTGAGCAAAAGATCAGAGGATCAAACCTTGCCCCCCCAAACTTTTTAGACAAAAGATCCGCCAAGCCACGAGAAGTTGAGAGCATAGCTGATCGAGGCCTTGAGAGGCACAAGAGCGACAAAGATTAATTATGTCATTAATAATTGTTAGTTTAGATGAACTACTACGAGAGGGGGGGTGAATAGTAGTAGGTTCCAATCGTGAAACTTATGCGGAAATCAAAACCAAAACATAAAAGGAACTTAAAGAACACAACAAGTTTTACGAGGAAACCATCCAGTGCCTAGGAAACCATCCAGTGCCTAACTGGAAGTAAAACCTCGGCCCTATTGGGACTTATAAACAAATTCACTATAATAGACAACTCTCCTAGTACAACCTATTACACAGACCTTTGCTTTGCAAGTTCCACCACAGACACTTGCCACTTGATAGGACACCTTCTACCAGACCTAAGACACTTCCTTGGTACCTTTTTCCCTTTAACCCAGGACACTTCCTAGGTGACCCAAGACACCTCTCAGGTTCCTTTTACTTGACCCAAGACACTTCTCAGGTTCCTTTCACTCACTGTGCACTCACAGCTACCACTTGAATTTTAGAGAATTCAAACTCATACACTCTAACGTGAATTTGTAGAGAATTCACAATCTCACCCCAAAACCAATTACAACACAGAGACTCACTCTAACACATAAATGGAAAGCTACACATGATACCCGAAATCAAAATGATAAAGCTTAAACCTTTGGCAAACTTACTCTTAAGCACTAAGTGGTTTTCACGCTTAAAACTCTCATTTTGCTTTGCTGAAATACTTCTATATTTATAAAGAAACCTCAGTTCACAAAGTAGGGTTTTCGCAAATGTGATAAGCTTAAACAGAAATCTAATCTTATCATCTTTAAAACTGAAATCAAAACAGATTTAATTTCGTTTTATTTGAAAACCAATTTTGATTAAAATTCGTTTTGTTAAAAGATAGAATTTTTATGAAAAAGATAAAATCGAGTTAAACCAGATTTTAGAAGAGAAAATCAAATAAATACTTTTTCATAAAAACCGTAATTATCTTATGCGAATTGATGAGATTGCCAAGCTTTATCTGATTTCTAATAAGTTCCACGCATAACAACCAATTACATGCTTACATCAACTTATATATAAAAAAAAAAAACTTATCTTCTATACAACTATAAGTTATGAAGTCCATCTTTTTAGGTTGATATCTCGAGCTCTGCACCGATCCTTGGTTGTTGAGGTTTGCCCCAACATTACACCAGAACCAGGTCGTTACAACCCGTTGTGAAGTTTCTGTTAAGAAACTTCGGGAAGTTCCATTTCTGGAACTTTTCTTCTGTCTTTACTTGTCCTCATGGATCTTCTAAAGTTCCTTTGTTTCAGTTCCTACTTCAACTCCCAGAGCTTACTAAACCTGCAAACATCACAACACTAGAAAATCCTTATTAGACGGAAGTTTGCTCAGTTCTTAACATCATCATCAAAACCTCATAAGGGTCAACAATAATAAAGGAGTGTCTATTAAATTTTAGAAAAAATTGATTTTATAATCCCAACTTTGATCGATAATCTTTATATAATCCTAATTTTCTTTAATTTTCGATTAACTGTTAAAAAATAACCCACCTCAAGTTGGGATGATTCCATAGTAATTGAAATTGATATTATTTTAAGAAAATTGGCTAAAGTTGGGATTATTAAAACTATTTTTTTCTATTTTTTTATTAAAAAGTTGTTATAGATTGTTCTTTGAAGAGTGAGAAGTTGCATGATTGTAAATGTGTCTCTTAAGGAAAGTTAGCTAGATAGGCATGGTTAGTGACTAAAGTAAATAAAACCATGCATGCTTATAACATTCAAATAAAACTACACGTTGGAAAAGGAACGGTCGTCGTCAAAAATAATGCAACAAAAGTAATATAAGTATTCTTCTTTTATTGTCGGTGAAAATCCTGATTCATCGTTTTCATCCTTGACAATGAGTTTAGTTAGTGAGTGTCTAGATGCAGAAAGACATTGAGTATTAATCTTGTTACGAGGTTATGCATGCATGGTTGGCAATTATTTTTTTTATTTTATTTTTTTAAATTTTTAAATTTTTTTTAAAAAATGTAATACACAGTAGTTGTCAACTGTTGTTACGAATAAAACTTCACTAGTTAGCTGCTCTTAAAAATTGATTATATTGAGAGATATTTAAGGCTATATTCTCTTTGTCTGAGATAAGGTGTTATGCATTGGTTTTTAAATTCTCTGCATTGGTTTTTAAATTCTTCTATTTTAAGTTGGAGTGATGCATTCTTCTTATTTATTAATTGAACTTTGATCTTAGTTAGTTAGTTTTAGTATAGGTTAAGGCTAATACTAGCATATATATAGTCTAGTTAGATTTGTATTATGTGTATTTTTTAATTTTATAGTTCAATATGCACAATTTGTCTATAAGTAGTCACATATAAGAAAAACTAATACAAAGTATAATTTAGTCTAGTACAGTTTTATTATAATATTTATAATTTGTTGTTTTTGATGAACTAGCTAAGTTGGTTTTAAGTCTTGAGGGGTGGGGTGGTACTTAAAACACGTGATTAAATCTTGTTCAAGTCATTTGTCTTCACATCTCTCTCTACGACAAAAAAAAAAAAAAAAAAAAAAATATTCATAATTTGTTGATAGAAATTTCAAATTCCTAGCAAACATTTGGTGGTACAAGGTACTTTCATTTTTAGAGTGTAATATTTTTGAAATTGATTTTACTATAAATTAGGTATGCATAGAATGGACATCTCAATGTCTTAGCTAATAAGACGGCCTAATTAATGAGTCTACAGTAAAATAGAAATTCTGACCATATTTTGTTGTCTCATATGCCAAGCAGCATGAATTAAACAGTTAACCATGACTTAAACAGTGAAACTTGAGGAAATTAAGATAGATAAGTCTAAGAAGAGTCGAATAATAGAAACAAGTGGAAATAAATCGGTGCAAGCCGACAGTTGAACTAATGAATGTATTAATTTGGCGTGTCAGCCTTGCAAAGCGCTCATAATGCGAAGGAATTTTGGGTAGATTTGCCCCCCTAAAAATGCCCCCTAAAGTTTGACATGTTTTGATCGAAATACTTTTATTCGGCTTTTGGCGGCCTTCCAAAAGGCCGTAGAAGTTGGACACGCAACGGAGTTTTAGCCTTTGGGAGCAACACTACATACACCTCAATGTCACAAAGACAATAGCCCATAGCTTTGACTTTTTAGGCTACTTCATAATATATACGGTAATTTAGTCTGATCTGATTTGAAATAAGTAGCACTGATATACTCCGTGATGAATAATAGTATGATTTTGAATATTTGAAAAATTAAGTAAAATTTGATTGAAGTATTGTATTTTTAGGGAAATTTTAATTTAAATATGTTATCCCCTACATCTTAAAAAGATGTTTATATTCCGACTTTGTATGATTTTCAAAACTTATCCTTTAACCTTTCTATTGTTATTTAATTAGCATAATAAGTATGTTGTATATGTACGGTAGCCACATCCCAATTTACTTTCACTTCTGGCCTTTACTAAAATTTCAAAGTTCGGTCTACTTGTTCATGATTATTAGCAAGCAACATCCACTGAAGGTGGTGGGGGCCTTGGGGGTGAGGGGAGAAGGCAAAAAGGGTAAGAGAATTTTCGTCCCTATATTACACCAAGTGAAGATTGTTTTAACAATTTATAGTTGTAAGATATAATCCGTAACACTGGATTAAATCTATTATAAATATGTAAGGAACATTTTATTAAAATATACTTGTAAACTACTAATAAAAGCTAGTAAAAACAACCAATAGGCAATTAGGCAGTACAATAAACATAAAATATATACTTATAAATTTATAATGATAAGAAAGAGGTTTGATGAAGCCTACTTGGGCAAGTTGTTAACGAGGAAAGGGCCTCTCATTTTCCTGCCCCAAAGGCCATGTTACCCATTTGAAAATCGATTTCCAAGGATCTATGTACTTTGTGCAAGTTAATTATGCATTTATGAATTATTGATAAAATTGATAATTTATGTATTTAACTATTAAGGCTAGACTAGCTAAATAAATAAGTACCTATAGAAAATCAAAGAAACCAATTTGCGTTGCAAGATATATTCTAATATTCTTATAAGATGCTTTTGTCCATGAAATATTGAATGGCCTTTGCTATAACCAAAGGTTTAGGCCTAATCTTTAGTGACCTAAAAATCATGGATTGGGTTGGAGACTAGCCATATATACATATATAACGAAGGACTCAATGCTCTCTAGTTATGTACAGATTCATATATCTACATATCTCAATTTTTGTCCAAATGGTTTATCATTTCAATAGTGATTCACATTGAGCTGAGGTCCTTTTCTTTCGTCAATTCGTTCTTTGTTCGATGTGCACAAATTATTTTTCCATCACTTTTTTTTTTATTTTTTTTATTTTTATTTTTTTATTTTATTTTCTCTGTCCAATAATGATTCTTATATTTGCTAATCCAAAAAACGTACACATCTAAACAATTGAATCATCAACAAAGGAAGTATTTGTGCTTTATACACAATTAATTCGTAGGCTTGTTTTCTTATGTATAACTGAAATAGAGGGGGTCCATGATTTCTAAGAGTTTATATTTAATTTTTTCATCCAACTTAAGGTACATTTTTAGCTAATTATTTGGCAAGCTGGTTTTCAGAATTTCAGATTATGATTTATGGTTGACGTACGTGAAAGGTATTTTCTAAATCAAAGGTGGATTTTTGGTAGAAAAGGGGTGACTTTTCAAGAATAAGCATAATTAGTTATGTTGAATATGGAGTACTTGAAGAATATAGAATACTGAATACTACGTATATTTTTTTTTGAGAGAGAAATACAACGTATATATAGTACCCCTAAAAAAAAATCATAGTAATGCATGCAATATTATACCTTTATTCGTAAGCTATAGTAACACTGTTTGATATAACGACTTTGTTGAAATTAATATTCCATCCCCCCTTAACATGGAGAAGTACGTATGGTACGTACCTTCTCTAATGTAATTGAATTTTTACTCCATCAAGTACTCTGAAATTAATGTTGTGGTCCATTAATTTTTTTTATGCACATAAAGTTTTACTTAAGTACATTATATGTTCCCTAAAAAAAAAACATTATATGTAGTATGTACATAGGATTCTTGACAACCAATACTATGATATTTTATACTATGCTCATGAATCAATGATCTATAGGCAGAGTATAAATTTAACTAATCGACTTAAGATTATTACAGAAGAGAAAATTAAGTTTATCCGATAGTTATGATATTTATTTGATGTGATTTGCATACCGTACTATGTTAAGAAATTCAATCAACGTAAATATCTTAATTTAATTTTAAACATATATATATATATATATATATATTTTTAAATATTTCGTATCTTTCTCACGTGGGTAGTTTATTCATTGAAAACAAAGCAATCTTTATTTACAAATTGCACTCTTCACGGTTTCACAAGGCCACATACTATTTCCATACTCTATGTCACCCCTTTAATAATTAATTGTAAAGCTTAATTGTTTTATAGCAACATATTTTAATTAGCTTGTGTGCTATTTTGATTCTAATCATCTCATAATGCACAAAGCCATTTTGCAGCCGAAGAGTCACGCTAACTTCACTTAAAAACGGCCTCAATGTCTCCTGTAGAAGGTACTATCTCATTCACTTTCCCTATCTTTAATTTGGTTTATCTTGCTTGCTAGCCTGTACTAATAATTATGTGCTAATAAGTTAATACAGAAATATGTGTATGGTATACCATACAATTTTCGTAAGCCTTTTAGATCATGTATTTGATCAAGTGTCATTTTTCTAGTGCATGCATGTGTATTTATTTATATATACCAATAATATCATTTTAGTACTTTATACAAATGTAGTTTACTTAATTAACTATCTCATTACATTTTTTGAGTAATAAAAAACACTCATTTCAATTTATATTGGTGCAATAATGTGGTTTAAAAAAAAAACAAAGATTATATTGGTGCAATAAGGTGTTTTTATTTTTATTTATTTTTTAATTTTTTTTTTTTAAAGGTACAATGTACTTTGATTTGTACTACGTTAGGTATTACGTAGTATTAGATTTTCAAAACTAAATAGCCTTATTAGAGAGTACTTTTGGAATGATCGAAAAACTAGATAAGAGATTACTTTTGGAATGATTAATTGAAAACACCTTAATATATACAAATTTTTATATGATTTTTTTCACGCTTAGCTTACATATTGGTAAGCTAGCTGGGACTGGGATAATGAATACATGTGAAGAATACATTAATATACGAATATAATTAACAAATTTAGTTGATAAAGTTTGTACGAAGTTGTACTCGATTGAGATATAAATTCAAAGTTGACCAATTACATCTATTGTCCTGTTTATTATTGTAATTCACCAATTCATTACTAATTAATTATAGGAGATTTTTTATATTATCTACATTTTATGCTAGCTAGCTACCTCGTATGATTAATATTTCAAATTCTGGCGAGACATGAAGATGATATTATAAATGATGTACGTAACATGTAACGTTAGAAATTAAACCATTAGTATACTATATGTCCCTCTTGTAAAGTTATATAGAAATTAATAAGTTTTATAGTCAACCAGTTGACATCTCTTTTTATAGACTTCATTCCGCTATATATATTCTTTTCAGATCCCTTATTTTAAGTTCTTCCAAATAAATTAAAATTTAAAAAATCCCTTATTTTAGGGCATCCGTTTTATTGAGATCAAAATTATCGGATATACTTTTTCAACAAAAAAAATACAGTACGTAGTATAGTACTACATCAGTACGAAGTATATTTTAGTTTGAATCTAGCATCATAGTATTAATAAATTTTAGATAGGGGCAAAAATGCATTTGTACTTTATACAAGTATTTTTTAATGATGAAATATTGCTTATAATTACTTAATTAGGGATGTCAGTGGGGCGGGTCTCGTAGGAGACCTGCCCCATCCCCGTCCCAGTTGGGTGGGGATGGGTCTTGGTTTGGCAGGTGGTGGGGTGGGGATGAGGATAAAAATTATACCCGCCATGGGTGATGGGGCGGGGGTGGATTTTACATTGTACCCGCCTTACCCGCCTCACCCCCACATCTATATATTTTTATACTATTTTATATATAAAAAAATATAAATTAAAATAGTAGATATAATAATTGTAATACACTTATACTATAACTAAAAGAGTGTGTAATACTTCTTCAAACAAAAAAAAAAGAGTGTGTAATATTAACAATAATTTTTTTTTCTAGTAATCTATATTAATTATGTTGAATTGTGTATTGGGAGGTGGGGATTTTAGGTGGGGATAAAGTGGGGATGGATATCCAAGTGGGGGGTGGGGCGGGGATGATTATGAAATTGTACCCGGCGGGACGGGGATGGGGATGAAATTTTTTTGTGGGGATGGGGATGGGAAGGCCAATATCTGTCCCGCGCCGCCCCATTGACATCCCTACTTATAATCGAGGACAATTAGGTAGTATGCTTCGTATGCACCACAATTTAAGGACACTACTTTTTTTGAGGAAATTTAAGAACACTACTTAATACTTCATGAAATATTATTCGCGCTATTACCAAATGTTAGAAAATAAAACCAAATATGATTTGCATGACTATCTAATTGTTTTACATTGATGAAATAGGTCGGAAAAGAATGATTAACATAGGTCTGGACTAATTTTATTATCAATTGGTTGTAGGATGAAGTACTAGTAAAATTATAAGGATATGGAGAATACACCGTTTTTTATTAGATTTGAAGTACTAATTTATACCGAGTACAATACTATATTCTCCGCGAGTACTATACTATATACAATAATACTATACTAACTTACGTACTGCACCGATTTTTATCAAAATTGAAGTACTAATGTACGATACTATATTTGTGGTCAAGAGATTGTTCTGCAACTTAAATGTAACCCACTCCATAAAATTACAAACTGATGACTCATAGAGATGATCAAGGGCTATGGCCTCATGCTGTCATGCATGCCGACCTTTTCATAATTAAACTTATAATTTGTACTATTGATTGAGAGTCAAAATTATATGTCTATATTACTCCATTTATGTTTGTTTATTAGATTTGCATATCTTTGATCAACTGATTTTCTGGCTGCATAAAAAAATATTAATGGTTGTTTAATTTAACTGACTTTAATCAAAACCCTGAAGCATAAGCTGCATTGTAATTTATAAGTGTATTTTTTTTAATGCATATATTTTTAAGTGTAATTTAAGTATTAAGGTTCTTTGGTCTGCAAGTAAGTAATATGGGTCACTGCCCCTAAGTCCTTAATTTATAGATACATTGTACTACAACTACTTTTAATTTGGTTTTTTGAAATACCATAGAGTCGCATAATCTATTACTTTTATCAACACTTTGTCATGCAAGTTAATTAGTTGTCACTTTTTGTACACATATTATCTTCAATAATTTGAGCATATTGCTCATTAGATGCATACATATAACTTATTTTACAGAATATAGCTAGTCCATCTATTTGATGAGATTAGGACTTATATATATTTAATTTCTTGTGTATGGCAAAGAATTATAATTTGAAGAGTGCTTCGTACTCTCTCTTTCATTATTCAATAAATCCCGATAACTCGATTCTAAGTATGTTTTTAATTACTCTCAAATACTTAAATTTCCCTTTATACCTTTATCGGACTTTATTGACTTTAATTACCTTCGGAGCTGTTTTTCTCTGACAAAACCTTGAGAGTAGCGAATCTAAATTGATTGTGCAGGTATCAAACGAATTATGCAATTAGAGACCATTACCAGCCCCAGATATAAGTTCCCTATATTCATACGAAAACAACCTTTTAGCTTAGTAAGCATAATTCGTTATTATATTCTATTTTTATATCCTTTAAATTGGGATCCACACCTTCTTTATAACTACAACTAACCATAGATAGCTACATTAACTATTCAAAAATAAATAAATAAATAAATAAAATGCATATATAGTAGTTCGTCGTTCGTACCATCTGAAATGCCCCTTTGATTGACAAAGGAATCTTCCAACTCTTCTATTCTAGGAGTCAATCATATGAACTAAATCTAGGAATCTTCAACCAAGATGATTAAAGAGTTAATTGAAGTGGCTCTACATTGTGATTTGAGACCAAAATAAATAAATTATGGAGTACACTCTAATTGTTTAAAATAAGATGACGCAACTCATAAAAGTTAATCACCTAGGAATCTTTAAAATCATCGCTAAGATTAAGAAAGATTAGTTTTAATTAAGCTAAGCATCTCTTGATTATTAGATTATGGGTGATTCTAGCCGTGTTATTGGAGTTATAATTACTTTCGATCCGCAACATTCCTATATTTTTTTGGCTTTCTCATGCTTCCAAGGAGACAGGGTACGGTGGTAAACACATCTTTTTAGCTCAGTATAAGGTTACATTGTCATTATTTTATATATTAACGGGAATATAGGGTTGCATTATATTACCACATACGCTATTTATTTATTATATTGAAAGATTTTATAGGATTTGTTTTCAGGTTAATTACTTCACTAGAATATCCACTGTTAGGATATCTTAAAAATTGAATGCATGTGATTTTGTAATTTTTTTTTTTTAATAGCTATTACAAGTAGATTTTATACAGGTTTTAATTTAGTGTTTTACATCTATTTAAAATTTCATCAATTGTCCATGTATAACTATTATATGACCACTTCTGCCATTAACCAAGGGCTAATCACTAGATAGTTTTGTTATTGGTAAAGAATATACACTGAATATTCTACGTAAATTCTATTCTCAGTCAGTCATAGATACTACTCATACAAGAAATATGGTATTTAATTATGCATCTATGGTCCATATATGAAATTGAACTAAATTTATAATCTATTTCCTGCTAGTTAAGGCTAATGAATTATATATGCCAATATAGTACTATGTACTTCTTGTGAGGTTGACCATGCATATAGGTATTAATGTATTATTGAGAGGATCCCCTTCAATATCTCAATCAGTGCAGCTAACGTATGTCTAAGGTTACTACAGTACATTTTGATTTCTAATGTACGTGAAATTCTCATGTTGAAACGTTTTTTTTTTTTTTTGCATGACTCTATTACAAACAAAACCATGCTCAAACAAGCTAAAATTTTCTTTGTTACTGTACTATATATGGACCAACAAAAAATGCATACAATTTTGAGTCATTTTTAAATAGTTGTCACACATTTCATTCCACAAATCAATTCAAGTTTAAATGCGTATTATGCATAAATATTATACACATTTAAAATATATATAGTACATGCCAGTTGTACTACATCCATTTGAATTTAATAGTTGCATTACTAGGTTAAAAAAAATACACTTTAGAATAATGTGCCAAATAATTTCAAATCGATGAAACCTAAACCATGAAAATAAACGATGAAAATAACATGTGGCTTTTCCTATCTTTGATTGTAACTGTATCTAATAATCCTCTCTACCTCGTGTTTTAATCTGCCCTTTCATTTTGACTAATTTAACACTATTAACTCTCAATTCCACTCCGGCCATGCATGAAAGCTCTTCATCAACATTTTCTCCACTTCAAGACTTGATGGTACTAAATTCTCGCTTTTGTCATGCAAATCCTCCATCTAATTATATGGATACAAGCTGTCAAAAAACCCTAGCAAAAACATACTTTGTAGTATATAGAGTACAATTTTTAGGGGCTACTGTGTCATTTTTCAAAAAATGACACCATAACTTGATGATGTGTCATGTTATGATTGGTATATTTTTGATTTATTTTTAAAAGCCTAAATATACTATATGTATGTATAATGGTAAATACATCTATTTTTTTAAAGAATACGTGATTATAGCTTTTTAAAATCTATTTTTTTCTTATTAAAATCCTTTTGGAAAATTAAATTATGATTAAAATTTAGAAATTAAAAAATTCATCATTGTTCTTCATTCATGATAGTAATTAACCACTCCCATAATTTTGTCAAAAAAAAAAAAGAAAAAGAAAAAAAAAAACCACTCCCATAATCTTGTCAAAAAAAAAAGAAAAAAAAACCACTCCCATAATCTTGTATAATCTATTCGTAACGCAGACCAAAATTCCGTCCAAGATCCCGTCCAAATTCGTTTACAAATTTTGTTTTAGGGTTCGATTGATAATTTTGATTAATGTAAAAATCACATTATTTGATAGTTTTGAGAATGAAAAAAGCATTAGGAACATGTATTATGATGATGTAAAATGCAGATCTTTCATTTTTTTTAAATGATGAATGGATAACGAGGGTTTGCTCTTCGATTTAGAGTTCAAGTAATTTTTTTTCGCACGGTTTGATCTAGAATCTTATTTTGCGATTTTTGTAATTTGTTTGTCGTTAGGTAATCACCTGTATTTAGTTAGGTCATTACCTTAAAACTTTAGTTTTAATTTTGTAGTTGGAATCTACTTGTACGCTAATCGTATAACAAAAAAGTGATTTATGGAATTTTTATTATATAATTTTAGCAAAAATCGTTTTTGGGATCTTATCTTATTATATTTTGGAAAAAATATTTTTGGAATTTTTATCATATCATTTTAGCAAAAAATATTTATGGGATAATTATCTTATTATATTTTGGAAAAAATATTTTTGAAATCTTGGGCATATAAATTAGTGGCTATAATATTGGGATATTCCTAATTAGCTTTTATTTACCATGTTTTTTTTTGTTATTAGCTATATATTAGATAATGATAACTTTCTTAAATTACATGTCGTATGCCCATATATATACATCTACATCCATAATTTTAGGACCCATCATTTTTTTCATAGTTAAGAAACACGTTTTTTGCCATTTTTATATATATCATATATTTATTTATTTATTTATTTACAAAATTATACAAATATAGCTTTGTTATATGATTTGCCCTTTTATTTAGCAATTTTATAGAGAAATATTCTCTCTCAAAAAAATTCATTAATGACATTTAAAAGAATATTTAAAAAAAAAAATCAAAAAACCTTCACGTATAAGAGTTTACCAAAAAAATTCAAAAATTAGCTTTTATTTGTTTTTTTTTTTGTTATTAGCTTTTATTCACATTTTTTTTTTTTTTGTTATTAGCTATATATTGTTCTTTATCAAATCCTATGTAATGACCAAAGATAGTTTAAGTCATTACCTAACCCACAAACAATTTTAAGAAAACTTAATTACATTTATAAGATCAAACAGGGGTTGCGGTAGGTAAAAAAATTCGACTCACTTTATCTTCTACAAACTTGATACTCCTTGTTCTTTGACAAAATTGCACAATTTGAGTCCACATAAATCATATTTTCGAACCATTTAAAGCGGAATTTGTCCATTGGAAATACTTATAAATAAGATTGTTATTGAGATTTTTTTACGAACGAAAACCTAAAATCAAAAACTGCAAAAAACAAAATGCAAACACACAGTACAATTTGTTTTCGAATTTTTATCACGATTTTAGTTGGAATTTGCGAATTTATCAACAACTAACATTTAATTTGGGAATAGGGGGCTAATCTATGACATGATTGATGAACAATGATGAATGATATGGTCGAACAATGATGAACGATGACGATCGAACAATGATGAACGATGACGATCGAACAATGATGAACCATGATGATGAACGTAGACCAACAAAGATCGAACAATGATGAACCATATGATAGAATAATGGTGAATGATGATGATCGGACAATGATGATGAACAATTTTTATCACGATGATTTCTAATTATAATTATAAATTTGAAAATTTATTTATATTATAAAAATATATTTTCATAATTTATAATTATGTATTTCTAAAAAAATACATGTATTTAAAATAATACAAAAAGAATACAATTTTAATACATTGTGGACATTGAAAATAATTCAAAATAAAAATAAAAATACAAAATATAGGCCAATTATATTTTACCAAATCAGCAAATTGTGGTATCATTTTTAAAGAATGACATTGTAGAATACAATTTTCTACTTGAATTCAATACACAATATTAACTTGATTAATTAAACTCCTCATTAATCTACAGTAGGTAGATCCGTAGATAGATACTCAAAGTATTACTATTGTTATCTTATACCCTGTACTTTTATTACCTCTCTCATATTTATTAAATTACGTGCTGTATTATTTACACAAAAACAGAAACATTTAAAATCTTACCTGAAGTGGTATTAATTTGGGAAAGCATGACAAAATCACGCGTCAATCGGTGTAATTAATGTTAATTTTAATTTAATATTTCTACTTTTAACTAGCTTATCCAACGCCCCCGGGGCGTTCATTAGCATTTGCCTTTTTAAAAAAGGGTAATGCTATATAGCCCTTAGGGTTATATATAAGTATTAAATTCACTCTTGAAAATTGTATAAAATTAGGAATTCATGACAAAAACACGCGTAAATCAGTGTAATTACTCCCCACGTCCCCGAAAGAAAGACCCATTTGGGTTGATTTCGCTGGTATTAAGAAAGTTAAATAAAAAGAAGTAAAAGTATATTGGAAAGATAAATTTACATGGGGTTTATAAAAAAGTAGAGAGAGAAAGTAATAAAAGTATATAGAGAAATAAAATTTTATACGGGGAAGCTAATTTTGCACAAATATTATTGCAAATTGGTGGGGATTTTAATGTAAGTGGGTCATTCTTTTTGGGACTAAAATTAGGCCAAATGGGTCGTTCTTTCGGGGACGGAGGTAGTAGTATTTATATTATTATAATTTCTTAACTTTTTACGATTTTTAAGTGTAAATTTAATGCTTATATGTAGTCCTAAAGGCTATGTGTATTATTTTCCGTACAAAAATAATAATAATAGTAAAATATACTATGTAGTATTTCATTATGCATTCGTGCGGTAGACAATGGTCGTCAGGGCATTCAACAATTGCACTGCACGTCGTCAAATCTTACAAATTGGTAAAGTTAACAAATGTAGTGTATGAAACAGGACATTTTTCACACTGCTTTATAAGATTCCTACCGGTCAAACTAATTAACTAACTAACTCCCCATATATATTTTCTGGACGGCTGCTTTTCGGCAATGGGGTAATGGTAGTAGGTTCATGCATGATATGCTTCACGCACGCATGTCTTAGCTAAGCATGCCTTACTACATGAAACTATACTAGTAGATTTTGATTGTACGTTATAGACACATACAATATGGGTTCATCACTCATAGACCTCCTGTCTATTTAAATAATACTGCATAGTTATCTACTTATCTTAATGTATGTGTCACACTCTAATCGGATAAAATATGATGATATGGAGTAGGTTAGACTATGACTGATTTATCTATTTAAGAGAATTATAGAGCAATTTTGTTTCGATTATTTATCACATTAGAATTTATATGTTATTGAGAGTGATTATTATGAGTTGTGATGATTCATTAATAATTCTAGGTTAACTCCAAAAAAGTTGCTTGTGGAAAAAGTTTGAATTCACGGGATCGATTAATTATATTTCGTTTCATCTTTAATAAGAATAATGAGCATGGGTGATAATAACGCAAATCTAGTTGTAGACTCTCAAAATCGATTTGGTGAGTATCTAGAGAGAATCAAAACTCAAATTTGAGTCAAACTTAATTAATAATAAGACAAGAAAAGGTGACTTGAAGTCAACATTATCAACCATAACATAAGTTCATAATTGAATGCAAAATTGGCAAATTCTACAAATTACATACCAACAAGTAAAATCCAAATGGAATGTATGTGGGGATCGATCGAAAAGTCTAAATGTATTTCAATTATTATGTATAAAATTTATTAATTATTGATTCTCCATTATCAAGTGAGTTGGAACAAATACAAAAAAAATTATTAAAAATGTATATTAGTAAGGCAGAAATTAAATATAGAAATGTAAATTGATGTTCTCACCTAAAACACATTGTATTTATTGTTGATTTTTTAAAAACGGTGAAATAATCAAAATATCACAGAATTTCAAATTATACAAAACACTCTTAGAATTAAATAACCAATACCAACAAATTTTTTCGGACCCGTGGTTAGCATCAGTTTCGTACCTCTAGTAATAATAGCGGTACGAATGACAAAAACAAAATCGGTGAGTATCGTAAGGTTTGTCAACAACTCAACATTGACGTAGAAATACAAAAACATACAATGACACTTTTTATGAAGCAGAGTCAAAATCAAAAGGCCTGGATTACATTCCAAATGTAGAGCCCTCTTATAATATTTTCATCCAATAAGTAAGTGAAACATACACCTATGAAATGAATTGGAATTTTGGAAACATCTCACCAAAAATCAAGTTTCTGCAGCGAAGTTTCAATACATTTTTATGTACTCGGTTTAGTTGTGAATTTGTGATGTTGAAACCCACGAGCACAACTCACCAAGTACGACCCACATCCACATGCCTCACCTAAACGCTCCTTTTACATCATCATGACATATAATTAGATTTTTAATAAAGTAATTAACTTTAATTTGTATACTTCTACCTTAGCTTAATGAATAATATGAATTTTACTTAGATTAACTATGTCACCAACTTTTTACTACTACTACAGCTATTTGATTACCGTACGGCATGAAATCTTGCCGAATTTGCGCGCATGAAGTTATTACAACTTGTAAAACTTTACCGTGTTTAACAAGTGTTTAATTTTGACACTTTCCTTCTTCTTACTACTACGTATTTCATTTGTGGGCTTTGAATTTCTTTGTCATCTGTCATTAAGCAGCTAAGCTCCACTAATTGATGTACATGATTATAACATGACTATTACAAGATTATTTGTACCCGCAACGATTTACCATATTATCATCATGATATCTGCACTTATCGTGATCCTTTTATCTTTATAAGATTTCTTTTGTCTTATACTTTATTCACTACTACTAAGATATTTTTGTCATCGAATATTATAAAATTAATTTCGAATAAAGAAAGTATTAAGCTGTTTAAAATATAACAAGGATGCTATTAATTCAAATTACAATATCATAATAACGATTAATCAATATATCTAAGCACGACTTGATTGGTTGCTTGATTTGATGTTAATACTAGTCGAAAATTGCTGCGGCAAGTATCATGTTTTAATTTTGGTACTAGGAACAATCAAATTCAGGAATAATCCAGCCGAATTTCAGCCCCCTGTTTGTTCTGTTTTCACTCTAAAGAGAATGATTATAATAAACTTTTGATTCATTAGTTAATTTTATTTTTTCCAAAGAATATACTTTTCCAAATTTACTACTTTCCCTCCAACTCACCAAAAAAAAAGTTGCTTTTTTAAAAATTGACTATTTCCTCATTCATCTTTTCAATAACACATGAAAAAAATAGAACCTATTTCCCCTGTTAATTAATTACACAAAATTTCACCCGCCAAACTAAAATTAAAAAAAAAAATAATTAATTAATTAAACAAGTAAAGATTGATCTTGATCGTATTTATGAGTATGTTTATCTTCTTCTTGAACAAGAAGAGGAGGAGAAGCATGATCGGTAAGATCCTTAGCTCTTTGAGCCTCATTTTCCCAATCTGTTCTACTCAAAACCAACATCATTGTGATCACACAAGACCCTTGGGCGGCTAATAACCCGAGCCACATCCCTTCGAAGTCGAACCCGGCGAAGAACCCGAGCCATACGGCCACCGGCATACCCACCAAGTAAAAGCATCCTAAGTTAATATTGGCACCAACTTTGGGCCGGGCCGTCCCACGTAACACCCCACAGCCCGTTGTCTGCGGGCAGTTTCCGAGCTCGCAAAGCCCAATTATTGGCAAAACCAATGAGGTTAGCTTGATAATGTCTCCGTCTTTGGTGAACATCCCGGCCCATTTCTCCCTCACCATGAAGGTGAAGAAAAGGGCTGAAAACCCGAGTATGAAGCTGAAGAACAGGCCCGTGACGGCGGCCCGTTTGGCCCGCATGGGCCGGTCAGCACCCAGCTCGTTGCCGACCCGGGTGGAGACACTGACGCTCAAGGAGGAAGGGAAGATGTAGATGAGGGAGGTGGTTTGGATGAGGATCCCCATCGACGCGACGGTGGCCTTAGGGTTGACGAGGAGGCCGCAGAGGAGGATCATGATCTCGTACCACCACCACTCGAGGCAGACCGAAATGCAGCTAGGGATAGCCAGCTGAAGTAGCCTTGTGTACCCTTTTAAACACTCCTTACTAATAGGAGCCCAACCTTTCTTACAAGATTTTGAAAAGAAAACATATATCATTAGAAAAAGTATCATATTGTAGTTAGTCAAAACGCCAGCCAAAGCCACCCCTTTGATGCCTAGCTTAAGCTTAACCACCAGGAGCCAGTTAAGAGGAAGATGTAGCGCGATGGCTAAGGCCGCGGTGAAGGTGAGAGGCAAGGTGATGGACTGAGTTCTAAGGTAGATTCTTAGTGGGTGTAGGATGGACTGAGCCAATAGGTCAGGTAAGGTGTAGATTAAGTATGCTTGGGCCTGGACCGCGATTCCTTGGTCTTGGCGGCATAACAAGAGAAGTTTCTCCATGTTGAGCCACAAGAAGGAGATAGGGAGAGAGATAAGTAGTAAAAGGATTATAGTCCTTTGAAGAGTAAGGCCAAGGAGAGAATGTTTTTTAGCACCAAATGCCTGACCACATATTGGTTCCATACCCATAGCCAACCCGGATAAAACAGAGTAGCCAGTAATATTTGCAAACCCTATCGCCAGCGAGCCGCCTGCCAAGGCAAGCTCGCCTAGTCGGCCTAGAAACAACATTGATATCATTGAGCGTGAGTATAGTAACAAACCGGTAAGTATCATTGGTAACGCGACATCACCTAGTAACTTAGCCTCGCGTAAGGAGGACACACAACCCGAACTTGAAATTGAGCTGATACGCGACTTATGATCAATATCCGTATCATTATAATTATCATTATTCGTAGTAGTAGAAGTTGGGTGGTTATAGATAAGTAGTGTAGTAGTATGTTGATCTTGTGGTGAATGTAAAAGGGGGGATATTTTGGGTGTTGGAGAATTGGGTAGCAATGGGGCATGCAAGCTGGCCATAGGGTCATCATTGGTTGATATTGTAAGTGGGTAATTTGTTGGTGATTGGTTTGAGTTGCATTTGCTGGAGATAAATCCATCATCCGAGCCTGCCTGCCTGCACATTTTTGGGAACAGAATATTTTTAGGAGAGAGAAAAATTAAGAGAGAGAGGGAGAAATTGAGAGAAGAGGCTGTTTCTTGTTTGGAGTTAGGGGGGAAAGGCTGGCACGGTCTTTATATATAACGGGGGTAGTATTAGTGCTCTACTTTTTGAATTTATTTTTTTGTATTTTAGTATTTTTAAGATTGGACCATTTAAAAAAAAAACAAAAAAACAGAAATCCTAATATTGACGTTGAACTATATTGTAAGAGTATTTTTTTATACAAAGGGTATATTGTATACTATGCAGTTTTTCCGTGTTATAACATGATTTTCGGTGTGAGGTCAAGGGATGTATCTTATCAATCTTATTGTAGAAGGATTTTTTTTATAATAATTTCTCCCTAAGATGGACTTTCTCCTTATTCTTACTATTAAAGGAAAAAAGAAATACTAGTTGTTTGTTATTTTAAATCATTGAATATCATTTTGTTTGGATAAATGAACGTCTTATAATATTATGTACTTGTACGCGATTTTAGATCTAGTATGGTTGTAGGAACACAGATCATGCAAATATATATTTTTAATATTTCGTATTTGAAATAAGAAACACAGGTCATACTACTTTAGATTATCTCTTCAACTAAATACATAACAAAAATTCTTAATTTAAAAATATGCAATAGGATAACATTGTTTCGTAGTTTAATTTTTTTTTTTATAAAAATAGTGGGGATCACTCAAGCAGGAGTTTTGATGGGCGGTGTGAAAATCAAATACTATTGTTATTAATGATCTTATTATAAATACATCTTTTGTTTTATTTAATTGAATTATTTGGAATTTTACACTATTTACACAAATTCTTGTGACCGTGTTTTATGATTTATCCATAAGAAAAAAATATGAAATGAAATCTCGTTAAATTCATCTCGACATTATTTAAGTATAATTAAATATATTAATGATCAAAGTATTGCATCGGCAAACTAAAATAACAGGAGAAAGTATATTTTATGAACTAAAACAACAGTGACTCAAAATAAATAAAAAACAAGTACGAAGTATGTAACTAAGATTGGGCCCCATAAAGGTGGATAAGATGTCAAAAAATGAAGGCCCGATTCGATTACTGTATTAAGATTAGTTATAATTACCCATTATAACTATAATATCTGTCAATGAGCTATATATCACCGACTCTAACATCACTTTGTTTCAATTTCTCCTGTCGTTGAGATTTTACCAAGTCAATGTAACATTTTTCTCGTAGACCAAGTGTTGTGAATTTTCAACAGTTTGGAGAGTTAATTAATAGATATGGGCCTTTGGCGGCAAAAATCATATTACATGTGGACGAAATTTAAGCTACCGATAAAATATTACATAGGTTTCGTACTTTAGTGGTTTAATTGTTATAACTATACGATGAATAGAGAGTTAAGAAACACATTTATTGTATGGATTTGGGCTTCAAGTAGGCCATCTAACAAAAGTTCAACTAATTATCAAAGGAAAGAAAAGGTCAACTAAACTTGTATAATTATGTTATGTCTAACATAAGTTGTACTATAACTAACACAACCATAACGGTGGATGCTTGCTATTTAGACATTCATCACAATGCCATTAGTACTCTTTTATTATTGGACAAAATTGGTCAATAATTTATTAGTTACTTGTCATAAAATTTTGACTAAAATGAGAATATTGGAGTGCATAGAAAATTATACAAACTATTCAAAAACAAACTGTTGGTTAGGAAATTAAAATTGATTTGGAATTAGAAGCATTAAAAAACGTAGGAAAGTCAACTTAAGTCTTCCATATTAGGTTTTCTATTCTTTGGTTTCATCCTGCACATTTCTCACATTTAAACAAAAGGATAAACTATCATGATAAAAATACAATATTATAACAGTTTTATGCCGATGTGCGTACAAATGGGGCTAGAAGTTATAAGTGAAGTTCAAATTTGGGAGAACAACTCTTGTGTCAAGTATCAAAGTATGACCATGTCTGGATTGTCTACCAAAAACAAAATACGCGAGAAAAAACTAGAAAATGGACAAAAGAAACTTCTAATAACATGGGCTAAAGCCTAAAGGTATACTAGTGTATAGTAAGAATATAAGATAGCAGCCTTTTTTCGGTCTTCTTCAACTTCTTATGGTTAGAAATTACTCAATTAGTGCTAGTTGACATAACGAACGTGCAATTTGGTTAATACTAGTATACTACTACATGCAACTTTAAATAATGAGTAGGAATATTTTGAATTGTCCATTAACGGTAATAGATTGTCAATGCCGTAGTCTTCCATTTATATGCCTAATTACTGATTAGGACTATACGAGTCATCTAATGTTTGAAATTAGACGTTTAAATTAGCAAGTTTGCGAAGAAAATTCATACGTGTTGTATGACGAGATCTAGTGTAAGGTCAACGCAAATCTTGAATTTGCTAGAAACTTTGGGGCTTTTGTGTGGTCCTATGTTCAACTCCCTTCGTAATTTTGTTGTGATTAAATTAATTATTTCACTTTGAATGTCACGTTAGTTAATTTTTTGGGTTAATAATATGTTTAATTATCTACTCCCTCCGTCCCAAAATTTCGATCCTTTTGGGTTGATTTTGCGGTTATTAAGAAAGTTAAATAAAAAGAAATAAAAACATATTGAAAAGATAAATTTACATAAGGTTTGTAAAAAAGTAGAGAGGTAAAGCATTAAAAATACATGAAAAAACAAAATTTTATATGGAGAAGCTAATTTTGCACAAATATTGTCGTAAATTGGTGGGTATTTTATGCAAATGGGTCGATCATTTTGAGACTAAAATTAGGCCAAAAGAGTCGAAGTTTTGGGGACGGAGGGAGTATTACATTAGAAAAATAATTTTAAAACTAACAATATAGTAATAAAACTTTGTATATTTGGACAGATCTAATATGCGCTTACCAGTATAATATTTTCTTGCTAAATAGTGAAAATGTGACTTATACGAAGTAATAAACTTGGCATATGGAGTATACTCCACTTTGGTATTGTAGTATATTTCGGGCTTGTTCTCTTCAGCTTATTTTCAGTTTAGCTTCAATAAGTTCAGTTCAGTTCTTAATTTCCTTCTCTCATAAAATATTTAATTCAGTTCAGTTCAATTCAGCTCCAATAAGTTCAGTTCAGTTCTTAATTTCCTTTTCTCATAAAATATTCAGTTCAGCTTCAATAAATTCAGTTCAGTTCAGTTCAGTCAATCAGAACAGACCCGTTTATAATTAATTAAACTCAGATGTCGTGGTATGTAACATGTAATACTTCTATTTCTCTTTATGTTTGCACAAGGCTAAACTAATACAAGTCCGACATATAAAACCCCTATAAATGTTATTATTAATCTATGGGTCTCATATGAGTAATAGGACTAATAGTTCGTACATTTGTTATACCATATTGATCCTATTCCTGTTTTGATTGAAAATAAATAAGTGTCGGCATTCTTGTAAAGGCATTTAAAGACTCGTTCTAGATGTGACTGAAGTTATTGAAGAAGCTCACAAAATAATTGCCACCGTTATGTAATAAATACTCCAATTTTATGAATGAAACTAACTGTGCAAATCAAGATATTAAGAAAGTTAGGACTTTAGGAGACAACACACGCTCTTTTGAGAGGTAAGAGGTCGGGCCATGTAACTTAACCATAATGTTGCTTGTTGCTACTAACTATTAGAATAATGACTTAATTATGAGTACAATTGAAGTGATGAAACGAAATTAAGATTTTTATTTCAAATATACTTAGGCCCCAACTTTCTAACACGTACAGAGTATTATTATACTTAAATTATTTTATTTTACTTAATATTCCTCCTTTCATTTCACAACCTCGTAACATTTTGACTTTTTATACTACTCACTTACTCAGTAGTAGTCAATAATTCAGTACTCACAATTAACCATATGTTTTGTTACTGTATAAATAGCAATACTAGTGTATAGTGCATTTTTTTGTGTGGCTGATCACACGATGTGACTTGGGTTGCTTAAATTATTCTGGGATTACTCGATCGGTTAACACATTTTCTGTGTAGCTAGCAGTGGCGTATCCAGGAATTCCGAACTGTGGGTTCGGAATTTTTAAAAAAATGATGATCATATATTAACTAAATATTCAATACATAAGTTCATTTTTTTTTTAAATTACAAATGGATGGATTTTACAAAAAAAAAAAAAAAAAAAAAAAAAAAAAAAAAAAAAAAAAAAACCTACAAAAGCATTTTTCGAGTTTTCATAGTTTGAAATTAAAGCGTGCTAATACATTACTACTTCTATAAATCTATATTTCTATTGCAAAAAATCAATATTACACATAAAAATAAAAATAAAAAATCTCAAGCCCCCAATAAACACAAATTTAACAATGTAAACTTCTTCTAATTATCAATTAAAAGACCAAGTAAAAAATTTTAAATTCTAAGTTTCTACAATTCAATTTGTCAACAATTCAAGTATTCAACAATATATTAAAACCAATTAAAAAAATTAGTATGTAATTAACTAATTATCACTAATTTTAATAAAATCAACCATTAAATAAAGATTTAAGAATTAAGAGGAGTAGAGGAATAAGAGGTCTCACAAGCTCACGAAGAACGGAAGAACTCGGAAAAAAATTACAAAAAAGAAAGATAAAAACATTAAATGAGATTAACCATTAAATAAAGATTTAAGAATTAAGAGGAGTAGAGGAATAAGAGGTCTCACAAACTCATTAAGAACAGAAGAACTCGGAAAAAAATATCAAAAAAAAAATAAAAACATAAAATGAGGGCAGCAGGATCGAACCCAAGACCTAAGGAGGAGATTCAATGCTCTAACAATCACTCCCTTACCAATGTGCCAGGCTTTAACATTTGATTATTTATCTCACATAAATTAGTTTTAACCCTTTTTTTCTTTTTTTTTTTAAAAAAAAAAAAAAATTAAAACTTATAATTTTTTTCCGAAAAATCTGTGGGTTCAATGAACCCCCTTGAACCCCCCCTAGATCCGCCCCTGGTAGCTAGACACATTATATGATCGACTGACACACATTACACACTTAACGGGTAATCTTTGACCGATTAAGTAATCCTTAATTGAGTAAACCCTGACTAAGTTATCCTGACCGAGTAAACCCTTAATAAGTAACCCTGATTACAATAAATAATCTGGCCACATGGTGTAATCAAACACATGAAAATTTGTGTATAACGTATTCGTATTAACGTGTACTCGTAAGTGTATTCTATTTTGGGGAGGAATAATAAAAAGGTAGGTCCAATGAGTATGTGTGTTCAAGTGTAATAGTGACAAGTAGGTATCCACGTGATGCAAGTTACCCAATATTTTACTTTTTTCTTTTTGAGAAGACATTCCACCCTTCTTTTTTTTTTTTCAGGAAAACATTCCACCCTTCTTTTAATTTGGTCACAATACATACAAACGTGTAGAATTCATTTCAAATTTAAAATTAACTTCTAATATGGGGTACTACTATTAGTACTATATAACAAATTAAAGTTGTTTTTGCATGCATGAAAGAATCCTTATGTGTTTTAGTTCTCTTCATAACGTTTTTTATTGACTCTTACTCTGGACTTTGAGAAGGTTTTGTGTGAGACCGTTTCACGTGAGTCCAGTTTATAATGCACACACCCATCCGACCTTAACGAAGGCGAAAGAAAGGCCAGAAGCGAGATCGAAGAAGACGATCTAGATGATGATGATGACGAAGGTGCCGCAAAGAAGATGATTCAGATGATGATGATGGAGGTGCCGCCGTTGAGATAGGAAGATCGAAGCTTATAGAAGTAGGATCGAATAAGATGATCCAGATGACGATGAAAAAGGTGCCGCTAAGAAGACAATCCAGTTGATGATGATGAAGGTGCCGATAATAAGAATTGGAAAAGTTTTGATGATTTTCTATTGAGTAGTGCGAGCCATTAACAAACTAAAGCAAGAAAAATACAAGCTAATTAATAAAAGCAAAAGATAATTACATAAAAGCATACATATCTACATCTAGAGACTAAGTGATAAGCACCGACTATAGTGACAATATGATAAACGTAGTAGTAGCCATAACAACTACTGTATGATTTATCTTCAACACCGAAGTGCCGCCATTGACATACAAGCATGGTGAGTGATTCTTTAGCCATAGAAAAGGAAATTTTGTCTAATATCTTAACAATAGCATCTAATTTCTGACCATTATCATCTAATTTCTGACCAATTTCATTTAATTTCTGACCAACTTCATCTAATTTCTGATCAATTTCATCTAATTTCTAACACTTTTAATCTAATATCTGATATTTATAACTTAATATCTGACCATTATTATCTAATTTCTGACAATTAAGAATTGTTTTTTTCATGTTTGTATGACCGGACTCACGTGAGTCCGTTCTACACAATACTTTTCCTTGGAGTTTTATTCAAGTTTCCTCGACATGAGAAAAATCATACTCGTACTACGAGTGAATTAAAAGGAAATAATTAGAAAACACAACTTTTTATGGTAAGCTAATACGAAGTAGTACTCACATGTTGAGAATATAAATTTGAACTACGAAAATTATATGTGTGTATATGAACGTATTCCATAGTTTTGAAGAATCAAAGTAATGAGTATTGGCCTATTGGGTATTTGATAGGCCGTCGTTGAGCCTACCAAAGATAAAGTCCTATCTTGGTCTCACTAGCTAATAGCAAGGTTAAGAAAGGGTCGAACCCAAGAGAGGCGTTGAATCAACCACCGAGATACTACCGCATAAATAAGCTAAATGTAGTCGAGATTGGTTTGGTTTTATGTAACAAGTGCTAGTTCAAGTCAACTAAAGCTAAGGGGAGATTAACAATATTTAGAGAGTTCTAGGGCTTGGGATATACCACTCAATTTCGTCACAAATCACAATTAGCAAGTAGCAAACAATGGTAATTTGAGGGGATAATATAGGGGAAGTCATCTAAAGCACCTAACTACTCTCTCAAGCTAGAGGGATTACTCGAATTATGAATACAACCTACTCTCATGGTTACAAAGCATAAAATAATTATTAAAGCATAATCACGATGACAAAAACATTCCCTTGACTGGAAATTCCTATTCTCATGGCATTTCAAGTCAATTAAGCATAAGGGAGCTAACTCAAGTTCATCTCTCGATCCTTCATTGAGAAAGCTTAATAGTTTTAGCAATGGCCGTATACAAGAACTAAGCAATTAAACCACTTAAGCTCAACTAATTAACACCCAACAATTACCAAATTAACACATGCAACAAGTAATTAGTGACTACATTGAGGGTTTTACCCAAACCCTAGAAAATTAGACTACTCACAATCCATGGAGATTAAAGCAATTAAGGATTTCAAGTAACTCATGAACAAGAATTAACTAAAGATTAAGCTAAATAACAATCTAAGCATACAAGAATTAAGCAAGATAATTAACAATCAAAGCAATTAAAATGGAAGAGAAGAGTGAGAAAATGTTACTAGAAGCTTCAACTTGAATATCAATGGTGAAACTTGTCTTCTACAATGATTGAGAATGAAATTTCCAAGCTAATAATTATAATCTAACTAATGATTTGAGAATATTTGTGTTTCTACAATTGCAAACTAAGAGGAAACACTAAAAACTTGGCTGCCGTACAAATGAGCTCACAGGGTTATTTATAAAGACCCCCAAATAAAAAGGACGGAGAAAACAAGAGTCGAGCACGGATACAGGTCAGCACGGACGTGCTGAGGTTGGCACGGACGTGCAACTATACCTGCACGGACGTGCTAAGGTTGGCACGGGCGTGCACCTAGGAGGCAGAAGGTACTGCTTTAGTCAGGGCATCCTGCACGGACGTGCCAAATATGGCACGGACGTGCAGGCCTTGTTCAGTAGAATCAGTTTTGAAACTGATTTGGGCTGAGTAACCTGCACGGATGTGCAGGATCAGGCACGGACGTGCTGAATATCCTGCACGGACGTGCTGATCCCTGCACGGACGTGCAGACCTTGAAAGCAGTAGGCAATAGCTTCTGGTCGTGCTGAAACACTTATGCACGGACGTGCCATACTTTGCACGTCCGTGCAGACTCTCTAAGGCCTTTATCTTCACTTTTCTTCGGTTTTGCTCCATTGTTTCAGCTTCTAACCTCGGTTTATCATCCAAATGCCTCAAATGGTCGTCTTTGAACCTAAAAACCCAACAAAAACACTACCAACCCGTGAAGCAAGGGATACACAAAAGTTGAACAAAAATAGAGTAAAAGTGAACCAAAATGCCAATATACCAAGTAAACAAGGTTCGAAATCACTCTAAAATCGTATCAAATAACAAGTTATCAGTATTCAACTATTCACAGTAGGTCGTAGTAGTAGTTCACTAAAATAATTTGATACTCACATCGTTGTTTGATAGAATCTCGGTCTATGTCCTCAAAAATCACATACAAGAAATGAAACAACCGTTTTGTTTATTATAGCAACACATAAGAAATGTTAAGTGTTTTAGAAGCCCATATAACGAGAAAAGAGATAGAGAAAAATAAAACAGATACTCTTATAATAATAAGGTGGTTGATGTAGAAAAAAAAAATTGTGCACATAAATAAATAAAAGACGTTTAAAACAAAAGAACTTATGTATCTCCATGGTATTTAGCTTATATATTCAATACTACCAAAATTGCTTCATGCTTAATATAAATTTGGTGATTGAATTCATGTATTCATTTCTTTATCCATGTGCAAACTTATTAAATGATGTTACGTTATACGTAAACGTAAGAGGCTTTTAATTATAGTTACCTATAGGCTATAGACACAACTTTGATCGAACAAGTAAGATTATTATAGTAGTGGTGCATACTAACTTTACTTCATCATGCTTTTACGACTTTTTCATATATGGATAAATAACATAAACTATTCATTCCCTACAAGGCTACAAGGGCTAAACTAATAATAAGACAGCAAAAGAATTTTGTTTAGGATAAAAGATAAGAATGGAGAAAGAAAAGTTTGAAGTAGCTACTAGCATTTAGTAAGCGTTTGTGAATAAGCAAAGTATCTAGAAACTGTAGAAATGGCCCTAGAATTTTTTTTTGGTCGATCTTTTGGCTAAGTACTTGCCAAAAAAGAAAACTTTATTATCTTTTGTTTAAATAAAAAAAAGTTGATCCTTTTATCTTCTTCTGACATATTCACAATTCACCAAAGCACATTTTGGCAAATTGTTCTTAGCTTCACTTGGTGAAATACACGTGCCAATCATATTGGATAGTATATTTGTTTTGGGTTCATCCACATTTTTTGTATTATGATGTGGCGATAAAACTTATGTTACGTGTCAATTTTGACACCCATTGTAGCCCTATTAAGACTAATAACTAGGGTCAACAAGCCCTTAGGACGTACTGTAGTGATTAATGTAGCACGGTCTTTATTTAATTCGGATATATATATATTTGGATTGAGACTAATGTATTACTAAGGTAATAAAGTTAAAAAAGATGAAATTGAATATAAGAAAAGATCAAATAATAATGATGTGATTGTAAGGGGTTTCAATAGTAATAATGTGGTGTAAGGTGAATAAACTATCGCCCTTATTGCTTCATACTCCATATGTCTCTATTATTATGTCAAAATTACCTTAACTCATTTTATTTGTAAACACTTTATTTTATTAAATCTGATTGTAAGAGTGTAAATTTATTAAACTTAAATGAAGCATTTTTTTAATCTTCTTAGCGTATTGCATCGAAACCTTAGAACACGCACATCATAACTCTTCTATAAGCCCTAATATTTGTATATGTGATGCTAGATAGTGTGAAGTTAATGGGTTCCGATTCTTCTAAAATTGCATGCATTGGTATCATAATGTCAAATTTTCTGAAAGTTTTGTGGTTTACAATAAGTATCGTGCACATATATTGATGATCTAATTTATGATTCAGAGTCAATTTTTTTTATTCTATTATATTTTGCGCCAAGACATTATATCAAAGAAATCCAATAACCCTTGTCATGAATCTTAATTGGGAATTAGAAACAAGGAAGTGAAAGAGGCGTAAATGTAAAAATAGGGCTTACACTTACTAGATAATCACTTGCTTGTAGTTTCACATCATCAAGGAATTAGAATAAAATGGGAGTTGATTTACACAAATATAAACTGGAGTCCAACAACCTGCACTTGTTTTTACATTTTACATGCATCATCATCATCATTCGTTATTTTAACATAAACTTTTTTTTTTTAAGTAGCATTTTCACAGGAGAATAGTAAAAAATAATGTCTGCTGATTGTTCATAAAAAATGATTTGTACCAAACTTCGGCCGATTTGCGGACCAATTTTGTAAAACCAAAGACAAGTAAAATTTTGTCCAAGGAAAAGTCTCAAAAAAAGGTGGGTCCATTATATACCAACTTGAAATCGGTATAGAGTATGGTCGGAAAATTTCGGACCGTAATAGAATTGGGAAGCAAAGTAGTGACCACCAATAGCTGTAACAAAGCTGTGTTTTGTGGCTTTGTGCAAGCTTGGTTGAGATGTCACCTTGAAATTTGGGTGTAAATCACAAACTTGCTTGTCCATATTTTTGATGAAAATCATGGTCCTATTTTTGGTCACTTCCTTTCTTTGATTGATGACCCTATATTAACCATAAGGGTCACTTGATGTCATCAAATTCTATCAAGTACCATCCCTCTCTAAAGGACCACTAAAAGATTTTGCCATATCTCTCTTCTACTACTACCTCCCATAAGGGTTAGCCTCCACCCCAATAACAACTAACAAGCTAATCAAATTAGTCGAGCGAGAATGACACACTACTAAGGTGTCTGAATGGCTATTATCAATATACGTTGTCAGTGTCTTATGCAGTAATTATTGGTAATCCTTTCAGGACCGCTTAGAGAAACTGTTGTCCTTTCTATCATAAGCATAGCTGTGTGAAGTAAGGTTTTGTTAATAATTTCGAATCAAATTATTTGAAGTAGAGAGTAAAGAATACAACTTGACAATGTGATAAGATATACTTGAATCATAAACGCGTGATGATACACTTTTGTAATATTTTCTTATAATTTGATATGTTTATGATAGGTCCACTATTGATGTTGCCAAATCTTATACCCTAGCTACACCAATGGACCATCCTATTTTTACTTGATAAGTGCATTCGGTTTGCTTTATATATCACTATGTTAATGTGTCAACATCTAAACCATTCCTAGCTAAGCAGTTTGTTTTTATCCCTTCTCATGTATGTGAATTTGGAGTTCTAAGAGTTGATAAGTTGGTGCAGTAAGCCTTATCATCCACATCTATATCATCAAAGCTATGTCAATTGCAACTACAAGCAACAATTATCCAGTTCATCCTTTCATGATCTCCTATCCACTAAATACCAATATCTCCTAATTACAACTCGTACAAATAATTCTAAGCAAAAAAGATTCAAGGCAGGGGATAAGGAGTAGCGCCTACCAATTCAAAACTCCTCGTGAATCAACCAAAAATGGTTTAGCAAACAAGGCTCCTTGAGAAGTTGAGAGTAGGTAACAAGAAATCCCACTTTAAAGTACAAAAACTAAGCATTAGAACATTCAATTGCAGTACTTTTCTTTGCCATAACTGATAACACATTAAATAAGGAATTACTATAAAGGGAATGATTGATTGAATGTAGTAATTCAAGTCGTCTAGATTCAATCTGTAAACATGAAGGCCGCAAACCACTTCAACCTACTCAGCAAGAATAGGAGATCAGGGCAAAAAAAAAACCAAAGCATACTTGATAACGTTGTTACAGAGTATAACATAATGCTGAGTTCCTGACTGAGGAAAACCATGCACGCAAAGGTCATACACAAGATACACAGAGCACAACAGACCAGAAGGGTGCAAGTGACAGTTTTTTTAAAAATTTTTAAACAAATTTAAATTTAAGTCATTGAAAATTGGTGAGAATCAGGTACCACTGTAATACAGAGATGGACTAACTACGAATGATTTAGCCATTACTAATATTCTTACATAAATCTAAGAGAGCATGTCACAGCTACCACCTTTTAGAACTGGAAAGCAGCCAAACTGGAACAAGATTGAAGCAAAGCAGGATCAAGATTGTGATCTTTCACGTGCTAGAGGTGAGGGACTGCAACACAAAACAATTCTAGATTAATATCAATAAAGATGAAAATCCAACTGCAAAATTAACTATAAGATTCCAAAAAAAGAAAATCAACCTTCTATATCTGTCATCCACTGGGCTTCCATATTCATTGGTCGGGCTCTCTCTCAAGTCAGGCTTGTTAGTCGGACTCCTGGGTTCTTGAGCATCATCAGAGATGGCCCCTTCCTCAGGATAAGGGCTTGAGCTAGGGGGACGACCATGACTATGACCATTTTTCTCTCCACGAGGACTTCGACTACGCTCACGAATATCAGAAAGCTTCTCTTCAGGACGTGGGCTGGAACTATGTGCACGACTATAATGTGGGCTACTCCTTGATGCCTGGCGAGGACTACGGTTCAAACCATTTCCATATTCTGGGCTCCGCTGTACCCGACGAGGACTGCGGCTTAAACGATTCCCATATTCAGGACTCCTCTGTACTCGCCGAGGACTACGACTAGAGCCATTCCCATACTCAGGACTGCCGCGCTCTCTCCTATAGGCAGCAGGGCTGGAGCCAGTTCCGTAGTCTGGACTTCCTCTCTCTCTTTTGTAAGGACTTGGTGACCTCCTCCTCCTACTAGGTGATCTATCACGGCCTCTCCTATCTGGGCTACTGCCACCTCTTCTTTCATCATCATCACGAGCAGCATACTCAACTGATATGACTCGATCCATTAGCTTGCTGCAATATAAATGTTGTACCAATTATTACAAAATATAGGCAGACAACGAAGAGCAACATTCAAAGCTGAAATGAAACAAAACAGTGAATAAACATGATAATCTATACAAGGAGTGTTGGAAAAAAAAAAAAAAAAAAACACTGACCTCAAGTTTGTTGCATCCAGAGCTTTAGTAGCATCATCCTGGGACTCATACTGTACAAATGCAAAATTTCTTCGGATCCTCACATTAACAATCTTCCCATATGGATCGAAATGCCTTTCCAAGTCCCTTGTCTTTGTATCATAAGGGAAATTAATAACAAATAAGGTCTTAGAAGGCCTTAGATTGGCAGATCTTCTTGTACTGACTGGTTTTCTGCCACCTCGTTCATGCTGAAGGACAGATTGACATCATAAGAGATTTATATGCTGATATGCAAGGTAAAAAATAAACAAAAAGGTACACGAGAAGTCAAATGTTTGCAAGCTACCTTTGTCCATTCAACACGAAGCCTCCGCCCTTTTCTACCAAATTCAGATCTATCAAGGGCTCGAATTGCATACTCAGCATCTCTGTCATCGTCCATGTAAACAAATGCAAATCCTAAGATAACATGAAACAAAAGAAACTCAGCAGATGAGACAACAGAGAAATATACTAAATTAAGCTTGACAAACACCTTCAATAAATCCCACTGTAGGACTCTATGACATCCCTGCCATACATTGACAAATATCGAAATATAGAACTTCCTGAAGAAAATATTATATATATGCACCACTTAAAACTATAAAGCTAAGTGAATTTACCAACAGACCTTCTGAGATCGACTAAATGATGTCAAGGACAAATTCCAAAAGTTCATGGTATGACAGTGATAGAAGGGACATCTCCATGTATGCTGCTGCCTCCGCTGCGAGGTCGGCAAGGTAAGTGCTATGAAATATGTCCAAAATTAGAGGTTGGACAAATGTCACAAGGAATGGAAGGCAATGGTGGTGTCTCATGCAAGTGCAGGATGGTAGTGTCATCGTGGATGGATCAGACAGGCTCTTCTTTGAAGAAGAAGAGGAAAATGAGACATAAGCTGGAAATAGAGGGAATGGCCCTTCCATCAGCCAAGGGAGATAAGAATATGCCAATACATTCCTGCGCCAAAGAAATCGTTGAGTACAGGGGCTGACACTTTTAAACAAAACAGTTTTCTTCTTAATGTATCTTGAACCCCATTATAACTCAACAATTGACACAGATTTGTCCGAACGAATCCTTTAGGATCAATAATTGAGCAACCCGCGATTAGTGCACCCTCAAAAACAGAAGTTACCAAAATCAGTTGGCTCGGTATTTTGGGATCTGCTTCATGGGCTGCTGACCTTTCACACGCTATTTCCCATATAGTTGTACTTAAAAGGCCTGCAGAGTATCTCGCAGTATTCTCTATAATCCTCATGAATCCAAATTCATAAAAGATTTGTATAGCTGTGTCTTTGCAAGATTGATGTCAGACACCGCACATTCTCTAATGGAACTTTCCCCAGCAAAATTTGGGCATAATATTTGAAATTTAACAGGCAAAAGTAATCACTTGAGCCCTTAAAAAACCTTTTTATTTTCCGCGTGACGATATCCAAATAAAATCGTTATATACAAGACTGGAACCACAGTAACACTTCAATATGTACTATCTTAATGACACTGAACACTTCAATATGTACATACAGGCAAAAATTTAATGACAAGTGTCAAAGTAATTCAGGAGACACTAAATTTTCATTAAACAATACTGATTTCATCCACTGAGAGACTATTGTAAATGAAGATATTTACCCATCAAAAATACGAAATACAACAGAATTCCAAAAGCAAATTTATACATTAAGATGCTTATAGTTTCAACAATGATCAGTCAGTAAACAAACGAAAACTTCCATACTGCTTGCAAAATAAACAAATGTAAATCACCTCATTTATTTAACATGAACACGAATTCTAAACATTAACACCAATTTCCCTCTCTAAACCAAAAAATACAAGGGTGAAATTTTACTGATCCTATTTTTATACTTCCAATTAAGGAATATTAAAAAAAAAATGCTGACTTTTTATTATATTTTAGCTATAAAATGAAAGCTTTTGTGACCTTAACAAGAGGGGTAAAAAAATCTTATCTACAAAGCATTCTAATAATCTCCATTACCCTACCAAGGCCCCACTACTGCTGCCTCCATTCCAGTAGCAATATCCTTAATTTCAATGACTATCACATCCTTCATCCACACAATACAAAACCATGCTCAACTTTTCATGTTTAAGATGCATTTTCACAACACTAATCAAATAAGTTGACATTCAAACTTTGTGATAGCCATAAATTAATGTACATGCTCGCCAAAAAGTGAGCAAAATGTTGAGATATGGTCAGGGGTTTTACAGGATATTTATTACTCCATAACATTTCAAAAAATTTATTCTTTTTTGTAAAAATAATGTTGTCAAACACGAGAGTGTATTCCTATGTTAAACAGGCTTGGCTCAGCACGAGGTGCCTAGGTGTCCATACCTAAGTTGAAGTGTCTTGGAAGCAAATAAGAAACATATTTCAATTAGACGGTTCTCTGCACGAGAGAGTGGTGAAAGGAATGGAGGTAATCAGAGGTAGAGAGTAGGGGGGCAGCAGACAGTGAAAGTAGAGTCGGGTGGCAGGGAAAGGAAAGGGGGATCGAGATTTTTAAAACTAGAGATCTACCTCATTTACTATAAGTTAATGGTTTATGCTAATTTAGATCTTGACAGACTTTCAAATGTAGCCAAGGGTTATTGTGCAAATTAAATTTGTTCTTCCAGTTGAAAGCCTAAAACATTGTATTCATGTAGAATTTCTTTAAAAAAAAAAATGAAAAATATGTATCCAAGATTCTGAGCTGGTAGCAAGTTAGGCAATAGGCACTAATGGAGAAATAGCTCCAACAAACAAATAAAATTGACATCACAATTAATTGTTGAATTTGGAAAAATCAAGGAATACAAAACTGAGTCGTTTTACTGTTTTAGCAAGTACATAAGAGATGCAGAACAACACACATAAAGCAAAAACAAAAATATCAGACATTAATCAAGAATATTACCAGACTTCATATCCACTCGATCAACTTTTCCATATCGTCTGAAAAGGCGCTCCAGATCAGAAGAACGTGCATCGTAATCAAAGTTGCCACAAAAGATTGGCCTCATTTTTCTGAAAAGTATTGAACAAACTTTAGAATTCTTACAAAGGATTATCCCACTTATAAGATTAAGGCTTTTATTGATTGAATAGATGATTTATAAAGTTTATGGAATGATACGTTTCTCATGTCACAAAATCAAAAAAACCCAAGTCTCTCTCAATCTTTCCTTTCCCTGTCCCCACTTTCTTCTCCCCTGATGAATGTAATTAAATTATGGTCTTTTGGGAATATGAATTTCATTTCAAATTCTGAATTTTGGATCAATTCATTTGTTTGGAAAAAAAAAAAAAAGATTTGTATTTGATTCAATTCTCTAACAATGGTAATTGCTTCAAATGACATTCATAAAGGCTTGCTCTTTTGCTCATCATTTCCCACATAATACATTTCTCCCTCATACCCGCAATAACAATTGAAACCACACATAAGGCAAATACAGCCGAAAATCGAGAAGTGTAACACACAATCAATAAACTACAGAACTAAAAATCCATTAAAATGTTTCGAATTAATAAATTAGTATAAAAAAGCTGGCTCAGCATCCATCAATAAACTAACAAGTAATCAATACCCTAAAAATGTCATTTCATACGGTTAAATTTATCCTAAAATACTTTCTTGGAAAAATCTCAAATTCAAAAACCCTAACCCCAAATTTTAACAATTCTTTACAAAACCAATGATTTCCATGACATAATTCTGGCTAGTTATACTTAACTATCTGAAATTATCCAGCAATTTCCATTTCTGTATACTTAAACAATCACAATAATTTTTATATAGAAAAATCACAGCAAAATCAGTAACAATAACTAGATCCATCAAAACCACACCCAAAACTCGCAATTAAATCATCAAACATTATCACAGATCTACAACATTCAATTATACAACTAAAATCATAATTAAAATAAATAAGGATAAATAAATAACAAGATCTGAAATAAAATATTCATTAAAAAAGCATACAAGATGAGAGAAAAACCTTGAGATTGCGAACAATTTGCTACAATTTGTAGATGATTACAAAGTAAAACCCTAAATCTTGAAAAAAATGTTTTGTTTTTTTTTTTTTTGGTGAACAAGAGAGGAACTGATAGAAACACGAGAGATGAGTTTTTATGTAATGAAGCAAGATTTGGTTATACAAGTTTTCTTATTTACATAATTGCCCCTAAAACTTGTATTAATTGCAAGATTAACTTTTTCTGGGGATTTGTGTTAAATCATACGAGTACGATATAAGTCATATAACTGCTCGTAATTGTATTGGTTGGATCAGTCAACCAACCACCTTGCCCTCCTATCTCATCAATTTTCAGATTTATAACGTCAGCAGCTACAAAAATATCTACCATTCTTCTTCCACTCCTCTAAAATATCTTGACAATAATAGAGGGAAAATAACAACCGCTCCTAAAGCACCCATTCACTTATATTTTTAAGGCGTGTTCGACAAAATATAGTTATACATGTAGATGTTAGGTATGATTGTAATTGATAGTTGTTAACTAGAACTATTAGCTTTGAACCAGCGGTTAGTTAAGGTAATAATAATTAAGTATGTGTGTTTGGTAAAATAATTGTTAACTGTAAAATCCATAAAAAATTAAAAAAAAATTCCAACAGGTACCTTTTATCATCAAAAGCTAATAATGTCAAAAGCTACTGCAATAATTAAACTATACTTTCACCACTACATTGTCAAACACTAGGATTTTTTTTTTTTTTTTTTTAACTAAGTAATAGTTTGAATAAGTCAATCCACTAAAAGCTACTTAAAAGTTAGTACTGAACATGCCCTTAAGCTTATACGGTGACATGTGTGTTAAATCAAATTGTTTCATGGGGTAATTTTTTAGGAAGAGAGGGAGAGTAACTTACACGGCCTTTATTTTAGTTATATGACGATTTTTTTTTTTTATATGATGTCTACTTTTTCTAAAACCTTTTTTTTTAACAGCTCATACATCACACACGTGTCAAAGCGTAAAATTGTAGCTAAAAGATGAAGTTAGGAAAAAAAAAATTAAATAAAATAAAGCAAAACTGGATCACATTGCATCCAGTGAGCCCAATGAAGATGGATCTAATGTCAGATGCCCATGAATATTGGGTTGAGTATAGTAGTTCTCAAAGCTAGATGATAAATCTTCTTCACTAGTTTTGAGGCACAGAAATATAGTCTTCTGGAGGCCCATAAACATTGAGTACTAGTGCTATTTCAGCTTGGACCTTAACCAGTTGATTTTGGGCCATGTTTAATTCTTGTTGTAATTGGTGAATGACTTTAACACAACCATAAACTGGATCTTCAACTCGACAACGTGCTTCATAGTGTAAACAATTTGCTGCATCTTCTCTCAAGTGTACTGGAATCCTCTGCATATTAACAAGACAAAAAAAGTTACATTTATGTTCATTAGAGTAAAAATACTTTGGATGGATCGATATCAAATTATCGATTATAAATTGAGACTCTGGAGTATAAATTATTTAAGGTTGCAATTATTCATCAAAGAACTCTATTTTTTTTCTTCATGACTTTATTTTAACATAGTTTTACGATCCTTAACTAAAATGGGAAGACCCGGTGTCAAAATGCCACAAGTAATTCTTACAAAAAGGCTAGATTATGCTACTAGTGCATTAAGTGAGTGCAACAAATTGCTATATAAAATGAGCCTGGTTCATAATATGAAATGATTTGGACAATGGTTCGTTGATCAAGACTTTTCAAAAAGGGTACGTTTAGGACATGCTACATATATATAATAAAATAGAACATACCCCGTGCACAATATATAGTGATCATAAACCATAATCTTTAGAAAGTAAGGATAGTGTATATACCCTCATCTCTAATGATCAACATTTATAGACGGAGGGAGTAATTAATACAAAAAATAAAGATCGTATACTATTAGGATATATATTTAGGAAATATCATATATTTAGGAGAATAATTATTTGATATGATATCTTTTCTATTTCCTTATCTTCTCTAGTTTCCATGTTTGTCTAGGACTAGGTTCTAGAGAGCTTTGTATTATATATTTCGACAGTAACCTTCAATGAAAGCCAAGCTATTTTCTGCCTAATTCTATCTAATTCTACATGGTATTAGGCCTAAGTCTTTAATATTTTTAAAATTATGGCTGGTGGCAATGATCAACCACCACCACCAAAAATCGAGCCAAATTCACCGTATTACCTCGGTTCCCAAGATCGACCGGGGGATTTCATTACTCCTACTCGCTTAACTGCTGAAAATTATGAAACATGGGCTGCCGACATTCAAACAGCATTAGAAGCTCGAAGGAAATTTGAGTTTTTAGATGGTACTAATACCACACCGTCACCCCCCTGCACAAAGTCCGATTGGACGGCAATCAATGCAATGCTTATATCGTGGATTACAAATACGATAGACCCCGATTTAAAATCAACTCCGTCAAAATTCAGAGAAGTTAAACCCTTTTGGGATCACCTTAAACAACGATTTGCTCAAACAAACGGTCCTCGCATTCAACAATTGCGTGCCTCCATTGCAAAGTGTGAGCAGACCAAAGCGATGTCCGTCTCTATGTACTATGGCAAACTTCATACTTTATGGCAAGAACTTGATCGGCACGAACCTTTGATTTCTTGTTCTTGCTGTGATAAATGTATGGCAGGAAAATTACATGAAGAGCGTAGAGCCAAGCTCGTTTACATGATTTTTTAATGGGATTAAATTCAGATTATAATTCCTCTCTCCGTACACAAATATTATCTCAAGATCCTCTTCCCAGTCTAGACAGAGCATATCAATTGGTGACTCAAGACGAGCGTGTTCGCTTGTCCGAACAGGAAACCGACTCCGCTTCTGCCACGCCCTCTGAGGCTGTTGGGTTTGCGTTGCGGGCAGTTGATGCAACAAATTCTTGTGCTGCTCGTGGTACGGGTGGAGGCAATGACCCACCTGTTTGTTCTAAATGCCGTAAAACAGGTCACGAGACCTCTAATTGTTGGGGGGACATAATCTGTGGACATTGCAAGAAGAAAGGTCACCCCGAGAGTCATTGCTTTGAACTTGTGGGTCGACCCGATAATCGGAAGCAAGGGCAGGGGCGTGGACAGGTTCAGGGACGCGGCCAGGCTCGAGCTAATGCTGCTACAAGTGGAAATCCATCTCCCACACAAAATTCCTCTAGTACCTCAGCTTTGGGGCACCTATTTACACCTGAACAATGGAAGGCTATTGCCGGCATTGTTGGTAATGCCCAAATTCCTGATAACAGATTGACTGGTAAGTTTGATGTCACATCTTGGATTATTGATACCGGCGCGACTCACCATGTCACCGGAGATAGTACATGGCTAGTTGATACTAAAAACATAGAATGCTCTGTTGGATTACCGAATGGCGCGAAAGTACTAGCTACCTTGGTGGGATCTGTCTGGAGTTCTTTATGTTCCGAATTTAAGTTGCAATTTATTATCTGTGTCTCAACTTAATGATGATTTACATACTATTGTCCAATTTGATTCTCATGTTTGTGCTATACAGGACCAAGCGAAGGAGCTGATTGGAACGGGAATTAAGAGAGATGGACTATATTATTTTAGCAAACCGAAAGTGTCAAACATCATTGAAGCAACATCAAAGTTGGAGTTGTGGCATCGCCGGCTTGGACATCCTTCGGAAAAAGAAGTAAAATTACTTCCTCATATTAGTAGTAGTATCATTTAAATACGGGTTGTGAAGTATGTATGCATGCTAAGCATCCTAGAAACAAATTTCCTTTAAGTGATAATAAAGCATCTCGAATATTTGAGAAAATTCATTGTGATTTGTGGGGTCCCTACCGACATGATTCGTCGTGTGGAGCTCGTTATTTTTTAACAATTGTTGATGATTATTCGAGAGCAGTTTGGGTTTATTTGTTGATTGATAAATTAGAAGTTTTTCAAATGTTTATGGCTTTCATTGCTATGGTTGATCGACAATTTTCTCAAACAATTAAGGTGGTTCAAAGTGATAATGGTACAGAGTTTAATTGCTTACATGACTACTTCAGGGCTACTGGAATTTTGTTTCAAACATCATGTGTGGGGACACCCCAACAAAATGGTCGCGTAGAGAGAAAGCACAAACATATTTTGAATGTTAGTCGTGCTTTAAGATTTCAAGCAAAATTACCCATTTATTTTTGGGGTGAATGTGTTCTCACAGCTGCGCATTTAATTAACCGTACTCCATCTCCTCTTTTGGAGAACAAAACCCCTTTTGAGATTTTGTATGACAAACCTCCGTCCTTTGATGCTATTCGAACCTTTGGATGCTTATGTTTTGCTCATAATCAGAAAACTAAGGGCGATAAATTTGCTAGTCGTAGTCGCAAGTGTATTTTTGTGGGATATCCGTTTGGTAAAAAGGGATGGAGATTACGTTGAGCTTACCTTAGAGGGTTGGTGTGACTCAGATTGGGCGGCGTGTCCTTTAACTCGACGCTCGTTGACAGGTTGGCTAGTGTTTTTAGGAAAATCACCGATTTCTTGGAAGACTAAAAAGCAACCTACAGTTTCTACTTCTTCTGCAGAGGCGGAGTACAGGTGTATGAATGGAGCCACTTGCGAATTAAAGTGGCTCAAGGGTTTATTGTTAAGTTTGGGTGTGCAACATCCTAAAGCTATTAAATTGTTCTGTGTTAGTGAGCCAGCATTGCATATTGCAAGGAACCCTGTGTTTCATGAGCGTACGAAACACATAGAGGTTGATTGCCACTTTGTTCGCGATGGGATTACTGAAGGCTTAATTTCCCCGTCACATGTGTCCACTAAAGATCAATTGGCGGATATATTCACAAAGGCACTCGGAAAGGCACAGTTTGATAAACTTCTTTCCAAGTTGGGCATTTTTGATCCTACTGCTCCAACTTGAGGGGGGTATTAGGATATATATTTAGGAAATATCATATATTTAGGAGAATAATTATTTGATATGATATCTTTTCTATTTCCTTATCTTCTCTAGTTTCCATGTTTGTCTAGGACTAGGATTCTAGAGAGCTTTGTATTATATATTTCGACAGTAACCTTCAATGAAAGCCAAGCTATTTTCTGCCTAATTCTATCTAATTCTACATATACTAATATAATACCTGAAGCATTCTGGCAATATTGCTGGCACCGTAGATTTTGTGCACATTTTCAAATCTTTTAGGATCATTTGAAGGGAAATAAGGTGAGAAAATGCAATCTGATGGACATCTTTTCCTCAAATATTTGCAAGCTGCACAACGAGAATGGTTAGCCATTATATTATTATACGAAGATTTAGCCAAAAATGTGTAAGATTTTATGAATCTATGTGTCGTTCTTTGAGTATAATCTAATAATATATGGAAGATTTTATACGGCCATAAATAATTAATTTATATTGCTAATGACAAAACTTTTAATTTTGTATAGAGACATTAGAGCTTGTTATGGAGGGAAAGGAGTTTCTAACGGCTAAATTTATTCAAAATTTGCGCTATTTTTTGGAAAGTTTTTATAGCCTTAATAGTTTTGGAGCGACAGTCGTCTAGCCGTTACTCAGTTATACTAGCTCATTTAGCTTACTGCATTCAATTTTTAATTACAAATTTAATTTAATGCTTTTATTAAGGATATTATACATATACAGTCATATACTTGTCATCCAATAGATTATTCATTTTCCTAAAAAAAAAAAAAAGGATTATTCATAATTTTTCCTCAAAAAAAAAAAAAAAAAGAATAATATTCATAATCGAAAAATAATATAAAACTTGACATGCATACTCCCTCCGTTTTGTAATAATCTCAATATTTTGACTTTTACACTCTTCGGGCTTGTTCATATTTACTGAACTGAACTGAGCTGAGCTGAGCTGAAATGAATATTTTATGAGAGAGGGAAATTAGGAGCTGAACTGAACTGATTGGAGCTGAACTGAAGTAAATGTGAACATGACCTTCATATGTTTATTTTGACTGAGGCCTGCTACAGGATTGCACAGGTAGGCTGAACTGTGCCTACTCGGCTACTCTTTGAACTTTGGTGTTTGTTCCTCTTTCAAAGCAGAGGTTCTTGCTGTTAAGTATGGCTTGGAGCTGCCAAAGAGGACGGGGATTAACATGTTGCAAATCCAAGTGGATAATCAAGCCTTGGCAGGGATCCTAAAGGGAATAGATAGTATGGTGGGGAGTGCATACATGACATTGCTCGCTGTAAGGAGATACTAGAAGACCCAGCATGGAAAATCGAAGTCAAGCACATTTATCGTGAAGCAAATAAAGCAGCTGATTGGTTAGCTAATCAAGAAGTTATTCAGAACATTAAAATTGAGTTGATTCAAGTCCCCCTTTAGCCCTCAGCTCGATCGTATTCTTCATAATGACGTTGTAGGCATTGCTACGCCACATTTTATCCCCCTTAGTTTTTCTTGTTTTTGTTTTTTTGTTTCAATTTCAGGGTGTTTTTCCCTCGTTTTGCGTTTATTTTGACTCTTTTTTTTTTTATCAATTTATAAAAAGAGAAGGTATAAAGTCAGTCCGGACTAACCCTACGTTTCGTCAGTCCAGCGGGTTTTTAATATTCTCTATTGGCTGGATGATATCCTCTACTTGCTATATGATATCAATGCTATGATATCATCCAGCCATGATATTATATTACCAATAGAGGATATATTATATTTTCAATAGAGGATATCATCAAGCCACTAGAGGATATATATAAGTTATTGAAGGATATCAGAGAACTAATTTTTATCATGAGCAAAGACAATTCATGATGGTTATGTTATTATGAGTTATGGGGGAAATCTAACGAGCCAAGTAATAAACAACATTGTTATGACAATATATGTACACCGTGTAATTGTGAAGGCTGGACCGCTGGACAATATCATCATTAAGCGATAATGCGATATACATACATTAGAAATAAGGCTTGGTAGGTCGATCAAAATTGCTAGGAGCAAAAATGACAAATGGTTACAATTAGCTTTAGGCTTTTATGTTAAAAAATAAGAGGAAATGATATATTTTAATTTTATGAATCTCCACTTTTATCGAGTTTTTTCACTTCTTCTCTAATCAATCCTAAGTGATTTCTACTTCATTAGTTCAAAGCTATCTACTTCTTATGAAGTCAGAACCAGCAAAATGCAAAGTAGGATTATCAACTTATCTGTATAAATCAACATTACATAAATAGATCATAATAACTTTTCTCATTCAGTTAGGAAAACTAAAACAAAGTAAACTAACCATGACAATGGTGAATTACCAAAAAGATCTTAGGCCGGCCATCCTTATCATCTACTCTGTAACAACTAGGTAAAATTACTTTAGTTTTTTAAAAATAAATAAATAAATAGGTAAAAATTACTCGTACTTTAAAAGACATATTCTACCATAATCTATAAACTCCTAATTTAAAAAGTGTACAAAGCTGTGCATACAACATGTCAAAGACCAAAGGTACCTAGAATCAACATTTTCTAATTAAACTTTAATACCCAACATATAAACATGAAAAATAGAAAAAACCTTGCTTAGACATCCTAAGTGAAATTTCCAACACCCAAAAGATTTGTTTTTTTGCAAAAATTATTGTTCAGTGCTTCTCAATCATAGAACATAATAATATGCTACAATTGATATATAGCTAGGAAATTTCAAAGACATGGAATGTCAAAAATGTTAATTTCATGCTAACAACAATTTTAATTATGTACTTGTAACTTTGTAAACACATAAGTAAGAACATAGTATCGGTTAGATGCATATTATTGTATGAGTATGTAATATTTATGGAGTTCAACTGCCTAATTAACTAACTGCCGAAAATCCTCCATGTTAATCAGGCAGTTGAGCTTGAGCTCCATAAATATTACATACACTCATACAATAATATGCATGTAACAAACAATATAAATATATAATGAATCATAAAACATGCAGAGAATAATGAAGACAAAGATTGAGCAACATATACATGCATAACTTTAAAGCAGTTTATCCACATATTCCACAATCCCAATGTAACAAATAAAACATTATCAAAAGAGTCAAAAGAAAGTCATTGGCTCTAGCTTTTATTGGTTGAGTTTTATGTAAACTGATCGAAAACTAAACTTTGTGATTTTATCCTTCAAATTAAAGCAGTCATCGATCACTTCCAGCCACGGCAGCACCAAATTTAATGCCTCAGTTAAGCCCCATGAAATCAGCCCCACCATCCTGCCAAAGTAGTGCAACAAAATACATGTGTAAGTTTACTTTTATGGTTGAAGGGAGCCGAAAAGAACAATGATAATGTAGACGGGTTTCAAGTTATGACTTAGATTACCAATTTATTATTATTCTTGTACTCTAAAAACATTGTCTAAAGATGGATCAGAGTGTATCGATTGATCGAGATATATATTCATGCATAATTTAATAGAAAAAGGCCACACATATTGTAAATATGATATTATGGATTGCTTGTGTTTCTAATTATATTGGTTTCAGTTCTTGATGTCCACTTTAATTAGACTGTAATAATTTATAAACTACTCCGTATAATAATGGTACAAATTATGAATTGACGATGGTTATTTAAAATAGAATATAGCAACAAGTTATATATATATATATATATATATATATATATATATATATATATATATATATATATATATATATATATATATATATCGACTTTAATTAGACTGTAATAATTTATAAACTACTCCGTATAATAATGGTACAAATTATGAATTGACGATGGTTATTTAAAATTGAATATAGCAACAAGTTATATATATATATATATATATATATATATATATATATATATATATATATATATATATATATATATATATATATCGACTTTAATTAGACTGTAATAATTTATAAACTACTCCGTATAATAATGGTACAAATTATGAATTGACGATGGTTATTTAAAATTGAATATAGCAACAAGTTATATATATATATATATATATATATATATATATATATATATATATATATTATTGTTGAAATTAGACCTTAAAATGGTGAAAACCGAGGAAATTAAATACATATTACTTCGTATTTTATATATGCTTGCAACTGCGCAATGTTTTATTACCTATTTTAAAGTATAAGATAGATTACTTGTATTCAAATATATTCATATTAGGATTGAGCTAGTAAAGTTGTACTTTTCAAGTATCAAGTAATTCCTATATACTATTATTAACAATTTATAATTTCAATTTCAAGCAAGAATATCAATTCACTTGCCTGCTGTTTGAGGAATTCTAGTCCACTCTCAGCAAAATAGTTTTCGAAAGGGATGTCATCATTGCTAGTATTAATTCCCTGCATGATGTTTAATTTGTCTTAGCACATTATTATTGCAGTGTATATATTAATTAATACTATACATACATGTGAAGCATGAATCTTTACATATATATATAATTTCTCATACAATAATTATACTGAAGAGTTCCAATTAACTCTATTGTATAAAGATGGAGTGCATCAATTGAGAGATTCATGCATAATATAAAAAGAAAAAGCCAGACAAAATTTAAATATGTATTCCCTAAATATTTAATCTGATTGGTTTCAGCTCTTAATGTTAACTTTTATTAGTCTGAAATAATTGATTAATAGTGGTATGGATTATGAATAGATACATTGAAAGGTCAATTATTATTTAATATTGAATCTAGCAAAACTTTTTTCTAAAAAATATTATTGCCGGAATCTATACTTATATATTAAAAAGCGTTCCTAAAAATGTCTATGTGTCACGTCATCCCCTCTATCTATATGCCACGTCATCTTTACTCAACTAGCATAGGGCCACATCACCACTTAACAATGTATCATCACCACTCGACAAATTATTCCACTATTATTTAAAAAAAATTGTTGGGCATCGAACACTGCATCTCTAGGAATGAAGCCAAAACTCCAAACCATCTTAGCCAAGACTCATTTCTTGACATGAATATAGATAAATACAGTTATATCTCCAAATAAAATAATAAAAAAACCAACAAATTAAAGCAATGTGGGCCATGTAGTCATTGTACTATAGAGTTTGTTACACCTGTCCAAATATTTATCCATTGTTTTCTTACCAAAAAATTAAAAGAAAAAAAATTGTGGATCATAGGATTGCATGTTCTCAGCTTCAAAGGGATGATGAAACGCACATGGTGGTGGATGAAGCAACGAGCAATCAATTATCATACATATATGATGATGGAAATTGAAGTTACAATAAGATACGAAAGAGGGTTTGGTTCTGATTGGTGGTTAAAAATCACCAATTTAATTACCGCCACCATCCTTCAAAAAAAAATAAAAATTACCGCCACCATGACGACACACTGTCATAAATTTTCTATTGAGGTAGGCGATTATTAAGACACCTTAATTCTTCCTGAATATAGTGTTATTGAGTATGCAATTATTTCCAACCAATTAATTGTAATTTTTTCATATTCTTACTTCATTTGATGCCATTAATTCAAAATTAATTAAAATTCAAGTAAATAAGATGTAAAGTTTGTAACTGAAATGTAAATTGTATATATATATATATATATAGGTTATTAGCTTATTAGTGTTCCTTTATGTTTTCCCGTATAAATTTTGATTCCTCAATTTAATCAGTTTTTTTTTAATCTTCAATATATAATTGGTTTATCTATAGATTCTGATTTATTTTGTTTTTTTTTTTGGGTATTGGTGCAGAATTGAGCCTTAAGGTTCTTATACTCATTGTGGAAGTCAGGAAAGCTTATTGGTAAGTCAATTTATTTGTAAATAGCATTTTGGAGTCTTCAAAACTTATAATTTTTGGTACTTTTTAGCAATGTATTTGTTAAGTAATGGAGATAGAAGAATAGATTACTTTATAGATGAATCATTTATTTTATCTTCTATTCCAAAGCTGCACTTCTTCCTGTGATGTGAATAGGGCTACTTGAGGATGACAACACAGGAATTACTGAAACCCAAATTACTCCAAAGAAGAGGAACTGAGATGAGATGTAAGTCAAACATCTCAACACAATGAATATCAGTTACTAAAAAATGACCCACAATAACATGAAAAATATAATCTTTGAAATACATGGGGATGAACGAGAAAGAAGATGGCGCATCAACAACCCAAACAGTTGTAGCAGCTGGACAGTGAATGGAACACAAAAATGCGCAAAAAAACGGAGAAAAAACAGGCGCAGAATGGAAGAAAAATGAGAGGAAGCTAATCAACAACTTGCAAAGAATGGAGCGATAGATATTGTTTTCCAATACTCTTTGTTCCAAACATAATCTTTAGCAAATTTCAAAAACAAAAATAATGATGAACAAGCCATTTGCACGAAAAAAAAAAATTAATCAAAGCAGTTGCTATTGTCTTCCAACACTCTTTGTCAGAACAGAATTTGTAACAAATTTCAAATACACAAAACAATGATGGACAAACCAATTGCTCGCTAAAAAAAAAAAAAAAAAAAAGCAAAGCAGTAACGCGGGGCATCGTCCGGAAGACACACTAGTTATACCTTAAAAGGTGAAAACAACACTTATTTTAGAAACACTTATTTTAGAAACAGGGGAAATACCTATTATTTTATAAATGCTTACAACTGCGCAATATTATTTACCTTTTTCAGGAGCTATAACGTTTTAAGAACATGTAAGTTACTTCAATATAGTATTTACTCCCTATTTGAATATGTAGGAAACCAATATTAGGATTAAGCTAGAGAAGTTGTACTTTTCAAGTATCAAGTCATTCATATATACTTGTAATACCAATTATAATTTTAATATCAAGCAAGAATATCAATTTACTTGCCTGCTGATTGATGAATTCTTGTCCACCCTCTTGAGCAAGATAGTTATCGAAAGAGATGTCACCATTGTTAGTAATTCCCTGCAGGAAATTAGTCTTAGAACATTGTTGCATTGCATATATATACTAGGAAAACATTGTAAATATAAATGAAATTAATTAAATTCCACAAATATATAACTTCACTATTACTATTTGAAGGGTGTTAATTATTAACTTGTCTGATCAAGTCCTTCAACTAAACCTCCCTGAGCATTACCTTGAGCATCAAAAGGTCCAAACCCGAAATCGTTGCCAAAATAGTCCTACAACAATTTGAAATCATTCTTGTTCAATATTGTTGGGAGTTTGAGTTTCAAAATTCATACCTCTTCTAAATTAATCCATGAAAAGCAATTTATATATTTTTTTTAATACAAATTTTTGAAACATTTAAGTTCATTATGGAAGTAATTATTTATGTTATACTGAGTAAAATAGCTTATGACTCGCAACCACACATTTAATTTTGATAGTAATTCCAAACAAGCCCTTAATAATTAGACACAGGCTCACAATTATAAATTAAACTAGTCGGACAATAATGCAACATGATTAATTCATTAGAAAAAAAAAAGATCTAGAGATAAAAATAAATCAATTTAACTCATGCTATAAAAGCAAGGTTAGTTGATTAGATACATTACCTGATCCATTGGAAGGTCAATACCAAGTTCCATAAATTCATCACCTATACCACCTTGCATGTTTGGCATTTCTTGTGACATTCCAAAGGGATTTACTTGAGGAGTTGCAATTTGATCAACATTAGGTGTGTTCAAATTCCAATCATCAACATCAGATGAGAAAAGATCAACAAGAGGTGTATCAGTATTATGAAAAGAATTATCAGCAAAATTCATTCCATAATTGACCTCTTGAGCATTATTAGCATTTTCAGTAAAATTGCTACCATGCATACCATTAGCAACATTATTATCACCAAGAATTATTGGTGTGTAGTTAATAGGGCTAATCAGCTCCCCATCAGTACTTAATCGAAGCCCGACATAGTTATTATTATTGTTGGCTGGATGAAACTGCTGGTTGCTTAGAACCCTGCCATCAATAGGACTTAATCCTTGCTGATCAAAGCCAAACCTAGGAGAAACTTGTTTATGCATACGTTGAAGCTTTTGCAATTTCTCAAGTAGTTCGATTTTTTGATTTAGGCTTCGAACTGCCTCACTAAGATCACTAGGAACACCGCCCCTTGCTTGTTTCCTTGGAGCATTAGCCCCTTGGGTGCTAGTTTCCCCTATCTCAAAATTAGGATCATTTGTCACACCTGTGACAATAATTTACAATTCATTAAAATCCTCAATCGATTATCTGGAAACTAAAGAAAATATTTTTCATTGACAAGTTATTAGAAAAATCAATTGGCAAGTACATACATGTATAATTAATATTAATCAATTTTGAAATATTCTACACTAACAAAAAAAAAATGAAACTTGCATTTGGTAGTAACATCCAAAAAATATGCCCTAATGTATTTTTTTCAACAATTTTTTTTCAACAATTATGCCCTAATTTATTAGTTAAGTACACACACTAGAAATTAGGATCCAATTGTTGAATTAATTATGGGTTTATATTTATTGCTAATAATAAAAATAATATTACAAAAATAATAATAATCAAAAGCACCTCCAAGTATATTCAATTTCAAATTGATAGAACAATGTTTAATTAATTACCTAGAGAACGCTCTGCTACGAGGCATCGATACTGATCTTGAATGCTCCCTGTAAGAAAGGTGATTTCATTCAACACAAAGCTTGATCTAAATGGCCTCTCATTCCAATTATTGGGAATGCCATTTTCATTGTCAGTTGTAGCATCTGAAACCCGCTTCAAAAATATGCGATATTTCTGTAAAAACAAAAAATATTATATCTATATTACCATATTCAGAAGAAAAGCAATGCTTCCTTTTTTAGAATTGAATACATTTTAGTAATCATATATTAAGGTTTAAAAAAAACATATATTAAGGAAATTAAATCATGTAAATACAATTAAATATTTTAAAATAAAATAAATCATTTTTTATACGAGTAATATTATCGTGATATTATAAATCACATTCTGCTCCTTTTCATACAATTAGAAACAAATAACCATAGAACAAATCTATTTGATGACAAAATCAGATCGCAATTACGTGCAAGATACGTACGGTGTATCTTCTCAAAAGAAACATCGTGTGCATGTGCATGCATGAACACTGTTCTAATGAAGAATAAAGATTATTTACCCACAAAATAATACTAGTAGCTAGCTAACAAATTATACAAGTATATACAGATGAAAATATCCTTGATAATAATCTTCTATTATTCTAGTGTATGATAATTATTAACCATAGTGTAAAAAAAAAAGTATTACTAAAATAATCTTTAATTATTGTACTGTATGATATTTAACCATAATGTAAAAAATAACTCACCTGCAAATGGCTTGCGATATTTTCTCTCTTCAATCCTGGAACATTCATGTACTCCAAAATTCTCTTGGGCACAGCTTCTGATAATTGAAAAATAACAATAATGTTAATTCAGAGATTATATATTATGTATATATATATATTCCATATCCAAATCATGATATCATATTTCAAAAAAAAAAAATAAAAAAAAAATCATGATATCAAATTTCTAAGAAAAATCAAATAAATCAAAAGAAATAATTTGTACAACTTACTGTCTACACCAAGGTTATTGACAGCCTCCAAAAATTGGCTATGAAGTGAGGTAGTCCAAACCAGCTTCGGCTTCTTAATAGCTGGTTTATTCTTCACACCCCTTTCATCTGAATTACTAGGCCTTTTGTTATTACCATTGTTAGTGTAGACTAATGGTGTAGTATTCACCTTGTTTCGGCCATTAGTAATTGGCGCGTAGTTTTGTACAATGTCATTGTTGTAAACATTATTGTTGTTGTTAATAATGTTGTTGACGCCGTGCATCATCTCTTGTTGATTAAGGATTCGCATCAAAGTATCAGGATCACTTGTTATGACACGAGACATGTCTATTGAGTTACCATTGCTATTAGTTATACCCTTTGTTGGAATAGCAAATTGCCATATTTTTGAAAGATTGTGTGGAGAAATAGGCTTCACAAAGTAGAATAGAGCTCCACCTTGTAAACCTTTTTGGATGATGTCTCTGTCCTGGTCAGCATACATTACTGCAAAAACAATTCATCAAAATGTTTAATTTGATTAATTGATTAGATAACTAGAAATTTATTATTTTTCAAACAAAATAAAACTAAGACAAATATCACATTTAATTTTTATCGTCTAATAATCTATTTAACCTTCAATAATTGGGAGTCCTAAATGAATTAAATTCCATGTAAATTTATTAATTGGACATATTAATTTACAAATGTAACATATGAATTTCAATGACAATCCTTTAACAAAAATAAAACAAAAAAAAAATACACCAAAAAAAAAAAAAAAAAAAAAAAAAAAAAAAACTAAATAAAAAATTCATGACCAAGTGGTGTCATGGAACACAAGAATTAGGCTACGTTGGATCCTTTTGTTAAAATAAAAATAAATTTATAGGAACTAATTTTAATTTTCTAATTAAAAAATAATTGGTAAAAATCCGTAACTTATCCAAATTTTGTGTTCTTGAAACCTTTAGTTGAAAGGAAAAACTAGGTGGCAGCTTTAGTATCTTTCTATAAAAATCATGTAGATAATTGATATATAAATTTTTATAAAAGAAAATTCCTATAAAACCGAGAAAATTAAAAATATTGAGGAATTAAGAAAATTTGATGATGAGGGTTTTGTAAAAACGCTCCTTCCATTGGATTTGGAAAAAAAAAAAAAAAAAAAAAAAAAAAAAAAAAAAAACCTTCTTTCATCGTCTTTCAAAAGATTTCAACAAGAAAAACAAATAGAGGCACTGAGAATAAATTAATTACGATATATAAAATTGGAGTATTTATACTTACGAACAAGAGGAAGCTTGTACTCTTCTTCGACATGTTTAAGGAGCTCAATGCCGCTCATATTTGGCATGTGCACATCCGACAAAATCAGATCAAATTTTTTATCTTTCCTCCTCCTTAGTACTTCCAGTGCGTCTAACGGGTTGGTCACAGCAATAACTGCAGATTTAATGAAATTCAAACATTTTAGTATAAATTCATAGTATATATTACCAAGAATTTACAAAAACGAATCAAATTAAAACTACATAAATACAATTAACATAACTTATTTCTTTTCAACTATGGTTTGATAGTTGACTTGTATGTTTTTCATGCAATTGACAAATTATAAAAAATAGTTAAAAAAAAAAAAGTGTTACACTTGTACTTAAAACAAATTAAGACCCATGAAAGGGGGAAAATGAATTAGCTTTAGTACGGAGTATCAAACTAACTCATGAAAAACAAACCACCTCATTCTATAAAGAATTCTGCTTGTGAAATTGAGACAAATAGGATTGAAAAAATATTTGAGAAAACACCATGTCCAAACTAATTCTCTTGTAGAATCAAAATCTCAAAATTTTATGTCAACAAAAAAAATAAAACTTGTTTTTTTCTGGAAAAAAAAATAAATAAATCAAGATTAAAAATACTATCAAACTCGTTGTAGACACATGACATTTGAGTCTCCATACATCCTGAAAACTTTGAAAATTATAAGTGATTCGAAAGACGAAGACTTTTAATTTCACCCCTTTTCAACAAAAAAATAATCAACAAGTTATTTCAGATTAGTAAAATAGATTTAAGAAATCACTTGTAAAAAATTAAAAAAAAATTAAAAAAAAAAAAAAAAAAAAAAAAAAAAAAAAAAACCATTAAAACAATCTAAAACATGTATTCTAGATGAATAGAAAAGATGAATTGCTACCATGATGATTCATTTTTGTAAGAGCTCCTGCAAGAACTGAAAGACAAATTGCATCATCATCAATGATAAGGATGCTAATTCCAGGGTTATTGCTTGTCTTTTCCATATTAACTCTCACTAATCTCAATTTATGAAAAACTCTCCTTTTGCTTGAAACTGCCCTAAACACAACAGAAAAGAACTTTGGAAATGTAACAAAGCTATTGGGTGATGACTTAAATAGTTAAATGTAAGAGGGAAAATGCTCACTCTAGTTCTTTGTGGACCTCTACAAATGTTTTCACCTCATGTATATATACATCATTAAAGGGTTGATTGCATTATTATCTTCCTTATTACCCAATAAATGCAAATCGGTTTCAAATAAAAAAGATCATGTGAATGATAAACGGTAAATTATATTGTTATGACGCCGTTTGCCCACAGATAATGGTTAATTTAATAAAAACTCTGTTGGTAAGTAAATGAACATTGTGTGCACGTGTTACAATATGAATAGACTAAGAAAAAAGTTTCTACTTATTATGAAAATCAATATTTTTTGCACTTGATATTAAGTTATTGGGAAGATTGTGTAATTAAGATTTAGTTCCATAATCTAGAAAGGTGACCATAGCCTTATCTGATTTATTTCTTTCAATTATATCTATCCTTGATTTTGTTTTTGATATAGGAATATATCTACATAGCCTTAAGTCCTTAACACAAACATTGATGTTTTAATTTTATTACACAATTTATCAATTGTAGAGTTAAAATATGAGTTTTATTGTGAACCTTTTACTGCGCAAATTTAGCTATGTTACTTTTAACTTGATGTTTTTTTATCCGCTCTTGAGGGCATAGTGTTCAAGCTAAGTATTAAAATCTAAAGTATACACTATTTGGTTAAAAAAAAGATAGGAGGGATAAAAGAGATACGCTCTACTAATAATGTTGATTACGTATCAAATCATTTTTGTTGGAAAAAATTATAAATAAAATAATACAGATAATGAATCATGATATGAATATACCGTATCCAGATCAATTTGATATAGCTTAAAATTCTGTATCGAATCAATCAGATGTAATATTATATGTTTATATTAGGTCTGATTCAATAAACTTGGAGTTTAAATTAAAGTCCAAACTGCGGACATTAGAGAGAGCTATTTCAACTTTCAAGATCAATTCAACTAAAAAAAGTGTAATAACAACCCTTATGATTCAATCAAACAAATTAAATTTAACATTTTAAAATTTGTAGGAAAATTATGTATGTTAGAAAATGAATCTAAAAAGTGGCTAATTACTTTAATATATGTGCATTTCAACAATAATTCAAACACTTTAATGATTTTGAACGGTTAGTTACTCTTTGTGACTAGATTTAGATTATTTATATGAAATATTATTTATATTGTGCATATTATGCCATTTGTTATATGTATAGTAAAGTCTAAAATAATTACTTGGGGGTATTTTCTAAGAGTGGTATGTTATTTCCGTGGGTTTGAAAGCGGTGTCAACTCAATAAAACTCCTTATTAAACTCTAATTCAACTCAGTGAACTCACCATCTTTGTTTTTTGGTTGTGTTTGTTAAGTATTTATAGCAAAGAAAAAAAGTTATTTTTTTAGGGAGAGTAAAGAAAAAAGTAAGGAGAGAAGGAAAAATAAAGGGGATTGACATTAAAAACAATAGTGTAAAGAAAAAGTTTTTTTTTAGGAGAGAAAAGAAAAAAGGTGTTCGACATAACTTTAAACAAAAATAAATAAATATGTTAAAAATTAATTTGCATTTGGTTATGTAAATTGTCATTTAATTGATAAATGTAATATGCCAAAATTGCAAACAATTAGTGGAAAATGAAAATTACTTTTAAAAAAAATTAAGGTAAGAAGAAGAAAAAAATAGTACGTACATTTGAAACATACATGCATGCATGTTGTTACATATATAGGACTTTAGGTGGATGCTAAATTTGTTAAGCTTGTTGCTTCAAAAAATTAATAAATATAACTTGCTTGTTAGTTCGAATTTTAGAGGATAATACCCAAAAATTTGAGATCGAATTATGTTTATATTATTTGAACTTTTACAAATATTTTAAATTTCACCATTTGTCTTTTTTAAAGTTTTAAATTAATTGCTCAATTTCCATTTTTGATTTTCTACACACCAAATTAAATACTCATTTTCTTTCGAATCATTTATTTATTTATTTATTTTTTATTTGGTAGTAGTCATTCAATATTAACGGTCGTTACTTCAGTTTTTTTTTTCTTATCACGTGAGTATTTTGGTGCAATCAACAGGTGCATATAAAAAATAAAAAATAAATAAAAAAAACTTTTTTCTATTGTAATAGTAGAAGTTGTATTCTTTTCAACTTTTTTTTTATTTATTTCAAGAATATTTAGTTCATACTCCTTATAATATAAGATAAGTTCGAAAAAAAAAAACCTAATGATAACCAAATTCCATAGAATAAATAATGTTAAACATTTGTGTAGTATTATGAGTGTTTCAACAAGCTCATATTGAAAATCATGGCCTATCCAATGAGGAGAGTCTATACAAAATGACCCATATGTGGACAACATAGGGTTCGACAATAAGAGAACACGAGTTACAATCAAATTATATACTCGTACTATACAATTACAATGATTGGACCTAAAACTGCAGAATCAGCCTACTCAGAAACCAGACTTCAGTTGCTCATATAATGCCCACAAAAGAACACCAATCAATGTATCCCTTGCCAAATCTTTAAGAATTTTATTGATCCAAGCATTAGGAACATTAGCACCAGATCTATTCCCAGCTAAGTCGCGAAAGCGTAGATCTCCCAGATCTGAAATCAGCGCGTATATCACTCCATTCAAGTGACCCTTTCCTACTACTCCCACCACTCTCTTACAGTTATTTACAGCTTTGCTCCGTTTTAGAGACCATGCTAGGTACTGTAAATGTGAACTTTCAAGTTAGTATATAAAAAGAGAAAAAGAACCTTGAATAATCAGCGATTCTGGACTCTTTGTATTGATCATAGTATCAAGATATTCATCGCACAATAATCAGGTTAAAAAATGTACTCTTGTGAGTAAAGAACTTAAGAGAAATGAGACCATTACCGTGTCACGTTCAAGTATAAGCGGCTGTACAAGGGAAGGGTAAGCAGAGCTAAGTTTCTCGTAAAGCTGGTAAGGGTTGTCATCAGTACCCGATTCCTGTAATCAATCAATACTTGAAAATTAAGCGAGACACTTAGTAATAAGAGAGTACAGTATGAAAGGAATGGCCTTATAATCCAGATGGTTGAATGTTGTTTGTTAAGGGTCATTGTACAAAATTTAGAATAATGTATAGCCCACATTAAAACAATGAAGTAGCGAGGACCTTCACATTGGCTGTGGAAGTCTCGGATGAAGATGTGATTCCACGGATAACTGAGCTCACTAAGCTTAATTTTTCGGCCCATTTCAGTGAATTCCACGCCCTCTCAAGCTGCAATAATAAGGACTTCAGATATACATATGACAAACAGAACATAATCCCAAAATGAGCCTAATAGTGCCTCATCAATTGAAACTGTTGAAGCCAAAACTGTGCAATTACAGGTTAGAAATTGCATAAGACTTACAGTAATTTCAATGGGCCGATCCCCCAACACTATCTGTGCACCAATTTCTTCAGACACCATCCGAGCAGCACGAAACTGCAGACAAAGTATATTATCTCAGTCAATCAGATGACTTCCTGGGTCCAAATTAAAGTTAACCTTTGCAAGTTGACTACCTCATCTCCAAAAGGCCTGTCAACATCCGAAGAAATTTTGGAAGAAAAGATGGCCAACAATAGCCTTAATGCCAAAGCAGTTTGTCCCCCTATCATAAGAAATTAGAAAATACCACTGATCAGCCACGCAGGCCCACAACGCCACCAAGTTCAAATGAAGCACACTTCACATATCTCTTACCCAAGTTTATGCTACGACTAACAGCACCGAAAAATCCAGCACCACTTAAGGAAAACATGTTGGACTTCAGCTCTGCTTTTGGCTGATTGCTGCTGGAGTACATTATCCCAGCTCTGAAGATGAAAGTCTGTAATAATTAAGGTTAAGCCATGGAATGAAGATATAACACACAAATATTCACATATACTTGTAAGAGGATAACACCTAATTCTCTACAGCCACAATCATTTATTTCTACATTGTATTTTACTCCAACTTGGCATTTCTAGTTCCACACCATGTCAACATGACACAACAAGGATAGAGGTATCAATTCCATAGCCAATACTTGACATTACGATATTAAAATAAAGCGCCATTACAGCAACACGAGACTAAGAAGAAAGGTTTATGAGAAAGTGATCGACAAACATCACATAAAACTGCCATTACAGCAACAAGAGGTTTTTCATTAAAGTAGTTTGTAATGCACGAATTTAAAAGGCTTTAAATTAATGTATTGACATCAAACCAAGTTACATATTGGATTCGGAGCCCCTAAATCCTAACAAAATTAGTTTCATATCTTGATTTAGTTAGATTGTTCATGACAAAAAAGCATATCCAGAAATTTATACTGTATTTGTCCTCAGAGTAGAGTCCAGAAGTTTGAACCTTGGCAAGAATTTAGAATTAGAAAAGAGCATTAAATAATCTAAAATGCTATACATTCCTTCTTGAACCATAACTTGTAACTTCAATCAAGAAAATAGTTGTCATGTGAACCTTTATTAAAATTCTGCATCATTCAGGATAGTGTCAGTCGGAAAATAAGGTACAAGGTGCAACTCTAAGTATCAACCTGTGATCATCTCTGATACAGGTTCTGCTGAAGCCTCTAGTATTGCAATGTGAAAACTGTATCTGCATATTCAAGCTACTAGAATTCTGCTCCTATAGACTTCGTAGCATTTTAAAATTCATGTCTCAAAGGACTACCATGCTTTATCGAAACACAGTAAGGAGCATTATAGCAAGCTTGATGCCTAGACCACATAATTGTCATGCAAAGTTTTATCTCTAACAAAATAGTATTCGTGTGTCATACTTGTCCAAAGAAAGCTCCACCAAATTGCCTTGTGCCATTTTCCTATATCCGATTTTGTGTTTGATCTCGTTTACATGGGATGTCTGAGGTGAATATATAGTGGAATCTAGGGGCAACTGAAGTCTTAGTATTGCAACTCTAGTGTACTGAGTAATGTACACTCTCAAGCATTATAATACACCCTTTAATAATCTTTCTTATAACTTTGCTAAAACACATTTTGGTAGATTAGCATATACAAGTAGTTCAACCAAATACAAAATAATGACCTTGAACTTCACATAACTCCAATGTAGACAAGAGAGCACACAAAAAAATACTTACGATCTTTATAAAACAAGCCGGACCCCTCTCTTTTTTCGAAATATTGCCTTCCAATTAACCCCATTTTTTTTTCTTGGATACCCTCAAATTTGAATAAAGGCTCCAAACTTTGATCTTTCAATCAAACAGGAATTTTTCTATGAACATATTAAGTTGTATGAATGATATTTTATTTTATCCTTCTATCACACAAATTAGTCATCATCACACAGCTTCTATGACTCAATCTCATGATTAAGCTTCGTCGATGCTACCCTAGACACATAGTCAAATTATCTACAATTAAGGCTAATTATTCAGCTTGGAATTATTTAAAGTCCACCATCTTTTTATTAATTAATTTTCAGGTTTCTGTTAATTCATTCCAGGATCTAACTCATATTATTAACTCCACCATCCACACATACAAATAAAAGAGAATTTTGATACGGAGTGTTGGTTTTTATTTTTCTAGATAAATATTATTCCAATTCACCAGAATTATCATGTTGTAAATCCTGCTAATCCTGGATTTTACTTTATAAAGTTCAAATTAATAATTCATATGATTAATTTGATAATTTTTAACTTGATTACAAATCATAATAACATATACGAAAAATGTTTAGCCATGGATGTCAATCGGCTCAGTTAATCAGTTAATCAGTTAATAAGGTAACAGTAGGGATGTCAGTGGGGCGGGTCAAGTAGGAGACCCGCCCCATCCCCGCCCCAGTGGGGCGGGGATGGGTCTCGGTTTGGCGGGTGGTGGGGCGGGGATGGGGATAAAAACCATACCCGCCATGGGTGATGGGGCGGGGGTGGATTTTAAGTTGTACCCGCCCCATCCCCGCCCCGCCCCACTTGCCCCACTTCATACCCACCCCATCCCCACCTCATACCCACATCTATATATCTTTTAAAGTAAAATTACATACTTTTATACTATTTATAAATAATTACGTGAAATACAATATTAATTATAATACTTTGTATGACACTAATATTATAACACAAAAATGTGTGTAGAATGTTTTATTTTATAATTCGTATTAATTATGTACGATTGTTTATTTGAGATACGGAGATTAGGTGGATCTTGGGTGGGGATTAGGCGGGTCTTTGGTGGGGATAAGGTGGGGATGGATATCCAAGTGGGGGGTAGGGCGGGGATGGTTTTGGAGTTGTACCCGGTGGGGCGGGGATGGGGATGAAAATTGGACCCGCCGCGGGGATGGGGATGGGGATGGGGATGAAAATATTAGGTGGGGATGGGGATGGGAAGGCCAACATCCGCCCCGCCCCGCCCCATTGACATCCCTAGGTAACAGGACAACACGTATGACCGAAGATCAAATCCCGTCTACGTCACCCCCACACTTAAAACACCCAAAAAAACAATTTCTTTTAACAGAATGTTAGAATCTCAAACTACTAACTAAAATTCTAAAAAGTAAAATCATCGGAACTTTAAGTCTTATAACCAAAAAGCTAGAAGACTTGCCTGCTACGACAAAGCTCAACGACGACATTATCGGGCCGAATAGCCCGAACAACCCGCTCAACATCCAAAGAAGAACCCTCATCAATATGACTAGTACCCACCAACCAAATCTCATCGGGCTCAACAAACTCAGCCCGCCAAGATGGTACAGGCCCAAACTGATTCTTCTGGACCAAAACCAAACTCCCCATATCAACCAAATCCAATAGCTCCGGGTGGGCCCCCGAAATTACGGCCCGAGAATCCGAAAAAATTTGTGATGATCGGAAATCGAACCCGGGTGGCGGAGCCTTAATCGACGCTTTACAACTGAATTGGGCCTTGAGTTTGGGCTTGGGCTTAAAATTAAGAAGTTTCGAAGTTTGTGAGATTAGCAACGACGGTGACGGCGGTGATGACGGCGGAGATGACGGCGGAGTTGCCATGGATGAATAACAGCTTAACAAGTGGTTTTTGCATTTACTGTTTGTTTTTTTTTCTTTTCTTGTTTGGGTTTTTAAAGTGGTTTAGTGTGAGATTCGTGTGTGATGTAGGTTGACATGAAGATAACATGAGAAATTGTAAAACAAAAAAAAAAAGAAGATAACATGAGTGGGGCCCATCAACGTGTGAACATGTGGTTGAAAGAAACTCGCTTTGAAATGTGGGTCCAAAAGTGAAATTTTATTTGTGGATGGAAATGCTCTAAGCCTCTAATAGTCTCACTACTAGTAGTACCCATTACCGAATATACTTGTTCGCCTATATTAGTGAATGATTGATAAATGAACCCTTTGATTTTCAGCCAAGTAAAAGGATTGTATAGCCAAGTACAGTGTTATCCTACTTGTGTATCCTTCGTGGTTTTATTATATTGATAACTTATGAGATAAGTTATGACAAAACAAATTATGTTGGTTCTGCTTGGAGAATCTATTGATGTGCTTACATGGAAAAGGTTATCTATCTATCTATCTGGCTTTTTACTCTTTTTTTACTTTTTCTATCGGATTATTATACGAAGGTGTTTGACTATATTATTTTTTTTTTTTAAAACAAACGAATCTTTTCTAGGTATAAAGTGTGACACATAATTATGAAAAAAAAAATTAAAATAGGTACAATATCACACACTTACATTAGAATTGTGAATTATCAGTGACGCATTTGCTACACAGTCAACGATGTTATCCATACCACAAAATTTACTCTCCTTCTTCCTCATTAATAACACCATTTTAAACAACAAAGTAGCATTTCCATAATACCATCCCATCACATATTGAGGAATAACAATATAACAAACATAAATTAATAATTTGCTCTGTTTTTAAATTTCCCTCTTATTTTATATGAACATGTTCTTCCTTGAAAATAGTGTATTACTCCCTAAAGTTAGACAAGATACAACCAAATTAAACCAATAAAGAGACGAATCATCGTCAATTAAGAAAGTAGTACATGATCTTAGTACTACACGTTACAAACATACTTCTATTTTTAGTAATACTACTCACTCAGCCAGTCAGCTGTGCTCTGTTTCTCCAAAGCAACTAACAAAGTACATTTCTAAATTCAATTTTATTTAAATTTTCCCACTCTAAATAACAATACTTGCATACCACCTGTACCAACCAAAAAAAAACAATCGGTAACGGCTAACTAACCAAAAATGATGCGAGCATAGTAGTAGTACTCTGTTCTACTTGTAAATTTTAAGATACAAAAATTAAAATATTTTTTATAGATTCTGAAATTATCCTAAAAGTTTATTGACTAAGAATGAATGGAGTAGTTTCTAAATAGAGTAACTCCACAATGGCAAATCAGCAGTTCCATTAGCCATATCATCTTCTTCATAAGTGGTCTCATTCCAGCAAGTCATATTTGGAGGCGGAAGCATCCCCATTCCATGATACATATCAGCTATTAATCCAGGGGTTTCAAACTCTGTATCGTAATCCATATACATCCCATTCTCATTATTACTAAAACTCATGTTGTTCGTCTCGTTAGTGTTGTCCATTGTGGTAGTAGTTGACGATTGAGCTACCTCTTCCGCCTTCTCATCCACCGCCTGTTGTTCTTCAACAGGCGGAAGTTGAGGGCGGAATGCCTCGGCAGCCTCAGCGGCTGCGCGCTGAATGTCCTTGGTATCGGAGGATGCAGGGACAGGGAGCCGCCAAACAGAGTCAGCAAAGTTGAGACAAGCACCGGAACGACCACGGAGGGCCATTGCTGCCACGTCATGAGCTCTGGCAGCCATCTCGGCAGTAGGAAAGGTGCCCAGCCATATACGGGTCTTCTTGTTAGGCTCACGGACCTCGCACACCCATTTACCGTTGTTCCGTTGCCGGATCCCACGGTAAACGGGGTGTCGAGTCTCCGTAAACTTCTTTCTGCCTGCCCGTTTCTTCGGGTAGGCAGAGGCGAGCATGAGCCCCTCTTCTTCAGTAGAGTTGGGGCTCATGCCGCCGTCGGATGAAGATCCTTGGTTACTGTAAGACATGTTCATTAGGATAACTTGTTTGATGAGTATATACGAGTATGTCAAGTACTACTTTTTTTTTTCTCCTTTAGCTTTTTCTTTTTCTTTTTCTGTTTTTTTTTTTTTTTTTTTTTGTGCTTCTATTTTTCTTTTGCAGTTGTTTTGTGTTATTGTTGGACAACATAAAGCCGTAATTGGGTGCTATTTATACTTACGTATATACAACTTGCTAAGAAAAGTGATGGGTCTTTCCTCAAACAGCAAATAATAAATAATAATTAAAAATAATAAAAGAAGGCATGGGTCAATTATAATTAATGGTGACATATATATTTTGGGAATAAACCGTTTAAAAATGTAGGATATGATTCATATAAGTGGTATAATTAGTGATTTAATGGTTAGTGTAAATAGATTGAAAAAGACGATGATTCTCTATATTTCAGGTCGTGAATACTATATAAGTTATAATTTGGATAATGCTATATGTAATCTTAAGGGTTATATATAAATATTAAATACACTCTTAAAAATTGTATAAAATTAAAAATTCATGATAAAAACACGCATAAATCAGTGTAATTAGTGTTTATATTTTATGATTTTTTAACTTTTTACGATTTTCAAATATAAATTTATTACTTATATATAGCCCTTAACATTTTCCTTGTTGTAATTTTTACTGCGGACTTGTTTTTTTTACTCATGTTTCAAAATAATTTTTGTTATGGGCCCACTTGTTTTTGGCATATTGTGTTGTGGGCCATGGAAATTTGGGTACATCAAGTGAACAAGTGACATTTGTCAAATGCTTAACTAATTCTTCATTTGTTTTTATTTTTTTTACGAAACTAATTCCTAATTTATGTGGGGCCATAAAGCGATGGAAAAAGTTTTCTTCACTAACCAATAAGAGTAGCTGTTTTATTTAGTAGCTGTCTTTTAGTCAAGGAAATATCTGAAGAGTGACTATTTGACTTCAAAAATAAAATATCAATAGACTACATTGTAAAATATCCCTTATAAAAGAGACTTTTTTTAATTGGTGGTGTGTTTTGATTGGTTCAAAGAGAAAATCCCTTTATTTTTTTTGGAAATGAGTAATTGAACTAGAGACTGTTATTTGTGCACATATTGCTATACTGCTGTGAGTCTGTGTTGCATACTCGTGGGTAGGAACTATTGTACTCCGTAGTCCATATCATGGATTAGGACATTTTTATTTTCATTGAATGGTGTATGAACTTTTTTATGAAAGATATTCCCCCGATGCATGATGATGCATGGTTTTTAAGGTGATCATGAAAATTTAGAGGCTGGAAAAGTTTTTGGACATTTTATTCCAGAATTAATTTTTTTGACCACTAAAATTAGAAGATTGATTTAAAATTCTTTTTTCATAGGCGATCTGTGTATATTGATATATTTAAAAGTTAAATGGATATGTACGCCACAATCGTTAAAAAACAATGACTTTTTGTTTGAGACTGATTCATCATACGTAGTATATATGTTGCTAACTACTAGTGCATTTTTCTTTTTTAAAAAAAAAAAACTTATCTTTTATTAGTCTGATGCACTTGTTTAAACTTGTAAGTGTGTCAAACTTACATCATCTAAATGACTTGTCTAAAATTACTTTAATTTGTATAAATTTATCTTAACAACCTTTATTTCTTATTAATTAGCTGACACACTTTATTTATGCACACATTTTAAGGAGGTGTATCAAGAGTTATTACACTTCCCTTCGTTTTTTTAAAGTGCCCCATTAACAAATTTGACACTATTCACGCATGTTACTATGAGGCACTTGACAAAAAACGGGAGTATAAGTTAGTAGTAGTAATAATAATAATAATACCCCCTGCCTACCACACTACAAATCAATCTAAAGTTGTTTAAGTAATGGTAAAAATATCTAGGAAGGAATGTGGTTTGATCCAGAGATGGAACTATACATTAAGAAACTTACCAAATAAAAAGGGAAACTTGTCAACTATAAAACGAAGAAAGTAATAACTTTACCGAAGAATCCAAATCAAAATAAACTATACAGAACATGCTCCAATATACTCCGTACTAATAGTAGAGTAAACCCCCATATTCCCCGGTATAGTTCTTGTGTTAGTACTTAGTATGGTTAGAGAGCTAAACCCTGTCCTTGTTTTAATTGTAGAATCGAGTTTGTTGGGAGCTAGCCTCCTTTTTTTACTGTTGTCAATATATATATTTAGTTGACACCGTACTAATAGTAGAGTAATACTTTCTCCGTTTTTTTTAGTTGACATCGTTTGACTTTTACATTACTCACACAACATGCTTTTGGGGTTCATAGATACGATAAAACATATACATGTGGGGTTTTGTTTGAATCGTTTCAATGTATATTTTAATAATATCCACTTTTTATAATTTTATAATGTTGATAATTAGAGATATTAATCGTTAAAACATGCGTTGACAGGCGTGATACTAGAAAGATGTCAACTATAAAAAACAGAGGAAGTAATATACAGAACAAAAAGGGTGTAAGTGTTGACGTGTAGTGCTCTAGTAAGACCTAGCTCTTGCATTATATTTTAAGTTGTTTTCTTTTCTTTGAAAGCTGCATGAAGTTTTAGGGCTTGTTCTGTTCAACTTATTTTCATTTTAGTTTAGTTCAGTTCAGCTCTAATAAGTTTAGTTCATTTCTTAATTTCCTTCTTTCTTAAAATATTCAGTTCATTTCAGCTCCAATAAGTTCAGTTCAACTCAGTTCAGTTAATCAGAACAGACCCTTAGTGAATAATTGTATATAGTCTAGACTGTCTAGTGGATGACTTGACCAGAGGAAAACCTCAAAAGTGGAGGTTGGAAATTATCTTGGACCAACAAATTTTATAATATGGAGTTATGGACATATGGTAACAAAAATTTCCAACTACTAGAATTAGATGATTAATCAAAAGTATATAATTGTATAATTTTATTGTCAATAATCTATGTGTGTGAATGCATTACAGGTTTATAAGAGATATTACTTCGTAATAAATACTATATGATCGTGCAAAATGACAAAAATCTTATAAGGCCTTTTGTATCATAGATTAAGATACTTCATTTTCGTTGAAAGCTACATTTATTTTTGGATTTTTGGTGAATGCTATTCTGAATTGATTTGTGATTGATCAAGTGTTCTTGAAAGATTAGAGGTTGAAATGATCCTATAACAATAGTTTTGCAATTCTAGAACCACTAAATTTATATGGTCACTTAAGAGGTTTTCATTTGTGTGTAAGGATGTATTACAGATTATAAATATCGAGTATGTTAAACACTATGATCGATTTTTAAGAATGGAGACATCTTATATTCCCTCCAACCCAATTTATCTGTCAAAAAAAATCATTTTAGCCGGTGTATATATATATATATATATATATATATATATATATATATATATATATATATATATATATATATATATATATATATATATATATATATATATATATGTCATATTAATACCAACTCACCCGACTAAAATAAAATGAATTGAAGTTTGTTTCTTTTATTTATCTTTTGAAAACATATTACTCCCTCCATCCCTTAATTAAATGCTTATTTCTTTTTATTATGCGAGAAATAAATGCCAGAAATAAGCATTTAGGTAGGAGGAGTACTTTTAAATTTTTACAAGTTAAAAATGAAATAGAAAGAGTAGGACTGACGCTATGCTGCGGCTAGATGACATATACTAAAGAAGTAGGATACAGAGAATGAGAGAAATAAAGGTGATTGAGCGAGTGATGTTGTGCACTAGTAGGACCTTTGTTCTTGTATCATTAACTTAAGATATTTTTCTTTTCTTTGAAAGCTACATAAAGTTTTGATTCGAAATGGATGATTCTTAGCCTCTTAGGTGACCATGTGTAGTTAGAGGCTGGAGTTAGTTCTAGAAACCCCCCCCCCCCCCTCTTTTTTTTTTGTTGTTTGTTGTTGTTGTTGTTGTTTTATTGTTACAAGTATTATTTTTGTTTTAACAGTAGTTTAAGAGATTTTCATTGCTTTTTCAAAAAAAAAAAAAAATTCTTTGGCCTTTTGTGTATTGGTCTTTATTTGAGGTCCATGTAGAATTTGGGTTATCCATTATCACTAAATTAGGCTCGTACAATGCACAATTTTTAACATTATTTTACAATTTTAATAATATTTTTTAGCCTGTTTGTGTGTAATATGTATGTAGCACAACAATTAAAGCAAAATCTAATAAATTGATAAATTAATAAAGAGTGGAAACCCCAATCATATATCTGCATAAAATATACGGAGTAGCAGAAAAAGATAATGTTTATAAGAAAATGAAATAGTCCGACCTTACTTTAATTTCTCCAATGGATATTACATAATTAGTCAATTTAAATATAAAATATGTTAGGAAAATGTATAATTAAATTACCATTTTCAAATTTTAATTTATGTTGAAAAAAATAATAATGATGTCATTATTAGTTTTGGCGGGAAAATTATTTATAAGAAGTCGACATGTGAAAAGTAATAACATCAACGGTAATTACTTTAGTTATATTTATAGATGGTAGTGTGGCAAAAATCTTATAATCTTGTTGTTGTTTTTGATTCGCTATTTTATTTCTATTACTTTAAAGTTGTATTAAGTCAATTGATTGGTCGATTACGTCCTTTTATATTTATGGCAGTGAATGATGAAATAAAGAATAAGGGTAACATAACCTTGATACCATAATCAAAGGAATACATAATATCTTAAGAATAAAGGAAGTAACATAGCTAAAGTAATAGTATTACTTATTTTGTGATACTCGTAATTTCTTATTTATATGTGATTAATAATGTTTGATGTCTCACGCACAACAAATAAAACTAGACTAGTGTCTTTTTTTTTTTTTTCCACATGGTAAAATAAAATTACTAGCTCTTCAACCTATTGAATAAATAATTTGACCAACTTTAACTCACTAGATTTGATTGTTACGGACAAAGTTGATCAATTTGCACACTAAATTAAACAAGCACCGTATGTATATAGTCTCAAATGACCAGTAGCCATTAAGACAAGCATGAACAAGGTACGTGACCATATTTCTAGACATATCAAAATAACACCCATATTTTAGTCTACTGTTTATATTTATTTATTGTGTCTATTGCTTAACCCCAATAAATTACTTCGTATATACTACTTATTTAACAGTTCGTTAAAATTTACATAACCTTGTAAATGGAAAAATAATGAAGCAATTTTAAAGAAACGCCGTTTAGAGAAATATGAGACAAATATAAAGAGACGGAACAATTCCTAAGGTTTACTTAACTAGACCAGTAGACCATGAAGGCATGAATGAATAATGATCAACCAAATTAGAACATGACGAACCAATGACAAACCATTCTTATTAGAACGAGTAAGACCAATGAGTCACTAATTTTACACACTCACGAAATCACACGGTTTGCCACCTCCTTAAATTTCCAAAAACGAAATAAAAAACATTATCGTCCCTTCTAGAAACTCTAGATCATAAGACAACAAAACGTAGCTTTAAGAATTGACTACTCAAAGCACTTTTCTCTTTTTTAATTTTTAATTTATTTTTCACTTACTAATTAAGTAAACTTTCCCACACGTTTGGTGAGTTGGTAGTTACACACTCACTTCTAACGGCTGTTTCCCTTTTTCCGTCATTCAACTGTTAGGTTTTTTCCGCGTAAACGCGTGAACCACGTGACTTTTTTACTATTTACGGAAGTATCTTTTTTTTAGATGCTTTGTTGGATATTTATTTTTGGAAATCTTGCTTTACAGGAGGAAAATCTTGTTTTATTAAGAAATTAATAATATCATGATTATTTTGTTTACTGTGTCGTCATTATCCTACTTTCTACTACTCCGTACTTTCTAGATTATTGTTATTAGTTGTATTATTATAGTGGACTATATACTACTCTTATTAAAAGGCAAAAACTAATGAGCGTACTCGGGGCGTTAGATAAAAGAATTAAAAGTGGAAATATAAAAGTAAAATTAACATTAATTACACCGAATGACGCGTGATTTTGTCATGCATTCCTAACTTAATATCATTTCAACCAATATAATTATTCATTATCTAACGCCTCGGGGCGCTCGTTAGCAAGATGCTTATTAAAATTATATTGTTGTTGACTGGTGATTGAGACTACACTTTGTAGGTAGGACGGCTAAGACTCGTGTACGATCTATCGTAATAACAATTGAGAGAGGACTGGAACCTACCCATTTAAAACTGATTCCCGAATACAAATTAGCCCAAAGAGTGAAGCGGGTGGAATAAAAAAAAATTAAAAAAAAGTATATTGTAATATGTTATTATGTTGCGCTGTTACATTAGTGGATCTAACAGCTACATGACAAGAAGAATCGAATTTGATAATAATGTCTGATCTACGCAAATGTTTACTTAAATTAATACTTCATGATATCGTATTAGAGATTAAATTTGCGGCGCTCGATTGCTCATATTATTATAATATAGTAGAATGTTTAATTGAATCTTTTGTCTATATTTTGTCGGGAGGACTAAAAGAACTGAATCTCTTACACGATGTGGATTAGATACATGATTAATTTCTACAAAATATAACTTCATACGGATCGGAGTAGAATATAATAAGGAAAGACTTTTATTTATTACTCACTCTGTTTTTAAATACTTACTCCATTTTTCCATGTGAAGTTTTAAGAGAAATTAGAGAAACTAATAAAATATGGAGGTAGTGAGATGGCGAAAAATAAAAAATTGTAAAAAACAAGAGTAGTAGAGTAAAATTAATAAAATATGATTCATGGTGGGTCTGTTAAGTAAGAGAAATTAATTAAATATTGTAAAACCTTTCTAAATAAGAAAATGGAGCAAAAATTTAAAAACGGCCGAAAATAAAAAGTGAAACAAGTATTTAAAAACGAAGGGAGTAACACTTAAAAGGAAAATCGTTTTCACGTTTTAAGTATGTACATACGAGTAGTGTTGGATTGTTGGTTATGATTCGCATTGATAGAAGCAGTAATTGAGTTGTTTGGATTAAATGATATTTAAACTATTAGAGGAAGCTTTCTTTTAAAAAAAATATTTATGTTTTTGAGATACAAATCCAACACATGAATTTATGTGGTCCATTAATTTCACAGTTATATATTAAATATGTAAAAGTACATGATTATTAATAGAATCAATAATTACTTATTCCGTATATGATTATTAATAAAATCCAAAATAAGATTCAAAAGCCGATTTAAGACAATTTAAAGGGCCAAGTATGCACCAAATAATTAGATATGAAGTATAAGTTATACCCTCCCTGTCTTTTTCAGTGTCCTAATTGAACAAAATACTGAATTTTGACCTATACTATCTCTGATTATTAATAAGTTAATGTTTAAAAAACTATATACTGAAACAATTACCCATATAATTGTAGTTGATTTTTTTGTACAAAATACATATATTGGTCAAGTATGTATGTAAATAGTGAGGAAGTCATAATGGGTACTTAAAAAACACGTGGGAGTATAACACTAGGCATGATCAAGCCCTTTAAGTGGCATAATATGATACTATACTTTGTTTATTTAGTTGGATCTCAGATTTCTTGAGATTAAGGATTCAAATATTTTCAAAGGAGGGTTCAGAGAGTCAGGGCCTCAGGGGTGAAGGTCCTCTTATCCAGTCATTTTTCCCTCTTACTCTCACATAACATGCTTCCTATATACTACCTATATTTTATTTTTATTTTTTTAGAAAACTACTCTCACATGATATGACCCACATATAGACCCTGTTTGGTACTAGCGTTTGAAATAGCGGTTAGCGTTTTGACCAGTTAAAACACTATTGGAAAAAATTTGAGAGTGTTTGGCAAGGTAGCGATTTTAGTAGTGATTAGCGATAGAAGTAATGTTTAGGTAGCTTTTCTCAAATGTTAAAAATAGTAGCGTTTAGAAGTAGCTGGTGGCGTTTGACAAATTTTTATTACTTTTTAAACAATATTTATATAAATTTTGATATATTTTAATGTTGCAACCGCTACTTTTACCAAACACTTATACTATCAACCGTTACTTTGACAACTAACCTCTACCCACTACTAATTGTCTGCTACTTGCTACCTTAACAGCTACCCGATACTCGATCGCTAAAAGATACCCGCTACCGCTACTTTTGCAAAATAGGACCATAGTCGAATAAAATAATCCTAAGATTTGAGGTATAGTTAGGGCCACATTTTTATTGGTAAAGAATGACGTGTACGTGATGATAAGATGATAGACATGTGAACTCGAACCTGGCTGGACCACCCTTTTGAATGTTCTAGCATAAGGTCCACAACACATAACTATGGGCCTAGGCTGCTACGACCCACGAGGTAATCAGACTTGACATGAAGCACGACAGCCTTTTTTTTTTTTTTTGGAGAAAACGAGCCTATAAAATATCTTTACCAAGCATACCAATGAATGTAGTATGAAAGACAATAAATAAAATTATAGAATGTGGTTCCTCAAATACAGAGGAAGCCACTGCATATACCTCATTGTATGATCTACCATTCTACCCTGCTTTCGAGTTTCAATAATCCTTCAAATTCAATGCCTTTGAAAAACTCTTACATAAATGACATACTTTCGTACTTTCCATTTGGATTAAGTTGGGCCTCAGCTGCCAAAAAAAAGTTTTCGCATTACTAGTTTAAATTACGTACACTGCGGAGTAACAATTAATTCCGGCCATATGGAATAATTGTTAGCCTCCTTTCAAAATTGTATGGAAGGTCTAAACTCTACCTGTACAACTAAATTACACCCAATTCTTTTCAGTGATATTGCACGAAAATTAGATGGTCTCCATCTCTGATCACACCAATGTCTTCAATTTCTGCATTTTCTGTACTGATAATTTTTGTGAAGCATCGCCTGAACTTCTGGCCTGCAGTTCAAAAGGGTTGAATTTGTCAACAGAAACACACAATCGAAGAATTGAACAATGTGTAGGAAAAAATGAGGTTCTCTTGATTGTCAACGAGTATGGATAGATCTGGCACTGAAGCCCGGTACGGCCCAACACAAAAAAAATAAAAAAAAAGAAAAAAAAAAGAAAAAAAAGCACAGCATGGTAATGTGCGTGTGGGCCGTGAACCGCCTTTATTTGGGAGAAGCACGATAAGGCACGACGATAAGGCATGGCAAGGCCAAGCCTGTCTAAAATCAATGCAATTTTTCTTAGTCACGCAAGCCCGGCACGTGGGCCGTGCACAGGCCGCCATTTTTAAAACTTTGGCCCGGCACGAAACTTTTGGACTGAGCCTAACTAATCCCAAAGCACGTGGGCCTGGTACGAGGCACAACCCGGCACGGCCCAGAGCATCTTTGAGTAGGGACTGGCTGGTACCTGCAATATTGAACAGCTCTTCAATGCTATCTGGCAGGACTATCAGTTTGCCAAACTGTTTCTCTTCCATACTGTCGCTTTGCGACTGCATGTGAATGATCACCCTAATCTTGTTAACATTTGTAATCGCTGCTCCAGGATGTTCTACATAGTTGTTTGATCTCAAGTTTTCTGATGCTGCCTTCATACCACACCCACATGTGACTGAATCATCATATCCTTGAGTTTCCACCTTGTATGTAGCATTCCATCCTTTGTGCATTGTGAGATATTCAGGAAATTGGGGTTCAATTTCATCTTTTAAGCATGTAATACATTTATGTTGGCTATTAAACCGCTCCCTATAAGTATATTCCTCAATGTCTTGCTGCTCCAACAAACCTTGGCTTGCTAGATGTTTTAGTTTCTGCAGAATAAAACAGGCAAAAATCCCATCTATAATTTCATTTACAGAGTATCATCTAACAAATAATCTTGGAATTTACTTGTATGAGAATGAAGGGAATATCAATTAGGCTTGCTCATTTACTAATGTTGGAAGAATTACCGTAAATAGATGGCTCATGATGATGTGTCCATCTGCTTCGTTTGCTTGAATAATATTTGTAAATGAAGTTCTATTTAACCTTAATATCTGAGACAGTTCTGAAGTCCGGACAGTGAATGGCTGAGGCTTGTTACATAGAACCCCAATCTCTCCAAATATTTCCCCTTCAAGTAGCTTCTGAACAACCTGAGTACAAAGTATAATTTTCGCTGTTAGACTGAAAAATTGATTTCCTTGCATACTGTCTCTGTTAAATTGACCGCATAATTACCTGATTACGCCCATTAATGTGTGACACCATGTCCTAAATAAAAGATAACATTTCATCAGTTTACAAGTCTTTCTGATGATTTGGTTAATTGTTAGCTTGTTAAAGTGCTTGAAACAATAAAGCTTTACCACTGCACCAGATACGAGAATGTATATATCCATAGGCGTTTCATTTTGTAAAATCACATCTTCTTTAGGTGGAAAGTATTCAGCCTCCATTTCCGAAACCTGTATACTAGGAAAATCAGGGGAAATAGGCTGAAATGGCATATGTAACGCAATATAGATTGCAGTGTAGTATCAGCCTTGGCCAAGAGTACAGCAGAAAGTAAGCATATACTCGTATACTGATTGGAAAATAAGAACAGCTTTGAAGTTTGTCAAGCAGGAAGAGGTCTTACAAGTTGCAAGAGAAATTTTTGAGAAACTCCACAGAAAAGTTGAACTTTCTGAACAACGGGAAAGAAAAGATGTTGTGCAATGCTGGATCGGAGAGCTTTGGGCAGACTGTTTAAGGTCTGTTGCTGTTTTAACCCTTCAGTTTTGAACTTCAGACATACATGTGACAGCATTTGGTCCTGTATTCTGGGAGGAAGTTGGTTGCGTGCTGCGAATTCTGTACAAGCTCTGACTGTATCTCTCTGCAGAACCATTAATCATGAGCATTTGTTCATATTATCTAATTCTAATAAAAACTTATATATATCTAGCTATATTGAGCCACTCACAAAATTTCTGGTGCGACTTGTCCAGTGAACAACTAGGTTTGTCATGTTTCCAATGATGTACGACGTGAGTCCTAGATTAAAAAGCATGTAGAAGATGTCAAACAGCATCTCGATAGTGTTTTCAGCATGCAGGTCACCATAGCCAGTGGTTGTTAGTGTCACAATAGACCAGTATAGTGAGGCAATGTATCTCTTCCACACGCCCTGTGATTTAAAGTTCGGGTTCACTGCACCAATCCAAGTTTTAGTTGGATCAGGGTATTTGTCTGCTATCAGGTAATAGAAGCATCCAGCATAATGAACAGCAAATAATGTTACCTGTAATTCAATAGAAGTCAAAAGAAAAGATACCACTTACTTATTAAAGTTAACAATTATTACAATTAAGTTGACTATAGAAATGGTAAGCGGAGTTCATGATGGCTTACTGCGACAAGTTTGGTGCAGCGGGTCCAAAAGTAGTTGAAGTGGATATCTTTCTCGAGCCTGGAGATGGTAAATAATCATAGCAAGTCTTAGGTGAAACTGTCTCGTAGTAATCAAATAAGAAGTATAAGATGGTACTAAAAGTTACCCTTCAGAAAAGTAAAAAGTCGTAACTAAAACTTTTCATTAAAAACACAAATCAGTCTGGTACTCTTGCAAAAAATTACTGAGTACTGTAAGACTGTCGTATCATCCAGAGTTTTACTTCATCAGTTCATTTAGAGTTTGATTACAGACCTTGCAAAGAGGGAGCTGACCCTCCGAAGTCTCCAGAGTCGAAGCATGTTAAGTGCTTTAAAACCTAGTCCGCCGTTGTGGTCTGTAAAGAGAAGGCTAAGCGTCTGAAGTGGTGCTGTTGAACAGACATCAAAAATAAACCAAGTTGACAGGTACCTATAAAAAAAATTAGAAAACTTTTTAAGTCCAACTTTAGTATCTAGAAGGGATGGAATCCGAACTGCTGCATAATATTATACTAACCTGATTGCAATTTTTTTATGATCATCGATTAGTAAGTAAGTTCTACGATCAATATATGCAACAAAGAAGGTGAGAACTATATCAATTGCGAAAAAACCATTCACGACGTGATCAATGATGAAGAGTGCATCCTGTTTGTATACGAGGAATGCAAACTCAAACGGACAGATCCATGCTGAATACACAACCAGGATTATTAGCAGCATCTCCCATGCCCTGAAAGTTTGAACCTTTTCACTTAACTCTCATGACAACTGATAGAATTTTACAGAAAGATGACAGCAGTGAAGTATGTTATGTCAAAAACCTTGATAGAGTAGAGTGTATGCTTTAATGTTCAATCCTACTTTGTTATCTCACCTGTAGCGAGGATTGAATGGTGAGATGACATATTTATTGAGCTTGACAGCTTGGTTGATTCGAGCTCCAAGAGACGGTAAAATATCATTGGAAAACACGCTGTCATAGCTGCTACCGTGATCAATTCTCAGCTCGTCTGTGCAAAAACGCTTGAAGAATGTTCTTATGCAGGAAAGCCACACCCACATGCTTCAGTATGCGGTGCTCAAGAGTCAAAATTATTCTTTATGCTCAAGATTCAGAAGTTTTTTGTAGTAAACGAAGTGTTCTAATTAATTTTTACTTTTGCAAGCTGGTAAGCTATGTTTGGAAGGGAAATACCTGTTTCTGAATCATATATATATTCTTAAATGTCTACATATATATGCAATGACAACAGAAGTGGTGCGCGATTGCCATGTAGACAGATTGATGAGAAAATTGAAAAAGAAACATCTTGTGACCCAACCAGAAATGGAAAGGAAGCATATATGAGCATATGGCCCAGGTAGATCTCGTGTATAAAGGTAGGAGAAGGATCCAGAGAGAAAAAGGCAGCAATTGTGGCTGAAATACGTCTCTTTTGTATTAAAATTTATTAGCTGGTGCACTGTTAAGGGGTTCATGGGTACCAGAAAGAGGGAAAGTTCACATCAAAGGTAGTTTAAATTGTTGTAAAAGAGGTTATAGTTAACTGTAATGGTAATAATTGGCTTGGTGGATGGCTCCAAAAAGAAAGGAGGCCTGGTGCTGCTGGCAGGCAGCCGCACTCTGCAATAATTTATACAACCTCCGTTCTTTTATAATCGCAACATTTGCACTATTTATGATTGTGAGGAATAGTGTCTTTTAAAGTTTTTGACTGAATATGTTGACTACTCCTCTTGTCTTTAAATTTTTTTTCCTATCTAGACAGTTATTGTCTCACAAAAAAAAAGTCAAGATATAATTGAGAGACAGAGGGAGTAATATTAGAAACAAGTTATTACATACATTTGAAATGATTGTTAGATTAGATTGACTCAATGTATAGGTTCTAAACTTCAAAACTTAAAACATATTTACTACAGAGTAATAAGATAGTAAAAAATAACAAGGGTTAATGCTGAGCATTGAACATGTTAAAAAACGTGATTAAAATTAAGTAATGGAGGGACTATTTGATATTTCATGATTCTTGTATGTAAACTATTTACAATTGACTCGAATATGATCAAATCAAATCCAACTCGAATAAAACAATTTGTCAACGGGACATGAACCATTCCAAAGGATGCAGTTATCAACTGGGCCATATATGCTCATATGATTTTTGTGTGTAAACTATTTACAATTGACTAATACTACTAGTTAAGTATTTATTTACTAGTATTTATTTTGACGAGAAATACTACTAGTTATTAAACCACATACTATGTGCGCATTATTCCCCCTACACAGTGACTCTTCACTTAATGGAAGACTTCATTGTTCATTCAGTTGTACTTAAAAAAGATCATACTAAACAGAATATATTAGGAATAGATTACATACTAATTTCTAGTCAGTTATAGAACTTAGAGTAACTTTTGAAATCTCAAGTAAATGCCAAAAGACGAAGAATAATCACTGTAAACACATGATCTTCAATAATTTGGCATTAAGATTTCAAACCAGAATGCTCAAATTCAAGCTTATACATTAATTATATGAACTCGAATTCAAAACTAAAACAAATTCTAAAAAAAAGCTATCTAGGTGTAAATCCATTTCTACAACTCCGCCGCAACAGGTATTGTCACATTATAGCCCATTGAATTTGACACTGTACTAATCCTGTTCCGTCGTTGTCCCTTGCTGCATTAGCAGCGAGCGCCAACACTTTCAATGATAGATAGAGGTAAGTTAAAGGAAAGGAAGGTCAAAATTGCTAAGAGGCTCCCTTGTTAACTAATGACCAATAGAATATTCCAAACATGTTCATTAAAGATTTCAAGAATGCAATGATGTACAATGAATGGAATGGAAAAAAAGACTACCTCATGTGTCTGACTTCGTGTATGAAGCACCAACTTCATTTCAACCAAATTGCCTCAACTTGTTCCCTTGACTCCCAAAATGTCTCGTTGTCATATAGTAGATCATCTATTCTGTTAATTCTGCTTGCCTGAGTTAACTATGCATAAAGCAACAATTAGTAAAGACAGACCATCTATGGTTTTCCATTATCGATGATTATCCATGGTCAGTAGATCATCAAAGACCAAAACTTTTGGGATATATTGCAACAATTTGTACTTTAATGCCAAAAATAAGAATGCAAAGAAGATTGTAGGCATTGTAGCAACAAAAAACCTGCCTTCAAGTCTCTTGACAATCATAGTTTGAAGTTGCACTTGTGCCTCTTAATAATATCAGTCGGTTTATAATTCAAACCTCAATCACCTGTAAGACTGTAAGCCTGTAACAACAGATGCATACAAAGTTCTCAGATGCTGTTCCAATTGCTCATAGCAGAAATGGAAAATAAAATTCGATTCAGAAAATTCAGGTGTTAGAGTGCATCACAAGACATAACTATGTCAACTAGATGCATTAATTCCTTCTTGATACTAGCTTCTAGTTCAAAATTTGTATTGAAACACAGTTGCTATTATTGCAAATCAATACATCATATAAAAACTGTGAATGACTCAACTTCTCTTATGCTAGGAAGGTTAGCAAGAATATTCTTCTAGACTTGACCCGAATAGCAGCTGAAGATGAGAACATGAAGTTGAATGCATAAGTAGAAAAGCCTGGGAGTCCCTGATGATTAAATTAAATAAACCAAGATTTTACCATGACTGCAATTTTAGAGAGACGCGAAAGCGAAAGCCTATGGGGTCGCTTCTGTAACTGGATAACCAGCACTCCTATGGTAATGCAATTTCATCCTCAAGCATGTGTTTTCTTCATGTTTTTTCATTATCATCCATTACCGCTTGGGAGGAGGTATTGGGTGGGAATGAAAATTTATAAATAAAAATGAACAATTTGGGGTGAACTAGCATTGTCATGAGCATGAACCTTACAAATTCACATACAAATTCATTCTCATTACCATCATTTATGAATACTTACCAAACGGGCCATTAATGTTGTAGCAATCGAACTTTTATTCTCACATCCAGTACATTTTACTTCTCTCTCTTTCATCAATTTCCAAACTTTGAAAAGTGACCTAAAAAATATATGGAGAAAAAAAAAAAAAGAAATGGAGGGGGTATAGCACTATAGCATACTGCATAAACATCTCCAATATAATATAACTGATAACTTATGATCTTTCATATGTTTGCCAAATTTCACTCACCTTGATAGAAACAGGCTTAAATGATCCTATTCCTAAATGCCAACCGCCAAGCATAAACTCCGTAGTATTACTTATAAACAAAAGTAATTAACATCTACTTAAGTTAATTGCTCAACTACAGGTTGAATCATAAGTAAACTTAGAATGAGTTATATGAAAGTCACATTTTCTTTGAAATCATTTTTGTGCATAGTTACAGAAATTAGTGACTACAAATTTTGTATAAATCAGCATTACACCGTTTGATTAGCAAAGAGTTCAACCTTATCGACATTAAGAGTTTGAATTGAAATTCATTCATAAACCAAAAAGTATTAGAATGCAATTAAACTGAAATTATGGCAGCAGGAATATTTCAAACCTGTCAAATGACTCAAATATGGCCTCAACACTCCCTGCATTCAAATTGTACAAACATATATCAACCAAAGTATAAAAGGCTAATTACAAAAATCACAAGCTAATCATAGCATATCACATCACTTTATATTATAAAAAAAAAATAAAAAAAATAAATCAAATAAGATTCACCAATTAGCACAATCACCTTCAATATAATCATCCTATATTTATCAACCGTTGTATATATCAACGTGTATGTAGATAGAAACTCCGTTGAAGGCGAGCCTTATCGAAGCATCATCATTAGTTTCACTGTGGTGTGGGGATGATGAAGATGTGGTGATGAGGAGGATACTAAGGAAGATAAGAGGGATTGAATAGTATATGAAAAGATTGAAAAATTAATCAGCATGTCTTTGGGATATATATGACATATTCTCAATAATTGCATAAGATATTTTGAACTTTTGACTTTCAACTCGTAGTAAAAAGAGAGGTAAAGAACTACACACTAATCATAATCAGAGTACCCAACTGATTTTTTTGCCAGTTATATAATCTTAGGTGATCACTCTGACCTAATAATATGGTTTGAACTTGTTAAAAGCCATATATAACAAATAATACACTTCTAAGTTCATACATAAATACAGAAATTTATCGATTCAACTTGACTTGACCCTATAGCATGAAAACTGTACCAACTCCAGCGACACCAACCAACCATATTGTTAATAATGATCTCAGAAACCTACTAAAAGTTAGTTCAGGAAACACTTAAACATGAAAACAAAAAATGACCACCCAACCAGCCAATCAGCATGTTTGACACGTATCCGTTAATCCAGAAAAGGCTAAGAGAAACTGACAAAAGAAAAGGTAATACGAAGTACAAAATAAAGGCCAGGATATATAACAGAGTACCAAATTAGATGAATCTTTTTGTAACAGAAATAACAACCCCCATATTGCCAAATAAAGATATGAATCTTGAACAGAGTGCACAGATACTCAGATAGTCAATCGGACTAAACTGAAAAAACTTAACAGAACATGAGAACTGAGGAAGACCAAACAATGTTTACACTATACATCTTCAACAAAAATCCTAGTCAACACATTACACATTAATGTGGAAACAAACTCCGTTCTTCTGGCCACCAAGGGGTGTCAAAGCAGAAACACCCACCAATGCAAGCATCCCAGAGAGATGCACAATGGCGAGAGAAAAAACGGATGAAATAGCTGAGATCACAGCACGAATCTACTCTGTATACAAGCCGAAGCAGAAATTTCTACTTGGCCTTCTTCAATAGAATCAATGTTCTGTACTCTGCATCATCCTTAATGAAGCTCCACCAAATGTAGGAAAGAGGAATGCTAATGGCATGCCACACAGCAAGGGCATCCACAAAATCCCAGTAAGGTGGAAAATCATAAATCACCAAGAGGATAGAAAGAGCTCCCCCGAAAACTACAATCCATAACTTCGAACGTGAAGGATGCTGACTCATACGACCCCATACAGCCCACAGAAGAAGCTGAGCCAAACCCATGGTTAGGCACACTTTCATGTTCAGACCTGATGGACACAGAGGAAGTGGAATTCAGACAGGTGATCATGAAACATCAAAATACTAATAATTTACATGCAAGTTGGAACTGAGAGTCAAGAGAATAACAAAGCCTTAAAAACAACTAAGATTCATTAGTTTACTCATAATTCCATCCTAAAGCCACCATTATCATGGGAAGGGGAATATGTGCAATAAATACCAGTATTAGGCTATAGGAACAGCCAAACAGCTCTAGTAAAAAGCAGATGTGGACCAAGGCCAATTGGCCACCGTGCTAAAAATACCTTTTAGAGAGGTCAGTAATATAAAGTTACAAGCTAGAGAGTTTCACATATGAGCAACTATTTATAATGTATGGAAGGGGTAATATTTACAATCACAATTCAATGATCAATCAAAACATTCGACTTTGGATCTCAAGGATTATATTAATTTGCTTTTTAGTTATTCCATACTTCGTATTTGCTGTGAATTACTAATAGACAATTCTAAGGGCAAAGAGTCTCTCTGCATTTGTAACAAGGCTCTGTTTCACCCAAGGGCCCAGACCCAACCCAGAAGAAGCAAATCCTCTTCCCCACTTCATGAATGAAATGCATGAAATGATGCTTTGTAAATCAACAAACTTCCTTATAAATCAACAATGTATAAATAGATAAAAAAAATGAAAGAGAGATTTACCATAGTCAAGAGCGTAAAAGTTTAGATACAAGATGTGTGTCGTCACAAATGCAATTAGTGGTGCGGAAACCATAACCCTAGAGGCTTCCCGCTTTATCTCAAATGCTCGAAAGATAGCTAGGATAAGACCAAAGCCAAGCAATGCCACAGCAGAGGAGTAACCTAGCTTCTCTGTCAGGTCCAGATCTCTGTAAAAGGAGGAAAGGTTACAGATGCCAACCAATTTCCACATCATTGACTATAAGCATAAGGACATGCAAGTGCAGCAGTAGTCTAACAGGTTTAGACAATCAGTAATTCTTGTTATAATGTATTAATGACTGATAGCGACCTCAAAGCCACAAATTTCCCAGTTTTAGGCTTTCAATATAACAACTTTATAAGTATAAAATATATATTTGAAATAAATAAATAAAAAGCCTTGATCGTTCTAGCCCATATCTTTTCCCTTTCTATTGGTGTGAGAACCTTTAGAGTGTAAAAATCAATCTTGAATTGCACTTTTTTGCCAAGATGCCAACATCAAAGTATTTAGAAGCTATCAAGAACATACATAGCTAAGGATGCAGAATTCAGGGATATCTTAAAGCTACGGCAGATGCATAAATTTGATAAATGAATTACACAGAAAAATACAAAAGGATGAGTACTGACCGACTGTGGAAAACTGCAGCCCAGAACCAACAATTCATTGCCAAGACACCATAGATATGCCACAAGCCAGAATATTCATAATATGTCTTCCGCTTATCCGTCAAAGGCAACTTGTAATAAACAAGAATGAAGAATGATATCCAACCGTGAAATTGTATGGCAAGATTGAGTGCAGAAAGAGATACAGAAACAGGTTCCTGGAGAAACAAGTGGAAATCATTTTAAACATGATAATCAAAGAATAAACAAAATTAAAAAGTACTTTATAATACTATACCATATTTCAACAATGGGAAATACATAAGAACCTGGATTCCATATACACGACGAAATGGCCATCTTCCATGATACTTGACAGGTTTCTCTCCAAGCTTTCTCCTTTCCTCCTCCCTTGCAAGCATGCAATAGTAGCGACAATCACTGTGGCAATCCCACTGTTTCCATTTCAGATAGAGAGGTTCTTGAAGATACCATCGACCATCAGAAATGTTACCATCGGCAGTGAATATGCAATGTTGAAAGCACTGATGGCTTCCAACACAACCAGTCTCCTGACAATTTTCCACACAAACCCTAGAGCATGACAGAATATATAATCAGTAGAAGCTTTGTACCAAACAGTCAAGCAAGAAGAAGATAAAACAAAGTCAATGAAAGCTATGAAGTGCACATCATCAATACTAAATTACTAATCTAATAATAATGCTAAAACATTGCCAGAACTCATTTCTAACATCAACACTATATTTGACAAACTACAGGCTGAATCGTCCACTGAATTGGCTCGTAATATACACTTTATTAAATATATACGAAGTTTAGGAGAACAGTAGCTCAAGAACAAAGGCTACACAAAATTATTATAAACACAATCAGAAAAAGATCCATGGAAGTAAGTATAAAATTCCTTAATCCTGGTGCCTCTCATCCTACCTTGAAGAGTTTCTGTGCCATTAAAGGTATTAGAACCCAATGCACTTCTTCAAGGTTGTCAATCAAGCAACTAGGCAAGAACTTAATATCTATCGGATGCTCAACCCCAATAGGATGTCATTAGCTATCCAATTTTCTCAACTTAACAAGTTCACAAGTGAGTAATGAGCTAATGGCTTATGAATAGTCCCATATCAAAAAGGTTTATTTACTTTGAACGGCTAGAGTGTAACTTTGACGTTCCCACAATTTCCAATTGGTTTCAGGATGGAACCACCTTAAACGAACATCTAATAAGTCCAACTATCCGCCATCGCGATCACAAAGAGGGATATAATCCACTTTAACATTCCCCTCCGCCATCCCACCCCTCATTGACCACTAAAACTTAAGATTTAATAAGTAATCTCATTATGAAGGTCAAACAACCCATTGCAAAAGACTCAGGGTGGAATAAAATTGTAACATTGAATCATCGCATCAATTCTTCTAAAAAAATAAAACCTTAATCATATCCATCCAACTCACAACCCCACTAAGTCACATTCTTCAACTCACTTTTTAAAAATCCCCCACTTTTTAATCCCAAAAAAAAAAAACCATCCAATCAATCAGTAAACTTGATGTCACCAATCACACCCATGAATTCCAATAATCGATCAATTCCCAAATTTCAAATTCAAAAAACAACAAAAATTCACATATATCAACAAATTAAAACCCTAATTAGCAGCAACAACAGCAACGAACATTTGCAAATTAACCAATTAATCAACAAAATAAACTAAACCCATCAAAATTAAACGACAAAAAAAAAAAAGTAAAGCAAAGATTAGACAACCTGTAAATTGGATCAGCATCACCTTCAGTAGCTTTAAGAGCACGAGCAATGCCGAAAAAAGCAAAGAAAACAACCAACCAATGACAAAGTGCCATCTGGGAAAAACCCAACAAAAATGGAGGAGAGAGAAAGTAAACGGAGATCAAGCTTTATCAGCTATGGCGGCAAAAGTCAGGCGATTTACAATCACATTTTTAGGAGGAGAGAGAAAATAGAGGTGCAAGATTTTGTGGGATTTTCTTTGGGAGAAATATTTAATTGCGCGGAAAAATTGGGAAGAAGACAAGTGGGAGAAAAAACGAGAGAGATAAAATAAGTTTGGGAAAATGGTACGGAAGTTAGTTTATTGAAGTGAGTTTGGGGGTTTTGGTAAATGGGAACAAATCATGATTTGAATGACAAACTGATTTTCTGTACATAATTTTTTGAGACTATCACCTGACATGTGGGTGTAGATTTGTGGATCATTAAGGTATCTTCAGTTTTGTTTATTGCTTGCCAGGAGGTTGTGTGACCATTAAATTTTGAGGTTGGAGAATGATATTTAATTTGAGATATGGCCAAGTAATGGTAATTGCTAGTTGTGGGATTAGAACCCACCACCTACACTAGTAAAATAGACACTAAATAGCCATCAACCAACTCAGCTAAAAATAAAGAGTACATATGATGAGTAAAATAGCCTTGCGAAGGGAGCGGACAGATGTAAGGATGTTGAATAAGAGTTATCAAATTAATTTAGATATTAGGATATATTTTCTATATTACTGAGGCTCGAAAAAAAAAAACAAACAAACAGTTAATGGAATGAATTTTTCTAATTGGATAAGATTTTTAGAGGTGATTAGTGTGGTTTCGAAAATGTATGCGATGATTCACACTAAGATGGCTAGGCTGATTAATTGACTGAAAAGGCAGTATGGGTGAATGTAGCGACAGTGGTTTCAGTGAGTGATATTGTGGTTTAATTATGGGTAGCTTAGGTTAAAACTTTAATTTATTAATCATTATTATAAAGTTTTGTGTTGGATTTCGTATCGATCAACTCACATTGAAAAAAATGGATGTTTCAATTCAGATGTATCACTTTCCCTTTTAGTTAATAAATTTTCTTATGTATAGTACACAAATACAAAAGTTATGCAACTAAAAAACGGAGGAAATATATAATACAACTCACTTATCATCTTCTTCCCGTCTAATATTCCTCTAGTTTCTTTCTCTAGTATGTGTTTTTAATAGTTCATTTATTGTGTTTTGCTACTTGATTATTTCTTTTTTGTTTATAATTAATGTTATTATTATTATTATTATTATTTTAAGGAAGGTTACTATATCTTGAGATGAAATTTATGTACATAGTAACGAAGGTGGAGCATTAGATAATGATTTAGGTGGATACATTACTCACAAATAATGCCCAACACTAATATTTATAGGTAATATATGGAGGTGGAAGTAGTGTGTGAAAACTTCTACCCACATACTCTTTAAATTGCCATATTAATCTAGAACCTTTATGACCATTCACCAATTCTAGAATTTTCCACAATTCTCCGTCAAATTCTCAACGTACGAGAATTTTCCAGAAAATCTTTGGAATCCTTGAGACATAATTAGTTGAGCTTATGGAATTTATTGAGTCACACTAACCCAACATATACTTATAACATGAAGTTTGTATGCTATAATACCTCGTGTTACTTTGTTATCTTATTGTGCTTTTCTTTAATCTGTCTACGTCTTTCTATGTATTCATTTTCGACTTGCTATTTCCTCTTTTCTTTTTCAGGAGTTAAAGTAAACCATTTGTAAGGGCAAAAAATAAAAAAAATAGAGAACTTCGTAGCTTACTTCATTATTCACATACACTTCGTATTAGATACTCCATACTTTTTCCAACAGTTTTCCTCTTTCGTTGGAAATTATAATTCAATTCGCAACAACACTAGTCATCACCAAAGATTACAGTGGAATCATAATCAAGACATTTACATTCAATCTCGGCAAAACCAAAGTATCCTTAGCAAAAGCTACAACTATTCATAAAGAAGTCCAACAAGCTCTTCATTGCGCCATTCAAAAGATTAAAATTGAAGGTGGTAACCTTTTAGGCTTTTAGTCATTGACTCAATAAAAGACATTTGGTTAGTCCCTTGGTTTATCAATCATATTATCGAAGACATTTGTTCCCTCCCCACCCAGTTTCACATTTGGGGCATCCAACTTATCTACAAAAGCCAAATCAGGTAGTAGATTGGATCGTTAATATAAAGCCTCTTGCTCTTACTATCTGATAGCATAGATATTATTGTTTGTAATAACTCTAACCTATTCAATATTCTTTATTTTGATATATTATAAATTCCGCAGAGTTGTCTAATGATTATTGTTCATATGTAACCTTGCAAGAGTTCCAATCAAAATTAACAATCTCTATTGCTAACCTTGGTGAATTGCTTTACTATTATACATGTGTTTTGAAATTTAAAGCGCGCATTGTGTGCATATCTAATATGACAAATATCATACGAAGTACTACGGTCTCATTCTTTAGAGCTGCTTTGCTCTGCTGAAATATGCTCTACTGCTGAAATCTGTTCTACTCTGCTCTGCTATGCTTAAAAATAATACTTAATATTGAATTATTAAATAATAATTAATATTGAATTATTATAACAATAATAATTAATATTTAATAATAATAATAATTAATATTTAATAATAATAAATAATTAATATTTAATAATAATACTAATCTTAAAAATTAATATTTAATAATAATATTATTAAAAATTAATATTTAATAATAATAATATTACTAAAAATTAATATTTAATAATAATAATAATTATAATAAATAATTAATATTTAATAATAATAATATTATTAAAAATTAATATTTAATAATAATAATATCATTAAAAATTAATATTTAATAATTATAATAATAATAATTAATATTGAATTATAATAATAATAATAATAATAATAATAAATATTTAATAATAATAATAATAAATAATTAATATTTAATAATTATAATATTAATAATAATAATTAATATTTAATAATTATAATATTAATAATAATATTAATATTTAATAATAATAATAGTAATAATAATGATAATAATAGAAATAATAATAAATACTTACTAATAATAATAATAATAATTAATTTTTTATAATAAAAATTAATATTTAAAGATAATAACTAATATTTAAAGATAATACAAATTATTAATTTTTAATAATAATAATAAAAATAATAATTATTAAATTTTAATAATAAAATAATATTTAATAACAATAATAGTTATAATTATTATAATAATAATAATAATTAATATTTAATAATAATATTACATGATTATAATAAATATGCGATAATATTAGTAATAGTAATAATAATAGTAGTAGTAATAATAATAATAATAATAATATTGGTGCTCGTGCAGCTGCTCACATCTTCAGCAGGATCGGATTCGCTAAGACTCAGACGTTCGCTAAGACTCAGGATATTGGTGCTCGTGCAGCTGCTCACATCTTCAACAGGATCGGATTCGCTATAACTAGAGGGGTGAGGGCTCAGATTATATCTCGGCTCCCCATCAATTTCTTGTAAATTGATTGACTTTTGATAATGAAATCTGCTCGGTGCGGCTCTGCTTCAACTGCTTTGCTCTGATGCAACTGCTTTGCTCCGGTGAAATCTCATCTGCTCCGCCAGAAACTCAAAAGAACAGGCGGCAAACCTAACGGGTAAACCGTGAGTCTCTTACAGAAAGCTATCCCCGTTCACAAATGGCGGCAATTTCTCTCTCTTCCCCATCAATCACCCGCACACACTTCCACTTCTCTCACCCCCGCATCCAATCACACCACTTCCCGCCATTTTCTCTCTCCTCGACCCACCTCCGCCGCACCACCAACCTCCGACTGTCAACTCCGAAGCAGAAATGGGCACCAGCAGCTTACGTACACGGACCCGCTTCAGACTATTCGGTGTCTGACCCGAACCCGAACCCGGACCCGAAAGTCGAGGGGTTTGGGAGAGAGAAAGTTGAACCAGAGGTTGCCATAAGTTGGGGAACTTTCTGGAATTTGTTGGTGGACCAAAAATGGCGGCTTGCTCTTTGTGTTTCTGCTCTTGTTGGGGGTACTGCTTGTACCCTTTCTATGCCTCTTTTCTCAGGTACTGTTTAATTCTTCAGTTGTTTATGTTTTATTTAAATATTCATATAGTTTGATTTAATTAGAGTCGGAATTATGGGTTACAATTGTAGTTGAATTGTTTGATGATAATTTAGGGTTTTCTATTATGTTATGATTGTTTGTACTTCGTAATTCATGAATTGCGAGATAGATATTGAATCGTTTTGATGTTAATGTATCTAATCATCAGAGAAGAATAGATGAATAGCATATTCAGTTGAACAACGCTTAAGCAGTTAAACCCCCTAGGTGTCGCCTTTTCTTGTTGTCGGAGCCTTGAAGCTCGGCTTTTCTCACTCTAAAATCCAAAATGTAGTGTTAAATACAAGTATCATTTACAATAGCAATGCAACTTCAACTAAATTTAACTTATTTTGTCGATGTGTGGAAATTGCTAAATTGACCTTTAGGCGAGTAATCACAAGTGTATTCGACATTACAGGATTATTAACTATGGATATTTCTCTAACCATACTCTTTCTGCATTGAAGAAACATATTTTCAATTCTATAATAACACTTGTGATTACTAAAATATATTGAATGATAACCTATAATAACGTTTTATAGCTATTGCATAAAGAGGCTTGGATGGAGTCTCTTATATCATGTATGGAATTTTGAAATACACATTATGGTCCTAGAAATAAATGAGATAGAAAGGCAATCTAGGAAACCACAATCTAAGAAGTTGTCTGTCTTGTGGATAATGATGTTAAATATGCAAACAGGGTAGATTGGTTTTCAAGTATACTTTTCACTTAACACATGGGAAACAATCATATTATCAACTATGACTCACCTCGAGTCCTTGGGATAACGCAACTTAAGTATATATTTTGGCTGATGCCGCTCTAAGTCAAGCTTGGCTTAGTTTGAATAAGCTTGCAACAATTCACACTCAACCCTGTCCTTATGTAGTGCCCATAGGTTTGATGTTAGCGGAGTAAAAACTTGAATGTATGACTTCATCTCGATCAAATGCAGCAGATGAATGTTTATTGACATAATTTTTATAGTTGTGGTAATTAAGATGTGATTTAGCACATATATCTCAGGTTTAACCTTTATTATCACATATGCAACTAACACATTACTCCAATTTCCAGTCTACTTTTCCGCTGCCTCATCCTTAATGCTGATTTGCCAATTTGCCATCTTTAGTAGTAGGAAAAGTATCACCTCTGGAGGCTAAACGATTACTAGTGAAGGAAATACTGTTTTTTTGCAGCAGAACTTCCTTACCTCAAGAAAGAAAACTTCCATGTACTTTCTGCCCAATTTCTAACCCAACATCTCTTTTGAGATCCAATCTCCTCGTACCCTGTGTCCCCTTACGGCCTTACCTTCCTGGTGCCACTATGATTGTGAAGAAGATGGCTGAGAGAGGGTTTTAGTGGTAGGGACAACATTTGTTTTCCAATTTTTGATCCAGATGATCACATAGACACTGGAGCAGTAAGCAGCTTAGGATTCTTCACTGGGGCTCTGCTTTGTTGGTCCTGGGCTTGTTGCTTATTAGCTAATTTCTTCTTACAGTATGGAGACAATTCTTGATATATCTTCTTTCTACTTGATTTACATTTGGTTTATCCCCCCCCCCCCCCCCCCCCCCCCCCCAATCTTTTTTTTTGGTAAAACCCTTATATGCTTCTATGTGTCATGATTATGCAGGGAGGTTTTTTGAAGTTCTTTCAGGAACGACACCCGAGCCTTTGTGGAAAGTAATGAGTAAAATTGCATTTGTATATTCACTAGAGCCAATCTTCACTGTGATATTTGTCATAAACATGAACAAAATTTGGGAGAAGGTTATGTCTGTTTTAAGAGCTCAGATATTCCGGAGGATGTTAATTCAAAAGGTAGCATTGCATTGCATATCCTAGCCCATTGAATTTATCTAGTCTCATTGTTTGTCTCATCAGGCATTATAATTTCATATATGCTTATACCGTGCTACTGTGTAACTAATAAAACAATTGAAACAAGGAAACCTCTTTATGTTTTGTTTAAACATATTACATTATCTATGGGATAGTAAATCAAAGAAAAAAACATGGGTGACCAATGAGGATCGTGCATCTAGCCGTCTAGTACAGATCAACGTATTTAACTGTTACTTCCTCCGTTCTTTAGTTAATTCAACAATTGCCTTTTATAGAAGTTTCACAATAATCAATTTAACTTTCTCTTTTGGGAAACATTTCACACTAAAAGCTACAACTTTGTCCTAGTTTATCATCTTTTGTTTCTCCTCTAATCATATAATCACATGGGTATGGGGTGGGCCACCTCTCCCACTTTCCTCCCTTATATTCTTCGTGTCAATTCCAATCGTTGCAATGACTAATGAACGGAGGAAGTATTGCTGTTAGTATGCTTATGTTAATACTTAATTAAAACCCCCAAGGAAATGTGGTAGTTGTATCTACTTATGTGCATGTGAGACTGTACTGTACCAGTAAGAAGTACGCTAATATTAAATGTAACGACTATAGCTGTACACATAGCTAATATAAATTTGTAGCGGCATTAAAACAATTTCATGACTTTCTGGCTTCTGGACCAAATTGCTTAGTTGAATAGGAGTATTTGATTTTTACATTATCTTGAGGTTTGAGCACTTCAGTGGGATGGACCAAGACTGTAGTACTAAGCAAGATCATATATATTGGTTGAATTTTTTCTTGCCTTTTCACCAACATGAATAATGTTATATGCCTGAAAAGCAGTAGCTTTAATGCCTTGCTGTAGCACTGTTGTGATTGTTAAATGTAAATACCAAATTGGGCCACCTAAATGTACATATGATTTATAGCAATATCTCTTTTGCCTTTCACATTTTATGATCTGTGTCTGCTTTAGTATTTGCGACATTTTGATAAGACATTGTGTAGTATTCCGAAACTCATTAGTTGCTTAATTCTAATTTGTCACTTTTTCATTTGTTCCATGCAGGTGGAATTTTTCGACCGCTACAAGGTATGGTGTGATTTTCATATTCTTATCAATCTCTAGAGCTGCGCATAGTTTGTGATCTGCCGATCTCTTTTCCCCTTTATTTTAGGTGATCTTACCAGCACATTTCTGAAATGGTGTATATTATGTGTGTTCTTGGCAAAATATATATATTTTATTCCTGTCGCCTTTCATCATTGTTGATGCAACATAGTTTGTGCTGGATGCATTTTATTCCCAGAAATGAGGTGCATCCAATCATAAGTATTCTCCACCTTCAGATGCCTTGACCTTGTAGTAAGGTCATACTCTGATAATAAGAGCACAATGGTGCTTTTGAGTATTAATGATATATATGTTTTTTTCTCCTTTAGTCAGCTATTGGCTCTATAGCATGTCGATCCTGGCATATCTCACATTTCGATGTTTGGGATCATACTTCTTGAAGTTTCTCATTTCTCTCTGAGATTTTGGTGACGGGACTTTGAATCAGATTATTCATTGCATATGACATTACTATGTTGTTTTCGATGGAAAATTCCATCTCAGAATTTCGTAGTTGTTTTTAAAAAATCTGCTTATGTTTCATGGACATTAGATTTCTTTCCCTTTTTTCTTCTTCATGTGTTGTATTAGTCGTGGTTACTTAAAACGGTTATAATTTCTCAGTTTCAACATTTGTGGTTTCTAAATTTTGCAGGTTGGGGAACTGACTGGATTGTTGACCTCTGATTTGGGGTCTGTTAAAGACATTGTCAGTGAAAATGTTTCAAGGGACAGAGGATTCAGAGCACTTTCTGAGGCAAGCTACTTTAATTAAACAGGAATGATTCTTCTTAAGGTGTAGAATGCTAGAATCCATAGCTAGCTTTATCTGAAGTGGACTGAGCCTTCAGTCCCTTACTACAGGGGAAAGGAATCAGAATAATGTGGATATATATTCTCTATTATAACTTTATTACCTGTATTATAAAAATAGTCAACTGAAGATTGTCAATAATCTAGGTTGTTTGACCTGCATTTCATGTAACATGCTATGATCTCATCCATACATGTTTCTGCAATTTTTTTGTTGATTCTTATTTCTTAATATCCTCATAACTTTCAGATTGTTGGAACTATTTGCATCCTGTTCACTCTTTCACCACAACTCGCACCAATATTGGGTTTGCTAATGCTTATTGTCTCCATTTTAGTAGGTAAATGTTTTTTTTTTATTGACTCTTTCGTTTTTATTATTTCATCTATCTCATTGCATATCAATTCTCTATTTAGAAGTGTGTACAAAATATCATCTTTGACCTTGTTAAATACTTGAGTAAAATACTTAGTTGATTCATTTTTAAGAAAAGGTTGTTTGGAATATTCTGAAAGATTTCCACCTAAATGTTAATGTCATAAATTTTCTCATAGGATTTCATGTATGGAAAAGAATTGTCCACCTCCTTTCCCTTTGTTGTGGCGTGTTTTTTTTTTTTCAAATTTTTTAAATCCACTTCTTTGAGTCAAAATCAACCTATCTCATTGTTGCTAATCACATACATGTCCAGAGGGTGAAATGTGGATGTTTGCGATTCTTCATCCACTGATACTAATACAAAAAATGGTCCAGTATTATCCCTTTTCTGAATGAAAGGCAATAGGGTATGTACCCTTAGGTAAAGGTAGGATTTTCTTTACTTTATCATTTTAACTTTCTATTATGTATGTAATCGCTAAAGCTAAGCTTTTGGAGTGGGCTTGGCAAGAACCCACCTTGTAAGAACAAAAGGGGTGCCCCTTTAACCCCAAATGCCTTCTTGATTCCTCTACGCTGCCCTAGAATTTGTATTTCCCCATCGCAGGTCATTGCTCTTAACATAATCATTTTCAAGTTTTACCTGCCAAGCCATCATCACCAACCCATATTCTCCATCACCTTCTACCTTCATCTGTCATTCTTAGTAACTAAGCCCAATACGCCTACCATCTGTGCAATCAACAACGCACCCCTGACCCCTACTCACCCCTTTAGCAATGACCACCACCTAAGGATGTAGATTTTGAAGACTGAAACCTCATAACTGCCAAATATGATCTCCATTAGATTTTACCATGTAAGAAGGAGACATGTCAACATGGAGGCGAGGGTTGAGACTTGAGAGAAGGAGATCCAGCATATCTATATGTGTGCATTTGCGTGCATGTGTTTTGTAACTCGGTGTTGCTATAACACAACCATACTTTACTGCGAACATCATAAACATGCATCCTGAAACAATTCATGGATCCAAATCTAGTTGTTTGACTTGCTGAAATCAAAGAATTGTATGTTCTGTAAGTCGATAATATATCTTGATGCATATTCTTATCATGTAGTTCACTTCAATGTACTTAATGATGTAGATTCGATTGCATAATTGCATTGAGTATCATCATTTAACTCCTTTGAAGATTAGTCTTGCTTTTCTTCTGATTTCCATCTACCTATATAATTTGTTTTTAACATCTTGTTCTTCAGCTGTTTACAAGCGGTCAACTATGCCTATCTTTAAAGCTCATGGTTTGGCACAGTCTTCAATGTCTGACTGTGTGACAGAAACAATTTCGGCCATTCGCACTGTGAGTTCCAGTTGTGCAATATAGCATTTTAGCATCCACTGCCAGCTCTAGCTCTTTTAAGGGTGATTTGGATAATCATAAACTATAACTTTGGCTTTTGCGTGATGGGATCTATGATCCATCCACATACGCTGTACTGAACTCTTGATATAATATTTCAGGTGAGATCCTTTTGTGGGGAAAAGCGCCAAATGTCAGCATTTGGTAACCAGGTAATCTATCTGTCATATCGGAAAATGGAATCCGTTTTGGTTTCTGTGGGATTTTGTGCGTTATGTTTGTTGATATTTATTCTGTTTGATGTGGCAGATACTTGCTTATCAGACGAGTGGCATTAAGCTGGGAACTTACAAATCCATTAATGAATCAGTGACCCGAATTGCAGTTTATGTATCATTATTGGCTTTGTATATCCTTGGAGGAAACAAAGTTAAAGCGGTGAGGTTTCTTCAATGGCAGTAGAATTTTTGCCTTTTTTCTTAGCAGGCCTGTTACTCATTATATTCTTTCCCTGTTTTTTCCATGATAATATTTTGCAATAAATCCTCTTGATTGACATGCATGTACGGGATGTTTTGACTTATGTCGAAGGTTTCATATGTCTTTTTGACTACTACGTATATAATAAAATGTTGAGGAGAAATAGAAAGGAAACAACAGCAGCTTGCTGAAGTGGGATATTGGAAGGGTGAAGCAGACTTTTTTAAAAGCCTTTGTGATAGAGGTCAAAGAAAAGAGATCAATTATAATGTTAACTGAAAATGAACATGACTGAAAGAGACTCATTTGTTCATAATTCCATATGATAATTTAAAACACGGTAACATAGGAATAGCCTTTATTGACTGATGGGATGAGAAACTTGCATCTAAATTATGAAGTGTATGTGGGCAAGTTTTTGTGCCCTTCAGAAGCAAAAGGTGAGTCATTTGACGCTGAATTTGTTATAGGCTAAAAAATTATTAATACTCTTTTAGAAGTGTGACCTTCATGTTTAAACAGGAGTGCAGTCTTCCAGTGAGGGCACTAATCTTCTAGAGCATAGGGTTTTTGTTTTGCTTCTTTCTCAACTTGTTTAGCACCTATATTATTTTTCCTCATTATATATTTATTTGTCGATGATCTCTGACCTTAGTATTGTAACATTTTTTTTTTTTGTTTGGTAAATATAGTATTATAACAATTAATTCAAACTCTATGAGCTTGTTTAATTTGTCTACTTATATGGTTCAACGGAATGTGCAGGGTGAACTCTCAGTTGGAACTGTGGTTTCTTTCATCGGATATACCTTTACTCTGACATTTGCTGTGAGTTCTTGCTTCTGGCTAATAATTTAGCTGTTATACATTTTTTTATTAAAAAAATTATTACTGTCCCTTATAACCATTTTTATTATATATACTATGCAGGTTCAAGGATTGGTTTATACATTTGGAGATCTACGTGGGGCTTTTGCTGCTGTTGAGAGGATTAATTCGATTCTCTCTGGGTCAGAAATTGACGAAGCTCTTGCTTATGGTTTAGAAAGACAGATTCAACCAAAAGATCTTCAGGACGAAAAGTTTCAATTATTTGTTGACAATGGATTTGATGAGAAACAGCAATCTAATCATATGCATTACATGTCAGCCTTGGGCTCATCAAGTGATGTGTATAACGTAGCCTGGTCTGGTGACATTAGTCTTGAAGGTATTCCAAACTTGGTTTTTTGTACTTGTGTCAGGTTGATGCTATAATTACTTGGTATATATTCTCTCTCCCTACTGTGTACCTGTTATTCAGCGTTAATGTGCTTTGTTCAGGTACCTTTTGACCCTGGAAATGTGGAAAAAAAACTGCAAAAAAATTAATCAGTTAGGAGGTTATTTCAGTCCATTAGCAATGTAACCAATCCTAAAGCCCTATAAATGGAAAAGGAAGAGGTTATGCATCCTAAATCCCTATAAATGGGATAAGAAGAGATCATGCATCCTAGTTCCTAAAGCCTTATATATAGAAAAAGAAGAGATTATGCATCCTAAGCCCTTTAAATGAAAAAGCAGAGATTATGCTATGCAGCTCTGTGCCCAAAAAATTTATTAAAAATCTTCCTATCTAAACAATAAGCACTTTTTTTCTTTTTTTTTTTCCTTGCAGTATGAAAAACAGAATTTTCCTACCTTTTCGAGACAACAATTCATCTGAATGAAATATTCTTCAGTTTGCTGAAGGTCTTTACTGCTTCTTGATCCAGGGAATTACAGTTGTGAGTCATTACTCAGTAGCATTACCCTGGCTTGCATAATGGAAAGCAGTCCAGCATCACTTATATCCTTAACTACTGGGGACTAGAAACCGGGCCCCCAACAAGATATTCAACATTATCTTGAAGGAAGTTGTAAGCCCTTTACAAGCTGCTTTTCCTGGCTTCCCAATTGCTACACTACCAAAAATGAAGGTTACATGCCCATTGAGGGGAAGTCCTGATTTCTTGTCCCCCTATTCATAGCACTTCTTCTAGGATCAGCTCTATGAACTTGTTATAGGAAGATAGTAGGAAGCATTCCAATTGTTATAGTCCCCACCTAACAATCCCTTTGGACATCATCATTATGATTTCCTCTCCAATCCTATCAATTACGCTAGCAGCATTACTCTCAATACTATGAGTTCATAGTGTCCAAATGCTGTCAACACCACAGCATCTGGGCTCCTATACTTTCCTAGACAAGATTTTAGGTGAAAGATATGCCTTACTGATTACGCTGTTGAACAGCCTAAAAATTTTTTTTAGCTGTCTATGTTAATATGCTTACACTGTTGAGCCTGCATAGTACTAAGAGATTGATGTAGGTCATAAAATTTGGTCTTTGAATGTTTATTGTGCCTTATTGATATAGTTTCATGTTGAACAACAATCCTTGTAATGTCAGGGGTGAGGGGCTTTTTCCTTCGGAGAACCTTCTTAACTTTCAGGTTCTGAAATATATAGTAGTGTCTGTACAACTGACATATAACATCTACAATTAAGTGAGTCACTCCCGCTTTGTTTTCCTTATTTGTTGCTTCTATCAATATTATACTCCATTGCCTCATGTGATGAAAGGATCTTATAAGCATTACCCTAGAGTCACTCCTGCTTTGTTTTCCTTATTTGTTGCTTCTATCAATATTATACTCCATTGCCTCATGTGATGAAAGGATCTTATAAGCATTACCCTAGAGACCATGTTTGGTGCACTCTTGGTTTGAAAAGGGTGGTTGACTGACCTTTTACTTCACAACTATTAAGAATTAAAGGACTGAATAGTAGTGAGACATTTGAAGTTCATTTTGAAGCAAACCTGAAAATTTGCCATTGTTATATGTTCAGCTTTGTTGGAAAATCAATTCTGTCACTTCTTGTAGAGAAATTAATCTGCTGTTAAATGCCAGCTACTAGTTTAACATTTCCTCATCACTGCAGATGTCCACTTTTCTTATCCATTGAGACCTGATGTTGAGGTCCTTAAAGGTCTTAACCTTACATTAAAGAGTGGAACTATTACTGCTCTTGTGGGATCAAGCGGTGCAGGGAAGAGTACAATTGTACAGTTGCTGGCACGCTTTTATGAGGTTTAGTTTGCATCGTTGATTCTTTCTCTCTCCTAATAGTAAGTGTAGTTGCTTATTGTTTTATAACACAACCAAGCCTTGTTAATGTTTTGCAGCCAACCAGTGGCCGCATAACTGTGGCTGGAGAAGATGTTAGAATGTTTGATAAAAGTGAATGGGCTCGAGCTGTCTCAATAGTGAATCAAGTAGGTTTTCAGTAATTAAGCATTTAGCTGTTTAACTTTTGCTTTTATTTTTTTTTGGGCATTTGAATCTAGATAGCTTCTATGTGGTATCAGATGCAAGCTTAAACTATGGCTGCTATACACCAGAAAAGAAACCCTTAGTCCCAAATTCATCTCTGTCCATTTAAACCAGAAGAGTCTGGATTGGGATGGGTCTGATTGTCTAATCACAAATCAATCAGTTAAACCTTTCATGAACTAATTAATTGAATTGCATAAAGTTCACACCATTAGGAGATAGTGCCTTTGGTAGGTCTTATACTCTTATGTTTTGACCATTATGCTCTGTCTGTGAAGCTATAGATTGAGTCTTTTGCTTTACTGTTTTTCTATTCATGTTCTTTCAAGATCTATATATTTTTCTCCTCGTGCTTTCCTTTTTTTCCTTTTGATCTTCCTTACTACAATTTCCTTCCCTTGTTAATTATTCTATTTCAATTTAGTACGGAGTAGTTTGTCGTTGGATGTTTTAGACATCAACTAAATTCTGATTAGATTTTTACTTACTAATGTGTTATTTACTTTCTTAGTAAAGGAAAACCTTTTCTCCGTAGACTCGTTTAAAAATTTTGAAATGCTTCAGTAGCCAGCAATATGTAATAATTCTTAGGTGCTTTCAACAGTTGGGTCAACCTGAACCCTAATATTTGTCTGAGGGCCGACCCTTTTGTAATTTGAACCTGGAATTACCAAACCCACTGTACATCCATTGTAAATATGTCCTGTCCTACTAGTTGGCTTCCTGTAACTAGAACTTTTATTTTTGAAAACTGTACTGAACTGGCTGCTCAGACTGCTGAGCTGGACTTCTTGCTAGTTCAGTCAAACATTTGAAGATGCTATTTGGTATAACTTGTCAAACCAGTGTACCAATCAACACGCTGGTAAACTGTCAGGTTGGTTACATATACAAGTATATACATAAAGTATACTTATCATCTGGGTACATCTGATACTCAAATTGTCAGTCTTATGATGTCTTTCTGAAACATATGCTGACTAACCTTGTGCAGGATCCAGTTCTCTTCTCTGTGTCTGTTGCAGAGAACATTGCGTATGGTCAACCGGATGCTAATGTATCTAAGGACGATATAGTAAAAGCAGCAAAAGCCGCTAACGCTCATGAATTTATCATATCACTCCCACAGGTTTGTATTGGCTCCTTTGAAACAGGAAAATATATATGTAATGATAATATCCTTGCTAAATATTGTATGTTTTTAGGGTTATGACACTCTAGTTGGTGAGCGTGGAGGTCTCCTTAGTGGGGGGCAAAGGCAGGTATAACATGTTTTAATAATTTGTTGAATTTCTACGGAGGATGTAAAAGATAAGGTATACATCCTAATTTGTAACCTTTCTCTGTACTTCTGTAGAGAGTTGCTATTGCGAGGGCGCTTTTAAAAAATGCTCCAATTTTGATTCTTGATGAGGTATTTATCAATCATTTGTGTTTCTATTGCCTTCTGACTCCTCCTTCTGACTCCTGCCTGCTGTTGATATTTTATTCTTGTAATTAACCCTCTTAGTTGACACTTAATGTTGTTGAATAGCCACAATGTAGTTACCAATCTCTGCTCTGTCAGAGAAAAAGCTCTTTCTCCTCTCTTATACCTTCCCCTTCCCTGCAGGGCCGTAAATCCAAGTACTTTGCTTTGTCTCCCTAATTATAACTTGTTGATTTTGATAAACAGTCACGTCAATGGATATCATTAGTTTTCTTCAGCATATCACTCATTCATTTGTTATTCTTTATTTTGTGTATTTGTGCCTCTCGTATTATTTCTCGTGAAAGTTACAGTGACAAAGAAAGATAAAAATGATGAAGCCCGTATTAATTTTTCCGTTTGTTAACATTGATTTTATGTGAACACTGTGAAACATACTGTTTTGCTTAGGTATGTAATACCATCTTGGTGACCTTTTTTTTTTTTTTTTTTTTTTTTTTTTTTTTTTTTTTTTTTTAAGGAAAACAATAGTAACTGAAAAGTTGGACCATCCCACCAGTGAAGGAAAATTATCTATTTTTATAGAAGAAAAGTGTTTCCTGTGATGATGAATATTAATTCTCTGATAAAGGCATACTGACATCAATATATTGATCTTGTTTCCAAGCCTTCAGGCTGCAGAGACAAATAGATTTGAATATTTGACTTATAATTTAATTTCATGCAGGCCACAAGTGCCTTGGATACAGTTAGTGAGCGTTTGGTCCAGGATGCTTTGAATCATCTTATGAAAGGAAGAACAACATTGGTAATAGCTCACCGTTTAAGTACAGTCCAGAATGCCCATCAAATTGCACTTTGTTCTGATGGGAGGATTGCAGAACTTGGGACACACTATGAATTGTTGTCACAAGATGGCCAATATGCTTCATTAGTGGGATCCCAGAGGCTTGCGTTTGAGTGAATTTGCAGTATATTACCATAATGGTTGTCAATGTCCATCATAAAGCGCTACTGAAGGCGGAAAGGTTATTTCCTAGCAATTTTTTGTTCCCTTAATGATCCCATTTGCACTATTGCGTATAATTTATTTTAAATTTTCTTTATTTGTCTGTTTTTCTAGAAGATATGCTTCAGTTTCAAAGGGATACTTTAAACACTATAACAAGATAAAGAACTAAGAAAGTTCTTAGTACATTTCTCATGTAAAGAAGCACGACAATCAATTGTTACAATCGGCTGCTGATTCATTGCTGTAAGACATGGTAAGAAACAATGGGAATTTCCTTTTATTGCATGTAACTGTCATGGTTGACTAATTATTTGATAAATTGATCCTTCTGTGCGCTTTGCTTTGGTTCTTTTTCTTATTTTATGTCCTGGAACATTCGAACTTTTGGGTTTGTATTGAGTCGAAACTAGAAATAAGATATAGTGGCTTTCAATCTGGTGAGGAATTCAGAAGGCAGGCCAAGAGCTATATTTATGTACTTGGCATCAAGAAGATCAACCCAAGCCACACTGATCAACTTGCAACTCCCATCTTTGCCAGCCTCTGCCCTCGGTTGCTCATAGTTAGTGCTCTGGTGCTCCCTTTAGCTGTAAATATCATATCTATGGGCAGAGGAGGTTCCTTATGGATGATCCCTATGGAATCCAAGAGTTTGGATTTTAATTTAGTTGGACTTGTACTGGCAAACTGCACAGCATAAAGTTGCTGTTCGTTTCACACAAACAGCTTTTTCAATCAATGACTGAAGTCGTATGTAGCAGAGGATTAGCTGTGGAATTGGTCTATTTACAATTTTTTATCTGAGTATGCTGAAGTAATTTTTATGGTATTTCTTATCCATATAGTCAGTACTCAGTGTGTACCTTTCCAGATTCCTCGTTAGATGATTTCAAAGACAACATCAGTCTTCACAAGAGGGTGGGAACAGGATTCACCCTTCAAACTGTGGTGTTGTGATTGTCAAAATCTTTTCTGACTGGAACTTGGCCTTTGACTTTTTTTTTTTTTTTTGAAACAACTTGGCCTTTGACTAAATTGTTCTTGATTTGATGTAGTTGCTGGTCCGTCTCCCACTTCTGTTGTAGCTGTACTGAAATGTGCAGCTTGCAGCCATTCAGTGCTAAATCCTTTATTGTTGTAATACTATTGTTTGATAATTGTGTCTGTGAAACAATAATTTGGTTTACAGCGAAAGATCTGGAGCACTGCATTTCTGGTTGCTGGCTGAAGAAGACTCAAAGGATGAAGGAGATAACCATTGATCCTGTTTGTAGATTGGAGTTTTTTCTTTAGTCATGTACAAGCTGTAATTAGAGGTGTGATATTGGTACTAGGTGTATTTAAATACCTGCTCACTCTTGTTATACAAAAAAAAACAAATCTCATTTTTCATGCAATTAACATTCAAAGCATGAATGAGATTATTTGCGAACCTCAAAAAGTATATTTATATAAAAGTTTCTTAATACCATTTTTTTTTTATTGTGCTGGGATATACAATGGTCGCACTAGATATCTACTAACAATAGTAGATAATTACTCATATCTGCTATTATCCTCAAAGCTAAGCCATATAAGTATTATAAAGAGATGGTGGCGTTCATAACGGCAAGGCATTCAGTAGGAAGGCCAAGAAAGGTATTCATGAAGAGATCATCAATAGGATCCACTGTTGCCACCCCTACCAACATGCAGTTTCCATTTTTCTCCATTCTTTGCCCTCTCCCTTTTCTCAATTTTCCTTGTGATTCTTCAGATGTCAAGTTCGTTGATACCAGTAACGGTGGTGCTCTGTAGATTGTCCCCATTGAAAACCAGAATTTGGCCTTGAATTCAAGATCAACCTGCAATGAATATATTCAGCTCTAAGTTTCAATCTCATTTTTTTCAGTACTACTTCAATAGCTATTTATGCCGAACATTTACATCAAACACATGCTTTGACGACTAACCTTTATCCACTAATTATCTTTTGGCGAACAAACCATAACTACATAAAGTAGCCTAAAAAACAGTGAAATTTGAAACATCTCTAACCTTGCCAGACTCGTGATCAATGCATCCCTTGAAAATCTCAGGCACAATATCAATCCTCAAAAAAGGTGGCAAAGGCAACCCCAAAAACTTTGTAGTCCCACTTGTTAATGATGGAATATAAAGCTTATCAACATCAAATTCTACCAAAATTTTACCATTTGACTCGTTTTTACCACTTCCACTCCCAAACCCACCTTCAGCATCATACTCAAAATCAGGATATCTTGCTATTCCAAGCTTACAACCTCCCTTTGTCTTAAATTCAACATTATAAGAATTTGGTGAGCTTAGTATCTGATTATTTTCTTGGTTTTTTTGGGTGGATGAAGATAGAGCTACAACATGAGTTTTATGTAGTTTAGGATGTGACAAATAATATGATGAGATTAATAATAATGTTGGTGGTTTTTTAGTAGGAAGTTTTGTACATGGATTTTGAGGTTTTAGGGAGAAATTAGCATGATAATTCATTTTTTTTAGGAATGATTTTATGAAAATATGATATTGGGGACTTAATATGAAACAAAGCATATGACTATATGAATGTAATGTTGTTTCTTGAATGTGTGTGGTCAGGATTTTGTTCATCTTATCTGTGCCACAAGCTTCAAATTGGTGGACCATACAAAATTAAATTTGCCTAAGAGAAGAAAATCAATTAGTATTATGTGCATCATGGTGTACCTAGAAATAGGTGTACCACGTCTATACTTTAAAACATTTAATAAAAAAAAATTGAACATTTTACAAAAAAATGAACATTTAGTAAAAAAATATGAACACGTCATAAAAACTGAACATAAACATGCAATTTTCATGTTCATATTTTATAAAGAAATATTCATTTTATATACAGTAAATGTTCAGTTAATATTAAAAAACTATTGAATTATTACGAGTCTGACAAACTTCTTTCAAAATTTATCTGACTCGTAATAATTCAAAATTTGCGATTGTTCAGATTTTTTTACTAAATGTTCAAAATTTGTTATTGTTCATATTTTTTACTAAATATTCAAAAGTATTTGCGTGGTGCATTGCGATTGTTCAGATTTTTTAACTAAATGTTCAAAATTTGCAATGTTCAGATTTTTCTACTAAATGTTCAAAATTCACGATTGTTCAGATTTTTTTACTAAATGTTCAAAAGTATAAGCGTGATGCATTGCGATTGTTTAAAATTTTTAACTAAATGTTCAAAATTTGCGATGTTTAAATGTTTTTACTACATGTTCAAAATTTGTAATTGTTCAGATTTTTTTAGTACATGTTCAAAAATATAGGCGTGGTGCACCTATTTCTAGGTGCACCACGGTGCATTTTAAATTTTGCGAAGCAAATTTTCTTTTAAATAATTGGGCTTGGACAACTTTCTCATTAAAAATAAGTAACTGTGATCTATAAATTTGGGCTTTATGGCCCAATTTGAAGGACAACGGAAATTTTCTCTACTAAATTTCGGAAGCAAGCATGTCTATGGGAAATAAGCACATTCTTGATTTCTTGATGGAAACAACTTTTTATCATGTAATGATATTGTATTAAAAGAAGTCAATATGTGGGACAAATTAACTTTTTATCATGTAATGATGTTGTATTAAAACAATAATGGTTTGAAAATATTTACAAAGTAAATAGAATCCGAAAGTACATATAGAAACTATTTCGTATTTGATTTACGTATCAAATTTAAGAATTACAGATCTTGTGCGAGGAAGATAATTTCTTTTATGAAGTGTTGTATGAAGTATATGTTATTATGTTAACACTAATCATAATTATTAATTGTTAAAAAAAAACTATAATTATTAATCGAATAACTTTCAAATTTTAAAGTCAAAGTCGTTAACTTATTTTGATTAAAAAGGATTTTCTTACCTAAAAAAGAAAATTATAACCAAATTTTTTACTCTGTAGCGAAAGAAGATTTTTTTTTTTTTTTTTTTTTTTTGACATCCTTTAGAGAAAGAAAACTACAATTAATAGTCATGCCTTTTCTAGGAGGAAAAAAAAAAAAAAAAAAAAGAAGAAGAAAAGAAAAAGCATAAGCATTAATAGAACGATTTCCATAGAAATTGCAAATTTATAAATAAATTTCCTAATTGCGTCGGTTTAAAAACTTATTCCCACGGTAATGTCCACGTAGGATAGGTACAGGGTTCGTGTTTTTTTTACTTATTTATTTTTTATTTTTAATTTCTGGTTGCTTTAGAACCGCTAACACCATTAGTGGTTCTTAGATAAGAACCGCAAATGCCGTTAGCAGTTCTTAGACAGGGAGTACTCGAGCCTTTGTCCCCTTTTTGATGGTATTAAAGTGAATTTGGAGGTGCCTCTTAATAGTGTTAATGAGTTGGTAATGCATAACACCTCAGATGACTACCTTAATATGAAAACCAAATGTGAAGAATCTATGAATGGAGTATGTAGCAATTAATGGGAAAAAATTCAAGCAGAATAGAGAAACAGCTCTGTGTAGTGAGTAGGAGAACATGGTTTGAGGGTGGAGAGAAAGTAGGAGCAGGTCAGCAATTAAGAATTAATGAAGATGTTGGGCTGCAGTAGAGGTGGATCAAGAATCCAACGCGAAGGGTTGTGTAGAGAAGCTCGGAAAACTTAATAGCATGTCTATTTCACAAGAGAAGGATGATGTACACAACAAATTAGAAACAGTAAAGGAACCCCTAAGTGACCAGGATGATTTAAACAGGTATAAACCGCTACTGTCATTTGCGGTTCTTGTCTAAGAACCACTAATGGTGTTAGCGGTTCTATATAAAAGAATCGCTATCATCGTTAGCAGTTCTTTGATGAATGAGAAATTAAAATAAAAAAAAAACGGAACCTTGTACCTATCCTACATGGACAATACCGTGGAAAAAAGTTTTTAAACCGACATACTTAGGGAATTAATTTATAAATAAGCAATTTCTACGGAAATCGTTTAACATTAATAGTGATTTATACTGTCTTGTTAAATGTCTTACATATGGATCAACAGGCAACAGAAAACAGAACATTAACATTTATGCCTTAAACTGTAAAAATTTAAGTAAAGGCCCCTCAAATCTTTAGAATCAAGATAAGTATAATGACCTTCAATTAATTCGGGCCATGTATATTTATCAATCTTCTGTTGTTCGGAATCTGCAAAGGGAATCACACTTGTTGACTTGTTGGTGGTTGACTAGTTGTCATCATCAACACCTCACATGAATTTTGCATCAACAACTATGGACTTTCCTGTTTATTTATTTAAACAAGGAAATCAATTATTTGTAAAGGAAATTATACAGATCTATAGTCCAGGGATGGTTCCTATTTTGGATTTATAAATTCGAGATTGAGATTTTTATTTGTATATTTTAAAGATGGATAATGTGAAGGCATATAATAAATTTTCCTTAACTCTATTGAAAAGTCTATTTGAAGATTATGTTAACCTTAACAGTAATCACTAAAGCGGAATTTTCTCAAAATTTGTTACATACTAGTATATTTGAAGGTATTACTTGTAACGTATGGTGCAACAATGTGTACCACATGCATAACACAAGTTGAAACATATACATCCCACGCCGTGCATGAACATCCCACGCTCACCTCGTCGTTACACGTGACACACCGGTGTACAAAATCATATACTTGCACCACTTTAGACACTGAATGCCCCTTTTGAATGATTTCAATGTATTGATTCCAGCGAATATATACATATACATCAATACATGCATGGTCCATTGGTCCCTCCACCATGATAATATTACTTATATTAGTAAAGATCACGTAAATGTACATGAAGCATTTATACCAAAGATAAACCAGCCTGGGTCCAGATCATTGTGATTCGGTCGGCCATTTCTTTGAATTCATTATTAATGTCAGATTCTTCTCTACTCTCTTACTGTAACATCTAACATTTATTACTTCACTTTGGGGTATCAAATTATACATGAATCTCACAATTTTATCCACACATGAAAAAAGTCAACAGCTTTGTAATAATTTCAAAAGATGCCTACACGTTTATATCTCTCCAATAACATCTTATTAACATGGGAACTTTAGTATTATACAGTACTAATTGGAGTCAAATTTACATGTTCTTCATGATTTGGTTGGTCTTGAATTGGAGATTATAGGTTTTCAGTACCTTCACATAATCACGGGTTTTTGTCAATTGACAAAGATTGAGGATTTGTAAATGATAGGCCGTCATAGATTAGCAAATGTTGTTGTGGCTCCTTCGGACCTAAAAAAAATGTGCAAGGAATTTGTTCATGACAAAGGTTTAGCAATGACATGGAATGAGAACAAAAAAGCTTTCTATACATTTGTAAATTATGACCCAAAAAAGTTCAGGAAATCAGTGCCTTCAAAATCCATGCTTTACACATTTTGAAGAAGAATCTGCTCTTTTTCTCTGCAGATTCATTGCAATCTAACCGTTAACATTAGCTTTCTAACTTAAGAGTTATCATCAACAACAAAACACGCAATTTCAACCCCTCGTAATTTAATCTTGTACAAGAACAGCAGGATCCGCACAGTTTGCATGTTGTTCAACTTTGTATCATGATATATGATGTTATCGATAAATATGGGTTGGTCCAAAGACCATCAGCATACAAGAGAAGACCTGAGTGATGATCCGGTAGGTAGGTTGGTGCATGAAGCCCATCGGATAACTGATTCAGTCACCACAATATCAAGCTGGTCAAACTCTCCAAGCCCAATCGTTCTATTTCTCTTGCTGTGGATCCCAAAAATCCTCAAGCCTGTTCCTACACTCTTCTTAGAGTCTGCTGACTTCTGATCCAAGTCCCTAGCATCAGTTTCTGAGCTCAGGGAAGAATTGGGTGATTCAGATTGTTTCTCCAAGACATCTGATAAACAAACATTGAAATTAGTTGTATGAAGTGATGTCAATAAAACCTACTCCGTAGATGTTACGACAAATGGTATCAATCAAACCTAGATGTTAGGACTTAGGAAGCTCAACACACTACATTAATCAATCAACAAGAAACAGAAACAGAAAAAATTATGTTTCCTAGAAGTACAATAGAACACCATAAAAAAGTTATTTATCTACTGATGTGGGCATAAATGGAAATTCAAAGAGAAGTTCCCGACAAACTCAAATCATCTAGGTTGCAAATCCAAAATTAGATTAAGATAATAACTATTTAGTTAAGAGGGTCTATATATGAGACTATAGTATGTTCATGACCAAGGGAGTTGAAAATTTGACACCAGGGAAACTGTGGCAAATCTGAAATCTGCCAATAAGAAACGATGACGAATAGAAAAGTGGAATCTACCTGCATGAATTTCATCAGTGCTTTCTCTGTCGCTCGAAAACCTCCCATGTTGACTTCCATGCTCAGCTACTGAGCTAGGGCTGAAAAATGTGAAACTAGGCATGGAAGGAATGGGCGAAACAAACTCAATAGCAGAGAAATCCCCGCTGCTACGGAAAGAGAATCCACTTGATATAAGGGTGGGTGTGGATGGCTCCACAAAAAACGCTGAGAAAGATGATCTGCATGTAAATGTTGGTGATTGAGGCTCACAGTTTACTGCTGATCCAGTGCCAAAGCTAATATCATGATCTCTGGCTATAAATGAGCTATCTCGAGTTTTTAATTGCCTGGAGCTAAAACCATCATGTTCATGTGAATCTTCAGTGGCTGAAGAAACCTCTTCCATCCACGAGTGAGCTACAGGTAATCAAAAGAATATGGTTAGTAGACTTAGTACTATGTTAATAAACTTTTATACTTAGCATATGTATAATTAGCTTATAACATCATGATTTCGGTAACATAATTGGAGCCATAATTCTAGCTTGTAATCTTGTACAGTACATTGTTTGGAAAGCAATGAAATTAATCACGGGGTGTTATTGTTTGGAAAGCAATGAAATTAATCACGGGGTGTTAATTTATCACGTACTTCCAAAAAACTAAGCATGCAACAATATTTTACTAATAATGGTTCAAGTGTCCAAGTACACCAAGGAGATATTATTAATTTGACTAATGATCAGGTATAGTTGATTCATTAATGTTAGGTAAAGAAGATTTGTCATTCAAGCTTGATGCCTTCTAGATGTCATCTCCATCAGGACATATAATAAGATACACTAACCACTTGTGGTACAAAATTTGTACACTGATGTTCGTCATCTGTATCTAGCAAAGAGGACGAAATCATACCTAAAACTTGCTCAGCTGTCAAGCGCTTCAAAGGATCTATGCAAAGCATTTTCTTGATCAGTTCCTGGGCAGATTTTGATACTCGGTCCCACGGTTCAGATGGGAAGCGCAGATCAGCTGCTCGGACTGCTTCAAAAATCCTTGACTTTGTCTTACCCCAAAACGGCGGCATAGCACTCAAAAGAATGTAGAGAATCACACCAGCACTCCATACATCAGCAGCTTGGGTGTAACCTCCAGACAGAACTTCAGGAGCTATATAAAATGGACTCCCTACTGTCCCATGCAAGCTCTGCCCTGCTTGACCAAAAACCAAATGCTTAAACCACTTGCTAAAACCCAATATTACTCAATATTGTTTATGATCAGACTGACCATCATATGAAAACATTGCATCTTTTCATCAGAGTGTCAAGTGTCTATCCTATGTCGAAGTATCTACAGTTTTCAACATGGATTAATATCAAGGTGAAATGAAAGAGTTCAGGTAACACAGGTAAACAAATTAGTAGAAGAAGAGTGCTCTACCTGGCTTGATATAAGTAGCAAGACCAAAATCGGCTAGCTTGATTGGTGAAGAAGATGACTTGGTTGCCATAAGAATATTCTCAGGCTTCAAATCTCTATGAACAACACCATTATCATGGCAATATGAGACTACCTGCATTAGATGCCGAAATATGATCTTTGCCTGAGACTCAGGATACCTTCCTTTTTCCTCTAATCGGTGGAACAACTCCCCACCAGCACAGAGCTCCATCACCAAATGGACATAATCTTCTTCCTCATAAACTGCCTTGAGATCAACCACATGAGGATGACCCGATAACTTGCTCATGATCTCGATTTCAAGCTTCACACTTCGAACATCATCTTGTGTTACCAGCCTTTCTTTGGCAATTGACTTGCACGCCAATAATTCTCCTGTAAACTTATCAGCACACGCCCTGATCACACCAAACTGCCCCCAACCCAACTGATCTCCCAAAACATAACGATCTTTCAAATCAGATGTCTCAGTTGCATCCAAGATAGTTTCCTTCAAGTCCGCCACCTTGAAACAACGGCATGGATGAGTTAATTGTCCAGTGTTGCTACTGTTTTTGCCAACAGCCATTTCGTAACCTACAAGTCCAAAACCAGGACTAAAGCAAATACTATAGGGTACAGAAGACAAAGTTCCTTCTATGTAAAGTTGGTCAATTTTCGCCAAGCTTTAGCGCTACCTTCCTCAAAAGAAATGAGTACACAAAATAAAATTCAAAGTTTGAAGTTCGAAGCTTCGCAACCACCCCAGTACCAAAACCAAACTCAAAGGTCAAAATTCAAACGGAATAAAGAACCACTCTTTAGCTACTAAAGGTTCAAATTTTGACAATGAAACTCAACTTGAGTAACAAGATACATCTAGATTATATGGCGCTATATCAGCAAAATTTCCACGCTCAACAGATCAAGCAGAACAAGTAAAGTTCAAGCTACCCAATTAAACAATTTTGTAATACCTGGATCTGCAAATTAAAAATAAGTGCACCAAAACTTAGAATCCCAATTTTAATCTACAGAAAAGTAATAAAAATGCACTTTTTACGCTAAATATTAGTAATAAATTGAACCAAACAAAGCACCTTATAAATGATCTAACAGATCACACTTAACTAAAAATTCAAGTTTAAACAAACCCAGATATACTAATTCAAAGTATCAAATTTGATACCATTTTTATTACATTTTAAACAAAATTAGGCAAATGAATCTAGAAAAACCATGGAAATTACTAAACCCTAAGTAAATTTAAATTTCAAACCCAAATTAATTAATCAAAAACAGTGAACACCCACAAACTAAAAACCAACTACTGGAGTAAAATCAGCAGAATTCAGCAAACACCCACAAAAATTAAACCAAAAAGAAAGCAACCCAACTCAGAAAATCTAGCATAAAAGCAAAGCGAGCAACAAAGTTCATAGCACAAATTCAGTACAAAATTTTAAAAAAAAATTCTTCAGATTATTACAAGTAGAAGAGAGAGAAACCTGGAAGATTCAGGAAAGAAAAAGCAGAGAAGAGAATAGATTGAAAGAGAGAGAGAAAGAGGGAGACGTTGGAGAAGATGGCCCTCAGAAAGTGGGGGCTGCCTTCTCTGGTCTACTCTGGCTCTGAATTGCCCAACTTGCTTGTTTATGTTGAGTTTGAAGATTATTTAATAGTGTGATTTTTGAGTAACTATTCCTATAATTTAACTAATTTATGTTTACTTTGCTTGCTTTCTTTATTTGCTTAATTTACTCTTCCTTGTCTAGTTGTCAATTGTCTTTCCATCTCTACCTCGTTTGATTAGTTTGTTATCAATATTTATTACTCCAATATTAAAGGTTAGGCGATTTTTCCTTATAAGTTATCCTATTTTGAACAACAATAAAAGTAAAAAAATTATGTTACTAATACGAGTATGTTTTTGCATTTAAGGTAATCTATCGTATTAGGGTTTTAGGAGAAAGTTTTCTCCTCTTTTCTATTTCATTATTGAGCTACTTGTACTTAACATTTCAATAGTTGTGCATGAGTATAGATTTATTATAGTTGAAAAAAGAAAGTAGGGAAAGTTAGTGACCGATTAGGTAAACATATACAATTAAAACATACATTAACAAAGCTAAAGTAAGAAAGAGGCGATATAAGTGCTTCTTGCATTTAAGTATAACGTAAATAGTTTAATAGGATAAATATTGACGATGTCCAAAAAAAAAAAAAAAACATTAACGGTGTTTTTCTTCATAAAAGTAGTTATATATGTTAGTTGAAAGTTGGATCGTTATTAATTGAGAATTTAATTTGGTAAGCTAGTTTAGCTCAATTTAAGGCTCGATAAAGTTCAATTTAATTGAGTTCATGCAACATGTTCCTAACCAAAAAAAAAAGTCATAATTGAATTTATTAAATATTTAAAGTTTCGTGTAGCTTAAGGAAATCATTTAAATATACTACTCTGTACCTTTCTTATAATAAATACCTTAAAGTAGTGTAACATCAATAATAAATTCATCCCAACATATGATTGGATAATAGGTATACTCTCATGATATTCTTTGTATTTTAAAAAAATAAAATTACAGAGGTTAGAAATTCATGATGTCTTAAGATAGTACTCCGTACTTCGTACAGATCATATACTTGTAATTTCACAAAATGTTATCAATTTAGAGATAGATTTATCATTGCTCTTTAAAACACTCATTTTTTTTTTCTCATATATAATGCTAGTATCATTAAATATTTGTTGTTAAAACCTATGTTGCATGGACTCGGATACCCATGTCCGACACGGGTACATGTCCAAACATTTGAATCAACTATTTTGTGAAAAAATCCATAATTTGAACTAAAAGTAATGTGTCCACTTCAGCTTAATTTCAGTTCAGTTCAGCTCCAATCAGTTCAATTTAATTCAGTTCAGTTCTTAATTTTCTTTTCTCATAAAATATTCATTTCAGCTCAATTCAATTCATTTCAGTTCAATATGACATAGATTTTTTTTTTTTTTTTTGAACGGGTTTTAAACGTGAAATAAGAGTTCATTATTATTAAGATTTTAGAATGACACACCCCAAAGTTAGCCAAACAAAGGAACTCAAAATTGAGAAATTTATCCATCATTTCTCCATGACAATAGTCCATGACTATGAGTACATGATAGTGACTTCACCCCAAAAAAAATCCAAAAACTTTGGAATGAATGTAGCTTAGACATTCTTTATCAATTTCAAAACACACAGAGTGGACTCATATCTCTGCTGTTAATTCTCTCTCGACCTATCTGCTTCTGCCAAGGTTAGTTTATTTGTCATTTTGTTGACTAAATTTGTGATTTTTTTAAGGTTAATTACGTTATTCTAATTATGTAATGTTCTACTTTGTCGATTGTTTTGCTCAATTTGATTTTGTGTTTTAATCCTTCAATCTATGATTGCATGATTATGTTGTTTCTGAGTTGGATTTTTGGGGCTGATTAATGACTTTTTGTGGTCTAATTTGGCCAGTTTTGAATATAATTTTGGGGGTTAGGTTTCCATTGCCTTTTGTTGTAAATGCATCAAAGCAATTTTTAATTAGCAAATTGTGCTTTAGGATGACTGACTGATTAATTAGTTTCAGCCTTTAGGGGTTTAATTTCAGTTTTTTGTAGTGTAATTTGCTCGATTTTTGAAGTTAAAGGAAAACCCTTGATCGTATCGGACTTGTTGTAGTTGGTGGTGTGGGAAACTCGGAATCAGCATCATCTATGAGAACTTTGGAGCTATTGAGTTCTGAATTTTTGAGATTCTATTTTGATAAAATTACCTGAATTATGAGAGGTGAGAGAGGTGAGCATTAGCCTTAGCACCCGATTCAGCCTCGAGTGTATTTTGTTGAGTGCAAGATTGGCAAGGCCGAGCAATGATGAATCTATAATCAAATTTTGATAGCGTTGTTTGATATTATGGTTCGTTGGTAATTTGGTATAGTGGTACACCTAAAGGGCATTTTGGAATGAAAACAATTGAGATTGGATCAAAACTTCTAATTTCCGTAGTTGATTGTAGGTTCCTATGCAAATGGCAAGGTCAGGGTTATTAGCTTGGCTATAGTGAAAGAAGAGAGCAAGGGAGAGCAGAGAAAGAAATTGTTTTGGGATTATTTATCTGCCCTTGTAATAGTTTTACATGTCCAATTGTCTATAACTAGGAATGCTTGTTCTTCTGATTTTCTGTAAGAGTTTATGCTGATACCTATTTAGCTTTACTTATGATTCATTGATGTCTTTGGAAGAATAATAAATTTTGGAAGAGCACTTTGGTGGTGAGACATTGAAGCTTGAAAGTGTTTGGGAAATTGAAGCAATGTTCTGCTGTTGTGCATTACAATCTGCTTTTTTCTTCTTTCATCTTTCATAGGTTTAGTCGCCAATGGGGTAGAAACTAATTGCATGCTTTGTTGCATATATAGCTTTAGAATTGGTCTGGTGTGGCTGTTTTCTTTTCCAAATTAATCGACTTTGTTTAGCAATCTTTCCATCCCTGGACCAGGAAAATGATTGGTGGCATAAGGAGGGGAAGGAAAGCAAGAAATGTATACATAGGTTGTGCGGAAGCATTTCTGGGCTGGGATTTGCTCAGATATTATTCCCTAGGGATGTTTTGCTGATTCTCTAATATTCACATTATGTGTAAAGCATACTTAATAAACTTTAGCATCGGTTGGCTTGATACATCGTCATCCTGTGCAAGATTTAATACTGCATTTGCTTATCTTTATTTAAGGGAGTGAAACATATATACGAAGTATTTAGCATCATGTAGCCAATAATTGTAATTGAAAGAGGAATTGATTGTGTTCTTTTTAGCATGCCTAAAGTAAGGCCCTGTTCTCTTCACCTTAAAAAAATAATATTAAGTAAAAATAAGTTTAGTTCAGTAAAAATAAGTTCAGTTCAGTAAAATTCAGTTTTCTTAAAGAAGAATTATAATAGAAAATCAGTAAAAATAATTTCAATTCAGCAAAAATTAATTTTACTGAATTTCAGTTCAGTAAAATTAATTTAAGTTCAGTAAAAATAATTTAAATTCAGCAAATGTAATTTTGTTTCAGTAAAAATCATTTATGTTCAGCAAAAATAAGGTGAAGAGAACGGGACCTAACAATGTTAAGATTAGGAACATTCTGTGTACTGTGGCATTTAGTTCTTTGACATAGCATACCTCTCTCTGCAGGTAACAATTTTTTTATTCCTCCATGGCGATTGCTGTGGGTATGAGCCCCATTGGGTTGTTTAATTATGGCTTAAATATCAATAAAAAGAGCTCATATGGAAGATTTGACTCCCTTGTTTCAAAATCGCCAGTCCGATTTCATCCTATTCGAGCTGTGCAAGATAACGTGGGCCCTCGAAGGCTGGTAGACATTATTCGTACTGTACCAGACATTTCAAGAAACTATTTCAAGAGACCTTCAAGGAGAGCGCTCTTTGGAGGAATTGCCTTATTAGGTGGGTTTTATGTCGCACAAACAATTTCTTTGTCCTTTGGAGCTTTAGGGGTCAATGATGTTATTGCTGCTGTATTGTGTGTGCTCCTCACTGAATATGCAACCAAATTCTATTACAGTCGGTCGAAGGTAACATTTCCAATCGCCCTTCTCAACAATTTCAAGATGGGATTTACTTATGGTCTTTTTATTGATGCTTTCAAACTAGCTAGTTGACCTGGGACTCAACGATAAGGGTACTGTGTCGTTCTTGTACATACTTCTAGTTATCACTTCTGTCATAGACACAGTACAGAGATCCTGTAACAGTGCAAATTTTGACAATATGATTGATGTTGGTTCTTCAAATTCATCCATTTATCCTACTACCCTACTAGCTTTTGCGATGCAGACAGCTGAGCAATCCAGTGGTTTTGTATAAGCCTGCAAAAGTTGTGTTATATATGCTGTCATTTTTATTATCTTCACTTCTTATTTGAGATGAATTGAGCCAATGGAACATTGTCACCATGCTAGAGTAATAGCTGTCTTAACCCCTCATACTTGGAGGATTCAACATGATTTTACTAAAATACTTTGTATGTTTAAAATACCTGTCTTCTCATCCTACAAGTATTATTCAAATGGAAGGAATACTAAGCAAAGTCAAGGATTGAATTGAGGAACCGAGTTTGTTTCCTTGGGCACTAATTTGCATATCTAAATTTAATCCGGTGACATCTTAAAGAATATGAAAGAATACAATACAATAACATCCTCTTCAGTGCATAGTTCTATGTTAAAAGGCGAGGTTCTCCACAGATGAGAGAAAAGGCATTGTTCTAGTCTGGTAGTTGTAGCAGAAAGGCCGTGCTTGGTCTTCCATGTTCCAAGTAAACGAATTTTTTTTTACAAAATTGTAATATTACATACAATGTATATTTCTTTTCAATAATTGCTTATGTTTCTAGCACAAAGAATATGTATACGATAGTTCTTCAACTCATGTATAACGTATAAATGGTCAAACATATAACCAGAAATAATCTCATATAATACCCACACTCAGAATTGAGAAGCCCAGAAAACCAAGCAAAAATAGGAAGAAAGGTTCGCCAATTCTGACATACTCAGCCGAGGAAGCTAGAACAGGGTGATTGCTCTTGGAAGTTTTAGGGAGTAAGCCCACGGAATTTGGTACTAGAGCTGCTTCAGGTGCTCCTGCTGTTGAAGCAGTTGACACAGCAGTTGAGTTGGGTTCAACATGTACGTGAAGCTTCATCCCTCCTAGACAGTATAGTCGGTTGCAACAAGCAAAGTACCTGTCTCCTGGTTTTGTTAAAGGGAAGGTTGTGTTTCCTGAGGTACTTCTAAGCAGAGCATTATTGGTGTCGCAACTATCAAACTCTTGTTTTGTCAGCTCACATACTGATGATGATGAGAATTGAAATGCTGCAAATATGATAAGAAAATAAGAATACTGGATTACTGGTACAAACTAGCCTGATAAATCTATGCATCAGCTATTCAGCTGGCAATCTGTTCTATCTACAGAGTACATATATTTTAATTTTATCTGGAATTATAAGGCAAGGGTTCCTTTAAAGAACAAAATGGGAAAGTACAAAGTGTAACTTAATTAAGAAATTGTCTAATTACTTTGTGATGACCTTAGGTAGAAATGTGGTCTATAATCTAGAAACGTAGGAGTAGTTGCATAAGATGGCAACCAAAAAATAACAATAAAAATAAGCTGAGTTTGGAGCCAAATCTCTAAATATTTATACCATATGGCACTTTCATCTATTCATGCAAGTTTAAATTACGACACCAGTTCCCAAGAAAATAGGGAAATTAAGGGGAAAGAGCCTTACCAAGAACATCTCCAACAACGAATCTCTTGCCCGTCACCCATGAATCAAGATCAGTACTAATATCCCAACCAGAGGTATCACCGACCATGTACATGGTGGCTCTGCAAGCAACAATAAGGCAAATCAGTGCACCGATAAACCCAAGCAAATGAAAGTTCCCCATAGTGAATAAACCTGAAGTTGATGTGCAAATCATCTCTTTCAGGCGGCAATAGAGCATATTTATATAAAGCGTTTGTTAGTAATTAGATTACCAAACACATCATATGGCCCATTTAAGTCTTAGACCAAATAATTAATTAAGATAAGTATTCTATATAAGTTGGCCATCTGATATAACCAACCCCCCTGAGTCTGACATTTGATGGCCAACTATTAACAGAACCTACTAATGACAAACTCTAGAGTAACTGAAGCCAAGCAATATGCTAGAAACAATAGACATTCTCAGCAACCTAGAGAAAATAAGTTGATTTGGAATTTCAGACAAACTAAATTGGGAAATTCAAGCTTGGAACCTCCAAATCCTACATTCTCCTGTAATGTGAAGACACTGGGCAAAAGACCAAACACATTGAATAACCGCACTTGAACATATTTAAATGTCAAAAATCTCATGATATCAAAGTTTAAATGAAAATAGGTTGGTACCAGAGATCAAGTCTGATTCAACTCGATCTTCCCATAGTTTAAGTCGAGGTCGTCAAAAATGGATCATAAGCTGGTCGGTAACCTTCATCAATCATTTGTTTAGTTAAAATTCTTAACCAGCTACATATATCTGCTATCTCAGGATGCTTCTGATCTCCAACAACAAACACGTGAACAAGACTCTTCAGTTCAATCCAACTACACCCAGCCTCCTTGCCTACCCTTCTAAGCTTCATAAGCCTCATGACTCGTCCCACATCATCTGATCTTCCTAGTGCAGTATAAATTCTAGACAATAAGACATAAGCTGATGATTCTTGTGAGCCTAGCTCCATTAGTTTCTCTCCTGCATAGGCTCCTAGCTCATAACGACCGTGATTTCGACATGCACTTAATAATATTCGCCACAAACACATCCCATGATCCAAAGTTGCTGATTCAATGAAATCCTTGGCTTCAGTTAGCCTCCCAGCACGGCTATACACATCAACCATGCATGCATAATGCTCTAATCCAGGTTGTAGGCCATATTCACTGGAAATCATCTTGAAGTATTCCCAGGCTCTTTCAACCAATCCCATATGGCTACAAGCAGAAAGAATATTAACAAAAGTAACATTATCCGGCTTTACACCTTCTGATCTCATCTCCTCGAATAGATCCAAAGCTTTGTCACTGCACCCATTTTGAGCAAGACCAGATATCATAGCATTCCAAGAAACTATATCTCTTGTGGTCATCCTCCGAAAGACCATGTTGCCTTCGCCAATGCACCCACACTTTGCATACATGGATGAAAGAGAACTTCCAATAGTCATCACTCCAGCAAGCCCATACTTTATGGCCCGGGCATGGACTTGTTTGCCTTGCTCCAAAGCAGCAAGACTAGAACAGCCTTTCAATACACTAGCAATTGTTAGGTCATTAGGTAAAATTCCCTCCGCTTCCATCCTGCCATACAAACTCAATGCTTCTTCATTATCTCCATGCTGTATATAACCTCCTATCATTGAAGTCCACAAAACAACATCTGGCTCTTGCAAACAATCAAAACCTTTCCTAGCATCAGCAATGCTACCGCTTTTTGCATACATATCCACCAGTGCAGTTATAATATACATTTGACCCTCAAATCCCATTTTAACTGAATAAGAGTGGATTTGCCTTCCTTCCTCAATGGCACCATAGTCACTACACGCATTAATCACCCCAACGAAAGTGTATTCACTAGGCCTAACCCCAGAATAATGCATTTTAGAAAACAACTCCAGGGCTTTCTTAGAGCGTCCACTCTGTGCAAAGCCAGTAACCATCGCGGACCACATAATAGGACTCTTATCAGTAGACAATGCAAACATCTGAAGAGCATAGTCCGCACTCCCACATTTCAAATACATAGTAACAAGAGCATTCCTAACTTCCACAATTAAAATCACCCCAACCTTAACAGCAAAGCAATGAACCTCCCTTCCAACATCAACCAACTCCGGAATAGCCAATGCACTAAGCACACTAGTCAAGAAAAAGGGACTCCCTCGCTCCTCTTCATCCTTCACTATCAGTTTAAAAACTCCCACAGCCTCTCCAGCCATACCACTCGCAGAATACCCAGATATCATAGTCGCCCAAGACACCGAGTTCCTCTCAGGCATTTCATCAAACATCTGGCGTGCATCATCCATAAAACCCGATTTACAATACATGTTTAGGATCGCGCTTCCAACAACCACATCTCCACCATAATTAGTCTTAATCACTAACGAATGCACCTGTTTTCCAGCCCAAATATCACCCACATTTGACACTGCACTAAAAATCCCAGCAAATGAATAACCATTGGGGAGACAATTCTCAACCCGCATTCGACGAAACAAATCAAAAACATAGAAAGATGACTTATTGCCACCAAATTGAGCATGGGCATTAATAATTGAGCTCCAAGAAACATCATCTTTAATGGGGATTTCCTCAAAAGCAAGCATAGCATTGGCTAATTGGCCACATTTTGCATACAAATTAACTATGCTATTAGCTAAGTATACATTGGAAAAATAATTTGATTTGATGATTTTTGCATGAATCAATTTACCCTTTTGAAGGTTTTGTTCTTGGGTAAGCTTTACAACCTCCTTAAAAAGAGCTCGATGAGCTGCACTCATCAATTCTGTTATTGTTTGGCAGTTATCCTGGAAATTGAAACTATAGGTTATAATTTTGCAATCAATTTTAGTTTAATCTATACTTTTATCAATATAAATTAAAAAGAAATTTGAAAAATAAATAAGAGAACCTTGGCGCCAGTAGAAGTTGATTGAACGAACAGTCGAACAGGAGACTCAATTTAGTTGCTGGTGTTAGACTGTAGAGTATAGAGTTTAAAGGAGGGTTTTTTTTCTTTTAAAATTTAGTTATAAAATAGGAGTGTATTGATCTATCGGCGACGAAGTTATTCCAACTTAATTAAGGTTCCGGGCTCGAGACTTGAGGATGTTCTATTCCGTAACATGGAAGAACTTTTTTTTCAATTAGGTTTTAACTCGACTCATATTCGGATTAGTTGGACTTTAGTAGGCTTTGAATTACCAAATTTGCAAAAAAAAAATGTGTGTAAGAAACATGTGAAGAATATTACTTAGCTAATTATACTTGATACATCTTACTTAGCTAATTATACTCGATCCATGATAGATGTTCCGCCATGATATAACATTTACAATACTAAGTATTAAAGTTGATGTCTACATGCTTATATGATTGAATTATTGGTAAAATTATTCATTTTTTTAAAAGTTTTAATCCAATGGTAGCTATTAAAACCTTTTTCTAGGTCACAATATTTCTTTGCCACTCCAAAAGAAGGGAATTCGTATTTTCAATCAATTTCCCTGACTAGCAATGAAATGACATTTCCTTTTCTCAGGCTTGACGACATTGAAATATCTAAAATGCCTAGTTGACAGTGATGTCCTAATACTTTTGAGTTTATTGAAGAGTGATATAGTAGTAGAGAGAGTTAAAGGGGAGGAAGAGAAGTTGTGCCTTTGTGTGTGTTAGACAATGAAAGGTGATAATGGGTTGGAGAAGTACAAATTTCCATTAGATCATTTGTAAGGAAAAGAAGCTAAAAGTTTATGTTTTTTCCATCAAATAAATCAAAATAAGTTCATATTTTTTTCATTTCCATCAAAAACTAATTTCTCAATTCTCAATTTGACAAAGCACAACAATGCTATAGAGTACTTGTATGTGTTTTTCTTTGCAAGTTTTATTTGATTTAAACTATTTTATAAATAGGTATAGACTCGTTCAGTTTGTCAAACAGATTTTTGTTATTAAACATTAAAGTAGGTTGGGTAACAACTGGTACTATTTACTTGATTCAAATAATAGTGTTTGATAATGTCGAAATGGAAGGTAACTTTTAGCTTTTGAAGTAGTGTTTGTCAAAAACTACAAAATTTCCCTTTAAATGCCAACATTCAAATTTCGCCTTATATCTTTACTAAAGAATTACTTTGACTTTGTTTACCTTCACAGAGTGGTTAATTTGACAATTATATATCTCAACTGGAGTATTAATTAACATTTGCTCCATAAAATCTACTCTTACAAATACCTAATACAGAGTATCATTTATTCTCACAGCTAGTCAGCTACCAACTACTTTGAAGTTCAAACTACAATACGAGGTAGTCATAACCAATTTTGCCAAACGCGCCCTTACTATCTCACCTAAGGCGATGATCGAGTTGGATCTTCCACTTCCAAACTTCTATAGTAAGCTCTTTCCGTTTTCGATCCCTACCCAAAACCAAAATTTATCCTCGTGCGTGTAGATGGCGCAGTTACAACCAGTAAACTAACCAATAAATATTTACTCCGAAAACCAAAACCCAAATCTTCTTCTTCCACCGCCGTATTTCTTTCTTTCTCCTCCGACCACCGCCTTCCCCACCTCCACTAACACCCACCAAAACTAAAACCTCTTTTTTGCCTTTTCTAATCCAAGAACCCTAATTTCTCTCTCCTCCCAATTTCCCCAGTTCAATCAATTCACCAATTTCAATTTTTTTCCCCCAATAATGGATTTTGATTCAAACGGCGGCAATAAACGAGTATTCCATCGACTCGGAAACAAACAATCTCAACCCCATCAACAACACCAACAATCTCATTATCCTCAAAATCAAAAGGTTTGTTTTCACTGGCAAGCTGGAAGATGTACGAGAAACCCGTGTGCTTTTCTTCATAGAGAACTTCCTCTTCCTCCTCCTACTATTCACCCTTCTTCTTCACCTTCATCTTCTTCTTCGTTTAATGGCCCTGCGAAGAGGGCTCATGGTGGTTTGGGCGGTGGTGGTCAGAGAAATGACGGCTTTTCGAGCCGTAAAAACCCTAATTTTAATAATACTTGGGGTAAACCTGGTGGTACTAGTGGTGGGGTTCCTCCGAAGAAGATGGAAAGAGTTTGTAATTACTGGGTTCAAGGGAAATGTAGTTATGGTGATGGTTGTAAATTCTTGCATTCTTGGTCGATTGGTGGTTCCTTTTCACTTTTGACTACTCTTGAGGGTCATCAGAAGGTATTTTGATTTGTTTTTAGTACTGTTTAATTTGATTTTGTTAATATTAGAGATTGTTTATGTTTCATCATGATTCAATCTGATCAAACTGTAGTTGAGATTTGTGTATTTTACATGATCATGATAATTTACCCATAGTAACTAAAGCTGCTTGAATTTGATGGGTTTGGTTTATCGGGTTTTGGGAGCTGTGTTTGATGGGTTGAATTCTTGTTCGGGGAGTAATTTTATTGTTTTATTTGATGCAATCTTCACTATTCAATCTGATCAAACTGTAGTTGAGATTTGTGAATTTTAACATGATCATGACAGTTTACTCATAGTAACTAATGCTGCCTGAATTTGATGGTGTCGGTTTATCGGGTTTTTGAAGCTATGTTAGATGGGTTGAATGTTGTTTTATTTGGTGTTTCTATGTTTTGATTGATGCTAAAATTGGAAATATCCTCCTCCTAGGGGGAATTGATTTACAGTGGGTTTGAATTGATGTGTTTTCGGGTCAGGTTGTAACTGGGATCACTTTGCCATCAGGGGATAAGCTTTACACAGGCAGTAAAGACGAGCATGTCAGGATTTGGGATTGTGCATCAGGACAGGTTTGTTCTTTTTTATTCGAATATGCTCTTTAACTTTTGTTTTAGTGATTAGCAGATTTCTGTTCTTTATTGTATGGTTGATGTATTGATGCCCATACCTAAATTTTTGATTTTTTTTTATATATATTTTGGACTACCGAGTACGACGCGATTTTTTTGGAAATTAGTTAAATAAGTGTCCACTTAACTAACACTTTTTGCATCATGTTTTTTTTGTCACTTAAAATATCAATGTACTATTATGGGTTGGCTTAAAATACCAGAATGATGATACTAGTTACTATTACCATTATAAACTCTCATATTCTTAATCTTTGATTATATTCTTAAAATAAACTTATTTTTAGAATGGAGATAGTAGACCAAAATCATTCAGCTGTACCTGAAATCAGCCAAATGCTATCATACTTTGCTTAGCTTTTTGCATTTTTTTTGGCGCAATAATTCCCTTACCCCTAACATATATTCTACATTGGGCTATGTATTTTATTTGTTTAAAACCTGTTGGTTTGTTAAAAATAGCCTCCCTGTCTCCCCGATTATCTGGGTTGAAATACTATGCTTTGCTAGTTATCTTTGGAGAATAGTCTTTATGGCGTATAAATTAGATATGTGTGTGTCCTTCACATAGACAAGATTGGTTACATATTCAATTTGTTGGGTATAAGTGCATGTGGCTTCTACATGTAAAAGACCTTTACATGCTAGAGAACCTAATTTAGGCAATAAAATTGTATAGAGTTATTCGAATGAATCATATGAATTGTGGATTTAGGTTAATGTAAGAACTTGTAGAATCAATTGCACTAGACCAACTTTTAACATGTATCATTGTATGTGTGTGAGATTTGGAGGTTTGAATAGTAGTCTGCGAATGTTGTTTAAAGTGAAGCTATGGCATCCTGTAACTATGGAACTTATTGTCAAATTTGCTTGTTTTGTAAATGGATTAGTCCTAGATTAATTGGAAAGTGTGCAACTTTGACATATGTGATGTCTGATGTGTCATCGTGTTCACTTCTCTTCCCAATTTTAAAGTGGTCACGAGATTTTTTTATTCTCTTCATAAAAAATTATGCGCTCCTTATTGGGAACTTACTTCTGCACTGTTGCCTTTTTTATAGTGTGTCAGTGCTGTTCATTTGGGCGGAGAAATTGGCTGTATGATCAGTGAAGGGCCCTGGGTTTTTATAGGGTTGCCAAATATGGTCAAGGTGAGGTGGGATGCAAGATTTTCTGTGAGATAATGTATAAAGTTCACACTTACTTTTTATAATAAGCTAATGTGTAAAGGTTCTTGATTCTTCATATTTGCAGGCATTGAACATTGAGACTGTCACTGATATGAGTCTCAGTGGACCTGTTGGTCAGGTTTATTCTCTGGTGGTGGGGAATGATATGCTGTTTGCTGGCATACAGGTGATTGATTTTTCTGTTCAGTTTGAATTAGTGTTTTGATGATTTTGGTAGTGTATATTTTTGTTTCTAGTGTTAGCTTACCATGAAAAAGAAAAGAACAGAGGCTTATTGGTTCTGTTGCTGAAAGCATTCTTTATTTTTGAGCATCACGTCTATTAACTAATTAGATTCTGGATATAATTGAGTGTTTGAGCTAAAGCTAATATTGTTTTCATTATTACAGTAGATGCTTTTCAGTTTTGATGACTCTCGCCGTCCATTAATGATAGGATACATCTTCTTTGGATTGTCTCAAATTACTTCTTTTTATATTTAGTTTGTAATTCTTACAATTTATCCATATTCCTTTTTCCTTAGTGATAGTTTTTAGGAAAGAAGATGCAAAAACTTATCCCAATTCCTTAAAAATACCTTCAGTTTCACTATCAAATATTTATCCAAATGTCCAATGAAGGCAACAATCCATATATTATATCTTCAGCCCTATTTCTTTATCTATCTACTTATGTTTTTACTCTCCTTTTATTACTACTTTTAATTTCTGTGTCAAATCGAAGTCTGAAGATTTGGAACAGAGGAATGTTTCTTTCTGCTGAAACTTTGATATGCTTATATATCTGTATTTAAGTTTATCCAAAGCTAGGTGCCTTTTTTTCTTGTAGGATGGGAATATATTGGCTTGGAAATTCAACCCGGCTACTAATTGCTTTGAACCAGCTGCATCCCTTACGGGGCATACAAGTGCTGTTGTTACTATGTTTGCCGGAGCTAATAGACTCTATTCTGGTTCAATGGATAATTCTATAAGGGTAAGCTGTTTCGTGATATTGATATCAGTGTTTATTAATGCTTTACTTTGCTTTTCCGAGGTATTGTTATGTATAGTCTCCAGTTTGATCTTAATATTGCCTTTTACAGGTGTGGAATCTTGAGACATTGCAATGCATACAGATTTTGACAGAGCACACTTCTGTTGTTATGTCTGTTCTTTGTTGGGAGCAGTTTCTATTATCAGCTTCACTGGACAACACTATAAAGGTTGTTATTGGTTTGCCTAGTTGAGAATTTTGGCCAATAAATGGAATTTGTATGGCTTTGTTTTGGCCACCATTTTCATGACTTCTTTTTTTCTTAACCCTTCTTGCAACTTGATTGTTTTTGTGCAGGTCTGGGCTGCTACTCCAAGCGGAAACTTGGAAGTGACTTATACTCATACTGAAGAGCATGTATGTTTAAAATATTTTCTTGTCATTATAAGCATTGCTTTGCTTGCTATTTTAAGCTTCATTTCTTTTGTTCACCAAGTTCCGATTAGTGATTATAAGCTACATCTCTTTGCTTTGCTCTAAGTATCATCCATTTGGTCTGAAGTTTCTGTTTAGTATTGTAAGGCATAACCTCAGTACCTGACAATGTGGACTTAGTTGCAATGAAGCTGTATCATATTTAAGGTGCACAAATTAGCCATGATTCTTATAAAACTACTAAATTATTTCTGCTAAGAAACAATGTAAAAGCTATTCGATTGGTCAACAATTTCTTTCTTTATTCAATGAGGTTTTATCCCATGAAATAGCTTAGGAAAAGGTGATCCTGGGGATTGAATTTTGGTTATGTGGGTTAGATTGTTGCACTTAGGTGTGCACCTGATCCCATGAGACGTTGAGGTAGTGCTTCTTGCAAAATATGCCTGGTTGCAATTTTTTGTTCGTGAGGTCTAAGGATTTAGTGTAGAGTTTGTGGGGGAAATATGAGAAGTAGAGAGGGGGAGTGTGGGGGATACCCAGATTAAGGTCGTACCTGGGTTTATGTGAATTGTGTTTTACTGTGTCTGACATGTTGGTATAAATAAATAGGCTTACTCTCTAATCAATCTAATCTGCTTCTCATTATTGCGGTCAGCAGAAACTTCATGCGCATAAATACTTGTCTTATGTTTATGCCAAGGCTATTTTGAGGTTGAAGCCCAAGTTACTTTTTCTAGCTTAGGTAGTCAGCAAGAGAAAGACCGCATAGTCACTTGAGTGCATTATTGCTAACTTGTGATTGCCAGGGGTGTACGTGGATATGCTTGCTCTGCATCCCAGTTTTGATCACAACCCTCTCTCATTGTGTTATCATTTTTAAAAAAATGCTGCATTCTCTGTGAAAGCAATGAAGTCTGCTTATCACCTCCTTGAGTTTTGCCACTTTTTTTTTTATTTTTTTTTTTTTAAAAAATAAATAAAGAATATGAGATCATCTTTGTCTGTGGCATTGCTTTGATTCAGCCGAGATTTGGTCAGTTAAGGATTTTATTTCTTTTTGGTAGCTTGGTGGAAGAGGTAGTTTTGGATTGAAGACTTGGGAACACCATTTCATTGATGTTTTGGTTGTAGTGTAGTGCTTTAGGTGGTAAATAACCAGTGGGTATCAAAGATCAATGCCTCTCATCTGTTTTTTCCTATCTGATGCTTTGACTATGACTGGAGCATAATTCTTTGCTGTATGCAGCTATTCTTTTGTTCAACTGATTTTTTTATGCTATGTAGTGTGGTACTGGACTTTTATGGAGTGGGAGCTAGGAAAAGATTTTAAGGGGAATGAAATTGGTTATTCCCATTTGTGTTTCTGGTATGGAGTGCAGTTAATCTGACTGAATTAGGTGTGCATTTTATAGTTAATATGTAATCATTTTATGTGGAATTTGTTTCTCGTTTCTTGTGGGAATGAATCAAGCCAACCTTCTATGCACAATAGAGCCAAATTGTTCTAACTCCAAGCCCCACCAAGTCAACCATTTAATTCTAGTGTGCAAAGCACGTGTTTACAGGTAGGATTAAACTTTACATTCACTCTTTCACCATCTCATTCCAGCTGTACAAAAGAATTTATCATTGCCTACTTCCTTGGTGCTGGGGTGATTGTTCTGTTGCTTGTTTAGTAGATTACCCTTAATTGGTTTAGGAATTCACTGGTTTTTAACTCCTTCCATAATCTTCCTTCTTTGATTAAGTTACCAATTGAGTTTTGATTTGTGGCTGTTTAATATGCAGGGTATTCTCACTCTCTGCGGGATGTTTGATGCAGAAGCAAAGCCAGTCTTACTGTGTTCCACCAATGACAATTTTGTCCACATATATGACTTGCCATCGTAAGTTTTTATCCTAGTGTAGGAAATCCATGTCATTCTACCACCATACTTAGCAAATCTATTAACATTGGTCATGGGTTGGGCCTCACTCAAAATTTAAGTGGGCTAATTTTGGCCCGATGTTGTCCCTGAAAGCTGGGTAAATTTGGCTTGTGGTATATACAATTATACATCATGGAAATGAATATATTCTACTTGTGTCAGGTTGTGTGCGTGATGTGTTTAATGATTATGCATGTTATAGATAATTATCTGTTGTTCTTCTTTAGGTTTATGGAGAGGGGCAAGATTATATCAAAGCAAGAGATTCGAGCTATTCAAGCAGGTCCTAGCGGATTATTCTTTACCGGTGATGGAAATGGTCAAGTGAGGGTTTGGAACTGGTTAGCAGAACCAAAGACAGCTATGTAACACTATTTATTTTTCATGGCAGTTAGCCCTTCAAGTTTTCTCTATTTTTTTTGTTTCCTTTGGTCATCGTCGTTGAGGAATTGTGAGAAGATAATCCTGGCTGATGTTCCTTGTAATTGGACACAAACTCGGCACCTTTGAAGTTGTCTTCTTCAATGATAAGGACTACTCTTTTGGTTGAGCAAATTCTTACTACACTCCACAGCAGCTTTGTTGTGATTTATTATGTATTTATAGCAAATGAGGGAATGAGATTGTGTAACACTTGTGTATGTAACCATTAAGTGATTTTTGCTAGTGTATGTAGCCCTTTTTGCAGTAAAATTCATATCAGTTAACTCTTTGAGGAAGAGGCATGCCTAAAGCTTCATTTTCTTTGACTCTTAGTTTTATGTTTATGATTACCTTGTATCACCCCCAAAAAGAACTGAAATAATTGACAAATTCAAGTGTACATTTTGCACTTAGTTTCCCTTTGCTATATGCTTTTTACCAAGATTTGTTCTAAAGTTGGGGCTAACTAGTCCTATGAATCAGTCCAACATCTTTCTTATATATGTGCATTCTATTTAAATCTTCCCTTATTTTACACCTTACATACTCCACTTCTTACTTGGATTGTGGTGGTAAAAAAGTAGCAAGCAAAGCTATTTGTGTTGGATGTGCTGCTCATAAGAAAAAAAAAATGCTAATATACGAGGAAGTTGAACCAATATTGGCAGTAACCTCTCCCTTGAGGCTTTGCTAATTATTACAAACACAATGCATTAATAATATATTATTTTAATTAAAACCCGATTTTATGGTTCTCAAAGTACACTTGCATAGGAAAGCTATAAAGCAGCAATTAGTAATCTTTTACACTTTTATTGTCTAAGTATCTCTGAACTCTGCTGTGTAAACTTAGCTTCGCAAATTTTTGGTAACCAATACTCATCGTACACTTCCTTACAGATTGAACATAACCTTAATCGCATCACCACCACGAGCACTGGTTTCAAAAGCTTCTTCTACCTCCTTCTGTGAGAACCCAAACCTGTGAGTAATGAGAGGCTTCACATCGATTTTACCACTCGTAAGAAAGTCGATGCATAGAGGCCAAGTATTTTTGTAACGGAAAACACCCACAACATCTACTTCCCTGAAATTAAGAATGGAACACATTATTAGAGTCTAAACATATAGTTAGTGGAATATTTATAAGCTTTGCATTTTTTCCCTATTAAGGAAAACAATACCTCACAGCTGCAGCGGTGAGAGGAACATTCATCTCACCATGGCCCATCCCAATTAGGCACACTTTACCCCCTTCACCTGTTGCACGAAGAGCAGTTGACAAGGTCTTGTTAAACCCCGCACAATCCAAAGTCACATCTACACTTCTCCCCATAGCTTTTCGAATCTGCTCAACTTCTTCTGGTATGTCCTGTGGAAGGAAAGAGTCATTGGGAGCATAATTAATGTATCAAAAATCAATAAATTTCCAATTGAAATTTATTATCACATAGTATACTCTTAGGATATATACAAATAGTTGCCACATTTGGTAATCAAGTATTCGGTATATCATGTTTATACCATCTTAAAATTCACATAGTGGTGGAGCTAGCATTTTTATTGCGGTTAAAATTCATTAAAATTGGTTCCTAGTTAAATATAAATTATTTTATTATTCCAAATCATTTAAAAAACCACTTATAAACACTATTGAAATTGCTTTAAAATCATTATTAAAAAATTCATATATATTGCACATACACGTGTAATATTTGACACATATGATGTGTGTAGTTTAAATTGATAAATATTTTGTATTTGTATGTCTTTTCCATATTAAATAATAATCTTCTTTTTTTTAAAAAAAAAAGAAATATTAAATAATTATCTTTTAAATATAAGTAATTTTTCTTTTAAATTCAATTAAGTAGGGTTAATTGATTCCTTTGCTTAAATAGACTTAAAAAAAAGGTTATTCTGGAGAGTTAAGACATCATTACAATCATGTTTGGACTAAGTAGTTTGTGTGAAAGAAGCCTATAAGTTTAAGGATTTCCAATGAGAAAATTGTTTATAAAGAAGAAGCAAACCTGCATATTGGTTGAAACCTTGACAGTTTCATCTGCACCAAGTTTCTTTGCAACAGATAAACGGTATTCATCTACATCCACTATGACTATTCTAGGGGCTCCAAAAGCACGAGCTGCCAGCAATGTCACAAGCCCAATAGGTCCAGCTCCCATGATCAATGCTGTGGTCTCAGGACCAACATTGGCACGACGACAAGCATGGATACCAACACTTAGCGGCTCACACATAGCCCCTTCTTCCAAACTAACATTATCTGGGAGTTTGAAGCATAAATCAGCAGGATGTACCACCTGCCACAGGTCATAGAAACATGTTTTCATACTAACTTCAGGTTGCATAAAGCACTCACTGCAAATGCATCAAGAAAACTTAAAAATATACATGAGTAAATAAGGAAAACAACATCATTTATTGATTAAAATTTAGTAATGAGCCTATCGTATTACCAGCAATAATATTCCAAAACATTCCTGGTGATAAGAGTACAAAAAGACACTGAACAAACAACCATATATAGTCAACATAAAATCTATTCCATCCATTGGAAATTAGTTGTCACATTGTATCAATCTTTTATAATTAAGGGTATGACATCATATCACAAACCAACCTTTTATAGTTTTATATCATATCACATCGTTAAATTCAAATATAGACTATAAGGAATTTCAGTCAAAAACCATTACTAAACGTAATTATTGGACATAGCGGAAGTTATAAAAAAACAGTTACCTGATTTGCAAGAGAGCCATGAACAGGAGGAGTTGCAAAGAACTTCATCTCAGGGCACATATTGTAGCGGCCGTCTTTGCAGACATTACAACGCCAACAACTGATCCCAGGCTCCAAAGCCACTCGATCGCCCGGCACCAATGTTTTAACATCACTTCCAACTTCTTCAATTATCCCAGCACATTCATGTCCAATTACCATAGGCTCTTTCACTATGAAATCAGCACATCTTAAGGTCTACAAAATCAAACAAAAAAATTGTGAATAAGCTTTTAATTTTATTCACCCAATTCCTTAGTATCTATCTGATGTTTGATCATTTTTAGCATGCATGCTCATATAATTAATCAAGCATACTATAAGCTAAATTAAGTAGCAAAATCAATTCTTTTATCCACTAAATTAAATCTCCTAGTATCTGAATATCAGATGGCTTGATCATTACCATGCATGTCCATTAACAGCAATCAAGCATAAATTAAGCTAAAATAAGAAGAAAAAAAACAATTCTTTTTTATGAATTTCAGAATTAAAATAGCAGGAAAAGAAGCTGAATAATAAAGATGGGATTTTTATACCTTGAGATAGTGAACATCACTTCCACAAATACCAACAGCCTTCATCTTGATTCTTACATCATATGGTCCTTGAGAAATTCACAAGAAAATATGCAAAAGATTAGATTTTTAACAGGAAGAAAAACAAGAAACAAAGAAAGGTAGAAGTAGAAGTAAATACCAAGAGGAGGGAGCTCAAATGGTTGGATTTTGAGAGTGTTAATCCCAGTTAACCAAGCAGCCATGTTCTGCTGTCCATCTTTTTCCGAATTTCCTCCCTTACCCATTTTTCTCTCTCTAGCTCTTTATCTTTCTCTCTCTTACTAGGTGTTGTGTTTCTTGGTGAGTTTTCTTTAACTGATTGAAGGGCTATTTAAAGTTGACAACTTTGAGCTGAGGTTGCACAACTTCAAGTCTTCAACTACAATTTCCAATATTTTATTTTATCTCTGTTCTAACTAAGTCAATTGTGTAGAGAAAGTAATTGGATTGTTGAAGTCAAGTTCAATTTCGGTCAAGATTAAGTGAAATTCCGTGTATCGGTTTGGGTGGTTCATATGTGTATCTATTACTCACTATGTTTTTTTTAAGGGTTACACTTAATTTAGGACTTATTCGGTATCTCTTTTTTTTTTATTTTTATTATGAAAGTCTTATAGAATACGAGTAATAAAATTTGTCAAACATATTAGAATAAAACATGATTTTGATAACCAACCACAAAATAGTGCAAACAACATGAAATGTTCACTTTGTTTAGCAAACTGCATATTTTATGTTACATCTTTCTCCTCTTAATGATCCTCAATTCCTCATCCTATGAATAATAATAAAAAAAAAAAAAAGATCCTCATCCTTAACCGTTACATTTATTAAGCTTTCCCTATTTTTTGTTTTCTTATAATAGAACATTTAGGCTTTCACACTGTCAATACGCAACTTTAAACATTATCATTAATTAACATATAATGAAAAGTCGATATTTTGAAAGTAAATCAAGACGATTCCAATATAATATGACTATATTTTTCCTTACTTAAATTAAAAGTCACAAACGATGGTTAAAGAGTATCATGTAAATATGTTAAAAAATCAAATGTTGCATTTATATAAAAATTGAGGGAATTTTTCTCTCATCTCATATCCCTTGATTTTCTCACATCTATCAACTATAACTAAAACAAGTCATTGCTTACCTCATGTCATTTTTTGTGAAATATTTTTCAATTTAAACTTTTTACAACATCATCTTTTTATATATATATATATATATATATATATATATATATATATATATTCTCGTTTCCAAAACTTTTAGAAAAATGAATGAAATCCGAATAACAAATAGATAAGAGAGCTAAAGAGGAAATATCAAAGTAAAATTAACATTAATACACAGATTGATGCTTGATTTGTCATGCAATCCTTAATACTATCTAACACCCCAAAACACTCATTAGTAAAATCTAAAAGAATAATAACTACCGTAAAAATAGAACAAATTATTCAATTCGTTCGTGCACACGTGACTAATTAATATACTATTAAGGCCCTGTTTTCATCAGATTATTTTCAGTTCAGTTCAGTTCAACTCTAATAAATTCAGTCCAGTTCAGCTCAGTTCATTCGATGAAAACAGGCCCTAACCCTACTACTCGTATCTTTAATTACAATGTTTGAAATTTTTTCTATGGAGGCGGATGCACCATGCTTGGTGCATCCAATGTTTTTTAAAAAAAGGCGGAATGAACATTTAGCTATTCAGTAAAGAACATATAGTTGTTTTGTAAAGAACATATAGCTATTTTATAAAGAACATCCAGTTTTATATGTTTTTTTGTAAATCTAAAGAACATTTGTAATTTTAGTAAAGAACATGATAATATTAAAGAACATTATTCATATAGTAAATGTACATTTGGTATAAATGATCATGTATGTATATGAAAAATGTACATTTTACTGTATTATAATGTACATTGTATTATATTCTAATGAACATATATGTTATAATGTTGGTTACATGTTTTATATACATTGTATTATTTGCATCATATAAGTATATGAAAAAAGAATATTTTACTGTATTTTAATGTACATTGTATTATTTGGATCTACAACTTTTTCTAAATTTGTCTATTTGCTTGTTTTCTTCTTCCAAAATATATTAATTGGTTGATCTTCTTCAAGAATTTCATTTTACTTCTCATTGCAACAACAAAATTATATCAAAATCGCAATTAATTTTCAATAAAATCAAATATTACAATTTTCAATCAAATTTATAAAAAACAAACACTCAAACTCAAAATAAACAAGTATGAATGTCAAATAAACAAGTATAAATGTCGAATTTGGTCTTATCTTTGGTTTTTATTTGTCATCTTGAACAATTTTGGGCTCAAAATTTCGAATTTCTTGAAATTTTGTTTGAGGTTTGAGGAATTTAAATTGGTTTGAAGTTTTGTTTGGAGAGAGAAAGTGAAATTTTGGTAAAAAAAAAATTAAAATGATTTGTAATTAATGTATGGTAAAAAATAATAATTATAGTACTATTTATCTATTTCATTATACAAAATTTCATTTTAAAAAAAAAAAATATACAAAATTGTTGCATAAAAAACTGATGTACATTATAAATGAACACTATGTTCTTTTATGTATATGTCCATGTACATTATAAATGACTACTATGTTCTTTTATATGACCATGTTCATTAGTATATATCTGAATGTTCTTTCCGCGTTTTTGTATTTTGGAGCGGATGCACCATGTGGATCGTGCATCCGCCTCCACGAACCAACTATTCCTAGCGTTCTACTAACCCCGCTAACATCTTACTTCGTTATTAAACCAGTAAGTAAGAAGAAGAAAAAAGAAAAAAAAAAAAAAAAACTCAGTTGGGTGTTGGATCGTGTAAATTTGATTTGGCAATTCACATTGGGTAATCAAATCGGTTACAGGGTGACTCGAATTTACTGGATAACCGTGTTTTCTGTTGGTGTAGTACCTAGGTCATAAATATCATGTTCCATTTTTTTCGAAACATAAATTTTTGCTTTGATAATATCGATTTCCAAAATTGTTGTTTATCCTGAGGCTCTAATTCCTGCTGACTTTGTTGATTTTGTTTGAATGCAAAAATCATCCAATGCATGAAAGCAATTTGCCAAGCTACGATTTCCACATTGTGTCTTTGTTTTTTTATTTAGTTCAAATTATTTGTAACTAACTTTCAAAATTTCAGGGACCTTATCCTTATACAGTCACCTCCAAGAAGGCAAGACTAGTCTTGTTTTCTGGCCCACCAAAATTGAATGAAAATCACCTCCCTTCTCCAATAAGTGTAACATCTCTATACATATATTGAGCATCAGCTCGGGAAGTAGCACCGACACAAATTATTACATGCACTTGAGAGTACCTAGAATGACGCTTCCACCAGTGCGTGATGAGTCTGGTGACCACAGGCTGACTCATACATATCACTGGGCTGGAGCATTGATGTGAGTCATGTGACTATGCGAGTACTCTTGGCCTCCTGGGTGATGCACGAAATGTTTGGCCCCAGGAAGCGACCATCACACATGAGCCCAAAGCCTACAACTACTCCTGGCCTCCCGGGTGGTGCACAAAATGTTTGGCCCGGAAAGCGACCATCACACATGTGCCCAAAGCCTACAGCATATGTGCTACGAAACCCTAAATGGCATCGGCTTTGGGCTCATGGCATTGGCTTTGGGCTCAGATGGCTAGGCACCACGAACTCCCTTACCTACGTCGTTGGAACTTCAGATGATGGCTTCTGCACAATATTTGTAATGATCATTAAGACAGTTAAACGCGCTATAGAACACAACGCCAAGCCCAAGCTGAAGGCTAACACACCTGAATTTCTCCTTGGAAGGACACAGGCACACAGCAAGCTCTAAGCACCAAAAGCTCAAACTTATTTTATACAGCTTCAGGCTGTTGGCTTTAACCCAATGCTATTTTGAATGTGCTGCAGAAGCAACCGTATGCCCAAACTGAAGGATATGACAACAAAATTTCTCGTGGACAAAGGGGCATAAACACCATGAATTTACCTAGTTACTTCAACAGAACTCCAGGCTGATGGCTTTTGCACGCGGTTTTCCTCCATCAAATCTCTGTACTTCATAGCAGCATCCCACCTTTCTGCGCCTGCATAAGCATCCGATAAAAGTACATAGTTTCCACTATTACCAGCATCTGATTCAAGAAGCTTACATGAAACAATCTCAGCTAAGGCAACATTTTTATGTAGCTTGCAGGCACTCAACAAGATTCTCCATAATACTACATCAGGAGGTGTTGTCATCTTGAGTATGAAGTTATATGCTCTCTCTAATTCACCAGAACGACTCAAGAGATCAACCACACAACCATAATGTTTCATTTGTGGGATAATTCCATAGATTCTATACATACTATCAAAAAATTCCATCCCCTTGTCTACCAATCCAGCATGCGAGCAAGCTAGCAATGTGCCGACAAAGGTTCCATGAGTTGGCCTTCGTTTTTGCATAACATTTCCTCAAATAGCTGAACAGCAGAATCAGCAAAACCATTTACTGCAAGCCCTGCTATAACTGCTGTCCATGAGACAGAGTCTTTATCACTCATACCTTGAAAAACTTGTAATGCCATCTTAACATCCCCACATTTGCAGTACAAATCAATTAAAGAGTTACCAACATAAATGTCTACTCTGATGTTATGCTCAATGATGAATTCATGAATTTCCTTGCCCATGTCATGCATTCCTAGATGAGCACAAGCAGAAAGCACACTTGATATTGTAATTTCGTCGGGTTTAATCTTATTCGACATCATTTTCTGAAAAAGTTTCACTGCATCAGAAAATTTGCCTGCTTGTGAATACCCTGTAATCATTGATGTCCAAGAAACCACATCCCTCTTCGGCATTTCATGGAAGAGCTTCCTTGCCATAACCAAATTTCCGATTTTTGCATAACCTATCATCAAAGAATTCCAAGAGACACTATTTCTATCACTCATCCGATCAAACACCCCCTGGGCTGAGTCTATCATCCGACGCTTTCCATACATATCAATCAAAGTATTCCCCAAATAAACATCTATATCAACACCACTTCTCTCAATGTAATCCACCATTGAATCAGCAATATTCCACTCACTCAACACATTACAGGCCATGATAACTTTCACCATTGTCACAGCATCCGCCCTCACATTCGCCACCTGCATCAAATCGAAAACACCCAGAACTTCTTATAGGAAATAATCCCTTGAGATTTCCATTATTGAAAGGTGTATAAATACAAAGGTTACACAAAACACTAAGCTATGATTAAGGAGTGTGAACAAACAATTAATAAATGCAAAGGGAGAAGGGGAGTGAACCTAGAGAATATACACCTAGAAAATACGCAAGTATTTACATAGTCTAATACACCCCCGCAGTCGTAGCGGGAGGTTTATGAACGCTTAGACTGTTACGGAAATCTTCGAAAAGAACCTGAGGGAGACCCTTGGTGAAGATGTCAGCAACTTGGTAACGTGAGGGAACATGAAGAACACGAACTTGACCAAGAGCAACTTTTTCGCGGACAAAGTGAATGTCCATCTCTATGTGCTTGGTTCGTTGATGTTGAACCGGGTTGCCGGAGAGATAAACGGCACTAACATTGTCACAATAAACAACCGTGGCTTTCTTGATGGGGCAATGAAGTTCAAGAAGAAGATTGCGTAGCCAACAAGACTCGGCAACAACATTAGCAACACCACGGTATTCGGCCTCCGCACTTGACTTGGAGAGAGTGGGTTGTCGCTTAGCCGACCATGAGATCAAGTTATCACCTAGAAACACGCAGTATCCCGAGGTTGAACGGCGAGTATCGGGGCAGCCACCCCAATCCGCGTCTGAGTAAGAAATGAGGCCGGAAATATGGGATGAGTACAAGTGCAGCCCGTGAGAGAGAGTGCCTTGGAGGTACCGTAATATGCGACGGAGAGCGTGCATATGTTCATGTCGAGGGTCGTGCATATACAAGCAAATTTGCTGCACGGCATAGGAGATATCTGGGCGGGTGAAGGTGAGATATTGAAGGGCTCCGGCAAGGCTTCGGTATAGAGAAGGGTCGTCAACTGGGGGTCCGGATGTGGAGCTTAATTTTGCTTTAGTGTCGACCGGGGTGGCTGAAGATTTACATGAAGACATATTAGCACGAGAAATAATATCCGCAGCATAAGATTTTTGAGAAAGAAAGAGCCCTCCGGAATGGCGAGTCACCGAAATACCAAGGAAAGAACTTAATGGGCCGAGGTCGGTCATGGCAAATTCAGAGCCAAGCTTGGTCATGATGGACCGCCGAAGAGTGGCAGAAGAGGTGGTGAGTACAATGTCGTCGACATACAGTAGAATGTATGCAAAGTCCTTGCCATGAGAATAAATAAATAAGGAGTTGTCGGACTTGCTATGAGAAAATCCAATGGTAGCCATAAAAGAAGCAAACCGATGATACCATGCCCGAGGAGCCTGTTTGAGACCATAAAGAGCCCTTTTTAGAAGACAAACATGACCCGAATGATCGTTGTCACGAAGACCAGGAGGTTGGTGCATGTAAACTGTTTCCGAAATATCACCATTCAAGAAAGCATTTTTGACGTCCATTTGATGAATGGACCAAGACTTGGAGAGAGCTATGCTGAGGACGGTGCGAATGGTTGCCGGTTTGACAACCGGGCTAAATGTCTCATCACAGTCGATGCCAACCTGTTGATTCCTGCCATTAACCACAAGTCGGGCTTTGTGCCTCTCAAAAACACCATTAGCATTCTTTTTATGTTTAAAAAGCCACATACAAGGAATCACATTGACATTGGGGGGGCGGGGCACCAACTCCCATGTCTTAGTTTTAATAAGAGCGTTAAATTCATCCATCATGGCATTTTTCCAATTCGGGTCGGAAAGGGCAATTTTTGGATTTCGGGGCAAAGGGGAAGGAGTAGTTTGGCAATTTAAATCAAAGATGACTTTAGGCTTAAATATGCCACTAGAACTACGAGTTTGGACCTGCAAAGGTGGGGGAAGGGGCCTGCTTGGGCGTTGGGCCGCAGGGGAGATGGCGTAAGTGGGCTCAGAACTGGAGTGGGCCGAAGGAGATGGGCCGCTGGAGGGTGAGGTAGGAATAGAACCAAACATTAGGGGAGTTTGGTGGATTTGGTTGGGCCGATTTGGAGAGGAGCCCATTTGAGGAGAAGGAGGGGGTCTGTTTGGAGAGCCGAAAATGGGAGGTGTTTGGGCCGGCGTGGTGTGGGCCTCAGAGGTAGGAGAGAGAGTTTGAGTTTGGGCTGGAGGTTGAGAAGTGGGCTGACTGTAGATTTGATGGAGAAGAGAATGGGAAAATCCATCCTTTAGGAAATCATAATCAGTGGGTTTTGGGGTGTGAATTTTGGCAAAGGGAAATTGAGTTTCGTCAAAAATCACATGACGAGAGATAATGATTTTTCGAGTAGAGATGTCGTAGCATTTGTATCCACGATGATTAGGGGGATATCCTAGGAAAACACATGGTGTAGACCGGGATTGGAGTTTGTTGATAGTAGTGGAGGGGAGAAGAGGGTAGCATAGACACCCAAAAACACGAAGGTGAGAGTAAGACGGATTTTGTTGGTAGAGAATTTTTGTTGGTGAGTCATATGCAAGAAGTTTGGTGGGTAGGATGTTATGGAGATATGTAGCCATTTGGAGAGCATGGTGCCAAAAGGAAGGAGGGACGGAGGAATGAGCAAGAAGAGTACGTATCATATTGTTGATAGTACGGATTTTTCTCTCGGCCTTCCCATTTTGAGGAGAAGTGTGAGGACAAGAGAAACGAAACACCATTCCATTTGAGGCACAAAATTTTCGAAAAGGATCATTATCATATTCACCACCATTGTCACATTGGAAACATTTCACATCACGTTCAAATTGAGTATGAGCAAATGCATTTAATTGTAGAAAGAGATTATGCACTTGAGATTTTCGAGCAATAGGAAAAGTCCAAAGAAAATTAGTGAAATCATCCAAGAAAAGCACATAATAATGATGGCCGGCACTACTAAGTTTAGGAGAAGTCCATATGTCACTATGCAAAATGTCAAATGGCAAAGTAGTGCATGAAGTAGAAGAATTAAAAGGAAGTTTCACATGTTTTCCAAAAATACAAGAAGAGCACACATTAGATTGTGAAATCCTATTACACTCAATAAAATTATTCTTCTTGAGGGAACTCAAAACTTGTGTCCCGGGGTGGCCAAGACGTTCATGCCACAAAGAGGAGGAGAGGGCGGCAAGGGCGGTGGGAGAGGAGTGAAGGTTGGCGGTGTTGTAGAAGGGGTAAAGTTCCCCCGAGCTATCACATCTCATACGGGTGGTCCCCGTCCGAAGGTCCTTCACACAAAAACCAAACGGATCAAATTCTATGGAAACATTATTATCACTAGTGAATTTTCGGACAGAAATTAGATTTTTTATGAGGTTAGGAGCATGAATGACATTTGTTAAGGTGAAGGGAGGGAGGGAAGCATGCCCATAGCCACGAATTGGAATACCACTACCATTGCCAACAATAATATTTTGATGATTTTTGCTCAAATTAAAATAAGACGAGAGGTTACCTTGGTGCGATGTCATGTGAGAGGTAGCCCCGGTGTCCATATACCAATTCTCATCGGGAGGAGTGAGAGTGAGAGTATGAAGGGCAGCTTCAACATCTGTGGGAGCATATCCAACTGAAGATGGGGCTTGAGCAGAGAAGGCTTGCTGCTGACCATGTTGGGGTCGAGGGCCAAGTATCCCACTTTGTTGAGGTCTGGGCCCAGCAGAAGGTCGAGCCCAAGGAGTAGTTGGGTAAGGGCAAGGAGGCATAGCCCAAGGAGGAGAAGCCCAACCACTCCAGGGGGGGGAAACTGCCAGGCAGGGGAGTTACCCCACTGCCAAGCCGACGGTGGCTGCTGTTGTTGCGGTTGATGCGAGCCGCGGCTGCCACCACGGCCTTTCCCCTGGCGGCCACCATTGCCACGACCCCTGTTCTGACCACCGCGGCCACCACCGCGGTTGTTGTTTCTTGAATTGGTGCGCTGATTTTGAGAAGGAGAAGAGTGAGGATCGTGCATATGAGATGAATTTCCCGCAGCCATTAACGCAGAACCTACAGCATTTGCCTCGTTAGATGCTTGATTTGCTTGCCTCGATTCCTCTAACAGGAGCATAGAACGAGCTTTTTGAAAAGAAACAGGGGGGTCGGATTGTTGGAGAAGAGCAGCGATGTTATCGTAAGCCTTTGGAAGACCACGAACAAGGGTTATAACAAGGCGGTGATCGGAAACTTTAGCCCCAACATTGGCTAGTTGATCCGCAAACATTTTAATATGTTGACAATAGGCAGACATATTAGAGAAATGGTTCAAATCGACTTGGGAGAATTCGGTTTCGAGTTGGACAGCCCTGTTGGTTTGATTATCCTGAAAAACGTCCTTCAACCTTCCCCACGCAGCAGCAGCAGTTGAATCAGGGACGAGAATTGTGTTGAGCAAGTCATTGGATATAGTGCTATATATCCATTGGAGCACAATTGCGTCGAGGCGACGCCAAAGGTCGGGATCGGTGGACTCAAGAGCAGAGGCAGCACCTTCTTGATCAGAGGGGAGGATGTGTTCAAGAACTTGGTGTGCTCGAGCGTTGATCTTGAAAAGTTCAACCCAAGAAATGTATTGGGCACGATCCATTTGAAGGGTAATGGGGATAACACTTTTGATGTTGTTTACAGTGAAAGCGGGGTGGAAAGCGGAAGCTTTTGGAGCTTTGGGTGAGTCACCCATGGTGATCAATACACGGCTAGAGAGAGAGAGAAAGAGGGGAGAGAAGATAGAGGGACCTAGCCTGATACCATATAGGAAATAATCCCTTGAGATTTCCATTATTGAAAGGTGTATAAATACAAAGGTTACACAAAACACTAAGCTATGATTAAGGAGTGTGAACAAACAATTAATAAATGCAAAGGGAGAAGGGGAGTGAACCTAGAGAATATACACCTAGAAAATACGCAAGTATTTACATAGTCTAATACTTCTGTATACTTATTGCATTGACTATACCCACAAATCAAAGAGTTCCAAGTGACCAAATCTCTCTCAGTCATTTCATCAAACACCTTCTGTGCAAAACCCATTTCCCCACATGATCCATACATATGTATCAAAGCATTTGACACAAACAAATATGATTCATACCCAAGTTTTAATCCATGAACATGAATCTTTTTACCCTGCAAAACATCTGAGACACGACCACATGCCTTAAGAACAAATATAAAAGTCAAATTACTCCCAGTTAACCCATAGTTTCTCATATCATTATACATATAAATTGCTTTAATTGGATCATCACTTTTGGATAATCCCTTTATCAAATGATTCCATATTAACAATGGGGGTCTTTGAATTTGATCAAATACAATCTGGGCTTTGTGTAATGTGGTTGAGGAGATAGAATATGAGCGCAAAACCAGAGAAATTGAATCTGGCTCTTTGTGTTTTTGGGTTCTGATCAAATGACCATGAAGCTCTTTAATGGCGTCGATTGAGGTTGAATTTCTGGGTAATTCTTGCGATTTGCTCATCGAAGTGAAGCTGCTTAATTGGCGTGAAAAGGGTTTAATAAATTGCATGGAAAATCTGGATTGAAGTATCATGAAGATTGAGGTTAAAAGGTATGATGGTTGAAATATGGAACCTAGGTTTTGGAATTTTAGCAAAATTTGAGATTTTGAGTAGTTCTTGATCTTAAAAAGCATTCAGTTCCCCCCAAAAAAATCCAAATTCATTGACATACAATTGTAAAATTGTGGTTTAATTAATTTTAGATAATGAAAATATCAATCAAATCATAGGTTTAAGGCGAAATTGGCCTCAACAGCACGAACTTTTAATAAGGTGTAAGTAGCAGCATGAACTTTGACTATTAGTTATATCAGCACAAACTTCTTCATTAGGTGCACAAAATATCATAAATAAAGCTCAATACCAAAAATTTTACCGAGACATGGTATCTAACATTTTATTATCATCAAAAATCGTCTGGTATTGCGTGCCTCGATTTGTATGCGGAAAAAAAAATTATCAAACGAGATTTTGAAGGTCAAATTAGTCAATTATGAGATCAAATTTATGAAAAAAATTTACAAAAAACATCGATTTCCGTGCTATAAAAATGTCTCGGTTGGGGTTTTGGGACAATTTGAACCTCGAGAACTAAATATGATAGCAAAATTTGCAAAAAGTTAATAAAATATTAAAGATTCCACGTATTCGATATAATTTCTGATCCTAAGTTTCATTTATGATATTTTGTGCACCCAATGAAGAAGTTGGTGTTGTTACGACTACTAGTCAAAATTCATGTTGCTACATGCACCTTGTTAAAAGTTCGTGTTGTTGAGGCCAATTTTGCCTAGGTTTAATGAAAGTGCCAAAATAGTTAAACACATTCGTTATGAATGATTAATTAGTATAGTATGGCTTAAAATTTGAGTACTCTAGACCTTAAATCAAATAAAGTAAAATTTTAAAGTGAAAATTAAAAAAATTAATACTCCCTCTGGCCCCGAATGATAGTCACTTTTGTCATTTTTAGTGACCCTAAATGTTAGTCACATTTGTTTTTTTCAAGTACCATTAATATTATTTTTTTACCAAAATTCTCTAACATTTGCATAAATATTTGTGCAAATTTAACTTTCCCATGTAAATTTTTCTTTCCCATGTACTTTAATTACTTTCTCTCTCTACTTTTTTGCATATCCAATGTAAATTTACTTATTCAATGTACTTTCTTTAATTCTCCTTAATTCCCGTGATTTTTCTTCAAAAGTGACTATCATTCGGGGCCGGAGGGAGTAATAATTTTTATTTTTTTTTTTAAAGAAATTCAAAGTAGGGTTTAAGTTATCATATCATTAACATCAATATTCTGTACATGAGATGGAGTTATATCATTTCACGAACGATAGCCAACTTTCCAAGGTTGAAAGTGAGTTAGATTGTGTGCTATCTTATTCTCACCCATTCTAATAAAAAAGCAATATATAATAAAAAATAAAAAATAAAAAACATTCTAAAATATCCTCTATAATTAAGTGGAAAAAAAAAATGAAAATTACTTTCACTTTTCGAATTCCCATGTAAAATCTCAACTATCAACCAGGAATAACTCTCCACAACAATGTCACTCCACTATATTCACGTACATACCGCGATTATGATTTAACAATTTATTTGTTATATAAAATCATATCTAAAACCCAGCAAATTCTAAATCAAATCAGATCTAAAGGGAAAAGGAAGTCGCGAAAAACGAAAAATATTAATCTAAATTTTCAATATCATCATCACTACCGTTAAACTTGAGACTGCAATATGCTTCTAGACAAAATAGCAAGAAGGAATGGAAGTCAATAATTTGAACAATAACTAGATAAATATTTTGGAATAATTAATGGTAAATACTTCTATATAGAATGATAATAAGGGACGTTGATATGGGTTAGTTCAATTTTACATTTTTTTTTATAGTTTTTTTAGCTGCTTAATTAGGGTTTATGCTATCATATGGATTTGTAACAAGGTATAGGCCCTGTTCTTTTGAGCGTCTGGGCAGAGCAGAGCAGATTAAATTTCAGCAGAATAGAGCAGATTTCAGGATAGCAGAGCCGAGCCGAGCAGATTTCAACATTATTATTAATACTATTATTAATGTTATTATTATTATTAATGTTGTTGTTGTTGTTGTTGTTGTTGTTGTTGTTGTTGTTGTTGTTATTATTATTATTATTATTAAGTGCATATACTATTGATTTAGGTGAGTGAAAACATAAATAAATGTGTATCATATTTAACATATGTTTATAGTAGAAAGATAAAAGACAACAGTTTACTTATATTCATTTCACAAAAAATTAAAAATAAAATGATTTAATAAGTAATAATGATTTTACTTATAAATATGTCTTAATAATATATTTTTAACCCTCAAAATAATAATATACAATATACTACTTGAAAACAACCTCTTTTTTTTTTAGGAAAATGCTATACATAGCCCTAAGGGCTACATATAAGCATTTAATTTACTCTTGAAAATTGTTTAAATTTAGAAAATTATGACAAAAACACACTAATTACACCGATTTGCGCGTGTTTTTGTCATGAATTCCTAACTTTATACATTTTCCAAGAGTAAATTCAATGCTTATATATAGCCCTAAGGGCTATGTATAGCATTACCCTTTAATTCTTAAATTGTATGGAAAGATTTGAAAAATAATTCAACTCAATGAACTAAAAATCAATACCCACATTAAATGTTTCTATACATTGTGATTCTAATATCAAATGTTCATAAAAAGAAATTGTTATTATTATTATTTATTTTTTTGAAAGAATTGTTATAATTATTAGAAATTATTAATTAATAATATTATTAAATATTAATTATAATAGTTTGAATTATTAAATACTAGATGAATCGTGTCCGATGCACGGTTTGTTTGAATTTTTAAAAATATATATATGTATTTTTTTTTTATGTATGTGCTAAAATTTGTTATATATATAGATAAAATTCATAATATCAAAAGATAATATTTTATATTTAATTAATTTAAACTTAAAAATCTCATTCGACAATTTCTCTTACATGGCATATGAATTATTTAATTTTAAAAGAAATTAATAATCTCTTATTTTATTGGATACAATTTATAATCCTACGTGGCGCGTTAAGAAAATTAAACCCTATATAGCTCTCTAAAAACTCAGGAAAAAACTTCCCTTTATATATATAATATTAGATTATTATTGATAATTATTATTAATTATTATTATGATTAATAAATATTAATTATTATTAATATTAATAATTATTTTTAATATTAATAATTATTATAAATATTTAAAATAATAAATTATTATCATCAATACAATTAATTATTATTATTGAATATTAATTATTATTGTTATTATTAATTATTATTTGAAAATAAAACAGAGCAAAGAAGATTTCTTTTGAGCAGAGCAGGGCTCAGCAGAGTAGAGCAGAGCAGCTCTAAATAACGGGGTCATGGTTGTTTATAAAGGGTTACCTTCAATTTATTTTGTATAATTGTTCTTACACAGAGTACATGATATATTAATATGGCAAAATTATTAATTTGTTTTTTCTATGTATGGATTGATTCCTCGACATGTATAACTATAAATATTTTATAGGAAAACATCAAAATGGTCGAAATTTTGCTCAAACGAACCTCGATTAGATTGTATGTATAATAATAGAGTAATTGATTATTCAACCTGACCAAAGATTTGATCTTTTGATAAAAGAAGCAAATTGCCCCCTTTATCCTTATTGTTTATTTGATTATGTAATAGGTCCTACAAAGTTTAGTAATAGTTACACACTTTTATAGCTATTGTAATGTTTAAATCACAACCTTATATTTATTTAATTAGTACTACGCATAAACCTACATAGTTCATCCAAATGATTAATTAATACTTTAATTTTTTATTCAAAAAACTCTGTTAATTTTTACCTCTTTTCTTTTTAACCCAATATGTATTCCACTTCATATTCAAGAAATAAGAAAAAAAATCTCCATATTTCACATAAGATGTTTAAAAAATTGCAATTAAAGATTATTTTATGAAAGCTTTACGAAAATTGGATCATAACAGTACACTAGGTACAGTCAAATGAGTTTGATTTAGAGCAAGGAGGTGTTGTACAATATTATCAAATTACTATTCAGTCGTCTTAACTCTCTTAAGATAATACTTCATAAATTATAATATTTTAAGCAGTTTAAAGCTAGTTTTTACAAAGCTTGAGATGGAGACTCGAAAATTCAAGATCCGACTTAAAACCTAATATAATTATAGATCTTATATTTTTTAAATGGTTCATGTTAACTAACCATTTCATTTAACTAATTCAAATTTATTTGTGATGAAGGGATTATTTATTTATGATATGTGCCTCATGGAGTCATGGTGTCTCACTCCTTAGAGCAACGCAACTACTACGAAGTATAATAGTATTACTCTACTGGGCTACTGGGCCCGAAAACAAGTAAAGATGAAGGCGAAGCTACGGGTTGGGCCTCTTTTGATTATATGTCATTGACCCTTAACAAGACCTCACTTATATAAGAAATTTATTCACATAGCACCCCAATTTTTTTGAATTGAGCCTTTACCAAGAAGTGATGACAATATCTGTATCGGTATATTAATATATTATATAGGAAAAAATATATATTGGCTTTATATAAGAAGCTAAAAATGGAAAGAAAAGACAATAAATAAACATTTATTATACCGATTTACTCTTGAATTGTCGATAAATTTCCAACTTTATACTAAAAAATGAAGTATATTAAATGCTTATATGTAGCCAGCATATAGCATTACCCAATTTTATATCATCAATAATTTTTATTGACAATCAGTATATCAGTTTTGCATATCTTAAAATGTTATCCATGAAATAATACTTCTAATTACTACGGAGTAATTACTAATTTTATGGAGTGGCTGAAAATTCTTACATGTAATCGGGTTTACGTAACGATAAATATGTACGATGTATTTAGAGTTAGGTGTATCTAAACATATTGTTTTCTGCTCATTCAATAAATTTTCTCATTTTAAAACCTTCAACCAACCAAAAACGTACGTTTAGATGTACCTATTTTTATGTATAACTGGGTTTATAAATCGTAGAGAGGTTCTTCGTAGCTAAAGTATAAAATTATGATAGCTCAAGTGTTAAAAATAAAATTATCATCACACACCTTGATTGTAAACTGTTGGCTAAACCTATTTCCTTGCATTTTTGTACTACTCAGATATTTTAAAGCGCAGATAATTATGTTATTTTATTTTACGTGGACTAACCATAGCCTGTTGGACTTAAAAATAAAATCGAAAATGGCACAGTAAACGTTAATTGGTTGCGCAAATTGTTATCTAGTCAACAGGCATTTTGGTTCACTATTTTAACTTATCAGTGTAATCACCTGATATAATTTATTTATTTATAACTATAGAAATTCTAACTTATAAATGTTGTCTGACTCCTGATAAATGCACCAAAAAACACTGCACTTAGATAAAAAAAATTACCACTTCTTTGACGTGCTCCAACAAGAAATTCTTGACACTGACCCCCAAAATCAAAGGAAGATGTTGCTAATTGTCTATTATAAATCAACAAATTCATAATTTGTACACAATAATGTTGTTTTTGATGTTGGATATTCACACTAATCAGCCAATAACATTAACATATAGTTAATTTAGTCAAGTTCAACATTATAATCAAGTGTTTGATTATCGCTTCTTGTTGAGAAAATATTGGTCAAGAAGAATTTTGTCATTTTGGTGCATGATTATTGTAGTGTAGTCGATAAATTTAAATAGGACCCCAATTAGGTTTATATGTAGTCATGCATACACTTTTCTAACATCAGCTTATAATTAAAATATTTAATTGAAAAATAGGATAAAGTATTTTTTGTTTTTCAAATGACTAGTGTAAATAGTGGTTTTTTTTTTTTCTTTGGTTTAAATTTATTGTAAATTAATTCAATTTCGTTAAGGCAAAGAAGTGACAATTCATTGTATAGCTTTTAATATGAAAATCTGTATTAGTGGACATAGTTTGATTGTACTTCAGGCGATTTATGAGCTAGTACTTTTTTTAGTTAAAGGTTTGAGATGTATTTGGAATCAAAGTTTGCATGTCTACTTTCAATTCGTTCTCATTCAACCTAAAAAATGAATATTAGGTGAGAATAAGTTGACCTAATCTTAAAGGACAAAGGCTTAGCTCGATGTCAATGGCTATTTAATGATTTTGACTTCATTTAGTAAATTTTATTTACTTTTTTAGAATATTGATGAAATTCACTATCCCATCCTTTTGTTTGTAGAAAAAAGGAAGTTATTGAATTATAGATTGATTGATTGGTACAAGAATTGAAATAGGATGCCCTAGGTCTAATTAAGCTTGGTGTCCTTTGTGTTTCTAAGATCTCGGACAAAGTTTCAATTGACATATGCTTTTACCAAGCCTCTAGAATTGCTCTTAATTTTAGCTTTTTATTTTTACGTAGTATTTTTTTTATTTCAAATATTATCATATTTTTTTTTTCAAATATTAAGAAAGTCAAATATGTAACATCATTGTGCTATCAGTATAAGTTAGTTGATCATTCACAAATTTAAGACTTACTAAAATACAAGTAACATATACTGATATACAAGTATATACACAAATATTGGCCTTACTTGCATACAATTTTATGTAAAGGATCCATCCCCTCCCAAAGAGTATGAGCCTTTGGAAATGGTCAACTTTGTTAGTTGAGGATGATTGGCTCAACATCATTAAGGCATGTGAAATATGAAAGGGTTTTGTATTTTCTTAAATTAGGCATGAATTTGGCACACTATTTCTCCTTTTTAGCAATAAACACTCTACATACACATGATATATGACACGAACTATATCATTATATCCTTTCGATTCACATTCTAAATCTTTCTTTGTCTTTACACTTTGTGTTTTATTTTAACTCATAAGTGTCACAAGTAATAACTTACCTTAAAATTTTACTCGAAAAACAAAATACAATAAATTCTTACTAACACACTTATTGAAAAGGTTCTTGCTTATTATGGCTAGAGTAGTTTTTCTGTTGCTTCATTCTAACTCATTTATCGATATTGCTTAGAGAGTGTAACTAAGAACAACACGTTATTCACGATCTCGACAACTACTTGACTATCAAATAAGTCATCATGAAGATGAAAAAAATTATCTACTTCAGTTTGTTAATAATTTTAAAATGATACGTACACTACGCACACTCTAATTAACATTGTAATCAAGGTGAAAAAAATTTCAAGTTTACTAAAAAGTTTAAAATGTATACCACGTATATGTCAATGGGATTATAGTTGTCACACACACCCTAATCCATGCGTAGTGTTAGTTTAGTATGCGTTTGTATTTTTTTTTTCAAGAGCAAAAGCAATGTAATGTCAATGAGATTAACCTTTAAAGGAGTTATTGACAGAAAATTATGATTGAAGCAACATTGTTTCATTACAAATGCGAATTTTACGAGTGATTGTTTCTTGTCCAACAACAAGTCTTTTTTCCTTGTGGGTTTGTTCAACCTAAAGTGGTTGGCTTCAACTCCTATGTGTTTTCTCTGGGTTTCCACAAATCGAAGCATATAAATTGCTTACTTTGAGAATGATTGCTTGATTAGAAGAATGACATTGCTTTATAAGCATTACTTGTGTAATTTCTGTAAGATAAGACACATAAACAAACTAACTCTGACATAATTGTCATCTTTACTGTCTATGTACAATTTCTAAATACGGCAATAATTCATACTTGGTAAAAAGTGGTTTGACAAAATTGAATTGCATCTACTAATAAATTCTACCAAAACAAACCACTTTAATTTGTACAATTTAGAGAGTATAACAGACAATAATATAGATGAGATTTGATTTTGAATCTTAAGTATTACATCTAAAACATTAACCAAGAAACTAGTTGACACCTATAACATCGATTTAACAATGGGACAAACTTTGAGTCTTCGGATGCGAGTACTCACATTATTAATTTATTATTTGCGTAAGCATTGTTGATATGGCAAAGAAGTACTCCATAAAAGAGATTCCTGATTTTAATGTGATTTCGATGTGTAATTGCTTTGCTTGAAAATATTAAGTTTGTGTATCTAGCTACTCTATAATACCTAGTGCCCTAACCCCTTAATATCATTATAGGGTTTATCTAGTTCGTTTTCTACACAGTTTAAAAAGTGTCAAAACTACTACTTTTATACATAAACCATAAACATCATCCAAAAGAAGATCATTGTAGAGTTATTCTTCAACCACGTATTGACAAAATACTATACGATACTAAAACACCACTAACAAGTTAGAATTGATTCAATTGAATGATACTCCGGTAGTATTCTATATTAGCCATAGATTTTGTCCAAAACTATACGGCGAGTACTTGATTTTTTTCATACATAAAGTACAAGGAAGACTTGAGTTAAGAACTAAAATTGATTCGGTAAACTAAACATAAAGCCTAAACAAAATTTGACCCCACTTTCACCCTCCCACTCCACACCAATATGCACGTCCTTCTTCCACTCCACCCCCCCCCCCCCCCCCCCCCCCCCAAAATAAACCCAACTCTTCAACTCCACTTTTTCTCTCTCCACTTTCCACACTTCACCTCAACATCACCAACACCCATTTCTCACCCCTTATATAACCCACCCAAAATCATTTTATGACACCCAAAACCAAAAACATTTCACACTCACCCAAAAAAAAAAAAAAAACAAAACCCCAAAATGACTCTTTTATGTCCATCAGAACGACGTATAAATGGTATCAGAGCAACCCTGACAATAGCAGATACCGCCTCATGGTACTGTTCTATTATCATAGTCGTCCTAATCTTGTTCATTACCTTAAGGGAGGAGAATTTTAACCCTTACGACGACAACAACAACGACAACGATCATCATAACTATTTCTCTACTAGTAATAACAACTTAAAAGCGATGAAAGGTTCGAGCTTTCATGATCATCATCGACCGTGCGATGAAATATACGTTGTTGGTGAAGGTGAAACTCTTCATACTATTAGTGACAAGTGTGGTGATCCTTATATTGTTGAACGTAACCCTCATATTCATGATCCTGATGATGTTTTTCCTGGCCTTGTTATTAAGATTATGCCTTCTCCTTCTATCAATACAAACAGGAAATTTCTAAGTTAGATTTCTTTTTTTTTCTATGATAAAGTTTATAGGATTATTATACACAAGAAAACAGAGCACTCTGTTTCATAGATGTATATTTTACTTTTTTTTTTTCTATTTTTTTTTTTTTTTTTTGTTTGGGGGTTTTTTGCAGTGATAATGTAAATATTATTAGAAGGGTTAAAATATTATGTTTTAAACAATTAAAATTAAATACGAAGTATAATATATTTGGAGTAATTTTTGAGATTCTCTTATCTCTTAAGGAGTACGTATTTGATTTGTTGCTCTGTTTGGAAAAGATATGATAATTCATAATTGGACCCCTTTGTCCATTATTTATATATTTAAATTTTTATTACTCTCTTTGTGTTTTAGTAAGTGTTATAATTTGATTAAATACGTATCAAGAGACACGACTTTGACCATTACATTATTAGTAAATTAATCAAGTCAAAACCAATATGTATTTAGTGAAAAAGGTCAAAGTGTAACACTTATTAAAGCACGGAAGGAGTATATTTTTGCATAGTGTGAAAATAAAAATTATTTACTTCTTTGGTCGATATTTACTTTTTATATTTCATATTTGCTTGCATTTTTTTTTTTTTTTTTTTATTGTTTTAGTGCAAATGACTGTGGGACAAGTAAATTGGACGAGAGTGTACATATAATAATTTTATTTCTCTTTTCTTTGTCTCCCTTCCAAAATTGACAAACATTGCAAATGGCACCTTTACTTTTAGTTGCAAAAGTTGATCATGGTGTGTATTGTTTTGGTCACACAAACTCTGAGCCGCAAGAAGAGGAATATTTTGCTTAACGTAATTGTATTTTATGTATCTAATCAAATTTTTTTTTATTAGATGACATAAGAAATTTCTATTAATATAATTCTAATGTCTTTTCTAACTTTAGTTTACCCCTTTTTTAAAGTTTGTCGCATGACTTTCATTTTCCATGCCTTAAGTATTGCAAGTAAGCATATAGAATGCTCCATAACATAGAGTAGGAAAGAATATGGTTATGACTAAGCGTAGCCGTAATAAAGCTAATATTTTATGGAACAGAAGTTCTTTTTTTTTTTTTTTTTTTTCCATTTTTAAAAACTATGTTTCTAATTTTACATTCTTTATTGTAATTCATTGAAGAGCAAAAAGATGTCGAATTTTTAGATATCTGTTTAACTGTTATTAGCTTTTTAGAGTACAATTTAAAAAAAAAAATGTGACAAACTAACAATCAATGTCAAACAACCCGGAAACAAGTCAACTTAAGTCATACTCTTTTTTTTAAAAAAGAAAACTTGAGTCATACCTCATACTCCGTATTTGAGTAATGAGTTGTTTTTTTTTTTTTTTTTTTCAATTATAAAGTTCACAACAAAATAATACGAAATATAAGTTTATTTGAGTACTATGTATGCATACAAAATTACAAACTATGTCGATTACTACGATTTTAATATGAAATAATTGGCACATATAAAGACATTCATTGACGTGAATGTTATTCTAAGTATTGATTAATAAATTTCCATAGTTGTCTCATTCAAATAATTTCAACACGAGAAGACTAAAGTATTATTTATACGAAAGTATATATTTTATGGATAACACTACTTAGGTGCCTTGGATTAGTAGGATGATCCTTAAGAGTGATGCACATGTCTTGGTATATTCTTGGTCAACTTTTTCAGACCCATATTCTTAGATGACTAGTAAAAGTAAAGTAATCTTTGTAGACTTGTAGAGGACAACGGTCCAATTCTTTAGTCGAACTTCATCATTTAATTTCGCAATAAACAAATAAATACATTAACAATGGGTAGAGCTGTAAGAGTGAGGGATAATTTAAGTGGTTAAATCTTTTTTTTCCAATTTTACGAAATCTTGAGATTGATTATCACCCCCGCCCTATGTGACTCTCTTAACAAAAAAAAGAAAAAAAAAATGAGAACTTTCAATTCAAAAGAAAATAAATAATATAAATAAATAAATAAATAAATAAAAACAAGGGAAAAGGCTCATGATTTTATCATTTTGGAATTATCATTGTGATGAAAAGTGGGCAAGCACTTCGTGAATGTTTTTCAATTATGATGTGACGAAAATTATTACTTCATACAAAATAAAATCATCATTTGCTTTTCAAAAGATCTTTTTCGGAAGGTGCCTCCTTGTTTTGCATCTAAAAATAGATAAACAAAAGGTGTGGGAAAATAAAACTATTCTTATGTAGTAATATGTCTTTTTTTATATATATACTACTTTTATGCCCCGTGTGATGTCGGATTATTTATTGAATTTTAAGATAAATTTTAAATCTATATATCAAATTTTAAAATATATTATTAATACAAAATTAGTTAGAAATTGATGTACTTTTTTGACGATTTGCTATCTAGTAGGCATGTAATGACTAATAATAATGTTGGTAGAAATGTTTGATTTAATACGTTAAAAAAAATAAAAAATTAGCAAAAAATAAATTAAATAAAAGCAAAGCCCGCTGGGTTGACTCGAACCCAAAACTTTAAGCAAGGGTTGAACATTTCTTGACTCGTAACCTAAAGTGACCCAATCCGAGATGACTCATGATTCGGCCCTAATTGACATGTCTATATAGTAATAAAATTCTATCAGATTGTAAAGTATATTATTTTAATCGATTAGTATATATTATAATTTATAAATGTATGTTTTACGCTTTGAACTACTTCTTTTGCCCTAATAATATTATGATATACAAAATAAATTTACATGATAATTTTTGAGAATTATAATCGAATAAATTTTTTGAATAAAATTATAATTCAATTTGTAAATCTGAAATATTGGTATTTTATCGAAAATAAAACTCTAAACTAACAATTTTATCCTAAAATTCTATTCAAATAGAATTCTAAACTAACATTTTTATCTTCTGAATTCTATTTCAATCTATCCAATGTGGCGCGACACTTGGCGAAAAGTTGGAACGTCGCTGCCTCGTGCCCCGTGCGATGCCCGATTTGTTTATTAAATTTTGAGATAAATTTTTAATCTATATGTCAAATTTCAAAATTTACCTCTAAATCTCTAATACAAAATTAGTTAGGAATTGATGTGCTTTTGTGACGATTTAAACTATATAGTATGCATGTAAATGACTAATAATAATATTGTTATTTTTTTAAAGTTATAATCTAATATTTTTTTTGAATAAAATTATAATTCAATTTATACATATGAAATATATTGGTATTTTATCGAAAATAAAACTCTCAACTAAACAACTTTATCTTAAAATTCTATCCAAATTTGATTGAAAATAGAATTTTTAAACTAATTTTTTTATCCTATGAAATCTATCTAAATATATCCAATGTGGCGCGACACTTGACAAAAAGTTAGAACGCCAAGTGTCGCAATGTCGTGGCCTAGTTAAAAGTTTAGCTTTATATATTAGTTATATGACATGAAACTAAAAATCATATACGATATGTATGGAGTTGTCACATTTTGTTATTGTTATAAAAACAACTTTAAGATTAGAATTTTATGATACGAATATAAACTAATGTGGATTAATTAATCATTCTAATAATAATGGTTCATAGTTCCCTCTAGGTTTTCTCCTTGGGAAGGTTTTTTGGTTCCCTCTAGGGTTTCTTCCTTGGGAGGGTTTTTCTAACCTCTATTGCTAGATTTTCTTTACTTTCTTTGAAGTTTTTCCTTCAATCTTCTCCTCCTTTCTCTTTCTCTTCCATCTCTTTTTTTCTGGTCTCAATTGTAAATTTTTATAGGGGCTTCCACCAGTTTTTTTTTACCGTTGGTAAGCCCCAAAATTTTTTTTAATTGCTTTCAATAAAGAATCACATCTGTATGGTGGAGTTAATTCTATTAGGTTTAATTTATTTGTTTGTTCGTCTGCCAAAGATTGAAGATTTAAGGTTTCACAATCTCCAAACACTAGGCGAAAAAACTAGTTGGCCACCGGTTCAAAACCCCCCTATGCCACTGGTGGTCAGTTGGGGGGTGGCAAATCTTAGAACAAAAGGCCACCGGTTCAAAACCGGTGGCAAAACTGATAATTGCCACCGGTTAACCGGTGGCCCAAATGCTACCCAATTTTTTTTTTTTTAAAAAAATTTAGCATAAATGCCACCGGTTAACCGGTGGCAATAACATGTATATAATTTTTTTTTTTTTTTTTTTTTTTTGTTTTTGACTATAAAAATAATTAAAAGCAATGAACTAAAAAAATTCAACATCGAAATATAAATCAAACTATTTCATTCATTATAATAGATAAATAACATTTAATAAAAAAAATTACAATACAAATTGATAATCAAACAATCAATTACAACGGTATAATAAAAAAAAATAACAATATAAATAAAAAAAAAAAAGAATTACAACATCAAAATGAAAAAACCCTATACAACATCTTATTCTTCAATTTATCTTGCTTCTTGAAATATACCTGCATCAATTAAAACAAAAAAAAAATTAATAAAACGTATGAGCCCAGAAATCCCCCCAAAAAACTGGAAAAAAAAAACGCATTCATGAACCCCAAAAAACAATTAATTTAATCGAAAATTAACCAAGAAAAATCAAAATACTAGCCATAATTAACCAAGAAAAATCGAAAATTAATACATAACTCGATTAATTAACATAGAACTCGATTAAATAACAAAAAAAAAAAACGATAATTTAAATTGAAAATTAACCACGAAAAATCGAAAATAAAAAAAAAATTAAATAAACCCAAAAAATTAAACCCATAAAATCCAATTAAACCCAAAACTCAATTAATTAAACTCAAAAAACTCAAAAAAAAAAAAATTAAATAAACCCAAAAAACACATGCATGTAGCCATGTACCCAGAAAAATCAATCCGAAGGTCAATTAACCCCAAAATCGATTAAAAAAAACTCAAAATCAATTCAACAAAAACCCAAAATCAATTAGCCCATTTCGAAAAACCCCAAAATCAATTCGAAAAAACCCCAAAAAATTCGAAAATTAATTAAATCAGAACCCCTAACCTCAAATTATTGAACCCAATAACAAGCACTAACCTTGGACTTGGAGGGCGACGGTGGTGTTGTCGAAGGGGGTTGTCGATCTTGGTGGCGGGGGTGGTTAGTAGCGGTGGTGATTTTCGTGTGGGTGGTTAGGAACGGTAGAGGGAGAGGAGAGAGAAGGAGAGACGAGAGAGAGGAGAGAGAAGCAAAGACGAGAGAGAGGAGAGGTTAGAGAAGAAGACGGTGGTGGTGGTGGTGATGGTGAGACGATGGTGGTGGTGGTGGTGAGACGAAGGAGCATATGAGAGAGGGAGAGGAGAGAGGAGAGAGAACGAGAGTGATGAGAACTCTCAATGAGAGTGATGACTGATGAGAATGAGAGGAGAGAGAATGAGAGTGATGAGAGGAGAGAGAACGAAGGAGGCGGCCATATGTATTCATGAAGTAGGGTTAGGGTTTATATAGGGGATCTTTTTTTTTTAAATGAAATGGCACGGGTTTGATAAACCGGTGGCAATAATGATTTTTGCCACCGGTTCAAACCGAACCGGTGGCAAAAACCTCCCCTCAAAATCCCGCGTATTTTTCCTCCTATTTTCCCCACCGGTTTTTAATAACCGGTGGCCTTAGGGCGGTGTTTATCTTCTTTTTTCACCTAGTGAAAAGTATCTAGAAGGCCATATAAGTTTTTTGACCCAAACAACTATTCATTCGTGGATCTCAAGCCGAATTAGTGCTAACTCACAGATTGTATTGCTTCGGATGAAGATTTTTATAAAGGCGATCGTTGATCGAATCTGCGATGTAACTGGTTCTAAGGTGAATTGTATTTGTGTTTGAATTTTAGATTTCCTCGAAATTGTTTCTAAATGCCGTTTGACTATCTTTCATTAATGAAATCCTTTTCTTTTTGTTAAAAAAAATGTGGAAATTAAAAAGGAACACAAATACACAATTATCACTTCTTTAAGCCCATACTACTATACTAGTACTAGTATACTCTCTATAATATTATTAAAACTGAATGGGACAATATGCTACCGCCATGTGTCACCATTCCTTTCATATGACTTGGCACCACATGAGCAATATGTGTCATCATTCATTACCCTGAAAATCTTCACATGTATAACATTTATAGTTAATTTTCCCATAAGATGTAACTCCTAAATAATTATTGCATATTAAGACATTTTATTGATTCCTCGGATGCTGATGAATAAAAAGTAATACCGCAAGTGCACGGTGTCTGTTGTTAGCAGAGACTTAGCAAATACGGGTCGAATCCCACAGGGAGACAGGTTCTATTAGTTTTTGTCCAATTATATAAACTATTTCAACAAACGAAGAGTAATTTGATGATCAATTAACTAAAGTAGGACAATAATGAAAATAAGGTTGTTCTCAAATAGATTAAAGTCTAGGGCATACGTTCGGCCCACCATGCTTATACCAATCCAAGAAATGCAAACAATCCATTAATAAACAAATTATGTCGAATAATTAAAGCACTTGTTAATCCTACGGTCGGGAATTAACACTTACGAATTAACATATGTAGTTCGGTCGCTAACATAATCAAATTCGCCAATTGTAATTAAGCCTCTAAAAATATGATCTTTCAATTCTAATTTTTATTAGCTAAATAATCAACTCATGATATTGGCCAATTACATGAATCAAACAATAAAGCAAAAATCAATTGGAATTATTCAAGCCCTAATCCATAAATTTATAAATAATTAAGCACAATTAATCAAGGTATAAACATGGCTTCCCTCACTTAGCCCTAGAAAACGACTACTCACTCATAATTGAAATAAACAATACAAAGGAGATAAATAAACTAGAATTCATAATTAACAGAATAAAGAACGAAAGATTGAATGAAATACCTCAATGATTGAATTAATGGAGAATAATAAACTAGGGTTCTACAATGGAGAGAAAACTAGAAAGTGTTTAATCTCGAAAAATAAAGCATAAGAGGCAAAATAAAATCCTCTCCCGTATTTATATTTTTGCCTCATCCTAAATAAAATAAATAAATAAATACATAAGCTATAATGCTATTGGATGATAATTGATGACGTGGCACGATACTCGACTTGATCACGTCAGACGACCAAGAAACGCTGGAGCAGCAACGAGCTATAGCTCGTTCATTGAGTGAGCTCTCGCTCACTAATGTCGTGAAAGATAGCAGGGCTGAGCTATAGCTCTCTAACGAGCGAGCTATCGCTCCTCGTCGAATGTAGCTACTGCCTTGGCGAGCTAGCTGGCGAGCTATAGCTCGCATAGGACTTTGCATATGGCAGTGATGAGCTAATATGCGAGCTAGCTGGCGAGCGATAGCTCGAAGCTTCCTTGGCTTGCGGCCTTACTGAGCTAGTACTCGAGCTATAGCTCGAGCTTAGCTCGATACAAGAATGCTTAGCAACTCGAATTGTCAATACACCAAAGGCCTAAAACGATCTCGAACTTGCAATAGGGACTACGAAACAACTCCGATTTGCTTCAAGGAATCTACATACATATATAAGCACAAGGTTAATGAATCATCAGCCTCAAATCAACATCCCTCCATCCAACGATTATTCGACAAATGCTGAATTCTTCCGAGAGCTTCCAAATAGCTATGAGAACTACCTGAAACATTAAGAAAACACAAACGGAGCATAATACAGCACGATAGTGATAACCTATGCATAATTGACTCTAAACTAACGACTAAGAGACTAAGAAGTAACTAAAAAAACAATGAAAAATGTGCCCAACAATCCTATACAAATATGTTTTATCAAATTCCCCCAAGCTAAACTGTTGCTTATCCCTAAGCAACACTAGACTCAAGATGGAGAAACAAGACAAACAAGACTTCCAGAGAACCAGAATAAGACCGACTCGACTCTCGAACAAACAATCAAACCAAAGTTAGCGAAACTGAAATCTGGCTCGGATACAAATAGAACCACGTAGCATCCATAGTCCTCCAATTAACTCTCCAATCTAGAGGCCACAAACAGTCTCTTTCCAAGCTAGTCTCCGCCAATTTTCTGTAGATATGCTGAAGTTGAGCACGAGAGGTGCTCTACCAGCTTATGGTTATAACAAACACTCAACCTATACCATGTCGACTCGAAATGCAACAAATACTCTTTAACTTTAACTCAAAACTCAGTTCACTCAATCATAACTTATGCACGAAGATCAAGAGGTCTTTATGAGGGTTGTAATGGGGCTAGGGTGAGAGGTCGGATAAACATTTTGGGAAATGTGAGAGTTGAGCTAGCTGGGAGAGTGGTAATAATAGAATATAATAACAACAAAACCAAATGCATGTCGAAGATAACCTTGCTTAGAATCTAGCCTCTCTGTACACCATAAAAACCAAAACAAAAATCACTATACACCAAAGTTATTTGATTTCCTCTTCTTCCCTTCTTTCTTTATAGAAATTTTTTTTTCTTTTTTTTTTTACACTCTCTCTTCTTTTTTTTTTTCATTTTCATTTTTTTTTACAACCTTGAGCTTCCATTCAAAATCTCCTTTATTGCACCACAAAGCATACATTTAGCCAAATAAAAACCACAAATCACAAGATAGACCACTCCCTCAAGCTAGGATTGGGAATAGTAACCAATTGAGGCCAAAGGCTTGTAATATGGCTAATTCAATGAAGGGTAAAGCTCAACATGGGTAACAATTAAGGAGCAAATGTACAAAAATAACATCTGGAGGCTCAAATAAGAAAAAGAAAGACCTTTATCATTTCAATCATGCACTCATTACAACCAAATTACTACGAGTCTCAAGGCAAAATCAAGATCAAAATTGCACCAGGAACTATCACACACACAAAAAATATAGACTGTTATAAATGTGACAGTCAATCAATTAGGTTTCAAAAACTCACATTGTCTTAGGGTCTACAAATATATCGACTAGCTAGACTCAAAAAGAGCAAAACATCTTTCCACAAACCAATTAGTCGCAGGCTACATTGCTACGCAGTTATCAACGTATAAAGCACACCGACCGAATTTCAAAATCATAACTATGATGAGAAGAAGCTCAAGAGAGTCTAATCTAATCCGCACACGGTTCGAAGTCAAACAAATGGAAAATAGGCACAAGAAAGTATTATTCGAAAACACAACTAAACTAAGAAAGCAATACATTTTTTTTCCGTTGCACGTAAACTCCCACTCCTAATGAATGGTACAAACCTTACAACAATCCTACTAAAGCAAATAAAACTACACTATGAAAGAAATTAAAGATAGACATCCCTCCCCCAAGCTAAATGAAACACAGTGTCCTCACTGTGAAAAATGCATAAGGAAAAAAGGAAAGGGAAGAAAAATTGCTCACTGATCAGGAGCTGGACCGGGAGCAGCATCACCGGTAGTAGGAAGAGGTTCCTCTTATGCAGTAGTGGTGGCAACTGTAGTGGGTTCGTCTCCTCTAACTAAGCGGCGTAGGCTCTTGACCTCCTTTCGAAGCTTGACTACATGACCCTCAATGATGTTGAATTTCTTAGATGCCTCCTCTCGAAAGGAGGTGAAAGAATTCAAAATAGCTTGTAATGCCTCGTCTATAGTCAATGAAACATCAGTAGTGGCTTGAGAGGAAGTTCCTGTCTCTCTAGGCTCGACATTAGTAACATGTGGTGGTGCTTGGGTGCCGGTCATCTGTGGTAGAGGTTGGGAACCTGACTGACCAGCATCCGCATGGTTTGGAGCAAATAACCATGAATCATCACTGTTTAAATGAGCCTCGGTACGTGGGAGGTAAGAGTAGCGCATTTTTCGCTGTCCTTTCAAATCCCCCTTTAAGCACCAAACATAACGAGTATCACTCCCCCTTCTCTCCAACTCAATCCATTCAAAACGTTTCATCGCATCAATATCCAATGACTTATGTTTTGAAACTGGAGTCTTACCCTTAGTCGATAGTCCCAAGGACTTGGCAATACAAGTAATAAACCCCCCACAGTGGATTTCACTAGACTCATCACGAACATTGAGAAAAGAGCGAATCAAGAAACTCCTATAATCTATATGACCGTGTTGTTCCAGATCATCACTCATTAAGAACCATAGGTGTCGGAGGTCACTAGTGCATACTTGACTCATGTCTTTCTTAGGATAAAAAGCACCATTAATCAACCGGTGAAGCATCCTCATGGTTGGATTAATAATTGACGATGACTTGCTATGACTAGCTCGCCAATCTCCCCTATCAGTAATTTCAGACCAAAATTCATCAGCATAAAATAGATCCTCCTCCTTGATGAGACCATCAAGAAAAGTGTCGAAATTGTCCGGATGAATCACTCCTTTTTGTTTCCAACCAAAGACCTCGTTTAACCTATCAATTGACATTTGGTGTTTCTCACCATCAAGTTGAAATGTTATATGCAATTTAGGATAAGTTTTCAAACACCCATGGACTTCAAGAGAAGCCAAAAATTCATATGTCTAGTCTTTATAGGTGTACTTCTCAAAGCTTAGGAATTTCTCCCATTAACAAGAGGATAAGGCCCATAGAATGCTCCCATGTAAACCTAACTTTCCAGCATCTTTCTTTAAATAAAATAGTGTAGGTTTTACGGGACGGGTAAGGATATTGTCAAATCGGCGCTTATTTGCGGGGTCAGGGAAAGAGGGTTGGCTTTCAAATTGAGGTTGGGGAATAGGAGGGGAAATTGTAGTTGGGGAGGCTGATGGTTGAGGGGCTTTGGGCAGGGGTTTGTTCTTGGAGATTGGCTTGCTTTGTGGTATTGGTTTAGTGGCGTTTTGTTTGGGATTAGTCCTCCTAGCTGCAGTCATGACTAAAGAATAATCACAGGAACTGCTGCACAGCCTTCAACATTTCACCAATTAGAAAGACAAACCAGAAAATCACAAGATTAATATTTAAATCAAGTTCAACAATGTGCAACAAGAATCGTCCAAAAATCAATCAAGAATCAATAATCCAGAGTAACAACCCAAGCTAAGGTATATGTCCAAACAAATCACAATTCACAAATAAGTTCAAAGATAGAGAAGAAAATTGATCACAAAACCTTTTTGAACTTGTCGATTAGGCCCAAATCTGATGTTAATCCCCTATATAAATGCTAAATAACAATTCCAAGACTCCAATTTGCTCTAATATGAATGAAATCAAAAACCCCTATTTCAATTGAAAAAGTTAGGGTTTGCACAAGAGTGTGATTTGGGGAGAATAGGTGAATTGGTGGTATTAGGGTGGTTATAGGGTGGCTAAAAGTGGTCGCCGGCGGCCAGAGGTGACTCGCCGGCGGTGGTTGTGAGGGTCGGAGGTGTAGGCTGCTAGGAGAATGATGGAGCAGTAGGAAAGAGTCGTGGGTTTTGAGAAGCAGGGGAGTGAAATTGTGATAGACTTAGAACATGTGGGCTGCTAATGGGTTGTAAAAGAGGAGCTATAGCTCACTCGTAAAGGAGCTCTCGCTTGGGCATCCCATGGGGTGCAGTAGCAACGAGCTATAGCTCGTTCATCGAGTGAGCTATCGCTCAGGCTGCTGATTGCTCTCGATCTATGCGAGCTAATTCACGAGCTATCACTGCTTCGCACTGCAGGTAAAACGTCAACTTCACAGGCTTGTAACTTTTGATTCTAAGTCATATATAGGCGTGTGACCTATCGTTGGAAAGCTCTTCAAGTCTAGTTTCCAACCCAACTTGAATCATATCAATCCGACCTCTATAACTAAAGTTATGGCTGAAAGAGTGGACGAAGGTCTATTTTGACAATTTCTTTATTTGCATGCTGGTTTGTTTTTGCACGAAAAATCAGCTTCTGACCTTTGTCACTAAAACCCTGTACTTAACATCCATAAACCACCTGAAATCATTCAATAAAATCTTGAACACCACTCTAAAAATCATTAGCATCGTTAGTGCAAGAAATCAGTGGAATTATTAAAAATCGAATTCAAGTGAATTCAAAAATTAAAAAAAAAAAAAACTACGAAAACAACTGAACTAAGCTAAATATCGGGTTGCCTCCCGATAAGCGCTCATTTAGAGTCGTGAGCTTGACTTCTTACCTCAACTTCAAGTATCATTATGTGGGTTGGAGAGATAAATCGTCTCCAATCCACCAATGAAAGCACCTTCGGTATAGAGTTTCAAACGTTGTCCGTTCACCTTAAATTTGGAACCATTTTCACCAGCAACTTCAATAGCTCCATGATCTTTAACCTCAGTGATGGTGAAAGGTCCGGACCACCTAGACTTAAGCTTAACCGGGAAGAGTCGAAGTCGTGAATTGTGTAGCAGAACTTTATCACCAACATTTAACTCACGTTTTTAAATCATCTTGTCATGAAACTTTTTCGTTTGCTCCTTATACAACCTATGGTTTTCATAAGCTTCTAGTCGAAGCTCATCTAACTCATTCAATTGAAGAAGTCTCGCTTCACCGGCCTTTTCTAAGTCTAAATTAATCTCCTTGACGGCCCATTGTGAAAGGTATTCCATTTCGACCGGTAAATGACATGCCTTGCCATACACCAACCGATACGGAGTTGTCCCTAACGGAGTCTTGTAGGCCGTTCGCAATGCCCACAATGTATCGTCCAACTTCAATGACCAATCTTTACGGGACTTGTTGACAACCTTTTCAAGGATTCTCTTGATTTGTCGATTGGATACCTCAACTTGGCCACTCGTTTGAGGATGATAGGCCAAGCCAACCTTGTGGTAACCCCATGTTTCTTGAGAAGAGCCTTAAAGATTCGTTGATGGAAATGAGAACCACCATCACTAATAACAACTCTTGGGACTCCGAAACGTGGGAAGATGATCTTCTTAAATAACTTCATAACGACCTTTGAATCGTTAGTTGGTGACGCAATAGCTTCGACCCACTTAGTAACATAGTCGACAGCAACCAAAATGTACCGATTCCCGCTAGAGGAAGGGAATGGTCCTATGAAATCAATTCCCCATACATCAAAAGGCTCAACCTCAAGAATTCCATTTTGTGGCATCTCTTGCCTCTTCGATATATTCCCTGTTCTTTGACACTCATCACATGCATTGCAAAAGATACGAGCGTCCTTGAATAATGATGGCCAATAGAAACCACATTGAAGTACTCGATAAGCAGTCGCAGTAGAACCAAGATGTCCACTGGAAGGTAGATTATGGCAATGATAAAGGATACCATGAGTATCCCAATCTGCTACACATCTCCGAAACATCCCATCAGCACACTTACGATACAAAAATGGATCATCCCAAAAGTATCGCTTAGCATCATGGTAAAACTTCTTACGTTGTTGGTAAGTCAAATCCGGAGGATGTGAACCACCTACACAAAAATTAGCATAGTCAGCATACCATGGAGATATAGAAGAAACAGAGAATAAATGATCATCAGGGAAAGAGTCATTTATAGGGATATTCGAAGTAGACTGAAATCTCAATCGAGAGAGGTGGTTTGCAACAACGTTCTCTGCGCCCTTTTTATCTCGAATCTCTAAATCGAACTCTTGGAGGAGCAAAATCCATCGAATTAGCCTTGGTTTAGCCTCTTTCTTTGCTAGGAGATACTTCAGAGCGGCATGGTCAGTGTGGACGATCACTTTCGAACCAATGAGGTAAGTTCGAAACTTGTCAAGAGCCTACACAATAGGTAGGAGCTCTTTCTCTGTGGTGGCATAATTCATCTGAGCCTCATCCAAGGTTTTACTAGCATAGTAAATGGCATGCAAAACCTTGTTCTTTCGTTGTCCAAGCACAGCTCCCACAGTATAGTCACTCGCATCACACATGATCTCGAATGGCAAATCCTAATCCGGAGGTTGTATGATTGGAGCAGTTATCAATGCCTCCTTAATCCTGTTAAAAGACTCCATACAAGCATCAGTAAACTCAAATGTGGCATCCTTAAGCAATAATTGAGTGAGGGGTTTCGCTATTTTCGAAAAATCTTTTATAAATCGGCGATAAAACCCTGCATGACCAAGAAAACTTCTCACACCCTTGACATTCACGGGAGGGGGAAGTTTCTCAATCACCTCAATTTTTGCTTTGTCAACTTGGATGCCACGATCAGAAATAAGATGACCAAGTACCACTCCTTCATTGACCATGAAGTGGCACTTTTTCTAATTGAAGACCAAATTGACGTCAGTACAACGTTTAAGCACCTTAGAAAGATTATGCAAGCACATATCAAAGTCAGAACCATAAACACTGAAATCATCCATAAATACCTCCATGATGTTCTCAATGAAATCAGAGAAAATGGCCATCATACACCTTTGAAATGTCGCAGGGGCATTACACAACTCAAATGGCATTCTGCGATAAGCAAATGTACCATAGGGGTATGTGAACGTTGTCTTCTCTTGATTTTCTGGATGAATGGGAATCTGAAAGAAACCTGAATATCCATCCAAATAACAGAAAAAATTATATTTTGCTAATCTTTCAAGCATTTGATCTATAAAAGGTAAGGGGAAGTGATCTTTCAAGGTGGCCGTATTCAACCTGCGATAATCAATACACATACGCCAACCTGTGACAACACGAGTAGGAATTAGTTCATTCTTATCATTTTTAACAACAGTTGTCCCCCCTTTCTTAGGAACGACTTGTACCGGGCTCACCCACTTAGAATCTGAGATGGGGTAGATGATGCACGCGTCAAGAAGTTTCATTACCTCTTTCTTCACCACCTCTTGCATATTAGGATTCAATCGACGTTGTGGTTGGATGCAAGGGCGATGATTCTCTTCCAAATTGATTCTATGCATACAAAAATTAGGACTTATCCCTGTAATATCGTCAATGGTATACCCGATTGCCTTTTTATGCATGCGAAGCACAGTCAAAAGCTTAGAAACTTGGCTGTCATCGAGTTTAGCACTAACAATTACAGGGCATTCCTCATTATCATCAAGAAATGCATATTTAAGATGAGAAGGCAAAGGTTTTAACTCTACCTTTTTTACTTGTGACTCAGAAGTAGAACAAATAGTTTCCATTACCTCAAACCCCTCAGTGTTAGGGGCATCCAAGTCACGAATCAAGGAGTCAATCTCTGCATCTCCTTCTCCTTCAGAAACCTCCAGGGTGAGAACAGCTTCTAATGGATCATTAGCTAACTCACGAGGCGTATCATCTCTCACAATCTCATCAAGCACATCAATCCTGCAACAAGTATTCTCAAGCATAGGCGACTTCATCGCATTGGTTAGATTAAAAGTCACTGTATCATCACCAACAGACAAAGTAAGAGACCCAGACTTGACATCAATAACAGCACCTGCAGTACACAAGAAAGGTCTGCCTAAAATGATCGGGATATTTCTATCCTCCTCCATATCCAGAACTACAAAGTCAACAGGAATGAAAAATTTTCCAACCCGAACGGGGACATCCTCCAAAACACCTAAAGGGTATTTTATAGAACGATCCGCCATTTGCAAGGTGATTTGTGTGCATTTTAAAGCTCCCATATTCAACCTGTTACAAATAGAAAGAGGCATAACAGACACACTAGCACCTAAGTCACATAAAGCTTTATCAATGAATAATGCACCTACATGACATGGAGTGGAAAAACTACCAGGGTCCTTAAGCTTAGGTGGGGATTTATTTTGCAATATAGCACTACACTCTGCAGTTAGAGCAACTGTTTCTACACCACCAAAGTCTTTCTTCTTAGTAATCATTTCCTTTAAAAACTTTGCATACATCGGAACTTGAGATACTAAATCAGTAAAAGGAACAGTTACCTTAAGGTTCTTGACCAAATTCAAGAACTTACCAAATTGTTGATCTATTTTGGTCTTTTGCATTCGATGTGGGAATGGCAGCTTTGCTCGATGGATGGAGGCTCGGAACCTTTCTTTTTCTCTTTCTCGACATTACTTGTCTTAGCTTTCCCATCCTTCGAGGTGGGAACATCATCCAAGGCCTTCTCTACAACCTTGCTAATCTCCTTCTCAAGATTTGCATCATCAATAGGCATTTGTGGTCCTTCATAGCTAACACCACTACGAGTGGTGATAGCATTAGCGGTCTCCTTAGGGACAGGTTGTCCTGGTAAGTGGCCAGGTTGCCTTTGGATATTGGTACCTGCTACTTGTGCAAGTTGGTTCTCTAAATGCTTTGTCGTGTTTTTCAACTCCTTGATGCTATCTTCAGTGTTTTGCTTCATGGATGTCATCATTCTCATGAGGTCAAACATAGTAGGCTCTTGAGTGCTAGCATTGCCATGAGTAGGTTGTTGAGGTGGTCTATTGAAACCCGGAGGAGCATGATGAGAGGCTCCTTGTTGATTGAGTGGAGGCCTTACAACATATTGCTGAGGTTGAGGGTTTTGAGGCTGTGACCACTGTTGCTGAGGTTGAGGATTTTGAACATTGTTGCTTTTATATGAAAAGTAGGGATGATTCCTCCAACCTGGATTGAATGTGTTAGAATATAGGTCATTTGGTTGCCTTTGTTGAAAGGCATTCACCTGCTCCATTTGATTGGTATCTTAAGAATTCTGAGCACATTGATATCCAAAGTGACCCTGTATACCACACAATTCACAAAAAAAATTAGTTTGCAGAGGTTGAGAAGACATAACATTAACAGATACAAGAGAGGAGTCTTGAGTGGCCTGTAATGCATCAATCTTTGCAGTTAATTGAGCCATCTGAGAAGTCAAGATTGAATAGGCTTCAACTTCCATCTTCCCTTTCTTTGCTCGCATTTTTGGAGAAGAGAAATGATTGGCTGCAAGATTTGCAAGAAAATCATACCCTTCCTCGCTCGTCTTGTCAAGGAACACACCACCTGCGGCAGAGTCAACAATACATTTAGTCTCGGGTTCTAGTCCGTTATAGAAAATACGAACAAGATTCCACTTCTCAAAATTGTGATGCGGGCATGATCGTTGAAGATCCAAGAATCTATCCCATGCTTCCCTAAGAGATTCCCCCGACTCTTGAGAAAATGTTGATATTTGATGTCGAATTTTTTCAGGAGGGAAATACTCTTTGAGGAATGCTTGAGAAATTTTTCTCCACTCCGTCTTCTTGACGGTATTCAACCATTTTTGAGCTCTGATAACTTGTTATTTGATATGATTTTAGGGTGATTTTGAGCCTTGTTTACTCGATATATTGGCATTTTGGTTCACTTCTATCCTATTTTCGTTCAATTTTTGTGTATCCCTTGCTTCACGGGTTGTTAGTGTTTTTGTTGAGATTTTAGGTCCAAAAACGATCATTTGAGGCATATGGATGATAAACCAAGGATAGAAGCCGTGACAATGGAGCAAAACCGAAGAAAATGTGAAGAGAAGGGCCTAGAAGACCCTGCACGGATGTGCTATGTCCTGCACGGCCGTGTAGGACAGTCCCAGCCAAACCAAGCTACTGCCCGATTTGGCACGGACGTGCAAGGCTTCAGCACGTCCGTGCATCTCAGCCAGCACGTCCGTGCCATAAGCTGCACGCCCGTGCAGTTAGCCTGGCCCAAATTTGAGCTACTGCCCAAATCTGCACGGCCGTGCTTAGGGTGGCACGTCTGTGCCACTTTGGCTGCACGTCCGTGCCACCTCTGGCACGTCCGTGCGCACCTGCAGAAAATCCCGACTCTTGTTTTCTCCGTCCTTTTTATTTGAGGGTCATATAAATACCCCCCTTGGGCTCTATTTGTACGGCATCCAAGTTTTTAGTGCTTCCTCTTAGTTTGTAATTGTAGAAACACAAATACTCTCAAATCATTAGTTAGATTTTAATTATTAGCTTGGAATTTTCAATCTCAATCATTGTAGAAGACAAGCTCCACCATTGTTATTCAAGTTCAAGCTTCTAGTAATATTTTTCTTACTCTTTTCCCCTATTTCTTCTTGCTTTGTTGTTAATTATTTGTTTGATTCTTGTATGTTTAGATTGTTAATTAGCTTAATTCTTAGTTTAATTATGCTCATGAGTTGTTTGAAATCCTTAATTGCTTTAATCTCCATGGATTGTGAGTAGTCTAATTTTCTAGGGTTTGGGTAAAACCCTCAATGTAGTCACTAATTACTTGTTGCATGTGCTAATTTGGTACTTGTTGGGTGTTAATTAGTTGAGCTTAAGTGGTTTAATTGCTTAGTTCTTGTATATGGCCATTGCTAGAACTATTATCCAAGCTTTCTCAACGAAGGATCGAGAGATGAACTTGAGTTAGCTCCCTTATGCTTGATTGACTTGAAATGCCATGAGAATAGGAATTTCTAGTCAAGGGAATGTTTATGTCATCGTGATTATGCTTTAACACTTGTTTTATGCTTTGTAACCACGAGAGTAGGTTGTATTCGTGATTCAAGTAATCCCTCTAGCTTGAGAGAGTAGTTGGGTGATTTAGATGACTTCCCCTATTATACCCCTTATTTACCTTGTTTATGCATGCTAATCGTGATTTGTGATGAAGTTGAGTGGTATAACCCGAGCCCTAGAATCCTCTAAATATTGTTAATTTCCCCTAGCTTTAGTTAACTGGAACTAGTAATTGTTACACCTAATCAAACCAACTTCAACTTCACTTAGCTTATTTATGCGGTAGTATTTCGGTGGTTGATTCAACGCCTCTCTTGGGTTCGACCCTTTCTTACCCTTGCTATTAGCTAGTGAGACCAAGATAGGACTTATTCTTTGGTAGGCTCAACGACGGCCTATCAAGCTCTATCGCGAAGGGAAAATTCGAACAACATCACTCGCAATTGATCTTGAGTGACTCCTTTGTGATGAACAGTGGAGCACAATTGTTGAAATCGCTGCAAGTGATTAATTGGCTTGTCAGTAGAATGGCCGCTAAACTGATTTTGTTGGACCATACCGAGCAATGCGGGTTTAATTTTAAAGTTCTCTGCAGTGATTGCTGGCATTTTAAGACCCGTTGGAATGCCATCTTGGGATGGTACCCCGAAAGAATTAAGAGACCTATTATCAGTCATCTCTTTGCGTGTGTCAGACTGTGTTGTAGAGCTCTTCTGTGAGTGGGTCTTTTTCTGCTTCCCTTTCCCTTGTTTTTTGATTTGCCTAAGGGTCTTGTCCAAGTCCGGATCCGTAGGGATCAAATCACCTGTTCGTTTTGACCTGGGCATAAATAAAAAGAAAAGAAAGCAATGAGAATGTCCCAATTGAAACTAGAAGTTCCAATGGGACAATGGAAACAGTTCAAACAATCAAACTAAAACTAATAGAATCTAGCCGTCTCCCCGGCAACGGCGCCAAAAACTTGATGAATAAAAAGTAATACCGCAAGTGCACGGTGTCTGTTGTTAGCAGAGACTTAGCAAATACGGGTCGAATCCCACAGGGAGACATTTTCTATTAGTTTTTGTCCAATTATATAAACTATTTCAACAAACGAAGAGTAATTTGATGATCAATTAACTAAAGTAGGACAATAATGAAAATAAGGTTGTTCTCAAATAGATTAAAGTCTAGGGCATACGTTCGGCCCACCATGCTTATACCAATCCAAGAAATGCAAACAATCCATTAATAAACAAATTATGTCGAATAATTAAAGCACTTGTTAATCCTACGGTCGGGAATTAACACTTACGAATTAACATATGTAGTTCGGTCGCTAACATAATCAAATTCGCCAATTGTAATTAAGCCTCTAAAAATATGATCTTTCAATTCTAATTTTTATTAGCTAAATAATCAACTCATGATATTGGCCAATTACATGAATCAAACAATAAAGCAAAAATCAATTGGAATTATTCAAGCCCTAATCCATAAATTTATAAATAATTAAGCACAATTAATCAAGGTATAAACATGGCTTCCCTCACTTAGCCCTAGAAAACGACTACTCACTCATAATTGAAATAAACAATACAAAGGAGATAAATAAACTAGAATTCATAATTAACAGAATAAAGAACGAAAGATTGAATGAAATACCTCAATGATTGAATTAATGGAGAATAATAAACTAGGGTTCTACAATGGAGAGAAAACTAGGAAGTGTTTAATCTCGAAAAATAAAGCATAAGAGGCAAAATAAAATCCTCTCCCGTATTTATATTTTTGCCTCATCCTAAATAAAATAAATAAATAAATACATAAGCTATAATTCTATTGGATGATAATTGATGACGTGGCACGATACTCGACTTGATCACGTCAGACGACCAAGAAACGCTGGAGCAGCAACGAGCTATAGCTCGTTTATTGAGTGAGCTCTCGCTCACTGATGTCGTGAAAGATAGCAGGGCTGAGCTATAGCTCTCTAACGAGCGAGCTATCGCTCCTCGTCGAATGTAGCTACTGCCTTGGCGAGCTAGCTGGCGAACTATAGCTCGCATAGGACTTTGCATATGGCAGTGATGAGCTAATATGCGAGCTAGCTGGCGAGCGATAGCTCGCAGCTTCCTTGGCTTGCGGCCTTACTGAGCTAGTACTTGAGCTATAGCTCGAGCTTAGCTCGATACAAGAATGCTTAGCAACTCGAATTGTCAATACACCAAAGGCCTAAAACGATCTCGAACTTGCAATAGGGACTACGAAACAACTCCGATTTGCTTCAAGGAATCTACATACATATATAAGCACAAGGTTAATGAATCATCAGCCTCAAATCAACATCCCTCCATCCAACGACTATTCGACAAATGCTGAATTCTTCCGAGAGCTTCCAAATAGCTATGAGAACTACTTGAAACATTAAGAAAACACAAACGGAGCATAATACAGCACGATAGTGATAACCTATGCATAATTGACTCTAAACTAACGACTAAGAGACTAAGAAGTAACTAAAAAAACAATGAAAAATGTGCCCAACAATCCTATACAAATATGTTTTATCATATGCTAATTTCCAAGAATCCTAGATTCAATACCAACCAAGCAATTATACAAAATACTCAGTAATATTTACATAAATTATTATTTTATTATTATTATTGTATTCTTATTTACTTATAAATATTGGTGAACACTACCCTTTTAAATTTAGTTTTTTCAAATATACAAATATATAGTGATGCGGGACATCGCCCGGACCAATAATTAATTATACTCTACAATTAGAGTGACATGAAAAAAGTTCATGTTTGGGCTCAAATTGTATATTTTAGCTCTATATTAGGCCAGACTAGAAAAGGCATGCACTAGCCCAACTCGATATTAGCATGCTTCAGTTTGACACACACTTTTCTACCCGAGAATCCGAAATTAGGCTTGCCCTGCTCCCTTGGCCCGAAATGGGACACTATATCGAAGGTTCAATCTGACTCGTGTTCATCTCTATATCAAAGTACTTCTTAAGAATTAATTTTTAATTTGATAAATAAATACCACTTGAGGAGAAATATCATATCATACTAAGCCATATCTAAGAGTATTGTTTATTCACATGTATTTCGCATAATAAAACTTTAAAAACTACTTCATCTGTCCATTATTGATATAGTCCCTTATGGACACTTTTTAACATAGATAAGAAGTAGTTTAATTACATTGAAAAGATAAATTTACATTGGATATATGCAAAAAAGTAAAGAGAGAAAGTAAGAAAATTATATGGAAAAACAAAATTTACATGGGAAAGTTACACTTGCACAAATATTGTTGTAAATTGGAGAGAATTTTGGTAAAAAATTAATAGAAATGATTGTTGAAAAATACAAATGGGATGAACATTTTAGGACTAAAATTTAACCATAAGGAAATATCAATAAGAGACGAAGAGAGTACTTTTGTTGTAAATTGAACTAGACTACTTTTTTTTTTCCTTTCAAAATTAGGTAATGCCCACTTATTTTCATAAAATATGTTTTAATATATATATATATACACACACACACACTAAAATAACAACCGCTGATGTCATCATTGCTTACGTGTCACTTTTTTATTTAATTTTTTCCCTTCAAAATGCAAGGATGATGTCATATTTTTTTTCCTTTTTAAGCTACCCTATTTAACATAGCTTTGAAATATATTCCATTTGAATTTTTAAATTTTAAATTTTAGGTTTTCTACACATATTATGCTATTTAGTTATTTACGAGTTGTTAATAACAATTGTTAATAATATAATTTAATTGAAATTTCTTAATTAAAAATGAAAATTATGCACTTTCGGGAATTGCATATTCATATATAATTAAAAATTAGTTAGGAAAAATGAGTAAGTTATTTCCTTTTAGTACGTGTTGTTAAAAGTCTATAATTCAATTCTTATTTTAAAACTGTGCATCGCACGGGATTAATCTAGTAAGATGAATAAAAGGACCACCTAAACATGATCAAATTGACTGTATCTCATCACCCCAATCATAATATGCATTTGAAGACCCAAAAATGAAACATAAGTAGTGATGATGTTGTTGAATTGATTTGCGATTTTTTTCAAACCGAGTCGATCCCAACTTGATATTTGCTAGGCCCAACAATAAGATCAAGTGATCAAGTAAATGAAGAGCACACTGGTATTCCCCCCGAGAAACAAAATTTAATGGGGCAACTGCAAGACCATTTGAAGTCATCTAGTGATTTCCTTTCACTAAAATGGGTCAACTTTTTTTCATGAACTAATTATGTCCCAATCCACAAAATGAAGGAGGCAAACCCAATTAATCTTTTTTGTTGACAAAATTTGTCAATTTAATTGCAATATTGTAAAACAGTGAATTTTTTTTTTTAAAAAAACTGTTTATGGACAAAACCGCTACTTAATCGTAAAGATTAACTTTTATTTTCTCCGAAATAAAGTGTACACATAAATATAATCCTCTGTATACTTAAGAAGAGGAATTCTTGTCCCTTTTAAATTTAGAAAATCTTGTCCATTAAGGCTATATAAAAACATTAAATACATTCTTGAAAATTGTTTAAATATAAAAAATCATGACAAACACACATTAATTACAATGATTTACGCGTGTTTTATCATAAATTCCTAATTTTATACTCCGTACCATTTTCAAAAGTGTATTTAATAATTTTATGTAGCCATAATAATTATATATAACATTTATGGCCTTATGGGGCAATGGTGAAAAAACCATAAATTATACTCCGTACTCTGTATTTTTTTTTTTTTTTTTGAAACAACTCGGTACTCTGTATTTTTTTTTTTTTTTTTTGAAACAACTCCGTACTCTGTATTTGGTATTTCGCTATTCAATTTTGACTACGTAACACTTTAATCCAGCCACCTTTGTTCAACTTTAAGAGCGTGAGCTCCACACTCTCTCTCTCTCTCTCTCTCTCTCTCAGCAGTCCTCTTAGTGGTGCTACCTTTGACGCCGATTCCTCACTTTCTCTGTACTACCATCGGAAACATATATCCGGCGAAATTCCCGCCATTTGCGCCACCCTTGTAAGCCGCCTCTCCCTTCTCTCTTATCAATTGTCCGCCTATTACAAACAAGAAAGAAAATTTATAATTATTCTTCAGATATATTCAGAAATAACTTTATTAATTCCGAAATAAAAAAGTTTAGAAATTTAGACACCCAGATTTACGAATTCATGTTCTAATATACTAAACTATGATTTCTGATATGAAATTATAACTAAAACTATGCAGTATGGTTTGAAACATATTGATTGTATGCGAATGTGGAAATTCTTCAATTTGATATGAATTTGATGTGATATGATTTTAATGAAGTATGATGATTATGTTTAAACAAATCTTATTGGTTATTTAATTGTTTTAAGTGGTTAGATTGTTGTAAACCCAATAAGCATTATTGAAGGGTTTTTGAATTTAATTTATGTTGTGGTTTATGTATTTTAGTTCGTCTTAGATGTGATTTCATTTTCGGGACGTTATTCTTGTTCAGTGAGATTAGTGAAGTACATGAAGTTAAATTTTAAAAGTGTCTATGGAGAGTTTGGGTAGAAATTGATTCTTTTTTCGACATAGATATACAAGATCAGTTTTTAAGACGAGTGTAGTGAAAAGATAATTGAGAAATTGATTGAATTTGGGAAGCTGTTATGTTATTGAAATTTTGGTTATTTATCCACTATGGGTATTGAATCTAATCAATTATAAAATGCAAATGGAATCTTGTGGTTTTGTCGATCTTGGAATGTGACTCGATGCTGTAATATTATGCCTTTGAATATGTTTATAAAGCAACAATGTGGTCATAAACTCATAATTCCTTGGTATTGTGTAATGTGTTGTGATGTCTTAAGGAGGGGAGTTTTGCTGGATGAATGTGTTGACTGTGCCGATTAGTGTTGGCAGAAAGGTCTTCTTTGAAAGTATTTGTATAATTAATGGAAATTAATAATATATGGCCCAAAATAATCTTTCATAAAAGAGTTTGGCATGGTAATTAAGATTTTTAGTGGGCAGTGAAAGTATAGTAGGTGCTTGATTGAGTATATGAGAGAATGAAAGTTATATTAGTAGATCAAAGGTTGCTTGTGGGTAGAGAGAGAAGAAAATCTAGGGATTAAGAGAAATGAGGTTGATTTGATAGAGAGAGATGATTTGTATTTAACTTCATGGAGGAAGGCGAAAAAAATTTGGGACATCCATATGTGGGAAGTGTGAAAACCATTGCTGATTGAATATGGGTCTTTGGTTGGCTATTGTAGACTTGTGTCTGTGGCACTGGGAATGGAGATTGCGGCAATGCCAATGTTTGATCACAAATTGAGAAATAAAATTATATTCAGAAGCTCTCAAAATGTTCCTTTTATTTTATTCATTTCACGCATGAATTGGGGTTTTAAAAGTTCACTATTTAATTCAAGGGATTAATTTTCATTTTAAGTTTGGAATTAACAAAATTTTGATATGAGCTTGGTTTGCTAAACAGGTACTGTAGAAGACCCCATTGTGCTATTGTAAAGAAAAATGGAGGATGAAGTAGAGCAACAGAGTCAATTAGTAGGTACAGAGTTTCCTATATTCAACCTTTTTTTTTTTTAAATTTTTTTTTAATAAAGGCTTTGTTGTTGTTGCTGTTGTTGGGATATGTTTATGCAAGACTGTTATGCATCTTCCAGTGTCCCTTTCCAAGTTTCGAGTGTCTCTTTTTCTATGGGAATTAAATTCTCCTATTGCTATAATTTTTATGCCAATTTAGATTTATGTATGGGATTTCTGGGGAAGGGAGAAGGTCCATCCGTCCATGTGACTTAGACAGACAGGGCATATGGTTAGTGAAGCTTTGAGTTGAACCTTTGGGATTGGAGGTAGCATTTTTAGCTCTATGGAGTTTTGTTTTTTTTAATAGTTTAAAAATGATGAATACACCCAGCTATGGATTGTTGCATTATACTATAATGTCATCGGGTGTTGATTCAATAATTTTCAATTTTAAATTCGAGTCAATTCGACGTTGTTTTACCACCAGATTGAAGGTTTTATACTACCTGTGAAGTCATGCTGGGAAATTCTGTGGTACAGTCCTATGATACATTGCTTTTTAGACTCTGGAGTTCTATCTTTTTAAACATCTCAGATTGCCATACTCCTGTGTAGGTGAAGATAAAGAGAATGATATTGTTACTGAGAAGGCAGCATTTACTCATGAGGAGCCATATCAAGATGGTAATACCCCCCCAAAATCGGATGCTGATATTGAGGTTCTTCATGAGAAAGTTACCAAGCAAATTATTAAGGAAGGCCATGGTGAAAAACCATCCAAATATTCCACATGCTTCGGTCAGTATTCTGTCACAACCTTCCTTATGATTGTTAAATGCTGATTTTGCTGAGCATTCAATTTGTTGGAAAATAATTCTCATTGTTCATATAGATGGTAATTTTTTCACCTTTCATTGTCTTAAAGTACCATACCATGTCTATTATAACTTGATGACACTTGAGTACTTGATGTTCTTCTTTTGTGGAAAACTTTAAACAATGGTACTGGTACTCTCCATTTTTATTTTAATTTTTTTTTAATCTATATATTTATTATTTGTATTAAATTTTTATGATACTCTTGGTCTTGAAATGCACCTGTGACATAAATTGATTAAATTTTGTTTGGCACATCTCCGTTGCTCTAAATCGTGACTGTATTTGTCAATTTTTTTTCACATGTCTAGATTTACAATTTCAAAATAAGGTTTTGGTAGTTACTCAGTACTGTACTTGCGGAGAGTAAAATCAGCTTCTCATTTCTCCCTTCATAGCCCTTATATGATTGTGTATTTCTCCCCTTCTGATAGTGCATTACAGGGCGTGGACTGAGAGCACACAACACAAGTTTGAAGACACATGGCTGGAGCAACGGCCAGTAGAACTAGTTCTGGGCAAAGGTATTTTCTTTTTGTTTGGCTATGAGATGATATATTTACTTGTTACAAACTAAATGCTGGTTTATCGACTAGACATTGAATTATATATTATGAAAAATCCTGCAATGCGTTATTGGACAATGTTTCTGTTTTCTTGCTGAAAGTGAATTAAAGGTTCATGTAAGGACTTAAGGGGCCATTGAAAGATTTGAAGGTATGACTTGTGACTTATGAGGCACTGATTTGAAGGTTTATAACACCGACCACTGCTAGCTTGTCTATTACCTGACTATCTATAAGTGTATACCTGTATTGTGATATGAATTTCATCATCCTATTGTGGTTACTATCTCTCTTTTCCCACCTCACACCTGTGCTTATGTTACAATGTTACAAGCACATATCCAAGAGCTGCTGCACCTGACTGCAGTGCACTTCCATGCATGTATTCTGGATTTTGACTCCATGAATTGTCCAAATTCCAAATGCTTAGCGTCTTGTCTCCTTGTCATCATTGAAATTTGTTGAAGAAAATGTTATCTGATGTGAACATTTGTGGCATTATCTCACTTGTCACAAGCTATAAATGCAACAGAATTTCTGAAAGCATTTTAGTTGCAAGTTTTTGTATTTAGTTGAGTAGTTGACCTTGATGATATTCTTCCACTCATCTGGACTGTAGATATACAATACTAAGCAGGAATTATTGTTTCTTTGACAGAGAAGAAAGAGATGGAAGGCTTAAGAATTGGTATCTCAAGCATGAAGTCTGGAGAACGTGCCCTTATACATGTTGGTTGGGAACTAGGCTATGGAAAAGAAGGAAGCTTCTCCTTTCCAAATGTTCCACCCATGGCAGATATTATTTATGAAGCTGAACTCATTGGTTTTGATGAAACCAAAGAAGTATGAAATTATCTTTCAGATTTAATATTAACTGTGTTGTGTTATCTGGAAGTTTATTTTTCCTTTTCATCTATTTATATTAAATCAAATGGCAAATGTGATGTAGGGTAAACCACGCAGTGACATGACAGTTGAGGAAAGGATTGGTGCTGCAGATCGCAGAAGGATGGATGGCAATGCTTTATTCATGGAAGATAAACCGGAGGAAGCCATACAACAGTATGAAATGGTGACTTCCTTGATTACTCAATCAATCAATCAATCAATCAATCAAAGCCTTGATTACTGTTATCATATTATTGTCATGTCTTGTTTTTGCTTCATATTAGATCTCAAATGTTTAATATATGTGTGTTATCTCCTGATGCATTAGGCAATAGCATATATGGGAGATGATTTCATGTTCCAGCTTTTTGGAAAGTACCATGATATGGCTTTGGCTGTCAAGAATCCTTGTCATCTCAACATGGCTGCATGTTTCATAAAGCTCAAGCAATATGAGGATGCCATTATGCAATGCGGCATTGTGAGTTACTTCTCTCATAGTCTCATTAAAGAGTTCAGCTTGTCTTTCCTGATTTGGTAATATAATGCTACTGCTAAGGCATTAAAAAGTTCTGGCATCACCTATTCTACTGACAGCATTACAGAAAAGCTCTTTGGGGGTCCGTTTGTTTAATATGTGAAAAATTCCTTTCATATGAACTATACAGCTTTGATTTTCTGTACTTTTCCTCAATTTAGCTTCTCAGCATGATTGTCTATGCTGTTATGTTGTACTAAGTATATGCCAGGTTCTGTTAATAAGCATACAAGTCCTGGATGTGTTTTGCTCTTCCTCGTGATAATATAAAACATATTGCTAGCCTCAGATTAGGATATACATATATCCAGTGTTAATGAGGAGTCAGGACCTATATATATATATATATATATATGTAATTTTGTATCATGCATTTGTGTTGGTGTACCAAAGGCCTGTCTTTGAAAGTGAGGACCTATGTTAATGTATCGTCCATATTTACCCTTCAAATGTTTCTCATAGACCAAAAGCATTTTAGCAATTATCACATCATCTCTTCTTTTTTTCTGTATATCAAGTTTGTATCCTGAAGAAGTGTACAGAAGCTACTATGTGACTTATTTTGTTTATTACTAAATCCAACAAGTGACGTTAGAGTTTTTTTTTGGATGAACTTAGGTCTTCAACCCTTCATTACTACTACTACTGCTACTATGTGTTATGTATGAAGTGTGAAGTATACTTTTTAATAGTTGGTAATCTTCAGTTATCTACTTTTCTGTACCCCATCTATTGACACTGAATACTTGCTGGATGATTCACTCACTGTTAGGTCTTAGCTGAGGATGGAAACAATGTGAAAGCTCTGTATAGACGAGGAAAAGCAAGAGCAGAACTTGGGCAAACAGAAGCAGCAAGAGAAGATCTTCTCAAGGCTCGCAAATATGCTCCTACTGACAAAGCAATTGTGAGGGAGTTGCAGTTGCTTGCTGAACATGAAAAGGTTATCTATCAGAAGCAGAAAGAGATGTACAAAGGCATACTAGGACCAAGACCTGAACCCAAGCCCCAAAAAACCAATTGGTTAGCTTTCTTTTTTCAATGGTTAGTCTCGTTATTCTATAGGATTTTTAATCGAAAAACACAGAAAAATGAATAATTTAATATATGGCTCCCAAAAATGGTCTGTAGCTATCCTTGAATCAAGCCAGAATGGTTTTCGGCTGTCAAACTGTAATTGTATGTCTAAATACTAGTTACTTTATATGTTATGGAGTATTTTTGAAACTTGAATTGCTGTTCCATGTATCAGCTACCTTTGCTGAATGAAGCTTATTTTGTTAAACAGTCAATCCCATGGTTCCAATTTAGTTTGCCACTCTATCAAGTCACACAGTTTTAGATGAAGTTTACAATCGTGTATTTGTGACTATCAATTGTTATTTTAATACTGTACTTCGTTTAAATTTAGAGGTTATATTATGGTTTGGTGGACAGTGGAATAATACTCTGGTAAACTAGAATGGGACGAATGAAAAAAATGGGATAAATTAAAATGTGACAAAGGGAGTAAGTTAAATTGAAAAACAATTCGACCTCTATTGACCTAGGCTACTATTACGTAGTACTTTCTAACCTAAAAACAATTCGACCCTCTATTGACCCAGGCCACTATTACGTAGTACTTTCTAACCTAGTAAACCCGTTATAAATCGCCCAATAGCCGGGAGTATTTAAGCACTCGACCATCAAAGTCACGACTCATCGTATGAACTGATTATAATCAAGTCTATGATGATGGACAAGAGCACATGATTATCATTGACATATGATAATATAGTTCACTATTTATGTGGCATATATAAATAGGGGCCAGTTTGATACTTATTTGTGAACAAGTCAGTTGTTGGCTGCAATTTCTTTGTTGAAAGTTTTATTGTTACAAACAAAATCGTACGTACCTCACATCACACAATTGCCACCTTGCATTAAACCCAAAAATAAAAACCCAGCCCCAATAAATAAATACTTCGTATATTTCTGGACAATTACTAATTAAACAATAAATACCTTGCTAGCCAAGAGCCCAAGACAAATTTACTCCACTCACATGATAAAAAAAGTCAGCCATTTAAGTTGAACTAGCTAGCTTTGCTTAAGGACCCATCAAAAAATTACATGTGGCAAAAATTTATTGGTAAATTTATAAATTATAATTAACATTAATTAGACGTATTAAAATTAAACAAACTCGTATATATAAAATTAAATTGCATTGGTTTTTAAAAATGACAAATGCCGCTATTGTCGCTATCTTATATAAAATTAAATTGTATTGGTTTTTAAAAATGACAAATACCGTTATTGTCGCTATCTTTTAACGTTACACATGTTGTGAAAATAGCATGGAGTGATTGACCTACTCCAATATCACTTGAATGAAATTGCTAGAGGAGGATTGTGATGCGGAACATCGGCTTTAAATTCTTCCCCCAATAAGAATTAGTGGTTTATGAAGTGGACAGAATCACTTGGAAAAATCAATAACTAATTTTGAAAATGATAAGATATTGTATAACAATTAAGAACATTCTAGATATGGGCACTGATCTTATGTCCTGATTTTCATTTAATATTTCGTGCATTATTATACCTCTTTCTACCACTTTTTGGTTGGTATATGAGTTGTATAACATATTAAAATCCAAGAAGACCAAGATCATGCAACATCAAAATTATTACTATTATTACGGAGTATTATTAATATTGTTACTATTATTATTATTATTAAAATTGGGAGATCGATGATAGTTAAGTAGTTGATGAATTTTCCTCATATACACATGCTAACATGATTACAAGTTTATTATTTTTCTCCGCCTACCACCCAATTGGGTAGGTGAGATTTTAACTATTAAATGTTATTGTTTTAAGAGCACATATGACAACAATCATAATTAATTTGGGAGCCTCATATTTGAAACAATTCAATAGCATAATTTCATCAATGTACTTTTTCCCAAAGATTTAATTTACTTAACTAGATACAATTATTATAAGTTCATAACTCATCCATCTTTTGAGAATTTGTTTGCAAATACTTTTTTTATATAAGCATAGTTAAATTAGCTTTTGATAATAATGTAAGAATTTCTTGATACTTCGTACTTGTACATATACCTTTTAAAACACAAGAATACATAGTATATTAAATATAAAGTATTAAGTTATATTTCAATTCATCATATACAATATGTATTTTTGTCCATCCTAATTAATTTAATATCTCATCCACGACTTGCTCTACATCTAATTGTCGTAAACCTATCGTGGATAATAGGATTCACTACATAGGATTCACAATCCAATTCTTGTCTTAGAATTATATTGACATTTTTCTCCAACATATCTTGTACAACGCTTTTGTATATACGGTTAAGGAAACGATTGGGTCAGTCTAAACATGAAGTAGTTACCTATTAATGGAAAATAAATCTACTCAACGGTTCAAGATTTCCACTCATAAATTGCCTTAGCTTCCCCCCTAACTCCCATGCATGAAAGGACCAAAATGCCCTCTAGTATCACAAAAATAGTTGAAGACCCAGAAGGTTTTCATCTAGAAAAACACAGTCAACTACTGTACTCTATTGGTCCCTTTTTATCCGCTCTAATCTAATTACAGGGACCATGAAATTTAACTAGAATGTGAAACAAATTGAAAGGGACTAATATAAAATAGAAAAGGAAGCAATGTTTTAGAGAAAGAGGGGAGAAAATCATTGTCATTTTGGAGATTTTATAGGCTTATTGATAGGCTTGTTATGATTTCAAACCAATTTTTATGACTTAGGAGTTGAAGCAACCTGCACATTCATTTTAAGTTTGGATTTTTTTTTTTTTTTTTTTTTTTTAAATTGATCCAAAAGTGTAGATTATAGCTTTAATTTTAGAGGAATTTCAACTTTTCATATTCGGAAATAATAGAGAAGAGCGGAAGAGGTGTTTCTAAACATGGCTCTAGGCCGTGTCGGGTCATGCTAGGCCCACGTGCTTTAGGGCTAGTTAGGTCCGAGCCATAGCTCAACCCACGAGTTTCGTGCCGTGTCGGACCAAAGTTTTCAAAAGGTTGTCCAGTGCACGACCCAGGCCCACGTGCCATCATGTCGGGCATGTGTGCCTAAGCAAAATTGCATTGATTTTAGCATTGTTTTTCGTGTCGGGCCTTATCGTGCTTCTCCCAAATAAAGGTGGCCCACGGCCCACACGCACAGTGTCGTGCCGTGCTTTTTTCGTGCCCATGTCGTGTCGGGCTTCGGGCCAGGCCGACCTAGTGCCATCTTTAGGTGTTTCTCAAAAATCCCATAATACCCTAGGAGACTACTTGGGTTGTAGGAACCATCCACTTTGCTATTTAGTTATCAATTTAGCTTGTTACAAAAATGTCTTTCCATCAATGCCTATACTTTTATGTGACTAATTATTAGACGTAGATGGTCCCAAATATGACTAATTGATAGACGTAGATCGTAGGATGTATCATGACTTGAATTTTAGACAACTCGTCCCAAGAATATTTTAAAAATTATACAATTTTGTGTATTATAGCCATTATAAAGCCTCTAGACGACATTTTCAGGTTAAGCATCACATTCAAGATGATTCCCTATGCACCACGAGGGCCTCAGGGTGTTGGGGTTGTTTATCCCAAGCCCCACATGGAAGAAATAAGGAAGAGATGATTTCTTTATAATTGGAAGCATATCTCATTAGTATGAGACTTTTTGAAAAGATGTCCAAAAATAGATATATGTAGGTTAAATTCAAAGCGGAATATATCATATGAATGTAGCGTGCAGCCCAATGAGATGGGTGACCTAGGCCCAACATAGGGGACCTTGCCACGTATACTTTATCTTGCCTTGGCTCATGTTCATGGGCTCAGCCTTACCTCTCCGAAATTGCCCTTAAAATAATTTTGCCACGTCGATGATAAATTGCTTGCTTAACTTTTTTAAATTTTACAAATTTGCTAGCCAACTCCTTTACACATTTCATTAGAAATGATCAAGATTGTTAACTCGTTTGAGTTATATCTTCACCAGATTTGGTGCCGCCTTAAATATGCACTGCCTTATTCATTAAATTTGTGCCCCACAAAGACAGAGACTTATCTATCTTTGTGGATAACCAATTATATGCATTGCTTCATTTTTATTATACATTTGCATTTTTCAAAAGCTAGCAACAATGTGCATTTAATTATATCACCCAATTGACATCTGAATTTTCATCACAAAGTAGTACTACTAGTTGTTATTGCCCTCGGAGACTTCCTGTTGTTATACTACTACTACTACTACTACTACTTGTTATTACCGTGTACAATAGCTATATTTTAATTGGATTATTTGTGATTATTGTCAAGAATTACTCATATGACACGCAATAAAAGTGACACTGTTCATTTTTGTGTTCTCATCCATATGTCAATTTATATAAGGAAAATGTTATACATAACTCTTAGAGCTATATTGCCTATATATAAGCATTAAATTTACACTTGAAAATCGTGAAAAGTTAAGAAATCATAAAAATATAAACACTAATTACATTAATAACGCGTGTTTTTGTCATGAATTCCTAATTTTATACAATTTCCAAGTGTGTATTTAACTCTTATATATAGCCCTTATGACTACATATAACATTACCCTTTATATAAAAGTAAACGGCAACTTGAAGAGAGTACATAATGTAAATTATAAGAATGAAAAAAATTGTGTGAAAACATGTACGTACGATTGTTTAATTTGCATGGAAGATAATTCTTCAAATCCAAACAATTTCACCGGCCTTTTAATGCTTACCTCTTTATCCCTCAACTAGTAACTACTTAGTTTCATGGAAAAAGTAATGTCAACATCGTATACAAGACTTTTAGTTTCAGCGAGATTATTGATAGTTTTTAGATATGCTTCTCTTGTGTGAAAGTACACCATTTTTTAGTGTACTAGCTTCTTGCAAATAGGGGTATAGATATAGATATATAAGATTGGGAGAATAATGCAAAATTCAATCCCCAAAATATCAAAGCATGAAAAGAATAATTGTTTATCATAGTTTAGGTGTTTCCTCAAAAAAAAAAAAAAAAAAAAAAAAAAAAAAAAAAAGGTTTACGTGTGATATATAATATACCAACTAATGAAGACCTAGGTTCAAATCCAACATCAATATGGCATATATCCCTCTTAATACACCAAAGAAAAATGACAAAATTACTTCTATGAAAAGAATTAACTTCCTAATAAGGTTGTGATCTTGCAATTAGTGTTTAATGTCTCAACCAACTATTTGACAATTCGCATTTTTGTTTTCTACATTCAAGTACATAAACTACATATATATCATTATGAGAAGTTATACGATTTACCCCATCTCAGAGAGTGGATTCAAGATTTCGTTCACTTTAGCTTGCACTATTCTCTCCCTATAATACCCTCCTTATTTTCAAAGCGCGTTGAAAATGCCCCTTCATATCCAATCCCTTGATGAACTACTAAAAAAGTTCCTGTCAATTGTACGTTTATCTGAATTTTCTAGAAGTATTAAAACAAACAACGAACTCCATGTACAAGAAGTTTAAAGCTAGGTCACTTACAAAAAACCAAATAAAATTACACATACAAACAAAACACGTTCAAATTTTACCACCTCATGTGTCAACTTGCTTCAATAATAAAACATCTATACATTAAACATGCATGCACATTTGCTTGACCAAATAACTGGCTTAACTATAATCTACAAAAAAAAAGTCAGTCATAAATGTATCAAAAGCGATTGCCTTTTATTATCTTCCTCTGTCATATAATAACTGAGATTTCCATCAGAAAAATAACCAACCAAATTTATCGTTTATTACCGACAAGCTAAGAAAAATAACATATAGTTTCTTCATTATTCTCTAAACCAATGTATATTGGTCATTCTAGTTCATATACCATGGAAAAAACAGAGGAAATAACAGCTTTTAATAATAAAGTCAAAAAAATGTTTTTTTTGGACCTAAAAATGGACAAATATTAATTATATCTATAGAATAAAATTCACATTTACTACAATGGTATCCCAAGGACAAGTTATGAATGGAGAACATTTGATCCACGATTCCAAGTACTAAATGTATGACCATTTCCCTAGAAAAAAAAAATAATTTTACCAAAATTTTTTTTTTAAAAAAAAAAAAGAAAAATGAAGAAAATGACAGGATGTAGGGGAGACAAGTCTAGCTCACAATGCAAGTGCAAGCCTTTTGAACCAACTTCAACAATTAACAACCCACAATCAATAGCCTCCAAAGATTTTGTGTAATCAAGTAGTGTTTAAAGTAATAATACGAGGCCATACCGAGAAATTATAAATATGAGGGGGAGAAAGGGAAGGAGAAGGAGCTCAATGTGCATTAAGCATGCTTACTAGAATCTAGCTTGCAATAATCTTTAGATGAATGTGTCACAAAAAAAGGTAAATGTTGTTGAACAATAATTACCTTATTTTGTGACTAAGTGTAAGGGAAGATCTTTTTACCTCTAAGGAAAATGCACTAAAATTTCTTTGTGCTAGCTGCATTAGCGTTACGAGTTTATTTAAAGACGAGTAGTTGCCTCCCATTATATTTTGTTGCTTCTTCACAAAATTTATAACCTTCAGATTACCTTGCTCATGGATTCTGAGTGTCGTAAACTCGCCTTCATTTTCATCCTTGGTGTTTCTTTCTTTTATGCTTCTTTTGCTGAGAAAGGTATGTACATATCTCTTTATATTTTCATTAAATAAAACTGAAAGGTAAAATAATTGTTGTGTGACGACCTAACTTTTTATTTAACAAAAACCATATAGTATATGGTTTATGTGACAAGAAACATGAATAATACTACTCATTTCATTTTTGTGATTACACAGATTAAAATTAATCTTTTGAGTTAATATATTTTTTTTTCTATGTTGCAGCCCCACATTTTTCCTTTGTGAAACCAGCAACATTGGCTCCTGCAGTTTCCTACTTTGATTACATAGTTGTTGGTGGAGGAACAGCAGGGTGTTCACTAGCAGCAACTCTCTCAGATGGTGCAACCGTGTTGTTGTTAGAGCGAGGAGGAGTCCCTTATGGAAACAAGAATGTTGAAGATATAGGCTCATTCGGAGCTAATCTTGCTAATGTTTCTCCATCTTCGCCGTCACAAGGATTTGTATCAGAAGACGGTGTCTTAAACGCTCGTGCTCGTGTTCTAGGAGGAGGATCTGCCATCAATGCCGGGTTCTACACAAGGGCTCCCCCTGAGTTTGTGGCTAAAGTTGGATGGGATTATGGGTTGGTGAATCAGTCGTATGCTTGGGTTGAGAGGAAGGTGGCATTTGAGCCACCAATGCTGCAGTTTCAGACCGCGGTTAAAGATGGATTGCTGCAGGCAGGTGTGCAGCCTTATAATGGATTTACCTATGACCATATTCGTGGTACAAAATTTGGAGGGACAATATTTGATAACAATGGTCACAGACATACTGCTGCTGATTTGCTAGAGTATGCCGATCCTCGAAGAGCTACGGTTTATCTGTATGCTGTAGCTCAGAAAATCTTGTTCAGCAGGAGAGGTAAGACTGATGTGTGTGTGTGTGTTTTTTTTTTTTTTTTTTTTTTTTTTTTTTTTTTAAGTATAAGAAATTGTTTGATTAGTAACTGTACAGTCTCTGCTAGCAGTTCTGTTTATTTTTCCTCCGTTTACTTGGGACTCTTCATTTCACGTCAAGTACCCATGTTAGATCCTCAACCTTCTAACACTATGTCTTGGACCAAAATCAAGGAGTGTTTCATAGAAAGTAGCCGAGTTTGGCACTTCAGTACATACCCGAGTCCAAGTAACAGAGTGTCTCCTTATATCTATGAGAAGCACATGAAGTTCGGGTTTGGCTCTTGACATTAGTATAATTTTTTTTAACCCCTGGCCCTGCAGTGTTGGAGAAGTCATTTTTATTACTTTGATAGAATTACATGTTTATAGATTAACTGAGACAAATTTTGCCTAGATCTAGATACTGAAAAATTCGAAGATCTAGAGATTGCAAGACTAAAACAGATATAATAGGCTATCAGAGTTTAGAGAGGAGGTTTGACAAAATACTTTGGGCCTTATTTCAGTTTTCTTATCTCTAAGCAGAGCCAATGGACGGATAGAACCTTACTGATTGAAAATGCAGTAGCAGTGACATATTTTGATTGTATTCATTGGTGTTGATGCAGAGCTTGGGAAGCCAAGAGCTTATGGAGTGATATTCAAGGATTCAGTCGGAATCGTGCACAAAGCATTTCTACGACCAGGGGCAGCAAATGAGGTGATTTTATCAGCAGGTGCACTTGGAAGTCCACAATTGCTGATGCTAAGTGGGGTTGGACCAGCTACTGAGCTTATGCTTCATGGTATCGAAGTGGTGTTGGACCAGCCTCAGGTGGGACAAGGAATGGCTGATAATCCCATGAATCTCTTGTTCATTCCTTCTCCTATTAGTGTGGAAACATCCCTGATTCAAGCTGTTGGCATCACTGAATTTGGTAGTTTCATTGAAGCAGCAAGTGGCTCAAGTAATGTACGAGCTTTCATGCAGAATCTTCCTTCAGCTGCTCAGATGCTGACTTCCCAGGTTTGATGCCCCTAAACCTCCTGTATTCAATTGAAGTATTTGATCAATAGATATGATGATGTTGATATCTGACCCGAGTTTATAAAATTAAGTAGATAAAGGTGAAATTATTAAGTTTCATATCCACATCATGTGAAGCAATGCTGTATTTCAACTTTTCAAGTATACATTAAAAGCATGAATATATGTCACAGCTCCATATCCATAATAAAAGGTCATATTTTATGTTGGAGGATAACATTTTTAAAATCACAACAGATGACTAGCTACTAGTTGAAAATATCTTTTTCCATCATGTACTTGATTTATAAAGCAATTCTGATTTTCTCAAAAAAAATAAAGCAATTCTGAAATTGATGCAGAAGTCAGGTAATAGTGAGATGTAAGGTATTTTTGTAAATTAATATCATTTTGATTTTCGACAGACAATTGATAAGAGTGCTGTAGAATTATAATCATCAGTGAGATGAAGAATAATTCATAAATGTCATAACATTCAAGGCTATACAATATTATAAAGTTTATTGGATATATGGATACTAACAGAGGATATTGTTGAATATGTGCAGGCTAGCCAATCATCTGATGGACCTAATGTGATAACTACACAAGGAGACTTGGATACAGCAATTGAATACATGCATTCTCTATTGAACGGAACCATCCATGGTGGCTGTATCCTAGAAAAGATTGCTGGTCCGCGCTCTTCAGGATATTTGCATCTAGCAACCGTAGATCCAAATGACAATCCTGCTGTCAGATTCAACTATTTCCAAGATCCAGACGACCTACAAAGGTGTGTTATGGGAATGGAGACCATTATAAAGGTCATAGAATCAGAGCCTTTCTCAAAGTTCCTTGTACCAGGAATGACTACACAAGCACTTATAAACATTGTTGTCAACTTCCCTCTAAACTTAAGGCCAAGGCATTTTTCCACTGCACTTTCTTTGGAACAGTTTTGCATTGATACAGTATTGAGTATATGGCATTATCATGGAGGTTGTCAAGTTAATAAAGTTGTCGATAAGGACTATAAGGTTCTTGGCACAGTAGGTTTAAGGGTTATTGATGGGTCTACATTCTATGACTCGCCAGGGACCAATCCTCAAGCCACTGTGATGATGCTCGGAAGGTATGTAGTCAATGATCAACCTTTACTCATAATCAGTTTTTGTTCTCCTACATCGTAAATTTTCCTCTGCCTGTTTTCTTACTATAATATCTTTGCATTGCAGATATATGGGACAACGGATTTTAGCACAACGACGATAAGACTCCAAGGAAAGAAACCACTAGAAAACATGATTCTTTGTTAAAAGCAACCAAAAGAATACATGATTCTTTGTTTTGTAAAACCTTACATTTGATAGTTTATAATGTATGGTTTGAGCTAAATTAGCTCTTACAAAACATACGACCTACTTTTTTACAAAAATAAATCATATTCGACGAACAAATATAGTTTGTAATATTAGATCACAGGATCAAGTACATGTAAATTCAATTCAAATGTTTGGCTAAATTAGATCCCATCTTGTAGCCTCTCTGGCAATCAATTTACGGAAATTGCTTATATTTGAGATGATGCATGATAAAAGTATAAACTTTTGTCTTTACTTAGCAACTTTTTTTGCAAGAATATTGGACTGATAGTATCATATATTCATAACTAATGTAATGTATTACAACTATCATACTATATCTTCAACATACCTTACACCGAAACACCGCGAAACAGCAGCAAGATTGATCTTCCACATCCAAGCATCTGCATAAACTATAATACATTATTAAGGAGTAAATTTAGTTTAACCGAGGAAATCAAAGGTAAGCCCAGACATAAGTTAACGTTCTTCAGGACCATTTTCATTGAGGCAATTTATCAAACACCTGGTGTGCATCAGCAGAACTGGTCTACAACCAAACTTCTTTCAATTCCCAGAAGAATAAATGATAATTTTTGGAATGATTAAGAATAATTAATTAAGACGATGATTATTAAGTCAAATCAAATGCTTACTGTATGAATGCGTTTTTATTTTTTATTTATTATTTACTTTTTTATTTTTTATATCGGTGTCTAGTATTTAATTGTTCAAGAAGTTAACATCTGACAGTTTGGCCGAGTGGTCTAAGGCGCCAGATTTAGGCTCTGGTCCGAAAGGGCGTGGGTTCAAATCCCACAGCTGTCATTTTTTTTGTGAAACAATTTTTTTATTTTTTATTTTTTTTGTGGAAATGTGCAACTATATATAAAAGCAAATTACTAATCTGTTTTTGACAACCATATTATAATTCACGACAAACATAAAAAAATTCTAGTTAGAATAGCCAAGCTAACACAGGGGGACCTTTCACCGGGGACATTTGGGGCCTGATCTCGGTAGATTAATTTGTTTATGAATTTAAAGAACTAACTTCACTTTTAAAATATTAGGTCATGGACTCATGGTGATTAGTTTTAAGTTAGAGGTAAAAGAGATTCAAATCTTGGCCCCTCTAATATTTTTGGCCAGGATCTGCCAATGCAAGCTAATATCTTTAATGATAATTTATCATTTTGATCGTTATTGAGTTGATAAACAAACCAAATATATATAGTAAACCATCTCCTCTAAACAAAAATTATGAGATTGACATTTGACAATGACAGAGCAAGGGCAGCAAACACGTCTAAGCAAAACAAAACAGAACGAGGTAAATTGATATTACTGGATTTCCCTTGAAGACAGCAGTGCAACAGCCTGGTACAGTAGTGTTATATTCTGGTAAATTGCTGAAATCATAGTACTTCTTAGGCATGGAAGAGCGAGAATTAACGACGAGTCCATCTTTGTTAACGGTAGTAGTATAAGGGGAAGTAATGACACAGTCCATTTTGCGTGTTGAAAGTGAATTTTTCTTTGCCCTCAGAGTTAGATTCAGATGTCTTCTGTAAAGGGTCTTTGTTTTTTTTTTCCTTTTCTTTGACGGTACTCATGCAAAGGGGTTGGATATGATACAGATGACATTTTGAATTTCCAAATACTCCTGCACGAGGTGAAAATTTTAGCAGCATCAAATTACATGAACATCTGATGCAGGAAACTGTGATACATCCCTGAGCTAGGGAAGGAGGGGGAAGAGGTCTAATTTCATACTTCAATCCTTAAATTAAGATTTTATTCAATTATCAAATAAGGCTCATAATTTTAGGGATACTTGATTCAATTATCAATTTGTATTCTAGCAACATAATCGCAAGTTAGGATCTTTCATAATCTTAGTATTTAGAACTAATTGTTCAGATTTTCGAACCCTAAACTTACTGCACTAACAATTTAATTAAATTACATCAAAGATAAACCCTAGATTGTAAAATTGATAAGATGATTACAAAAACAAACAATAACTTACCTCAGAAGCTGTGGAGAACGTTGAGTGCGATTCAATGGAGAACGTTGATAATATATATATATATATATATATATATATATATATATATATACACACAAAGCTGCAACATTTCATTCATATAATATATACATTGTATGTCGAACTCAATTTTTTATACATTGTGTTCGGTTGTTGTTAGGCAAATTTTAACATCTATGAAGTACAAACCAAACGACCCCTACATACCAAAATGAAAGCAAGTTTAAAGCATTAGGTGTGTACTTGTGTGGTAATGTAGCATCTATATCATTACATTGTCACACTAAAATCGCGATTTCAAATAGAAATTGGTAAATATTAATGCACAATTTGCTTCAAGCTAAACAAATTGGAAAGAGTTTAGAATTTAATGAGTATAGATAACCTATAATATAAGTTTACTAGCAGTAGCTAACTCACTATTAACTCGTTATAATTCGTATTAAATAAGTAACCATACTACCAAATTTAAATCTAATAACCTAAAAGGCTAAAACCTATTTGCTAATTACATCACCCAGAAGTAGCAACTACTATAGGACTTCTAACAAAGTGCTTGCCATCTGACCATAATAGCTCTCCAAACTTGTAGTCTTCAGACTTTGGACCTTTTGATGTCAGAGTCACCTCAAACTTCTTTTTCTCTCCAATTTTCAACTTCAATTCCTTTGGCTTCACAGTAATTGATACTCCGGATGGTTGGCGAACACGAGCAAAGTAGACTCCAGGAGATCCCACATTTGTTACAGTCCTAGTAACAGTTGTGGAGTCTGAAAGATTAGGAACTGTAATCGACGGGTAGTTCAGATTCAAAATAGTATTTATGCTAGTTGTTGAGTTTGAACATTTGTATTGACCATAATATAATGTTTCGATCTTAGTCTTGTTGTATCCAAGTGCACATAAAAAGTGCAAGTAATCTGTTGTGGTTAGATCATAGATTAACCCAGGATTCATGGCGCGGTTTGGTCTGACATGTCCTGCACCATAACCAAATGGTGTAGCCTTGCCGTAAACTTCATCTCCCATTGGGTTGATAGTGTTGTCTCTGGTTCTAGCTGTAAATGAAAAACAAACTTAACATCACAACATACTATTTGTTAGAAATTATGAAAATGTACATACCATTAAGAAGGTTGGTCACAATTATAATAAGAATAGATTGATTTACCAGTAGTCATTATAGCAGATTTGATAGCAGCAGGACTCCATGTAGGGTGCATCGTCCTAAGAAGGCCAGCAATACCAGATATATGAGGGCAAGACATAGATGTACCAGTGTCTATCATGAAGGAAACTTTTCGGTCATCATCAGGTATCCCGGTTAGACTTACTGCAGGACTGTATGCAGCAATGACATCGACACCTGGTGCTGTAATATCAGGCTGTAAAACACACAGAAAGAAATAGGCCTCAGTGTTATACATACATCTTTCAACTAATCTAGACCTGTAATTTTTTAACAGACCTTCAAAATCTCTGGTGTAATTGGATTTGGGACTCTTGAGGAGAATTCAGCAATGCGAGGAGCAGGTTTGACACCAAAACTTTGTTTTGGGGCAGTGAGGTAAGCTGTGGGCTTCCTATAAAAGACAAAGTTTGTAGAATAAATCAAAACCCAAAAACAGGAATTAAACAGAGGAATGACATATATAGTATAGATAAAATTTATTACTGTGTGGAATTGATGTAATTGAGTAAAGCTAAGCCATCTTGAAAATTGATATTTGTAGCAGGAAGGACTTGAAGATCAGCTGTGGTCTGATTCCCATGAGATTCGTCGTTACAAAGGATCATGCCAGCCGCTCCAGCACGTTTAGCTTGCAAGCCTTTGTCTAATCTCTCAGTGATTCCCCTAAGACAGACCAAGATCTTGTCTTTCACCTTTTTTCTCATCTAATGTACCTTCCATGCAATAAAGGCTACACGTACACCAACAGATAAATCAGTCACTAAAAATGGTATGTGTATTAAGACTGTTAACATTGAAATAAAAATTGTCCTTACGCCGCATCATTAGCAGATGCATTGGCAAGTTTTGCATCAGCAGCAGAGATGAGTGGATATTGTGTATCTTTTGGCAATGCTTGTGATAGGCTTGAACCCTGCACAATGATGAAGCAAAAATTTAACTAGAATGAATCTATATGAATACGTGTTTCAAATGAGGTAATCTAAATCAATAATTACAGGTGTCCATCAGTACTATTAGACCTCATGTTGGTACAAGTGTTTTGTAAAAATAAACAAGGAGCTAGTTTACCTTGAAACGGAGCCCATTGCCGAGTTCAACAAACGACTGGACCTCTCTATCCATACTACTTGCAGCGACAGTAATAATCCAAGGAGCAACATTTGTGATAGAGCCAGAGTAAGGCCCAGAATTTCCACCAGAGCACACCACAACAATACCTTTCTGAAATGCATGAAACGCTCCAATGGCAGTTACATCATCAAAGTAGTCAGAACTTGTACCTCCAACCGATATGGAGACCACATCAACACCGTCCTGAATGGCCGTGTCAAAACCTGCTAACAAGTCAGAAGTCAAACATCCAGCACTTCCGTCGATTGAAGACCAACAGACTTTGTATGAAGCAACTCGTGCTCTTGGTGATCCGCCTTTTGCTGTCCCAAAAGGGATACCGTTTATGCTTACTCCTGGCACAAAATTGCCTCCGGCTGTTGAAAGGGTGTGTGACCCATGACCATTGTAGTCTCGTGCTGATTCCATTGATTTCGAAATACTTCCACCAGAAGCTTTGTATCCTTTGTTGAAACATTTCGCTCCAATCAATTTCCTAACATGATTTCAACATGCAAATACAATTGTTTCAACACACACTCCTTAACTTGTACATTAGGTCCAAAATATGATTTACAAGTTTTGAGCAAGAAATAGAAGCAGTGGACAATAATTAAACCTGTTGCAATGAACTCCAGCCGTGTTATTGGAGTTCTCACAAGAACCTTTCCATCTTGATGGAATCGGTCCATAGCCTACGTCACTGAAGCTCTCAGATTCAGGCCAAACACCTAACCAGTAGGCAGTAGTTAATCTAATGTAAGCATAGTTAAATAGTTTATAAAAGCTAGGCATGAGTATATTTTATTTTCATACGAGTATATGAAAGTCACTTCTTATGTTTTAGTGACTGCTCGTAATTGTCATTTCATTCAAGCAAAATATATGTGTATATCTATAAGAGTTACTCCATAATAGGTAGCTGAAGATAATACCAGTGTCGAGGTTGCCAATAATGGTATCTTCCCCAAATCGAGCTTCCTTTTTCCATGAAACACTAGGTAGATCATTATTTTCTAGTGACATGAAATCCCAAGAGTGTGTAGTGTGTAATTCCATCACTTTATCAGGAATCACTGAAATAACATCTTGATGTTCTGCATAGTTTAAATTAAAAACAAACAGTATAAGTTTTGATTAAAGAGAAGAAAATTGTAACATACACGCCAATAAAAATCATCACAGACTAGACTGAATGTACCTGAGTATACTTTTATTTTATTGTAGTTTAAAAAGTATACTCATAAATAAGATTTGAAATATCACATTTATTCAATGTTACTAACTTGCTATTTCCGCTGCATGATGCTCTTCAAGGATAGCAGAGAAACCATTAATATGCATTGTATACGAGTAGATTATAGCATCCCTTGCCTTTTCAAGGCTGTTTACGCAAAAATAAATAAATAAATACGAAGTATGAGGGTATAATTTGTATATATTAACCAAGAACAATTCCTAATTCCTATATATACGTACCTTCCAAGGAAAGTTGCAAGGAATTTGTGATGAGAATCTGTCACTAGATCAAAAACCTCCAATGTTGCATCTTCGGGATGTGAATGTGCTCCCATATACACTATGTATGACTATACAATTGATACAAAATTTTAAGACAAGTATGCAAATTTAAGTTAAGTTGTCAAGTAGATAAGTACCATTACATAATTTCAAGAATTATAAAGAGAGAGTTATTTACCTGTTTTACAGCAATTGAGGATACATGCAGTAGAGAAAGCACAAGAAGAAACAAGCCGATCTTCATGGCTATGTGTGTATTATTTTTAAGTAGAATTCTATGTAAAAATATGCGAAAGCTTTACAGCATTATACGAAGTATTAATTAGTGCTGAAGTCTAGCCTAGGTAGGTATCTGGTTTTTTTATCATAAAAAAAAATAAAATTATGGGATATAATTTTTATATTAATACATTATTTATCTTGTTTTAATCGGTAAAATTTTTTTGAAATATATACGTATGTTAACATAACCAAATCAAGTGAAGAATCCTTCCTTTGGATAATTTTAAAATCTACACTTATGTTTAAATGGATAGAAGATAATGACTAGTTGATTTTTTTTTTTTTTAGGAGGGGTATCGATCTTGTATTACAATAATTTATTACTAGATTAACCCCATGCGATGCACGGTTTTAAAATAAGAATTGAATTATACACTTTTAACACGTATTGAAAGAAAATAACTTCCTCATTTTTCCTAACTAATTTTTTTTAATTAAATATGAATATACAATTCCCGAAAGTGCATAATTTTCATATTTAATTAAGAAATTTCAATTAAATTATATTATTAACTATTGTTAACAACTCGTAAATAACTAAATAGAATAATATGTGTAGAAAACCTAAAATTTAAAATTTAAAAATTCAAATGAAATATATTTTCAAAACTATGTTAAATAGGTAGCTTAAAAAGGAAAAAAAAATATGACATCATCCTTGCATTTTGGAGGGAAAAAATTAAATAAAAAAGTGACACGTAGGCAATGATAACATCAGCGGTTGTTATTAAATAGATAGATAGATTATTATAGAATGTCACATATAATACCATTAAATTTTAATCAATGGAAAATATAATTTCGAATTAAAAAAAATCAATGGCTGCATAAACAAAATTAATGCCATGTAAGTATAGAAACAATGAATGATGAATTATAAAGTTGCAAAAAACTGACAAATGAATCTTGGATGACATACTTTTATATGCACCAGAAGACTTACATTTCACATAACTTTGACGATATCCACCAATGTCCTTGCTAATGTCATCCATTTAGTCTGGCATAAGAGTTGACTTCACTCTCTTTGGAGAATGCTTTGTTGCGATACCAAGGAAAAGAGACAGGTAGAATTCCACAGATAAAGGAATGAAACCAAAGTGTCTCATAGTTTTCGTTAAGTACTTATGTTCCTTCCTTTCACTTGGACAACTCTCTTCTTATCCAGGCATATAAAAGACTCTTCCACAAAAACAATCCTTCAACTCAAAGCCTTCCCAATATGTTAAATGCATTCAAATCAAGGATCAATGTCTACCATCTTCGGGCTTTCTATCTAAAGTAGTATTTATCCTTCCTACCAATCTCCCATTACTCAGGCAATTGAAACCTTGTTCCACAAAAGGACACTCCGAAGATGGTGAAGAATTATACAAAGGATAGTTGTAGTCAGATACTCATCTCCCATCAAAGACATCACACATACTCGTGGAAGCACCGAACTCAAGACATACCAATCCGAAATTGGGAATAGTATTGAAATACCCACAAGATAAACACAAAGTAAAAGATGATTATCAATGATCCTATAATGAAGATGTTCTCCTACTAAAAGATGATCCAATTTGGAATTCTTCATAAATGGTCGGTCTTAATTGAGCACTAGAATCACACTTTACCAAAACCATAGAATCCAAAAAACCCTAAATCCCAATCTTCTATAGATTAGATTTATTTGACCATTATCATCAATCAAGTCAAAATTGCATCAAAAACTTCGAACCCCATAAACCCATTAATCCAAAAAACAAACAAACAATAATTTATAGCCTCGAAATATTCTGGGTTTCAAAGCATCGAATTAAAATGCAAAGCACAACTGCAATCAAAAATAAATTACATAAATATGAATTAATTTCCAAAATTGCCAACATCAAAGAATAAAAACGGCAAAATAAAATTATACCCAACTCATTAATCATGCAGAAGTGCAAATGGTATCATTCAAAGCTCAAGAAATTTGTTTGATACAGAATCATGATGTAAATTATAGAAAGATACAATGCATGAAAGAGTTTGAATAGGCATTGTAAGAAGAAGAGGAGAAGTGAAGATGATTTTGCCAATTCATGATTATTTCATAACACTTCTACAGTTTTAAACTCCTTAAGTTAACATTAAAAAAAATAAAAAAAATAAAAAAAAAAAAACCCGAAATGTATGATCATGTCTAAACACGAGTAATCATTTTTAGGAGAGATTGTTATATACATTCAAGTGTATGGTACAATTTCTACATTTTTAGACATGAGTGATTTGAAGGGTTTAACTTTGTTTTATTAGTTACGTGCGGTCTCTTTTTTAAAACCGCTAATGGTGATAGGCTGATAGCGGTTTTAAGTTGAAATAAAAAGAAAAAAAATTAAAGCCCAACATCGATTATGTCTAAGAACAAGTAATCAAACATGATTAGTTAAGTGTAATAACCTCTATAGGGTCATAACCTCATTGGTATGCCACACTTTGATTTATGCCAATTTACCAACCTTTTGAATTAAATTTAAAATCATTTTATTGATCATGGAAAAAGAAATGAAAGTCATTATATAAGTAATACTTGTAAGATGCATAGATCAATCAATAAGAAAAAGTGTACTCCGTAATATGGTTCAAAAAAAGTCATGGAGTATACACACGGTAGAGGCTATAAGAAAAAGTGTACTCCGTAATATGGTTCAAAAAAAAGTCATGAAGTATAAACACAGTAGAAGCTATTACACTATAGAGACAATTTATACTGTATATACTAGCTGTATTCCACTTAACCTCAAGCAAGGGTACCTTAGAGCAACTTCAATGGTTGTAGGTAGGGACTTGCTTGTAATATTAAATAATCATATCCCTAGCTACTAGCTTAACCATTGGGGTAGAAAATGCAATTAGCTTAGCTAAGCAAATTAGCTTTGTCAAGCTAATTTGCTTAGAAAAAATCTTGCTAAAATAAAACAAATCAAAATTAATAAAATAAAATTTATCAACGTAAATTAAGGAGGTGTGGTCCATTTAAATAGTAAGCTATTAGCTAGCCATTGGAGCTAAAATGACAATTAGCTTAAAAACTTATGTGGCATAGCAAGCTAATTTGACAGTTAGCTTGTCATTGGAGTTGCTCTTAGAAAATTCCCCTAAAATTATTTGTAACATAAGGAAATAAGTCACCCTTAAAATAGAAAAAAACACCTCAATCACTATTTTCTACAAATTATAGTAATATCAATTATTACAGACAAAATCATGCCTCATTTAAAATATTGATTTTTTCCTAATATTACCAAATACTTTCCTAATAAAACAGTGGCTAGAATGTGTATATTGCATGAATTTGGAAATTTTTATATAACCTTTTAAATCAAAATGTTTCTTATATATATATATATATATAATCAATAATCATTAACATAAGTTTCATTCTCACAAAATACTTTGTATGAAAAAAAAAATAAAAAAATAAAAAAATAAAAAAATAAACATGGTAGGCAGACTTAGGAATATTAATATATGGGTTTTTATGAGAATTGTAGTTGTTTTTTTAGCTTTGATTTCGAAATTTGGTGAATGTGTTGAGGGTAGGAAGGAGCTTATTTATTTATCCGATGAAGATTTAGAGCTTGAAACACGTCTTAAGACCTTGAACAAACCACCCATTCTAAGTTTTCAGGTACTTTGGATTTTTGTTTTTGTTTTTGTTTTTTATTTTTATTTTTTAACCTAATATTATAGTGGGAGTATTGGTTATTGATTTTTTTTTTGTTAATCAAATCTTGGTGTTTTTGTTTTTGATGGTGATGAAATAGTTTTAACTCTTTAAAGTAAACTTATCTTATTGTTGTAGGTAATTACTTTTATTGATTTTTTTTTGAGAAATTTCATGTTGAATTTGTTTAGAATTGACTTTTATTAATTAAACATTATTTTTCATATGATGTAGTGAATGTAGTCAGTGGGTAAGGAAAAGCCTTTAAATTGTTAAAAAAAAAAAAACGCCAATTACATTAATTTGAAAATTAGAAATTTCCAATATATATTAGACATAATTAAAGTAAAATAATAATAAAAATTGATCAATTATAAATTTGCAATACGGTAGATTGGTAGGTTGACTAATTTTCTCAATTTTGTTTTCAATTATGTGAAATTCTTGGGGATTGTTAAAAAAAATTTATCCTTGGGGATTGTACAATAGTGTTCAGTATTTAACATCATATATGTATTTTTTAATCTTCGTGTAGAAAGATGATGGAAGCATTATGGACTGCATTGATATATACAAACAACCTGCATTTGATCATCCAAAACTCAAAAATCACAGGATACAGGTAAATTAATATTACTCCGTAATCTGTTAATTAATAATTCACCATCTTCCTCCTAATAACTCACGGTAATATCCATTTGTTAAGTAATAACTCACATTAAATTATTCTTTTTTAAAACCCCTACAGATGAAACCTAGTTCATTACTGCTGGAAAAGCTGGGAATGTCACTTGATCAAGAACATAAATTACCGTCGAAAGTCCCACAATGTCCTCCAGAAACGGTACCCATTCGAAGAACACGAAAGGAGGATTTGGTCACGGCAAATGCGGTTTTAAGCCATTATCGTACAATGACGGGAGGACCACCATTTACTCCCTCACAAGGAAATTATGTATGTTGATTTTGTTTTATTGAATGTTTCGTCGAAAAACTAAACTATGTCATCTTAGAAATATATAATTTTGTACTTGTATTTGTGTATATAGTATGCAGGAGCAGGGACTCCAAATGGGACGTCGGAAAAATACCTAGGAGCAAGGGCTGCAATAGCTCTTTTTAATTTGACAATCGCGATTCCTGCTCAAACCAGTGCAGCTTCCTTGCGAATTGGTAGTGGTGTTGACGGCCCATTTAACAGCATCGAGTATGGATACACTGTAAGTCATTCACTTCGCTCCTACAATACCACATAACTCACACAGTAACTAATAATAATGTAGACGAAATTTAATCTCTCTCGAGTAGAGTTAATTGACTATGCTAGTTTTACGAGTAAGACAATACACATTTCATAGAAATCCCATATAATACTCCGTACATTTATATGTACATGACTAATTCTAGATATTGTTATGTATTGATCTTCAACAGTTCAACCAACAATTATATGGAGATAGAAAAGCACGAACATTTAATTTGTGGACGGTAAGCTACTTATATCTTGTTACGAGTATTTGTTTTAGATTTTTCCGATTTAATTGGGAATTATATATTATTTTTCTTTATTATTTTTCTGTATTGTTCAGGCGGATGGGTTCGGTAAGACAGGATGCTTTAACATGCTTTGCCCCGGATTTGTTCAAGTAAACCAACTCCGTCATATGGGAGATGAATTGACCTATTTTTCGGAGTATGATAAAAGCACGAGATTTATGTTGCTTGGAATTATCAAGGTACGCCTCAACAAATTACACAATTGGTTGTTTAGTTTATGTGAAATAATAATTAATGTATGACAATTAAAACACATAACTCAAAAGTCAAAATGGGATTTTATGAAACATTAAGTAAGTTGTAACAAAATACGTTTTGACAGGACTAAGGGCCTGTTCACTTCAGCTTAATTTCACTTCAGCTCAGTTCAGTTCAGTAAATGTGAACTGACCCTAATTCAAAATGCTAATCTAAGTATCATTCATAAATGTCATATATTATATACATTCAGATCATGTAACATGACATTAAATTGGATTGTTGTTGATATATAGGACCCAAAAACACAAAATTGGTGGATAGTAGAGAGCCTTCCAGAAGCAACAAATCAATATATAGGATATTGGCCAAAGGAATTGTTGCCAGAAATGAGTGATTCTGCTACAAATGTTCAAGTTGGTGGTAAGGTGTATAATCCTTCTATTGAGCCTTCAAAGACTCCCATGGGTTCAGGTCATTTCGTGGCGGACGACTTACTCAAAACATGTGAAGCTATAGTCCATGTTGTTAACTCAACCTATGGTCTCATCCCTGATGAATCTCTTAAAATGGATGTTTTTGCGAATGCAGCTGATCTTTACAATGCTCAATTCTTAGATGGTGCCAAAGTTCTCTTTGGAGGACCCGATGTTACGATTTAAGAGTGTTTTTATTGTACGAGAAATTATTGGATGGTCCAAGAAGGCGTAATATTATGCATTCTAAGATTGTAGCTTGGAATAATATTGTTCCTGTAATAATCAAGATCATTACTAGCTCATGGTGTGATACATTTATTTATATTAGTTAATTATCTTCCAAAAATATATTATTGTTGATATTTCTGTGAGTTGGAAGGCCTTGTTATATAGAAATTGGAATTCTATGTGTAAGTATGAGTTTAACCTATTCTGAACGCATACCTAATACTTAAAATTTATGAACCAGTATGAACCAAGCGTACTTAATTTTTTGGTCCAAATTTAGAAAGGGAGTTTAAATTACAAATGGGGATAAATGGGGGTGGGGGGGTATATTATTGAACATGTGATCTATCACAAACTTTTAGTCTTAACCAACTTGGTCAACACCTCAACAAGACAATGATATTTTTCCACCCCTTAATGGGAAAACAAATGCATCTTAATTCAATTAGAAATAAAAGTCAAATCTATTTGAGACTTTTAGGTTGTACGGAGTAGTAAATTTTTGGGGAAAACTAGAATATTAGAACCAAATAAATAAAGTTTACACTTTCTATTTTTTCGGAAATAAGCTCATTTTATATAGTCAACCAAACAATTTTCACAGTACCATTAAACAACCACTAGTATTACGGAGTACCTCTGGATATTATGCTCTTTGTTTCATTATTTGAAATGTCCTTTACTTTTTCCACTTTTATTTTAAAGTTGCTTAACAAAATCCGTGGAAGAATATCATAGTGATAGCAATTGAAAATCCGCATTATAACTTAAATAAGTTTCAATTTTTGCACTTAATCAGAATTTTATCCTAAAACGTAAAAAGACTAAAAACTTAGTACGAGTAATTAGCTAGTAAGGACTTAAAAGAACTATTTCACATACTTGAATTAATTAAGTGGCTGAATGAATAATTTGGTCTAACATATATTGTAAAAAACAGTGCAAATTATTACGTACATATTTAAAAGTTCATACATTAATGCAAGCATAATCAACCTGATTCTTTAATATTCTAATATTTCTAAATTACAACGATTTGTTTCATGAAATTTTGATTCACTAAAGCATATCAGAAAATAAGGATAGATACACATGCACTTTATATTATGCATTTAATGTATTGACAGCACAATTGTCATCATGCTGAGGTTAAGAGATCAGAATTGATTTCAATCTATGCTATATATATAGTTGTATGTAATAGTCCAATGCTCATAGTTCATATATTCATCAAATAATCAAATTAAAGTATCAAATGAAATAATAATCAAACAAATAAATCAAAGTTTTTATTTGTTAGTTCAATAATGAAATTCTTTACCATTAGTGTTTTAGTTCTTACTTTGCTTAGTATTGTGAGCCATGAAGTCGAAGGAGGAAGCCGAAAGTTTAGGTCAACAGAAGAAGATCAAGAACTTGAAAGGCAAGTCAATAGCTTGAATAAGCCACCCATACAGAGCTTCAAGGTTTGAATTCTTCTTTAATTTATCCTTCTTGAATTCAAATTAAATCTTTACTACGTAGTGTTACAATTAGAGATGGGAATGGGTCGATCTAACCAGACCCAAACCCTGATCCTTATTAAGGTGGACCCAAATCTGACCCAGACTCGCTGGGTCTAAAATTGTCAAACCCAAACCCATTGAATCTATTAGGTTTTGGGTCTAAAGTGGGTCCATTGAGATTTGTTGGAAATGGGAAGAGTGGAAGTAGGCACGTAGTGGATTGCAAAGTTGAGTATTATTGCAAGAAGTGAATTACCTTGAATTACATTGTTTTGCATGGCTACACCTACTCCTTTTTATAGTGGGTGTATGTCGGTTCTTTGCCACCGCCATATACTGCTCCTCTACTCTAGATTTCTCTAGTTGCTTATCTAGGACTTTCTAGGCTTAGATTTTCCCTCAGATATTTTCATAAGCCTTTTAGAACATTACAAAATATCTATTAACTAGTTACTTCAAGATGTTTCTAGATTATCTTTTTTAACACTCCCCCTTAATCAGAAAAATCTTGAACACCGAGTTGTCTTCGAAAACGGAGGAATTTATCTGTTGGTAGTGCCTTGGTGAATATATCTGCAAGCTGCTCTCCCCTCTTGCAGAATTGTACCTCGATCTCCTGTTTCTCAACTAGTTCTCGAATGAAGTGATGTCGTATCTCGATGTGCTTCGTGCGACTGTGAAAGACTGGATTCCTTGTCATGGCAATAGCTGACATATTGTCACAGTAGATGGTTGTTGGTTCTTCAGTGTCTTGCCGTAGATCTTGAAGAATTCTCCTTAGCCAGACCGCTTCACATGCTGCACTTGTAGCCGATATGTATTCTGCTTCTGATGATGATAGTGCCACCGTTGCCTGTTTCTTTGATGACCAGGAGATGGACTTTGATCCTATCTGGAACACGTATCCACTCGTACTTTTTCGATCATCAATGCTTCCAGCCCAGTCGCTGTCTGTGTAGCCTGTGAGCTTGTAGTCGTTCTCGGTCTCGTACATTATTCCATGGCTCTTCGTCCCTTTGATGTACCTGAGAATCCTCTTTACTACTGCAAGATGTGTCTTTCTAGGTTCACTCATGAACCTAGAGACAATGCTGACTGCATGTACTATGTCGGGCCTTGTGTTTGTGAGATAGATGAGAGATCTGACCATGCTACGATAGAGCGATGCATCTACTTTCTCCTTTCCGTCATACTTGGAGAGTTTCTCATTCGTAGCCATTGGTGTAGCCATTGGTGTCGCCATTGGCTTGCAATCGCTCATGTTGAAATTTTTGAGCATGTCTTCAACATATTTCTCTTGTGAGAGAAAAATTCTTCCTGGACTTTGCTTGACTTGCATGCCAAGGAAGTATTTCATAGCTCCAAGGTCGGTCATCTCATATTCCGACATCATAGCCTTCTTGAAATCTTCGATCATTTTTGAGTTAGTGCCCATGTAGATAAGATCATCTACATAAAGGCACAAGATGAGAAAATCATGTGACCCTTGGGTCTTGATGTAGAGTGATGGCTCACTTGGGCTTTTTGTAAACCCATTTTGAATAAGATAGCCATCAATATTGCTATTCCATGCACGAGGAGCTTGCTTGAGCCCATATAGGGCCTTTCGAAGGCGATACACCTTTTCCTCTTTGCCTTCGATTACATATCCTTGTGGTTGCTCAACATATACTTCTTCTTTTAGCTCGCCATTAAGAAAAGCAGACTTGACATCTAATTGAAAAACTTGTAATTTAAGTTGAGCTGCGAGTGCAAGGACTGACCTGATCGTCTCCATTCGAACAACTGGTGCATATGTCTCGTTGAAATCAACTCCGGGTTGTTGTGAATAGCCTTTTGCAACTAGGCGAGCCTTGTATTTTTGAATGGAGCCATCTTCATTGTACTTGATTTTGTAGACCCATTTCAGGCCTATGATTTCTTTGTCTTGTGGCTTGTCAACAAGCTCCCATGTGCGATTCTTCTCAATCATCTTGATTTCTTCATTCATGGTGTCAATCCATTTTTCTTCTTGCGCCGCCTCTTGGAAGCCTTGTGGTTCGCTGGCAATGAGGGCCATGATAGCATGATTACACTGATATTTATCCAAGTAGGCTGGACGACGCCTTGGTTGTTGTGATCGTCGAACTTCTTGTGTTGGACTTGATTCTAGTGTTGAACATGAGCTTGATGGTGACCTTGGGCTGCTCTGTGGTGATCTTGGGCTGCTTGGTGTTGATCTTGGGCTGCTTGGGCCTTCGTCTTGATCTGGACTTGAAAGTGGAATGACTGCTGCTGGAACTTCTAGATCGTGAACTTCTAAATTGCTCTCGTTCCACTGCCATTGTCCTCCTTCGTTGAATATAACATCTTTGGAGATGATCAACTCCTTGGATTCGGGCTGATAGAGACGATATCCTTTTAACTCGTCACTGTATCCAATGAAGATACATTTTTCTCCTTTTCCATCTAACTTATCCCGATTCTCCTTCGGGACGTGGGCATATGCAATGCACCCGAAAACTTTGAGGTGCTCAACTCTTGGCTTTCGTTTGTGCCAAGCTTCGTACGGCGTCATGCTTCTTATTGCTTTCGTGGGAGACCTGTTCAGGATGTAAATAGCTGTGCGGACAGCTTCTGCCCAAAAATGTTTAGGCAGATTTTTTTCCTTGCATCATACTCCGAGCCATTTCAGCAATTGTCCTGTTTCTCCTTTCTGCAACACCATTTTGTTGTGGTGTGCGTCTGACTGTAAGCTCCTTTTTGATGCCGTGCTCTTTACAGAATTTCTTGAATTCATTGCTTGTGAATTCTCCCCCACGATCGGTTCTTAGAACCTTTATTGAATGCCCACTTTGTTTTTCTGTGAGGGCTTTAAATTGCATGAAGTGGGATAATGCTTCTGATTTCTTCTCCAAGAAATATACCCACATCATGCGTGAAAAATCATCAACAATCAACAAAAAGTACCTTTTTCCGCCAAGAGACGGATTCTTGGTAGGACCCCATATATCTGCATGGACAAGCTCTAATGGAGCTCTAGCCCTCCAAGATGAAGTTGGAAATGGTGATCTATGCATTTTTCCATAGATACAACCCTCACAAATTTTCTTTTCATTAGTGATTGGTGGTAGCCCAATCACTATTTCTCTGTTTTTTAACAGTTTTAAACTGTCAAAATTTAAATGCCCGAATCTCAAATGCCACAAGGTGGACTCATCCACTGTTGTGCTTAGGGCAATGTTTGACTCCAATTGCATCTTAAGTGGAAATATTTTATTTGGAGCCATTTTAGTGGTGGTGATTAATTGCCCCTTTTTCTTGTCATATATGTGGCATTGATTATTATCAAATTTCACCATATAGCCCTTTTGGACTAATTGGCCCACACTTAGTAAATTTTGTGCCAGCCCAGGAACATAAAAGACGTCGGGGATGAATTTAGAGGAGCCATTTTTTGTTTTAACAACAATTGTTCCCTTTCCGGAAACTTCTTGATTACTCCCATCACCAAGAGTAATTTGTGATTTTATATTTTCATCAAGAGTTACAAAGAGTAATTTGTGATTTAACAACAATTGTTAAATTTAGAGGAGCCATTTTTTGTTTTAACAACATTGTTCCCTTTCCGGAAACTTCTTGATTACTCCCATCACCAAGAGTAATTTGTGATTTTATATTTTCATCAAGAGTTACAAAGAAATTTTTATTTCCGGTCATGTGGTTGGAACAACCACTATCTATATACCATATGTCATTTTGCTCTTCTTGAGCATTTAGACAGGTATAAAATAGTTGATCATTATTTTCAGTGAAGTTGGCCTCTTCTTTTTGCCGGAAATAACAATCTTTTTCAAAATGAGAGTGTCGTGTACATCTTTTGCATTTGTACCGACAATCTCTTGTATTATGGTCATTTTTCTTGCATAATATGCAAAAAGAGTTATTAACTCGGCTCCCTTGGTTTTTATAATTTCCTCTTCCCCGACCTCGATTATTAAAATTTTTCTTTTTTGGTTGAAAATTATTTTCATGGCCATTTTTATTTTCTCCATTAGAAAATTTTAATTTAGCCTAAAAGGCTTGTTCTACTGGTTGCTCATCAAATCTACGCATTCTTTCTTCATGAGTCAGTAGAGAGCCCATTAGCTCAGTCATGTTGAGCAATTTTAAATCTTTATTAGACTCTTCTATAGCAGCCACTATGTGATCAAATTTTTTGGTGAGAGTGCGTAGTATTTTCCGGATTATTTTAACATCTTCAATTGTGTCTCCGTTAGATCGAATTTGGTTAACAATATTTGAGACTCGATCAACATAAGATTGAATTGATTCATTATCGGCCATTTGTAGACTATCAAATTGACCCCACAAAGATTGGAGTTTAAAGAGTATTACCTTTTCCGAGCCTCTATATTTTGTCTCCAGGATACTCCACGCCTCCTTTGCCGTTGTAGCGGCCATGATCGTAGGTAGTATTGTTTCATCTACCCCACGATAAATTATGGAAAGGGCATAATGATCCCTTCTTATGTTTTGTTTGTATTGGCCTCTCTTGGAGGCATCCCAAGAAGCCTCTTCATTGGCATCTTTGGGTTTCTCATAACCATCTTCAATAATTTCCCAAATATCTTGGGTGATGAAGATTGATTTCATTTGCATACTCCATTGATCAAATTTCTCCCCCTTAAATGTAGGTACCCAATTAACTTGGGGATTAAAATTGTTTGTGTTTGTGTTTAAGTTTGTGTTTGGATTTGGAATAGGGGAGGCCATTTGAATTTATGTGGAGTTGTTATATTTGAATTTGGATGATGAATGTAAAATGGAGGCTTTGGATTAAGTGGTTCTAGATACCAAATGTTGGAAATGGGAAGAGTGGAAGTAAGCACGTAGTGGATTGCAAATTTGAGTATTATTGCAAGAAGTGAATTACCTTGAATTACATTGCTTTGCATGGCTACACCTACTCCTTTTTATAGTGGGTGTATGTCGGTTCTTTGCCACCGCCATATACTACTCCTCTACTCTAGATTTCTCTAGTTGCTTATCTAGGACTTTCTAGGCTTAGATTTTCCCTTAGATATTTTCATAAGCCTTCTAGAACATTACAAAATATCTATTAACTAGTTACTTCAAGATGTTTCTAGATTATCTTTTTTAACAAGATTTGTGTAAGAAAAAAGTTTGTCAAAATAAGACTAAATACTTAATCCAACCACCCTTTTTTTTTCATTTTGAACTAATCCATTTGTCGTTTTTATTACTTAGAAATTGTTTTATACACCCAGGTAAATGGTGCACCCAAGAGTATTTTTTTGCTTATTTCGATGATTATTGCTAATTTTATCATCAAATGAACAAACAAATACCCTTGGGTGTACTGTACACCAGGGTGTATATAACAATCTACTCCGTAATAAAATTACACAAATATATATATATATATATATATATATATATATATATATTAAGATTAATTTTTTTGGTGAAAACAAATTAAGATTATAAAGCTATCTCTCTTCAATACTAATATTATTAATAATTTTCTTTCCTCTTATAAACAGAACAAATTTGGTGAAATAATCGATTGCATCGATATCTACAAGCAACCCGCTTTTGACCACCCATTGCTTAAGGATCATAAGCTCCAGGTACATCGTCCATTTATATATATTTTTCCCAATCGTAAAAATGTTGGACTAATTGAAATTTGTTGCTCATCAAATAGATGAGACCAAGCTCCGTTCCCAAAGAATTGAAGTTGAGAAGAGACGATAATAGAAAAATTAGTAGACAAAATAATCCAAGTGAATCTAAGGTGTGCCCTTATGGAACAATCTCTTTCAAAAGAGTTACAAAGGAAGATTTGATAAGGGCTAAAACAACTTTAGCCCTTAGTCCAACATTTCAACATGCACCAAACCCGCATGTAAGTACTCCGTATTATATTTTGTGACATATGTAGCACGTACTTTAAGTGACGCGCTACATACAATAACCTCCTAAAGTCCTAATTGTTCAAGTTGTTAATTTGTTATTAATTAATACGACGTACTTGTAATTGTTTGTGCAGTTTGCAGGGGTTACTACACCAAATGATCCCTCGAAACAGCTATGGGGAGCAGCAGCTGATATCAGTGTATATAACATAACAGATCAAAAGGGCCAATATAGCCAGGCTCTACTATGGGTTGGAACTAGCATCAACGGTCCATATAACAGTATAGAATACGGGTGGACTGTAAGTCATTTTATGTTACATACATGCCTTTGTATCCGTTTTTATCAATTATATAAAAAAAAAACAACTCGTGTATATGTAATCGCGAATAATATGTTTTAAATCGTGTCTCAATTTCAATTTATAGGTAAATGAAGGACTGTACGGAGATGGTCTATCACGAACCTATAGTTTATGGACAGTAAGTATTTCTACATAGTTTAGAAATTTATTGGGCTAATTTAATTTATATCTCTAGTCTAATTTATGATTATATACGAAGTATGATAATTATGCTGGACATTTTATTTGACGTTGTTAGTCGGATGGTCTTCAAAGTACGGGATGTTACAATGCACTTTGCCCAGGATATGTACAAGTGAGCCAAAAACGGATAATGGGCGAAGCTAATCATCCAGTTACTATTCCGGGCGAAGACGTCTATTCAATGGAATTTCAGATTTTCAAGGTATAATTCAGGGGAAATTTATTCAAGGGAAAAGTTATACATAATTGTAGACACATAATTGTGTACTGTAAGTAACAATGTAGGTAACATACGTACTAATCTGCAATCAAATAATGTAATGTAGGATCCAAATACAAGCAATTGTTGGCTTTTCGAGAACTTAGGCGATGAAGCTCATGAACCAGTAGGTTACTGGCCAAAGGAGCTACTTCCGAAGATGTCAAGTTTTGCATCAGTAGTGCAATTAGGAGGAAAGGTTTCGAGTCCTAATGACGAGCTTAGCCCGGCTCGTATGGGTTCCGGTGTTTTTATGCCAGATGATTTCACAAGAACTTGTTACGCTTCTAATATCCAATTTGTGAATAATAATTACGAGTTTTACGATCCAAAAGACGAAAAAATGCTTGTGGTTGGTGATGCTCCTGATACTTACCAAGCTGCATACCTAGGAGATGCAAGTAAGGATCATCCTGGAAGAGGGTATACACTAGTGTTTGGAGGACCTGCCCTTAGGGCTACAACATTAATTAAGTATGGTCTTTTAGCTAAATAAAGCTAATTATATAAATAGCTTTTGGTAGACAAGCTGAATTATCATTTATTTATATAAGCTTTTCAAATGTTAAAAAATGAAGAAGAGTACAAAAAATTATGGACGTTTTATGGTCTTTTAGATAATTAGTAAGCTGTACAAAAAATTATGGACGTTTTATGGTCTTTTAGATAATTAGTAAGCTAGTTTAATAAATAAGTTTTTTTTGGTAGACAAGCTGAATTTTCATTTACATCAAATGTTCAAATTGCATAGTTATTCTTCTTTAATGGGCCTATAAACAAAATTGGACAACCATCCTCAATTTATTTAGAGTTGTCGGGCCCTCTACGTTAATTAAATTAAATTACTAGTAAAATCATATTCAAATTCAATTAGACTTTTATATTTTTTTTTTCTTTTTTTTTTTTGACGAGAAGAAAAAGAATTTCATTAATGAAAGATAGTCAAACGACACTTACAAACAATTCCTAGGAAATCTAAAACACAAGTACAAATCACCTTAGAACTAGTTATATAGCAGATTCGATCAACGATCGCCTTAATAAAAAAAGTTCATCCGAAGCAATACAATTTATGAGTTAGCACTTGAGATCCACGGATGAGTAGTTGTTTAGGTGAAAAAACTCATATGACCTTTTAGTTACTTTCGGAGACGATAAAACCCTAAATTTTCAAACTTTAGCACACGAACAAACAAAGAAAAAAAAACCCTAATTGAATAAACACCGTCATAAAGATGGGATCCATTTATTAAAAAGAATTGAAAAGGTTTTTGGGGCTTACCGTCGGTAAAAAACCGATGGAAATCCCTACAAAAATTTTACAATTGAGATCAGAAGAAAAGATATGAAAGAGAAACAGAGAAAAGGAAAAGAGTGAAGGAAAACCTTCAAAAAAGCAGAAAAAATCTAGCAATGGAGGCTAGAAAACCCTAGAGGGAACCAAAAAACCCTCTCAAGGAGAAAACCTGACTTTTATAAAGTTTTTTTTTATTGATTATTACAATCCGGGGGCTATAGACAAAATAACTAAAAGTAGAAATATTAAATAAAAAATAAATATTAATTACACCGATCAACGCGTGATTTTGGCATACATTGCCAAATTAATATCACTTTAGGAAATATTTTAAATGCTTATTCAACGTCTTAAGGACATTCGTAGGCAAGATCCTTACAATTATTTACATAATTTAGCTTAGTTTCTAAATAAATTGGATGTTATCTAGATATATATTTCCATAATATGTTGATATCTCTCTTTAATTCAATCGATTGCCTACCAATAATGAAGATACTGCAATTGATTGTAATTGAATTAAATTTTAGATTATCATATAATTGGATTATAACGCACTAAATAATAAATTCACATTAGAAGTACTTTAGAAATGCCAAAATCATATTCATTCCTCATATACAGACGTTTTAGTATTGAGAAGTCAATGTAAAAATATATTGCTATGCACCTTTACCGGTTTATCACATCAAATGCAAAAATATTCAAGAAATTATAATCATGGCCATGAAATTCTTAATCAATATTCTTTTACTCCTAATCTTTCTTCTTACTGTAAGTCATGGTGCTGAAGAGGGAAGCAGAAAATCAAGACTCAAAAAAGAAGACATAGAGCTCGATAAGCAACTCAACATCTTGAATAAGCCCCCAATTACAAGCTTCAAGGTGAAAAGCTAATACTCAATTCTATTAACTTTATCGCCAAACAAAGGTTCGGTCTAGTTGTTAGGATTGTTAGCCCTGATCACTCATACTCGTAAAAAAAAAAACGTTTCTGTTTACCTAGTTTACAATAGTATTAGTGTACACTGAAAAGATTTAATGTAATTTTCAAGGTGATTTTGAACCTCATTTGATTATAATATAAATAAATCATAAAATGAGTTTTATAAGATATAACATAGCTAACTTTACATACTAGATTTGTGGGTTTTTCAAATGTACTTCTTCTCTTGTACACCCAATTTATTTAAAAGTTTGTAATTAGCAATTTAATGATGACATTTCATTAAAATTTCTATAATTTGATGATAATGATAATAATTGCATAATATGACAATATATGTGCATGAACAAGATTTTCATGCATGAAACTTACATTTCAATCAAGTAGCAATTGCCCCCATTATTCAAGATAATTTTATACCCGGAGTAACAATTTTTTCACCTTTATAATAGATCAAAGATGGTGAAATTATTGATTGCGTAGATGTATACAAGCAACCTGCTTTTGATCACCCATTGCTCAAGAATCACAAGCTTCAGGTATATATACACGTATAATTCATTTTTGTTGTTTCTTTCATTGATTATGCACAGCGAACAAAACTAATTTATATTCATGAATAAAAAGAGGAGACCTAGTTTTATACCAGAAGAAAAAAGAGTGAAAAGAGCAAGCTCGAGAATAAATAGACGACAATATAATCAAGGGGAATTTGAAGGGTGTTCTCATGGAACGGTCCCTTTTAGGAGGGTTCAGAAGGAAGATTTGATCAATGCTAAAGCGATTCGTGATCTTCGTCGTCCAAGATCGGTTAATTTAACACAAGGGCTCACGCCTGAAATGCATGTAAGTATGTTCGACTGTACAATATCCATTAAATCAGATATTCAGATACAGAGTACTAACTTTGCTAGTGATTTTAACCTTATTGATTCGGGTACTCCGAAGTATGCAGCGTTGACAACTCCAGATGATAAATCCAGAAAGATAGAAGGAGCATCGACATTCATCACAGTATACAACTTATCAGTCCAAGCACCCCAATTAAGCGAGGCTCTACTATGGATTGGTTCCGGTGTTAGTGGTTCATATAGCAGTGTAGAATATGGATGGACAGTAAGTTTCAATATCAATCTAATCCCTCTGTAAACTTACATTAGGCAAATGATATTCTGTCCAATTTTCATTTATAAAATTCTGTATCTTGGTTTGCAGGTAAATCCGCAACTGTACGGGGATAGTCAATCGCGAACTTATAGCCAGTGGACTGTAAGTTAGTTAATTAAAATGTTGGGGCACTCGCTAGAAAATCTCATTTAAAAATACTGTACAAATAGAAAGTGGTGCTAAGATATAGTAAGATTAAATCCCGTCTATATTATTTGCCCATTTATGTTCAAGAAAGAAGCAAAAACCGTTCACGACTATACTAACACTAACCATCTAACATTCCATGATATATACAAGTATGTGATTATTGGAAAAAAATTTGTGTCGGATTTCAGGCAGATGGTTTCCAAAACACAGGATGCTATAACTCACTTTGCCCAGGGTATGTGCAAATAAGTCCAAGATTCCCAATGGGTTCAACAAGTAACCCTGTTTCGACCGTTGGAGGAAAGACCTATGGCATGGATATCAAGATCTACAGGGTAATATCTTCAAAATAATCTAACTTGTTTTCTACTACACATTTTACACATACTTTTGAGTAGAATCTCATCCATTACCAAAATTGTCTTACAGGATCAAAAGACAAGCAATTGGTGGATTATTGAAAACTTTAGTGACTTAGAAAACGAACCAATAGGTTACTGGCCAAAAGAGTTAATTCCAACACTGGCGGATTCTACTACTGTACTGCAATTAGGAGGGAAGGTTTATAGCCCTTCAAACATCCCTAAACCAGCTCCAATGGGATCAGGAGTCTACGCAGCACATGATCTCACCAGAAGCTGTTACGCTTCCAAACTCGCTTACATGGATACAGACGGAGAGTTTTACTTACCAAAAAATCTTCCCATTCAAGTGACTGCTGATAATCTTGATGTATACAAGGCAGATTACTTGGGGAAGATAGATGATGACAATGGATATACCCTGTTGTTTGGGGGACCTGACCACATTGGTTAGAATTTTATGTATGATCCCTTGACTAAACTTGTCTAGTCTATTGCCATGCTAGATTTAATCCTAAACCTGTATAAAAATAAGCCCTAATCGCTTTTACTCCAATATCAGAAGTCTTCTCACAGGGCATATCCTCATATGTAAGCCTATTCAGTGTACGGACATAGGATGTATTCCCTTTATCCCTATATAATACTTGGTACGTTCCATAATCTCACATTTGATTGAGGATTATATTTATGTAAGCCTATTCAGTGTACGGACATAGGATTATTTTATCTGGAAGCCTATAGTTACAAGAGCGACCACTTCAGTCCTCAGGGACGGTAGCACCATCTACCTCCCATTTAGTCATGCTTTTTGAGTACAGTCAACCCCGCCCCCCACCACCATCCACCAGCGGGGTTTCCCATTTTCCCCCAGGCCTGGACTTGCAAGCACAAAGAAAGAAATCTTTTCGATAACAAATTTTTTGTATCCTATAGCTAGTTGAAGTTAATCATCCACCATTCATTCTACCTCGGAATCCTTTTGGGATTAAAGCTTTGTGGTTATTGTTGTATTCTACCTTGGAAGTATTTGACTATTTGTGTCACAGTCACAAGAGTTGAGCTTAAGATACAGCCCTAATAACCATACAACTATTACTATAACCTATCTCTAAGCCCACTTTTAAGTTTTAACCATGATAGTCAATAGCACAAGAACAAGTAGGATGGATGGAAATATTATTTTGACTAATCTTTATATTTTTGGTTTTCTTTGAAATCACATCCCTTGTCCCACAAAAAAATTCTCATTTATCTCTATCCCACTTAAGTTAACATTTCCCGAGGGCACATTGTTTTAATAGACTACTTTTCCATGTTACTCCCTTCGTCCCACATTAAAATTCTACTGCAATACTCTCCTACAACTATTTGTGTGTGTGTGTGTTGGGGGGGGGGGGGGGGGCGCGGGGTAACATGAAAAACTAAGTTTTTCACTTTTTCTTTACCACTTTTTCCTTGACATATATAAGCAACATCAATTCAAGTTCACATACATCTAATTACTATGTCAAGGAAAATTATAATCAATAGCTACAAATTCTGACTTTAACACAAAGACTTATTCAATGCTCCAAATCATATGATTGAAAAGGAGAAAAGTGGAGAGATTTGGAAGATATTAAGCTACCCTATTAGTGAAACTGCCGGCCACTATCAGCCTACAGTAATGCTTTTATTGTCTAGTTCCTGACAATTTAGTGCAGCCTTGGCCCGGCCATCTTTATCAAGCCTGCGGTTATCAAAATGCTACCACCATAACTTTAATGACTTACAATACCATTTTAATTGTGGAGTGCCTCTATTTCTGACTATATAATTTTTTTTTCTTAAATCAGGCTAAATAGACTAATTGACTGTCACATTGTCACCACTGTCAATTACTCGAATATTTTTTAAGCAAACTATATTTTCATTAATAATTACTCCCCCAAGATGTGATAGGTCAAACACTAAGGTTTGTAAATAATGTCGAAAGTGTGAAAACTAGATACACCTTTTTTTGGTATACTTGGGTACTATTTAGAGAGCTCAACGATTAAGTTAAACTCTGTAGTACTTCCTCATCCTTAATTTAAGTTTACAGCTTATCTTGGCAGGTTTATCAAGAGAACGAAAGTAGTGTGAACTGAGGACACATATAAAGTACTATACACAAGCAAAAAGATACCAAAAAAAAAAAGTTATTACAGAGTATATTTCGGTGTTTAGGGCATTGGGGGACAATTATGAGCAATTATTAGCCAAAAGTATATTCTTCACAAATTCCAGCTCTTATTCATTTCAACAATAAAGTAATCGAACAGTTTTTCATACTTATTCATTTCGTACACTTCACCCAAAATCTTAAAGTGTTCATTAAAAAAATTTAATGGTTATAGTATGAGATTCATGATCCTTTTTCTAGGAAAATAGAAAAGATCCTAACCAGGTTCTAACACGTCAGGTATACCTTTGACACTCCATTAGTAGGACCAACCAGGCAACCATGAATGATAAACTAAAAATCAAAGGCAGGGTCGAATAATAAAAGAATAGATAATCTTTTTGCACTCTCATTTGATTCTTGACATGTTTACAAGAAAACTAAAAAGAACTATCCTTTCTTTTTCATTGTTCTTTATTAATTTTTGGTGTAAAAAGAAGGGAAATGATGTTCTTTATAGATTTTTAGTGTAGAAAGAAAGGAATTATCTACAATAACCTTGTATTATAGATCATTTTCTTGCTATTAAGTGTGATCATTTTGATAAATAGTCTTCGCTACAAAGTTACCATAGATAATTTCTCTCAAGTGATCGTAATCATCAAAAGATTGGAATGAAAGGGATAATTGTAATACGACTAGTCAAATGTAAGATAGTCCACAAGTGTAGATTGAAAGACAAAAAGAGAGGGTCTTTAGTACTATGACCTGTTAAAAGTCACCACACTATGGCCCCTTAATAAGTGCGTTTGTCCAAAAAAATGCATTTAAAGTGGGGCTGTGCTTTATAATACTTCCAAACTAAGCAATACCCTCAAAAAACTAAATTAACTCCTAAGATATGAGTAATGAAAAGCAATAGTAGTAGGAAAATAATATGAAAGCAGAGCACAAAACCAAGACAGTTTGAAGAAGTTACCCAAAGAATGCAGTCAACTTCTACAAGGGAGGCCACAGAATTGTGCTTCCATGGCTGCTGCCCAACTCCTTTCTTCACTCTAAATGAAGCTGATAAATCCACCGCTGCTAAACCGAGAAATTCTTCAGCTGAAAACCGTCGCACTTTTGCTTCCACCACCTCTTCCTCTTTGTTCCCTAACACTGAGTTTAACAACCCTGACTCCCTTCCTTCCCTGCAAGAAGCATTTGATCAGTTCATCAGAACCTACCCAAACTACACTGAGACTTACCAAATTGATGAAATACGTGCTCAAGAGTACTACAATCTTTCCCTCTCTAACCATGTATGCCTTGATTACATTGGCATTGGCTTGTTCTCTTTTTCACAGCTTCACAATCAGCTTTCTCTCACATATCCTTCAACACCATCTTCGCCGCCTCCATTGCGGCCCCACAGCTCGGACTTTCCGGTGTTCCACTTATCATATAAGTCAGTAAATCTGAAGAACCACTTGCTTGAAGGAGGAAATGAATCGAGATTGGAGTCTGCAATCAAGAAGAGGATCAGGGAATTCCTCAAAATTAGTGAAGATGATTATTCTGTTGTTCTGACAGCAAACAGAACATCAGCCTTCAGATTAGTTGCAGAGTCATATCCTTTTGGGTCTTGTAAGAAGCTCCTCACTGTCTATGATCATGACAGTGAGGCAGTAGATACATTGATTAATAGCTCAGAGAAGAGAGGAGCTCAAGCAATGGCAGCTGAGTTTACATGGCCAAGATTAAGGATTCACTCATCAAAATTGAGGAGTATGATTACCAGCAAGAGAATGATCAGCAAGAAAAGAGGGCTTTTTGTTTTCCAGCTTCAATCAAGAGTGACAGGTGCTAGATACTCTTACCAATGGATGAAAGTGGCACAAGAACATGGATGGCATATCCTTCTTGATGCCTGTGCTGTGGGACCAAAAGACATGGATAGTCTGGGACTGTCTCTCTTCCAGCCAGATTTCTTAATATGCTCTTTCTACAAGGTTTTTGGGGAGAACCCATCTGGATTTGGGTGTCTCTTTGTCAAGAAATCGGCCATTTCGATCCTGGAAACTTCAACTTCTGCTGGAATTGTAAGTATTGTCTCAGCAAGGAAGTTATTTTACCTGCCTGAAGAATCTTCTGGCACTGAAACAGAGTTTGAACAAGAGCTTGAGTTGGGTTCATCATCATCAAATTCCTTCTCTGGTCCAATATCCATCCAAGCACCGACAATGGAAAAAGGGGAGTCCTCTACGTCAGTAAGGAATAAAGATACTAGAGTCAAGATTAATGGACAAAAAATCTCAGAAATTGAAGTGATAGATGAAGCTAGTGATCTTTTTGTTGAGCGACGAAGCACGGTAATCAGCAGAAAAAGGAATTCACTAGTTGAATGTAGGTGCTTGGATCATATTGATGCATTGGGGCTCTCACTGGTAAATAGTAGGAGTAGGTACCTTGTCAATTGGCTCATTAATGGTTTAACAAAGCTCCAACACCCAAATGCAGAAAGGGCAGTTCCCTTGGTAAAAATATATGGGCCAAAGATAAAGTTTGATCGAGGACCAGCCTTGGCTTTCAATGTGTTTGATTGGAAAGGCGAAAAGGTTGAACCTATTCTAATACAGAAACTTGCTGATAGGAAAAGCATATCATTAAGCTATGGTTTTCTGCATCATATTTGGTTTCCAGAAAAGTATGAACAACAAAAGGCTAGTGTTCTTGAGAAGAGAAGATGTGAAGCAAAGGAAAACCCAGGAAACAAAAAGAAAGGAAAGGAAAACCTAGGTATACGAGTAGTTACAGCTGCATTCGGATTCATTGCCACATTTGCAGATGCTTACAAGCTTTGGGCTTTTGTAGCTCAGTTCTTGGATGCAGACTTTGTGGAGAAAGAGAGATGGCGATACACTGCCCTTAATCAGACAACCGTTGAAATCTGAACGGCGGCAATTCTTAGTTCAATAATCAATTTTCCAGAGTTTTCGGAATCATGAGGTCACCAATGCTTACAGGTGAAGCATACCAAGGTTCATAGTGTGATTGAATCAAGGATCTGTTATCTCTTTACCTTTTTGACAGCATATTTTATACAAAGTATATGCCATTACTGTACATCTCACTTCACAATCTGGTAAAATTCCTTTTATTATACTCATAAAACAACAAAACGTACCTGCTGCTTCTTATAGCTCCTGATAAGCATATTCCCTTCAAATTGTCAGCATTTCAGGTAGAATTTTTGAGTTCTTTTGCAAAATTCCAGCCCAATCATTGCCCTTCAATGTTTCAACATCAGTCTTATCTGATACAGTTTATGTCTTACATGACATTATTACAGTAGAATAGCATGAAATCTTTGTTTATAGTATTTATACCATAAAAGCACTACCAGTGGTACAAACAAAAAATTTGCCTGCATATTATGATGACTAAAATGATAATATCTTACTAGAAATATAATATAAACATATGCAAACACAACAAAGCTATGTCAGTAAATGCAAGCACACTCTGCATGAAAATGTCTGGTAAAGAGTGAATTGTAAGGAACAAGAGTAAATTAGACTCCAAGTAACAGCTTTGACGAGTCAATCTATGGTTTTGTAATATTTGGTTAAGGGTAAACTGTAAAAGTAGTGGAGATTAAAATACTCTCTTTGAAGGCATATCTTTGTAAGAGTCCAAAATACGTAATTAATCCATAAATATCTATTATTAACCTTATGGCTTATGCTACTTTATAAAGCAAAATGCACGCCTATCGTTCAGTACAAATTTTTAAAAAATCCATAGCTAGGTGTTAATCAACTGAACACTTTTACAGAATCTGTTACTTGCTCTGAGCTGGTTCCATGTCAAAAATACTAACAGAATCTACTTTTATAGAAATTGTTATATGCTATCTAATATCTGCTAACCCCAAACAAGACCTGTACTTAGATGCAATGTTTAGGCTACAGTTAGTTGCTTATCAAAACTTTTGGATAGTGATGGTGGTTGAAGACTTTACAGAAGTTGCGGTAAAAAGAATATGTTATAACTCAATGACTGTTGTCCTCTAGCCACAGAATAGATAAAATAGAAGCCATCTAATAAAACAACATCTAAAGCTTTATGTGCAACCTAATTGCTTATAACTTTTGGATGACTAACTGATAGTTTGGATGCAAAACCAGGGTAGGCAGTGGGCTGCTATAAATTCACCAAACCATGGAAGAATACTTCTATGTGGTATAATAAGCATACAAAAATAGAAGCTACGGTTTCCTTAAATGTGGCCTTCATGTTCTCTTCATGCTCTTCAATCAAGTCTCCTATGGATAAGCTCTTCATATTATTTTCCAATTGTACATTGCACTTCCTATGAAGCTAACATGTTAAGGTCGTCTCTGTACTTTTCAGGAGTCAGAAAGCTAATTAGTTGAGGTATCCCAAGGAATGATAAGAAAAGTAGGTACTAGGCCAATTCAAAAAAAATAAAATTAAAAAATAAATAAATAAAAAAAGGGCAATTACAGCCCAAGTGAAAACTTTGAAAATTTTCCTTAATTTTTGCAGCTCTGGATAGCATGCTTAGCGTGACAAGCAGAGTGACAGATAAACAGCCTAAGCTGCTAAGGAAAACTAGAACTTTATAACCGTATAACCCCAAGCCAACCGGGTGTTCGTTCTCAGAAGCTTCTTAGTGATACTAAGATCATAATAACGTTAATATAAGATTAAAAATAAACACAGAACACAACTATAAATAGTTGACACCAGTGAGAAAAAGAGTTTTCTTAGCCACAGGTTTCCAGTAAGCAGCACATAATTGATGATAAACTGATACGGACTAATAGAGCTATCAATAAGTCTATGCTAAGTAGAGCTGGAATTTCTAAAGCTTACCCTGAGATACACTATTGATCTTGTGTTACAAAAATCAGCAATTGGACACACCCAATTATTCATACTTCTTAATTTTGTAAAGATATTGGTAAGTTGTTTAAAATTAATCGGGAAATCCAGGATGTCATTGATATATGAACGTTGAAGGCTTCAGTATGTGAGTATGTTCGGAAGCACTCCTCTTTTCCTCCAAAACACAAAAACTAGATATAGAACATAATGTTCAGTTGACAGGAGAAGGCACAAGAGTAACATAGCTGTCAAACATGATATATGACATAATGCTGAGGAAAGCAGCATAAGAAAAGGACTCTCAAAACAAAAACTAATAAGTACTAAAAAGCTCCAAACCTACCATAATGCCTACATAGCAAAATAGTAACATAAAAGGATAAAGCAACACAATAGAGATCAGGCTGCTTAAGACAAAGGAACTTGTGTAATGGTGGGTCTGGAACCAACGGACCAGTACGAACTGAATTATAAATTTCTGGCATGCTTCACTAAATTCCCATAAGATTTGACAAAGCACGAATAAAGCGACCTTTACACAATCTGCTGGTGTAAGATACCAGTCAGCCAATCAAACTACATGGTAGCAACTCTCATCAAACTGAATTCTAGTAGTCACGACTTCTTATAGTATCATCAATAACATAACTAGTCATATATTGGTCCAAAAAATGTGTAATCCTTGAGAAACCCAGATACAAAAGACGAACCTAGACTCATAAGCAATTTAAATTAATTTGGCAGCAGCAACGAGAGTTAGTTTCATTGACATAGGCCAGGGAAACAAGTGATTGCTAAACCAAGAACTTATATACTACCTCCGTTAAATATTATCTGCAACTTTTGCCATTTCGGGATGATCAGGGTTATCTGCAACTTTTCATTTTTTTGCCATTTTTAGTAAAAAAAAATGCATGAAATTACCATTTTACCCTTACTTAAGTTTTTTTTTTTAATTACTACCCTTATTATCTCCTAATCTAATCTGATTTAACTAACCTAAAACTAATCAGATCTACTCTAACCTAATGATTCCCTCCCTTTATTTTCCATCTCCCTCCTTCTCTCTTCATTTACTCACATCCCCAACCATCAAAAATTAAATTCTGATGGTTGAGTTTCCCTTTATGTTCTTGAATCTTCTCCAGAAGATGAACCCTAGTTCATCGTATCCCGTCTTCTCTCTCCTCTTTTACCTCCGTTCTTCCTCTCATTCTCTCCAGATCTACTCCTCATCTCACCATTTTCGTGGAAAAAACGAGTCCCCTACGAGTATGTCTAACCTCGATCCTTTGAAAGATGCTTACCTTGCCACAAATGATAAGGGTGAGGAGAATCTCATCAACCACTTCCTCCATTATTTTGAAACTGGCAACCCTTTTCCTCGTGACTTCTACGAATCTGCTGAGACTAGTCGGTACTGTACTCTGTACACATACAGGGCTTTGGGTCAAGTCCTCAAGAGTATTGATAAGGAGGAACGTCTGAAGAAGGAAGAGGGGAAGTTGAAGAGGGAGGAGGACCCTGTTCCGATGGTGGTTGAGTCTGGGTCTGCTGATCCTTCTCCTGCAGATCTGGGCTCTGCTGCTCCTGCTCCTGTAGATCTTGCTGCCGAATCTGCTTTGGGGGTTGCAGTGGCTCCTAAAATGGCCAGATCTAAGAGGCCAAGGTCACCCCCCAAGGTCAGATCTACGAGGAAGGCGGCGCGTGTTGCTCTTAGAAGGATGCGTGGGCTTCCAGACCATGAGTTCATCATCCTTTCTTCTGATGAGGATGAGGATATGGAGGACGCTTCACCTTCTGCTGCCAAGGAGCCTGAATCTGGGTGCTCTGACGTCCCTGTGGTCAAATGCTATGTGAGGCGAATGAACCGTTCGGTTCAACCCTCTGAGTGACTGCTTTCGTAACGATTCCTAACCCTAATCTCTTTAATTTACTTTCTTGAGTCCCTCATATGTGTTGCTTGGTTGGATTTGGATTTATGCATGTGTTGGTTGGTTTGATTTGGTTTTATGCATGTGTTTGTTGGTTTGATTTGGTGATACTGGATTATGTTGTTGGTGGGTGAATTATATGAGTCCTGTTGCCTATATGCTGGTGGATTGTTTTTTTTTTTTGATGGATATGTTAGATAAGCTTGCTTGTGGCTTAATTACATTCTTTGTGAGGCTGGAATCTTGTTCATATTATGTTAAGTTGTTATGTTGATGCTGATTTGGACAGTAGTACTTATGACTGATATGGTTATAGTGAATGATAATGCTGCCTTGATCTGTTTGCCTTGATCTCTCTGTTTGTGTACTGTCTAAGTTGGAACAAGGGATTGTGATTGATGAATGATGAAAGCTTAGGTCAGTTTGGTTTGATTGTTTTGTTTTGTGGTAAAGTCAATGTTCTCAATGTTCATGTTTTGTAGAGAGCATTGTCTATGGCTTGGTGTTGTAGTTATACCAATGCATCAATGAGTCCCCCCTACTGCTTTTTGGCTGATGAATGTGTGGAGTCCCCCTTGTCTGTTTCAAATTCCACCCTTGTATGCTTCAAATGATGAAGGGACTCAATTGAATTTCACTTTACACATTTGAGTTGCTCCAACACTCTCTTGTTTGAGATTGTTGTAGAGGTAACAATGTTGTGAAGTGTAGTATTCAACAAAAAAAAAACCTTTCTGATGAACATGTTTTTTGCATACCACTTCAAAAAGTTGTCTTTGTCATTTCATTGACATAGTAATTTCAAAAGTTGATGCACATAAACAAAAGACTACACATTTGACTGCCTAAAGTGTTAGTTCAATGTAAATCACCAAAATACACCTAACCACCTATTCATTAACAAGAACATAAGGCAAAAAAAAAAGTTAACTGGTTATGTGTGGCAGTCAATGTTGTTAGTGTGCAAAACCTGGTTTGTTACTTGAGTCCCCTAATCTGCATCCACTTCCATTTCTTCTGCTGCTTCTTGAGTCCCTTGATTGGCTGGCCTAAACATTGTGTTTAGATACTCTACACTTCCCATCACTATATTCCTTTGCACCTCCACCTTGTCTGGCAAAATGCCCAAATTCTCTAGCTTTTTCTTGTTCATATGGGGAATTTTGTACTTGTTACCCCCTTCTGCTTGCAATATCATGATCATGCATTTTTGCAAAGTGATCCATATGTACTTGTTGACCTCTGGTTTGAAAGTGTCATAAGACTCAATGACCTTCTTGACTAGCTCATCCAAGTTGCTTGGAAATGATTGGTACTGTAGTGACTGAATTGACCTGAACAATCCTAAGTCTAGCACATTCATATCAGGTGACTGAGGTGGCTGAAACACCAATTCAATGTTGAACCCATTTGCAGTTGTTGCTTCAATGAATTATTGATCTCTTGGAATCTGGTGTGGTCTTGCATTATCCCATTGAATTGTGACATTTTTGCTTAGACTTTGTGGCCATTTTGAGATGATTGATGGTATGACTTTTGTGAGCAACATATCCCTAATGACCTCCCTGTTCACATTTTGTATTGCCTTGGTCTCCCATGTTCCAGCAGGCCTGTTTTTGCTTGATTTTTTTGCTTGCTCTTTGACTGTGAAAGGGAAGATCCCATATTTCCCATCATGTAGTAGTTCCCCATTTCTCCCATACAATGGCTTTCCCACTACTGCCATAAACATTGCTTTGAGTTTGAATCTTGTTGACTGTTGAACTCTGTGTGGGTCTTCCTCACTTGGAAGGAGATAAAATCTCCTTTTATCTAGATTGAGATAGAACCATTTCTCATCTATGTGGATGACATGGTCCATATCCTCAAATGTAGGGTCTGAGTCCCCAATGATAGGATTAATGTGTGACAAAATCCATTTAATTCTTGCTATTTTGTGGTCACTTGTGAGAGCTGGTTTGTTGCTGCTTGTATGGGTTCTGAGCCTGCCTTTTTTTTTTAAATTGTGAAGAGTAACATGAGATATCTTCAATGCTGCTGCATAACTCCTCTCTATCTGCCTAAGGTGCAGGGGCACTGACTGTAGGAATTCATCAGTAAATTCCCTTGGTTTAGGCCCTGTTCTTCCAATTTTTTTGGACCTGACATCAATCACATCACCTTGTTCCAACTGTTTTTTTATATCCTTGAAAACCCTTGTGATTGTTGATTTGTGTACATTGAATTTCTGTGACAATTCTTGCATGTAACCTCTTGGTAAGTTGCCATTGTGCATTTTGAGTAACATTGCATCTACAATCTCCCTCTTCTTGTGCAAATCAAGTTGTTTTCTGCTTGTTGGTGCTTGAATGTTGCCTTGATCTTCTGTTTGTTGTTGTCCCTGTTGGTCATTGTCTTGCTGCCCCTGTTCTTCCATTACTTCATCATCAGATTCATCATACAAGCCATTATCTTGCATGTATTCTTCATAATCATAGTAGAGCTCTGCTAGTTCTACTTCTGTTAACAGTTGATCAACATCCAAAAACACCCCTTCTTCATACTCTGCCATGACTTTTACTACACATGAAATTTTTCCAGCTTTAGGTTGATGAAACAGGAGTCCCTGCTGGTTTTTTTTTTTGTGAAGAAGGGGCGTTCCTGGTAGGCTATATGGATGATGGAGGTGCCAAGCCAATGAAGCATCTGTCAATGTGAAGATGATGTGCAGCATTGACTTTAGTTAGGATAATTTTTTGGATAATTAGGGAATTAATGACTGTGATTAGTGCTAACTTTTGGAAAACTAATGCTGTAATTTTGAAAATTTCATGGCTTGTCTTTTGGGAGAAACATTGAATGCTATTGTAATGAATGAGACTCCTTTTATATGCCTCATAAATGCTCAAACTTAGTTGCTGAAATCTGTTTTTTTTTTTTTAAATTTTGGTGGGAGTTTTGAATCTCCAAAAAATTCAAATTGTTTGAAATTTTTGTGAAATTTTAAGAGGGAAATCTCTTTCCCTCTTAAAACTGACAGATTTCCCCACTCAAATGCAAGTGGGGGGGTTAGCTTTTCTCTCTCCTCTACTTTAATTAAATCCTCTAAACTTACTCTAATTTTCACCCCTCAAATTTTGCATCGTGAACCGCAAACTCCTCCAAAGTTGCAGATAACATTTAACGGAGGTAGTATATGGTCTCATTATTCTCTCTTATTGTAATTTATAAGACTCTATCAAAACAAAGGGTACCTTTCAAAAGTAACTTGCGAGTTATCTGGTCTCTTTACTCTCTCAAGCTGTAAGCCTGTAAGACAACTAGTATAGAAAGAGGGGGAAACTTTCATGATTAACTTGCGAGTTATGAGAGGATAGTTTTCGAGAAATGAGGTGACATTTTCCGTCTCATGCTATAATTGCCTAGAATTTAAACACCAAATGACTATTACCAAGGAAAAATGACCCTAATGCAAATTTTTGAAGAGGAAAACAACCACCTGATAGCATCAACAAATCAAAAATCCCATCTTTATTAAAACTAATCTTAGGGTCCTTTGAATTGACAAAAAGAACAAGAAATCCACAATATCAATTAAACAACTTTTCATATAAACCACATTTCATCAAATTAACAAATAAAGAAAAGAAAAACATTTGATAATCATAATAAAAGAGGAACATTATTACACCTACCCAATTACCTCATAATGCCAGCTGATTGTGAAACCCACTCTAAAAAAAACCCATGTGGCCCAACAGCAGAAGACTTCTCTCAGGCATTTTATCAAACAGTTGGAAGACTCTAACAAAAATTCCTTCAAAAAATCAAGTTCCAAAATGTAAATGCCACCAAAATAGTAAAACAGTAGTTCAAATTAACAGCATTTAAAATTTCCAAAATCTGGGTGTTGAAACATCAGCATTAATCCAGATTCTCTAAATTCATGCCCATCAAAAGAGACAGTAACGTTTAATATATTTCTTCAAATAAGAATTGGCATCACATCATTAGGTGGTCACATTGAAGAATGACGTGATCATATATTCATATATTGGGAAGATAGTGGACAAAAATATGAGACAAAATGAACGAAAATCTCAAGTAATAAATCTGTGTTATTTAGAACAACATGAAGTAAGATGTGCATTTTGAGGGTAGATTGGAAAAAAAACTTAAAATCAAGTGGAAGCATAATTATGGAGTTCTCACTAATAGAGTATAAAACATATTCGTGGGTCTCAACCGTCAGCTTAAGTTTTTGGTTGACATGGTCCACTAACGTGGTATCAGAGCCAGTGTGACATAAAGGTCACGAGTTCGAATCTCATCTATCCCTACTTTCAAGTGGAATATTAAGCGATGGGTGTGAGGGGATGTGATAGAGTATAAAACATATTCCTGGGCCTTAACTATCAGCTTAAGTTTTAGGTTAAAATGGTCCACTAACACTCACCTTGGAAGTTTCGGCTAATCCTAGCTTCATGGTTGAGTATTGTTTTTGTATTTTATTTTTTTCGTGAAAAGAGAGACAAAGTATGATGTGAACGGAATTTGATTACGAGTGTGTAACCTTTGTCCCTGGCGTGGTTCGGTGGTTAATTTCATTCAACAAAAAATGATTTGAGTAAAATAATGCATGTTTAAGAATTGCTAATTGTTGGGTCCTTGGGTAGATTTTAACCTTCTATGCATTGTACTAAACTAACTGACCTATGACTCAATTAGGCTCAGTTCTAATTAAAGTTGAGCATGGGTCAGGTTATGTAGGCTTGTGTATCGTGCTACTGTGCCTTACACTAAATCAATTCATATTTGTGACAAACTAAATAAGTCTTATCGTATAGGATTTGTGATTGGTAATTTAATATACTACCTTCGTTCTTATTATGTGCAACAAAGGAATTCTCACATGTAATGTCCATTGTTGCACATAATATGTGCTTGTTTTGTTAATTGGAAGATATTTTCCTTGGAATTGGAACTTCTTAGACAATAGCTAAAATATGTTGTGTTTGATTAGAAATTTCCAAAGGAAAAATGAATTCTCACACAACATGAAAAATAACTCATTAAGCTATCCTGGGTGAGTGAATTTCTACGATGAATATGAATAGGAAGTTATTTCCTAGGAAATACTAATTCTCATCATGTCAAACAGACAATTTTGCACAATTTTTATGTAATTAGCAAGAGAAAAAACTTCTCATGATATATGAAATTAAATGGAAATTTGTTTTTAATGTTGAACCAAACAAGCATTAAGAATTGGATGTAGTATACATGGTTATATAATCAATATTAAGTAGGCTTACACACGAGTTAGTTAGTGGTGCTCATATTAAATTTTGATAATGATGCTCATCTTTTGACCTATTGGGCATCTCATGCCATGCTAAGCTTGTGGCAAGGTAATAGTGTAATACCCAGTTGGGCTATTTTTGTATCATATCTAATTAACTCTCGTATCAGCCTAACCTTATAACCAACTCTCTAGTCCAAATAATGGGACTACCTTAAAAAATCATATATTTCCTTTGTTGCTTGCCGATGCATTATTATCCTAATAATTATTTTAATTGATATTTGTACGTTAATACTATAATTCATCTTGGTTTATTCTAGTTTATGTTATTTAGATGAGTCAAAATGGTAAAATTTTGTGTAATAAGTCTATTAAAACCATTAGATAATGTTTAGAGCAATCCTCCTAAGCTTTATTTGTTGGGTGTGGCTCAAATTTTTATAGGCTCATTGTTATGGTGGAGCATTTATACATATACTAGAAGCTTTCAAAAAAAAAAAAAAAAAAAGAAAAAGAAAAAAAAAAGAACATGTCATACATACACAACTAACCCTTTTTTACAACCTACATCTACAACTATAAATTTTAGGGATAAGCATTCATACATACACACAAGAAGCCATAAATATACATAAGCCTTTTCTACCTTTGCACTACATTTGCATATAGTGGATTTGAGGATTTTTCTCACGTTAAATAACATGCCATTTGTGTGTCCTTTATACTACTTGTCTTGCCTTTATTATTCTCTCTATTAATATATAGTTCTCAATCTCTATATCTATTATAGTTATCAATCTCTACAACTTTTATTTGCATCTGATGTGTGCATTCACCAATCCTAAAACTATAATTTATCCATATAACTTTTTTTATTAACACAAATAATTAAGGATTTACTATGTACGTGTTCAACAAAATCAAGTTTTGGTATACAAAAATCACATAGAATTATACTATATATAAAAGTAATAAAGTATTCATATAATCACAATGTGATACATCCTTAGTTTCTTTAAACTAAAACCAAATTTTGATAGATCTTTCAACTTCAATTCTTCTGTGGTGGGGCTTTAAACCACATGATAATGAGAATGGAGCTAAATGTTTTTAAGTGAAATTATTAATAAAGTAATAGCATACGAACTATAAAATTATTTGATCTCCACAACAGAGTAAATTCAAATACTAGTAAATATATTACTACTTCTGTTACTTGTATTTTTATTTTTATTTTTTTTAGAAATACTTGTTTTTTTAAAAACTTGCCTTATTTTTCTTTAAAAAAAAAAAAAAAAAACAAAACAAAACAAAACAAAAACACAGTATTTTTATTTTATTATTTTTTTTATCTACACTAATGTCATTTTTTTTTTACATATCAAACAATTGTGTCAATTTTAATGACAACTAAAATTGACCAAATAAAGAGGGACCTATCTCTTCCTCCCTACATATATTGGTGGGTCCCAATTCTCCACAAAACTCATTCTTATCTTATGGACCCATTTTTGTTGTGGGGCCAAACTCTTCTACCGTTGATTTTCTCACCCTCTATTTATATGTAGTCCCCTCCTTTAGCGGTGTGGAGACCCATTAAAATTAAAAATATTGATTATATAATAATAAAAAAAGTAATTAATTAAAAAATTACGAAGTAAAAAATTTGGAGGGTCCCAATCTTTGAAGAAGCCATCCACAGCGGATAAGTGGGGTTGCCTTTTCTAGGGTTTGTTTTCTCTCTCCTCTTCTCTCTTCCTTTCTGATTTATTACTCTCTAATTATCACTATTATTATTAATTAAGTATTTATAAACAGTCTTCTATTAATCTGTTAACAGTACAATATAAATCCAATTCGAGTCAAAGAAAAATTGACAAAAATTAAAGCTCTGTTCCCTCCTTTTCCCCGCCCACCACCTGTTCGTTCTTATTCTCCAATGAAACTGTTTGTTCAATTCTTCATCTGGGTGTTATTGTTTCTTGAGTTTTTTTAATGGGTTTTCCTCAAATTTATTTGGGTAATTCCTAAATTTTTCTGGGTCGTTTTAGATTTTTATCGGCATCAATTTCTTCAAACAAAGAAAAACAAACAATGGAAGACGAAGGGAACAACAGTAGCAGCAACAACGACACTAATAGTAGAAACTCCGGCGATTTTCCGGCGACGGACCCATTACCTCCGGTGGACCACTCAGAATCGATGGCGATAATTCCGGCGGCGTTGAAGGTGGAACCCACTGACGCGGTTACACTCGCTTCACCTCCTCCTTTGGTGCGTAAACGGCCATCGAAGGACCGTCATACGAAGGTTGAAGGTCGAGGTCGGAGGATCCGAATGCCCGCAGCTTGCGCTGCTCGGATCTTCCAGCTAACGCGAGAACTCGGGCATAAATCTGATGGTGAAACAATCAAATGGCTTCTTGAACGAGCTGAACCGTCTATTATTGAAGCTACTGGTACGGGTACGATTCCTGCTATTGCTGTTTCTGTGAATGGGACTTTGAAGATTCCGACTACTTCGTCGGGAAAAGACGAGGATGATTATGGTGGGAAGAAGCGTAGGAGGACTAATAATAGTGATTTTGTTGATATGGCTGATGTTGGTGTTGGTGTTGGTAGTGGTGTTACGCTTTCGAGTGGGTTGGCGCCTATTATGCCTGCCACCGCGGCATTGGGCTTCACTACGGCACAAGCCCCTGGTCCGCCACCCCAGGGACTTGTGCCGATTTGGCCTGCTAATTTTTTCATGGTGCCCAATGCCGCCGGTGGAGGCCAGCAAGCTCAGTTCTGGGCTGCCCCAGTGTTCGGGTTAGCCACGCGGCCTATAAATAGTTTCGTGTCTGAGGTCGTTCCGGGGATGAGTTTAAGTGGTGGGCGGAATGAGACGGGTGTAGGGCCGAGTTCAGGTACTAGCAATGGGAATGCTCCTACAACAAATACTAGTAATAACAATACTGCTACTACTGCATCATTATTGGATTTTTCACTAGAGATATATGATAAGAATCATCAAAAGAGGGAGTTACAATTGATGGGTAGTAGACCTATTAATGAGACTAATCATCATCATAATCATAATAATCATCAAGGAATGTCTCAAGAACAAGTTCAGCTTCAAGTACAAGCAGGAGGAAGTAGTAATAGTGCTACACCACCACCTTCATCTTCATCACAAGCAGTTTGACATTTTGGTGAAATTTTAGGAATGGATTAATGGATGATGATCATGATGTAATGTCATGTCATATAAGTTGTAAGTAAGATGAGTTTTGGTGGATTTTAATTTATTAAAATATTAGGGGATTTCAATTTATGAGGCATTCACAATTTGATCAAAGTACCAAACTCAAAGTGTTTGATATTGTTAATCCCATTACATTTTGTTGGGTGATTAAGGAGGTGGTTTGATTGGTGGTGGTGGGTTTCTCTTTTTAGCCACTTTTAGGCTTTTTAATCTAGTTATTATGATGCTTAGCATGTTATTTTTAGCTTTTGGAGTGATTGTGCAAAAATTTAGTTAGGTTTTAGAGGCTTTTAGCCGTTTTATGATGCAATTTGTGAGGGATAGTTCTAACTTTAAAACTTTCTCTAAATTTGACATTTATGTTTCACTTTGATATTGAAGATTCATCCTCACTTTGTTATCCTTTAAATTACTTTGTGTTTCATTCTTTATCGTTTCGTGACTCTTTGCATTCAAATGAATACCAATTTCATTATCCGTAGTAATGAACGTATTGATTTAACACATTTCTATTTTTGACAATGCTTGGTTAATGTATATATGTGCAACCATATACACCTATATGTGCTTGTAATGATCACATTGGTTATGCACATCTCGATTTAGTGATTTTTTGTCATTGTGTGGCACATATGTTGTTGAATATACTCATATACATAGACTTTATACACCAAGGTAATCAAGTATATAATGTAATCTACTGAATGTAGATAAATTTTATCTAATAAAGCTATCATATGCATGGAAATTGTAAATAATGGTCAATTCACAAATGGTAGGTTTGAGACGAGAAAAAACAACCCTAAAGAATCTTTAACTTATGATCCATTCACATATTCTTTTTTTATAAAAAATAAAATTGTATAAAATGAGCTCATTTATTCAACAAACAAAATTGAAAAGAGATAGGACCCATACAAAGATAATGAAAATGTGTTTGATTTTTGGTGGGATCCATTTCAAGTGTGTTGTGGTCCTTTTGGGGAAAGCAAAAAAGTTCGCACGTGAGGCTTCTTGAGTGATGCACGTGTGAGATGGTCCCCTCATACTCCACTTTGGGGATTGTGCTAGGTGTAGTGGGCCCCACTTTATGGTGGGTCAACAAGTTAAGGTGGTGGCCCGTGGACCTAGCAGAGTGGTTAAATTTGTGAGATCACCTTTTTTGTGGGGATGTCATGTGATTTGTGGTCGGAATTAATATTTTCTCTATTGGCAACTAATGAGTTTATACAAACTTTTAGTGAATTATTTTGTGAGTATTGAAGAGAAAAAAATATAATGCTACATGTAATGAGGATAGAGAGAAATAACAATTTTTAAAAAAAATACTACTCCAAAGAATATATTTGTTGTATGTAATATACTAATATGTAACAAATTAACAACTATTTTTTATATTTCCTTATGTTTTATAAATATTGCAACTTTTCATAAATACTACAATAAAGATGAAATAACGCATTTTAAAACACATATTACATGCTAAATATCTATAATTATATAAAAATAAAAATTATAAAAGGTTGATATTGTAAAAGTGTCTTACGAGATGAATGAATGAATCTAATAAAATCCCATATAACAATATTTTACTTTATATATAAATCATAATATGTGGTCAAAACAAGTATAAAAAAATATTATAAAAACCCGGTTATTGCAATAGTACTAGAAAGAAGGAATTAAAAATTACCCATAATATAAAATAGAGTTGGTACTGTATTTTATTTTGAGGGTGGGGCTAATTTTAGGCGGGTCCATTGATGTCCCACACTACTTTATTGGTGAGGGACTACCTCCTAATATCGACACGTGGTAATTTAGTAGCCGTTTGTGAGGTTTTCCTCCTACCATGGCGTGACACATGGAATTTTGGTTATATTTCTTTTTAATTAAATGGATTTAAGTGTGTGTTGGTGTGGGCCCGTGAATTCTCACCGAAGGAAAAGATCATGAGCGTGAGTGAAAATCCGGCCTTGTGGTCTCTCCTCTCTTCTTGTTTTTGGCGGGGGCGCAATTTGTGCTCAACTTTAAATACTTTTGTGTTTATATTGCCTTTATATATTTACATTTCCTTCCCAAGTATTTTTTTTAGCTAGTAACACTTTTCTTTTCACGCTTGTCAATGTATATTTTTAACCGTTTATATCTTTAATTACCAATATGTAAAAATTATAAACATTTTATATTAATATTGTATAAATCGATACGAATCTAACAAGATCCCACATAACTATATTTTTACTTAATCGTAAATCGTTAAAGCTAGTCAAAGTGAAATAAGTGAATAATGTAAAAGTCAAACTATTGCAACTATAAAAAAAACAGAAGTGTATAATTATACTCCCTCCGTTTTTTTTTATTTGCATCACTTTGGATTGCACAAAGTTTTAGGAGAGTAATGTAATATTGTGAGTGGGTGTATAAATTATTATAGTAAAAGTAAAATGAGGACCATGAAAGAGAAAGTATGTGAGAGAGGATAAATATTTTTATTATTTTAGTTGGGACCATGGAAGAGATAGAAATGATAAAATAAGTTGAATGGGGTTTAAAATAAGAGAGAGAAATGATAAAATATAATATAAAGTTACTAAAAATAGAAGTGATGTATTTAAAAAAAAAAAACACCCCAAAAAGAAAAGTGATGCAAATAAAAAAAAAAACGGAGGGAGTAATTACTACCTCCGAATCGTATTATATGTAATTTTGGGGTATTATTTGTGAGATGTAAAAAATTTCAAAGTTGCATATAATACGATCTAGAGGTAGTACATTATTGTCAGTACAATGTTTAAATTTTGATTATCCGTACCACATAATTTAGATTATTGCTCTCTCAATTTTTTTTATTTGCACCATTGAACCACTTTTTGTGAGAGTTTTTTAAGTCAAATGATGCAAATAATAAGAAACGGAAGAAGTATTAATTACTTGTATTATTTGATATGTAAAGTCATAAAGATATATATAACGCTCACGTATAGACTTGTGTAATAAATTTCAAATTTTCATTTTTTTTCTTTCATTTTACACTTTAATTCCTTATATATAGCCCTAAAAGTTATGAATTACATTTTTAACTAGTATATTTGTATATAGTTTCTATGTAAATATATACGAGTAACGAATATAACGATTTATGTACGTGGGCACGGAATTTCACCCATAGTATTGCTCATTTGTTCTAGAAGACACACATGTAGGAGCAACGTGGAAATAACAATGGATTTGGGCCTTAATGCCTCAGTCGATCTTTATCAAATTTGGGCTTTTTCACTGGTTAGGCCCATCAATAAGCACCAGCCCACAAAATATCTTTACAAATATCGAGTTTCCAAGCAAGATTATTTATGAAACTACCTTCTAATATTTGATATTTCTCTCATGTACAATTGTTGGTTTTTTTTTAGATCCAAGACTAGTTTTATACTAGTCTAGAGCTTAATATTGATATTGTGAACCAAGTAGAATCTAGTTCTGTTTTTTTTTTTTTTTTTTTTAACTTCATCTTGGAATATTTGACTCCCTCTGCTTGTGTTCTGTTGGTAATTATAGAAATGAGGTATAGTAAGCAATGATTAAGTAGTTCAATTGACCAATTGTAAAGATCTTGAATATCAAAGGTTAAAATAATTACATATCATATGTACCATGTACGAGTACATTTTATGGAAGTGGTGCTCGAACCCCCTTCCTACCAGGGGTGTTTTAGCTGCCCGCCATTTGGGGGATGACCCTTCCTGCCCATGTTGTGGTCTGGAGGTGGAAACTGTTGTCCATGCGCTTTTTCTTTGTCCGGGGATTCGTGGTCTGTGGATACATAGTGGGTGTGAAGAAGCTTGTAAGGTGGGGGAGGAGGAGAAATTTGGGGAGATCTTGGTCAGGTGGACTGATCAATTTAGTGCTGACTATAGACAAAAATGCTACTTTCTGATTTGGTCCATTTGGTTTCGCCGCAACAAATGGGTCTTTAATAATATGGCTGAACCTGATGCTGTTATCCTTGAGCGTCATTGCAGAATGGTAGCTGATTTTGGGCTGTATGCTGAAAAGATTTATGGAGGTCGAGTCTTGTCCTCTGTCCCTGCTGGTCGTGGTGTTTGGTCTCCCCCTCAAGCTGGTGTGTATAAGGTAAATGTAGACGCCTCTCTTTGTGTGGATGGTTGGGTGGGATTGGGTGCAGTAGCGCGTGATTGTTGCTGTACGCCGTGTTCGAGCTTGCTGGGATCCCCTGGTTGCTGAGGGTCGAGCTGCTCTGTTTGGCCTTAAAAAAGCAAAAGAACATGGCTTATCTGAGGTGCTATTAGAATCTGATTCTCACATAGTCGTGACCAAGTTACGCAAGAGCTCGTTGAGCCTTTCTCTAGCTGATGCTGTCATGCATGATATTATTCATTTGAGTAGTTGGTTTAATTTTGTTGTTTGGAGTTTTGTTAAACGAGATGGTAACTTTGTTGCTCATCATCTCGCCAAGTTAGTGCCATTTGGTGTTGAACAATGTTGGGAATTTCATGCCTCAGATGAAATTTCCCCTTATATACTTTTAGATAACATTTTTTCTTAATAAAATGCACTAACGTTCTTCAAAAAAATATGTATGAGTACATTTTAAAATAACAAATATTTAAAAAAAAATACAAAAATTAAAAAAAAAAAAAAGGTTATTTTAAAACACAATCCACCTTTATGACAAATTAAAGCTTAATTATTCACTTGTTAGTAGTTTTTTTTTTTTTTTTTGTTCTAAGACTTCTTACCACAAATACACACATGAAATTCCATGTATTATGCATTTTTGGTAGGTAACAAAACGTGTACTCCGTAGTTGGATATATAAATAAAGCACACAACAAATGGTTTTAGTTTTTGCAATTTGCTTCAAAGGAGGAGCTCAATAAACTACACTTTATCTTATACAAGTAGATCTTATTAGTAAGAGTTTTTGGCCAAAATAATTATACACAATGTCGTATGACATTTATAGCATATAGTAGTACTCCAAATAAATAGCACTACCATCTTTACGATGAAATTTCAACAGTTTCACCTTTTAAGCTCCTAATTCCCTAGGTTAGTCCATACACCTATCAAATTATGTTGAGACTATCGCATGAAAATATTGTCTTCATTTTCTTTGTTTTTTCAATTTTGGTGGCTCAAACGAAAGCGAAGCAACTTGATAGTCATTACTATGAACAAACATGCCCCCATGCTGAGAGAATAATCAGAGACGTAGTTCATAAGGCAACCTTAAGTGATTCCAAAGTTCCTCCTCGCATCCTTCGTATGTTCTTTCATGACTGTTTCGTTAGGGTATGTATTCTAGTCTTCTAGCTTCCTCCACTCCTTTTTTTCCTCCTTATATATGCTTACGACTTTTCAACTTTTGCACTATTTACATACTTTATAATTTTATTATTTATATTTACAGAAAAACATAGTCATATAAGATCTTTTCATGTATAACATGAATCTATACAATATGCTCCATTATGGTTATATAAAAGTTAATAATCTTCACAATATATGGTTATGTGATGAACCTTTTTAATTAATATTGTATGCATGGAACAATTGTCTAGGGATGTGATGCTTCAGTTCTATTAGACTCTACGGATGATAACCTAGCAGAGAAAGATGGCCCTCCAAACATTTCACTCCGCGCATATTATGTGATTGATAAAGCAAAAGCCAAGCTCGAAAAGGCTTGCCCTCAAACCGTCTCTTGTGTTGATATTATTGCTATTGCAGCTAGAGATGTAGTCAACTTGGTACGTTTTTACATTGCAAGCAAGTCTTTATAATAATATTAGCGTTCTATGCAAATAAAATATTGTCACATTTTGATTTGATCTTATTGGGATTTATTAGGCTGGAGGACCATATTGGAATGTGTTGAAAGGGAGAAAGGATGGAAAAACATCAAGGGCAAATGAGACTCTAGACTTACCAACACCATCTTTTAATGCAACCAAACTTATAAAATTATTCTCAAAAAAAGGCCTTGGCATTAAAGATTTAGTAACCCTTTCGGGTGCACATACCCTAGGGTTCTCTCATTGTTCCTCCTTTAAGGCTCAAATACATCGTTTTGATGACAACTTTGACATGGATCCTAGCATGGACATCATGTTCGCCAATACCCTAAAACAAAAGTGTGCTAGTAAGCATAATAGGGACAATAATTCAGGTTATTACTTGGACTCGACTTCATCAGTCTTCGACAATGAGTACTACAAGAGATTAGTAGCGCGAAAGGGTGTACTTGCAACGGATCAAGCTTTGTACAATGATTATAGGACTAAGTTTTTAGTCGAGTCATATGCCAGATATGAGGCCTTGTTCTTTGTAGAATTTGCAGCTTCCACGGTAAAACTCGGAAATCTCGGTTTTAATGATCATCATCATGGAGAAGTTAGAGAAAAGTGCAGGTTTGTGAATTGAGTTTCATGCATGCATGCATGCAGAGCAAGAATGAAGGAGTAAGAGATATGAGATAAAGAGTTTGTTAATTATGTAATGTATTTGTTAGTTGAGGTTAGTTATTATTGATTAAGTACTATAATTAAATTGTACTACGTATGAATTTAATTATCACTTGTATATTTATTTGTTTCTTTTTGCAATAAAGAATGCAAAAGTTGCATGTAATCAGCTTAACAACTCCATGTATCACTCTCTTTGCATTAGAATAACTTGTCTCAATGAATGACCAAAGCGATTATTTGGCTAAAAAAACGTGCATATGATTTTAAATTACCGTTATTGTAGGATTAATTGCTTTTAATGGTTGGTATAGTACTTCTTAATGTTTCTTATAAGGTACTCTGTATTAGTTTGTGACTTTATGCATGACTATTGACTAATTAATACTGTACCATACAAAAAAAAAAAAAAAAAAAAAAAAAAAAGAAGAGTATTGCTGTACCATTTAAAGTTCAAGTCTTTATGACCTAATGCATTTTGAAACATTAATTCTTAGACCAAATTATAGTGCTTTGACTACCTCACTAACTTTTAGATTGGAAAGAAAAAAGAAAAAAAAAGGGTGAAATTTTCATTTATGTATATTTTGACATTCATAATAAAAAAAATCCCTATTTACTTATTTTGAGCACAATATTTTAAAATTATGTCACTATTTCAAAAATAAAAAGTGTTGCATATCATACACACTAATAACAAGTATGATGCAGATGTTTAAGTCATGTAGTTAATATATAATTGAGGGTGATATACGTACAAAAATTAAAACTCAAAGTAGGAACAAGGAACACGATGATATTAACCATATCTCAAAGTAGGAATTGAAGTGCAATCAGATCTTTGTAGCTCCTCCTAATTATAAACCTTTCTTTTATGTGAAAAATATATATGTAAAAAGATTTGTTTTATAATTAAAGGAAACAAAAAAAAAAAAAAAAAAAAAAAAAGAATAACAAGTACGTTACATACATGTACAAGAGGTATAAATGAGAAATGTACTCCACAGCTCACAGCCTCACACCAACAACCGTACTCCAAGAAATCCGAGTTGATAGATAAGTATGAACCAATAGTCTTACCTTTAATAACATTCTTAAGTTAACGTAATATTTCTTGCATTCAAAAGGATTTCAAAGCTTTTAAAAGTTTGGTATTCATTACTCATTAGTCAAGGGTTAACCAACTCTTTTTCAGTTCTATCTATAGAATGTACTAAACTTTATGTTTGGTGAAAATTTGTTTTTGTTGAGTATATCATTGCCAACCCTCCTAAAAGGAAGGAAGAGAGAGAAAATGTTATACTAGGAAGTAGTAATTTTTCGGGAAAAAAAGACCTAATAATTAACAACTTTATAATCAATATTTCATCATGATTTTAATTCATGTATATTGAGTATTGCACTAGATACATTAAACTATGAAAAATATAACTTAGGGTCTGTTCTCTTCAGCTTAATTTCAACTCACTTTAGTTCAGTTTCAATCAATTCAGTTCAACTCAGTTCCTAATTCCCTTCTCTCATAAACAATTCATTTCAGCTTTTTTCAATTCAGTTCAGTTCAGTTCAATTGTTTTCAGTAAATCAGAACAGGCCCTTAGAAACCTCCCTCGAAAGAAAGGGCGACACTACATAGAGTTATAAAGAATGACAATATATGTATAAAACAAGAATTATAAACCGAGAAGAGATATACTACGTATAAGTGAGTAGAAAGATAAATACATTACTACTCCGTATTATATTAAAGTTATATGTCACCTCCTTAACTAGCTAGAAATAAATTTTGCTCGACTTAATGAGTTTTATAGTGCTCCATGTTGTAAAGCTAAATGCACTCTTCGAATCCCATAGTAGCCAAAGTATCTTATTAAGGGCCTGTTCACATTTACTTAATTTCAGTTCACTTCAGTTCAGTTCAGTTCAGTTCAGTTCCAATCAGTTCAGTTCAGCTCTTAATTTCCCTCTCACATAAAATATTCATTTCAGCTCAATTCAGTTCAGTTCCAATCAGTTCAGTTCAGTTCAGTTCAGCTCCAATCAGTTCAGTTCAGTTCAGTTCAGCTCAGTTTAGTAAATATGAACAGACCCTAAGTTGTAATTATTAGGGCTTTGCCCAATTCTTTGAATGTTAAGTTGTAATTATTAGGGCTTTGCCCAAGTAATATATGTTTCCTTTTGTGTTATAGTGCTCCATGTCAATTGTCAAACTCAAGCACGATGATGAAGATAAATGTAGACAAAACCAATATCCAAGTAGGTGTGCAATTACTTTGCAACTTTTCAAAAATAAATATGGACTTCATTTTTTTTTACGGGTAAAAAAAAATCGAAATACATTACGATAAACAAAATAAATAGAAAGTGTACGATATATCAAATCGAAGACCACAAATTTGAAGACTACCTTTTTCAAAAACACAACCATAATAATAGTAGTACAAGTTTTCTAGTAAGTACATGGCTTAAAATTTTCTCATAAGTTTAATCAGGAATTACTTGATCTTAAAGCACACTAAAGAGTTGGTTTATTTTTCCCAGAGTTTTTCAAGTTCAATGAGTGCCTTGAAAGCTCAATCCATTCACTTACAGAACTATAAATACTTCTCCAAGTTTAAGGCATTTCCATCACCAAGCATCCCTTCAACACATCTCTTCAATCCTCTAAATTAAGACGACGAAAATGGCTACTCAATCAACCAAAGTCCTCTTCTTTGTTCTCTTCTCCTTCGCAATTTGCCGCACTCATGCAGCACTCAACGCTAACTATTATGATCAAACATGTCCACAAGCCGAGTTTATTGTATCACAAACGATTCGCAATGCTTCCATATATGATCCCAAAGTCCCAGCTCGTATCCTTCGTATGTTCTTCCATGATTGTTTCATTAGGGTAAGCATCTTCTCAATTATTAATTATTGTAAGTCTAGAATAATATATTACACATTAGTACAACAACTAAAAATGTTGCATCGTATTAGGGATGTGATGCATCAGTCTTACTCGATTCAACACCTGAGAACAAAGCAGAGAAGGACGGGCCTCCTAATATCTCAGTTAGAGCATTCTACGTAATTGACGATGCTAAGGCCAAGCTTGAGAAGGCATGTCCGCACACAGTTTCTTGTGCTGATGTACTCGCCATGGCTGCTAGAGATGTTGTCGCTATGGTAAGTTCTTTAGAGACGTTATTTTCCAATATTGATTACATCTCATATCTCTAACATCAATTCTCTAATTTACGCTTTTTTTTACCTCAGACTGGAGGACCAAGCTGGAACGTACTCAAAGGTAGAAAAGACGGAAGGGTATCAAAGGCTAATGATACAGCCAATCTCCCAGCTCCATTCTTGAACGCGACAGCACTAATTCAGGCCTTTGCTAGCAGAGGATTGAGTATTAAGGATTTGGTTACTCTATCTGGTGGACACACTCTAGGCTTCTCACATTGTTCTTCCTTTGTAGCTCGTGTTCACAATTTCAGCACATTACACGCAACTGATCCTAGCATGAACACCGAATTTGCCAGCTTACTTAAGAACAAGTGTCCAAGTACAAACAACAACGGCGATGCAGGACAGTTCCTAGACTCAACTGCATCACGGTTTGATAATGACTACTTCAAACAAATCATTGCAGGAAAGGGTGTTTTCGGATCAGACCAAGCCATGTACAACGATCCAAGGACTAGACCGATCATTGAGGCATTCGCCAAAGACCAAAACATGTTCTTCAGAGAGTTTGCAGCCTCAATGATAAAGCTGGGAAATGTGGGGGTTAATGAAGTAGGAGAAGTGAGACTGAACTGCCGAAAACCAAACTAAGTTCCGGAACCAGAATTGTGTACATACAACACATATGGAAGAGACAAAAGCGATTCCAAGAGAACGTGTAAGAGAATAGAAGACATTTCTAATGTAATAATGTTTGAGTGAGAAAAAAAATAAGCCTTAACTAATTTGTTCCTCATGTTCTTGAAAGATGTAATACTGTAAAGATTTTTTTATGTTTGTATACTCAACAAAATGGAGTGTGAATTATTATTTTCTTACTTATAATTCTCTGAATTGGTACATACATTAACTATTTGTTGGGAAATATTTATTGATTTTATGTATGGCAGTGAAGAATCTTCAGCAACAGCAGGAACATGAATTTTCAAAAAGATTAAAAATTTAAATGCTCACAAAATCTCCAGAATCATTGGAGAATGGACAGGTCAACTATTAAATCATAAAATAAATAACTAAAAATCCAGGATCATTGTTTATATTGACAGCTCTACTTCCAAATATTTTTTCTTAATTATAAAATGATGTTACCATCAATAAAATAAGCAATCCAAAAAGAAAAACATGGACATAAATCACATAATGTACATTTTGCTTTTCAAATAAAAAAATTCCCAATTGTAAATAACTAAATATTACAATATGCAATCAAGCATGAACCGATACTGCCATGCACGAGTAGTCTGTTTTTGAACACAAGATGCATGAATATTTTAAAGTATGCTGTCTATGCACATTATATTTCACGTGCATGTGTTATGTGATACGCGCATAGTATTAAATGGGTAAGCCATGCTAAGGCTAGCCCCCAAGAGGTCAAGATGTGGCCACTATACTAAACAATATGGTTTGAGTCTTGCCAATCCTAGGCGTGCTTTCGGACTTGCACTACAAGAAAAAAGATCAAAGAGGGCGATATACATTGATCAAGGAGGGCGAGTTTAATTTTGCCTTGTTAGTTTCTATCAAGGAGGGCGACATTATAATTGCCCTTTTATTATAGAGCAAAGAGGGCGAATGTTACTTTCGTCTTTGTACTTCAAACCAAACAGGACGAATTAATTTTTCGTCCTCTATAATATAGCTAAGAGGGCGAATTCACAAAATCGTCCTCTATAATAGAGCAAAGAGGGCGAATTTCATTTTCGCCCTCGTTGTTCAATAAAATAAATCAACAAAGTAAACGTTTTGGCTATTTTACAAAACAAAAAAAAACAAACAGGGCGAATGTTACTTTCGTCTTTGTATTTCAAACAAACAGGGCGAATTCCATTTTCGCCCTCGTTGGTCAATAGCAAAAAGGGCGAATTCCTTTTTTGCCCTTGTTGGTCAATAAACATTTTAACAAAATAAAACAAAGGTTTTTCTCTATTAAAACAAAAGGACATAAAAATTAAACGTTTCTCTCTGAACGTTTTTCCCCAAAATATGCATGAACCCTAAATCGTTAATCTATGATTCTTCGCTCTATTTTTTCACTCCTAATCCTTGCTCATAAGGTTCAGATTCATTGCTCGAAGTCGGTGAGATTGCAAGTCAGATTTCGCTCCAAATCATTGCTCGAAGTCGCTCTAATTGTGTCGCAAGATTTTGGTAAATTTTGGCTCAAAACTATGTGATTAAGCTTTTGATTTGTACGAATTTGTTGTTCTCGAAATCCTTGCTCTTAATTTGTTGATTTTTTTGTCAATTTGTTCCTGCATGTTAGTATTGCTCTACATTTGTCAATTTTTTTGTCAATTTGTCGATTCTGCAAGTTTTTGGGAGTTGTTATTTATGCTAGTAATGTCAGATAGATTATGGAGAAGCAAATCAGAATTTTTCGTATTTTATCAGTGGTTTATCGATTTAATTGCTTAATTGATCGTATGAGCTATTGATTACTGTGAATTGGGATAATTGTAATTTGTTTTGATTACTATGAATTGTGATAATTGATAACTCTATCTGAAAATATGCGCATGTGATAATTGATAACTCTATCTGATAGTATTATACTAGCTAGTAGTGAGCCAGTGAGGTAATATTCACCAAATAGTGAGGTAGCAGGGCTGATTGGAGTTGTGGGTGTGTTGCGGTGGCAGGTTGTTGTTATTGTTATTGTTTTTTGCCAATTTGTTGATGATTACTATGAAGCAAGTTAAGAATAAATGCAGTTTATGTGATAGATGATTACTAATAGTATGGAATATCATTGATGATTGAATTGGTTTACTCAGACATTTGATATTTATGTTCAGATTATGTTATGGGACAAATAAAATGATTCAGTTAGAGATGGATTCTTGGTGTGACTTAAGGATACTTGTACTTTATGACTTTTATGCTTAATTTGATTAAAACACTCTTACTTAAAATTGTCCCTTCTAATCTAATTATATACGCCCTTTGATGAGTTGCTACTTTATCAATTCAGGAGAATTAGGTCGCATTAGTCAACTGCTAGACAGTCTGCTACATGCCAATTACCCCAATAACTAGTATATTATCATATCTATTCATATAATTTTATAACTATTTTGTCTACTTATGAACTTATAATATACAAATCTATTGGTTCCATTATTTAGCTAGTAAGATCCAGATGTCTAACTTGTATATATAAAGAATGTTATTGCCTTGGCTTTTGGGAGGACTTTCACACTTTTTCCTTTTATTAACATGGACAAATAAAATGATTCAGTTAGAGATGGTTTCTATGGCTATTATGCTTGTACTTTATTATGCTTAATTGCGTATGTCCAGTTTCAGTAGCATAATGTCCATATGTGGAAATTTTTATGTCAATTTGTACTTTTGTTTCATTAGACTATTGGTCAACTTATTTATGTTGCTATACTGTTGCGTTTTATTCCACCCATCCCTTGTATCAACTTATATATTGTTTTATGTAATATAGAATGGATAATGATAGAAGTTGGATGCATGTTCAAGGGTTGAAAGGTAGGCTTCAACCAAGTTACCGAAATGGTGTTAAATACTTTCTTGATTTTTCTTTCAAGGACACTAACCCTAATTCTGGGGATAAGAAGAGGTGTCCTTGTTTGAATTGTCGAAATTACTTTGACCATGACCGAGCGACAATGCGTGTTCATCTTCTTCGAGTGGGAATAGACCCTGATTACAATCCATGGGTATTCCATGGAGAGGAACAATCCCTTGACATCGGTGAGATGGAGATGTCCGAGGAGGAAGGTGATGAGTTATATGATGAAGATCCTCTTGTATCAGAAGAGATGGCTTCTTTGGTACATGATGCGACAAATGTAGTGCGGGAGGAGCATGATGGGGATGAAGGGGGTGGAGATTGTTCTGAGATTCCCGATAAGTTTTATAAATTGATGAAAGATGCAGAAGAAGAGCTATTTTCGGGTTGTAAAACATTTTCAAGGCTTGAATTCATTGTAACTCTCTTACACCTTAAGGTTAGTGGGGGTTGGAGTGAGAAATCATTTAGTGGGCTCCTTAGTGCATTACAAAAGGCCCTTAATTATGACCCAAACTTTCCAAAAAGCTCTTATGAAGCCAAGAAGTACACAAAAGACCTTGGGTTGAATTATGTGAAGATTCATGCTTGTGTTGAAATGACTTGGATAAGAATTATCATTCTCCATTGTTTAAACTATCCGTTTTTCAAAACAAGGGAAATCCATTAGGTAGAAGAACATTCAAGCAATTGAGCATCTTAGATTGGGAGCAAGCTCAATTATATGTTCTTATGAATTGTCCAGAAGTACAACCATTGGTGGAGTAAGGCATCTATATCTTTTTATTCTTTTAATCATTATTTCATCATTATGTGAAATACCACTAACACGTATATGATGAACAGAGAGTATGCTTCTATTGGTGGGCCAAAACCAAGTGTAGTGGATTGGTTTCAATCACGAGTAAGTGTTATGTCTTTATGTTAAGGTTAAGATTAAGGCATCTATATCTTTTTGTGTATGTATATGATTTGATAGGAACTTGAGGCACAAGCTTGTGAAAATGAGAATGAGGTCACAGAAATCAATGGTTCTAGTTCAAATGTAACCACTGCATCCCAAGCTAATGATGATCCCATGTATTTAAAGTTATGGGAGAAGTCAAAGAGGTATATTGAATATTTGTCTAATGCACGAACACTTTGTTTTTCTTTATTTTAAAATTCTGACTTTGTTTTATCTTGTAAGGCATAAAAATGGGAAGTTTGACGATGAGGCCGAGGAGAAGTTCAAGGAATTAAAGGAGTTGCATGAGAAAGAAATTGGTGAAAAGGGGGTTGATAATCTTACTGTTGAAGAAGCTTATGTGAAGGTTCTTGGACATCGTTCAGGTTATGCCCGTGGTTTAGGCAAAGGGCACCCGGTGTCTTGTAAAGATGGAAAGATAGGAAGAGCTGAGCTGGAACATAATGTTGAAAAACTCCAAAATGAAAATAATATGATGCGAGCTGAATTGGAAGCGTCTAAGAAGAAACAAGAAGACCTAGAACAAAAGCTTCGGTTAGTCATGGAGAAGATTGGCCTTGACGCTTAATAGAGGTAATATTTTACACGAAGTATTTTTTTCTACTTTTGATATTTTTGGGCAGCCATTAACTGTAAGGTTTGTGGTAATTTTTCTTTGAATTTCTGGGTGTAATATATGAAATTGTTACTGTAATATTTATGTTGATGATGGCTTAATGATGTCCCGGTTGCTATTCTCATGAATATTGTAAATCGTGTTTTATGTTGATGATGGCTTAATGATGTAGTTTTCTGAAGTTTCTTTTTCCATTTGCTGAGGATAGATTCACCTTGTTGGCTATATGATCCTATATTATTCAGGATTAATGATTGTATTTTTCCTATATTATTCAGGTAATGTAGATTGGATTTTGTTTTGGAAATGGAGGACACCAAAGGCTGGCTGCATTCCTTGGAAAAATGGGGATGCTAGAAGGTGCAAGGATGAGAAGATTGCATGATAATGTCCTAGAAAAAACATTATTAAATATTTGCTATTTAGGATAATTTGGTTAATACTTTTGTATATATAATGACAAAATTAGAATATATAATGACAAAATTAGAATTTATATTAACTAAATAAATACTTTTGTTAATACTCCTAGAATTATTTTTTTAAAAAACTGAAAATTGAACAAAGAGGGCGATTTCGTTTTTGCCCTTTAAAATTTGATCAAACAGGGCGAATTTTGAGCAAGGAGGGCAATATTAATTGACTTAATTGAGTTGTTTACAGAGGGCAAAAAAAACTTTTCATCTTGGTTGATTCAATCTAAGAGGGCGAAAATTTTGCCCTATTTGATATTGATCAAAGAGGGCGAAAATTTTGCCCTATTTGATATTGATCAAAGAGGGCGAAATTTTTGCCCTATTTGATGTTGATCAAAGAGGGCGAAATTTTTTGCCTTCTTTGATATTTAACAAAGAGGGCAAAACATTTGTATGCCCTTTGAAGCTAATAGGACGAAGCTAATAGGGCGATCTGGGGGCGATTTCAAAATCGCCCTCTTTGCCTAATAGGGCGAAATTTGAACCTAAGAGGGCGATTTAAATTGCCCTCTTTGATATAATATCTTGTAGTGTTGTGCCTAACCCAACCCATTGCCAACATTTACTATTTACACAAGAATTACAGTATGAGAAAATTTGTACAAAATAATGGGTGGGCCGTCGGTGTAACAAAGCGCTGGATAAAGTAAGAGATATCAAATAAGAAAACGGTGGATAAAATAAGAAAAGATGAGTAAATAAGTAGAAATGTGGAACTTTTGTGGGTGAGAGGGGTAAAGTGATAAAAAGATGTTTGTCTGAAATAGAATATGTTAAGAATATTATGAAACATAGATAGTACTCCGTAATAATCATGGGGGTAGTAAACTTACTCTGTTCCAACACATACACGAACCTTAATTTCCTATGTCAATTGTAAGGAGTAAGTTCTTAAAACAGAAGATGTAGAAATGTTACCGTACAAAATAGTTTTCTTCAAATGAGGCTATACCCCAACCTCTGCCGAGTAAGGTTTTGATCAATACGTACAGTCAAATAAACAGCTCGAGTTATTGCTTTTTACAAGATCTGGAAGCATAACCAAAAAATTTAGAGTATTCATCAAGTGTTCAACAGAACAACTGCTTATTGCTTATTACATCTGGTAGCATAAATGCATACGAGTAACCTAAAATCTTAGTGCATCCTACTGTTTTACAGAATACGGAGTAATTATTAAGTTTTCATACCACTCTTATCTGTCTGAAAATATTAGTCACATATATTACTTTTAGATAGAAATCCTAAAGCAAGTACGAGTAAATTTTATTAATTATGATAGTGGTTAATGATTACTCCGTATATTCTAATCCATAGAATATGCAATTTTAACTAACTCGGAACAGAGGAGAATAAATGGTATGTTGACTGATCAATCATACAGTTGGAATGACATTGCTTAACACATGCAGTACAAAAATACATGTACGTCTACTTTAAGGGTCACCGACCGTAGTCCTTTAACAGACCTGATTGATCAGTATGAACCAACACTTTGGGCTCATTTCTTAGAGTTTAAATCAAAGTTTTTAAAGTTTGGCTATTGATTAATCAAAACCAACCATATTAACACATAGAACTCAAAGTTTAAGCTAAAACTAGAAAGTTAGTTAGCTCGAAAAAAAAAACAAATATTTGGGATTAATATGTCTAAACTCTAATAGAAATGCAATAATTACATGAATTTACAAATGAGGCATAGGTTTAGCGATCAAAGTTAAAGTATCACGACAACTTATAAACCTCTCAATAGACATTTTAATTCCTAGGATAAAAAGCGTAAAAGGCAATGCAAATACAAAAAAAAAAAAAAAAAAAAAAAAAAAAAAAAAAAAAAAAAAAAAAAAGGAATATGTCAAACGTAGCCCTGCTTTAAATAAAAAGCAAGAATAATACATACCTACATTGCAAATCATGTTTATTTTGTCTTATATTCACAATTTCATACCAATTTGAGAAATACAATTAATGTTTATGCATAAATGCTATGATTAGAAAAACTTAAAAATATAAATTAGGACTTAGAATTTGAGCCAACAATCTAGAAAAGAAAAGGGTGTTAGTTTCAGCTAGTGGTGGGCATGGGCCGTGCCGGGCCTATCGTGGGCCGTGCCTAGGCGAGCCATGAACAGTGTCGTGCCGGGCCGTGCCGGCCCACGGTGGAGGCGGGCCGTGCCGTGCCGTGCCGGCCTTCAAGCTTCCCCTGTCCACGGCACGGCACGGCCCACCGTGCCGGTCGTGCCGTGCCGGGCCGCCCGTCGTGCCGGCCCACGGCTTACCCTTTTTTCTTTTTCTTTTTTAAAAAAAACAATTAAAAAAAACTTTAAAAAAACTTGAATTTTTTTTATGAAAGAAAAAATTGAATTGAATAATTATACAATTTAATATTTGAATTTAATAATTATTAAATTTTTTATGGAGTTAAGTTATATTAAATATTGTTTAAATTATATTAATATTTATTGTTCATTCATAATTTACTATATATCATATTATTCATATAACTATATAAGTATTAGACAAAAATTAAATAACAATATAACATATTCCATAAAATTAAAAGTTGAAAAAATTCATTCATAAAAATTTATTAAGTAAAAGATAATATGAAGTACAAGTGTACAACTAACAATAATTGATGAATAACTTATTTTGTTATTTTATTATACGGCTAATGTTAATAGAGGGTGGTATTTATAGGTGAAAATAGAGCCGTTTATAGCCGTTGGAGGGAAATAGAGCTGCTGCCAACTAGCCGTTACCCACGGGCCGTGCTGCGGGCCGTGCCGGCGGGCCATTTCACGGGCTCGTGCCGGGCCGTGCCATTTTTTGTTTTTTTTTTTAACGCAGCCCGCACGAGGCACGAGGGGCGTGCCGTCGTGCCGGGCCGGGCCACTCAGCGGGCCGTGCCGGGCCGTGCCCGGGCCGCCCGCGTGCTGACCCGGCCCATGCCCAGCTCTAGTTTCCGCTGTTGGTACTATTCACAATCACGTTTCTTATTAGCTAAAAACTTGAAAATAACAGAGCTTAAAATCTTCTAATATCACATAAAAATATAATGAATACTTGATCTTTTTTTTTTTTTTGGTGTTTAGAGAGCCACAAAGGCGGGGGTGAGAATCGATCCCAGGATCTCCTGGAACCGGGAGGGAGCTCTAACCACTTGAGCTATCCCTCACTCTCAGGAATACTTGATCTTTAAAGTACAGTAAGAACAGGTGGTTTCAAAGGAATTTTAAGTCCAATGAGTGCCTTGAAAGCGCAGTCCAAATTTTGTTCTAACACTGTGCTACATTAACTATAAATAGGGCTCTAAGTTTATGGTATTTCCATCACAACAAGCCTGCTTACAAGTATTAACACTTTCATTTGCCTCGAAAGTACGCAATGGCGGCTCAAGACACCAAAAACCTCTTCCTTTCAGCCTTATTACTTCTCTCCATTGCAGTTTTTAGCTGTCAGGCAGCACTCGATACTCACTATTACGATCAAACATGTCCACAGGCAGAGTATATAGTCGCACAGACAGTTCGTAATGCCTCCATATATGATCCCAAATCCCCTGCTCGCCTCCTTCGCATGTTCTTCCATGACTGCTTCATCAGGGTAAGAATCTTTCTTCCAATCCATGAAAGAATACACATGAAAGCATGCACCAAATAGGCTATATTTTCTTTTCTTAATAATATCTAAACTTATGTGGCACTTGGAAGTGGGTTAGAGGGAGCTTGGGCAATGCGAACAGTCTACGTAAAAAATCAATCTAACCAATCCAGGCTGATTTATATTCTATTATACATTAACTAAGATATTGAATTATGCTAGGGATGTGATGCATCAATTTTATTGGACTCGACTCCTGGGAACAAAGCTGAGAAGGATGGTCCACCAAACATCTCAGTCCGATCATTCTATGTCATTGACGATGCAAAGGCCAAGCTTGAGAAGGCATGTCCACACACAGTTTCATGCGCGGACATAATAGCTATGGCTGCCAGAGATGTTGTCACTATGGTAAGTTCTTGCCTGTCACATCAGTCTTTCATTCTATGGCACCTATTCCTTGTCTAACTCTCAATTTCTATATCTAAGACTGGAGGACCTTACTGGAGCGTAGTCAAAGGAAGAAAAGATGGAAGAGTGTCAAAAGCCAGTGATACTACAAATCTTCCACCCCCATTTCTGAATGCGAATCAACTAATTCAGACCTTTGCTAAAAGAGGATTAGGCATTAAGGATCTGGTCGCTCTATCCGGTGCCCACACTCTTGGCTTCTCACACTGTTCTTCCTTTGTTGCTCGTGTCCATAATTTCAGCACAGTACATGAAACTGATCCTAGCATGAACACCGAATTTGCCAGCTTACTCAAGAACAAGTGTCCAAGATCAAACAACAATGGAGATGCAGGACAGTTCCTAGATTCAACTGCATCACGATTTGATAATAACTACTACAAACAGATCATCGCTAGAAAGGGTGTTTTTAATACAGATCAAGTCATGTATGATGACCAGAGGACTCGCCCAATGATTGAAGCATTCGCCAAAGACCAAAACTTGTTCTTCAGAGAGTTTGCAGCATCAATGATAAAGCTTGGAAATGTGGGGGTTAATGAAGAAGGAGAAGTGCGACTAAACTGCCGAAGAATAAATTGAGTGTTGATAAAGGATTCATGTGTATATCTAAGGGAGAAACTTTGAAGAGAGAGAAAATAAGCCATTTCTTGTATTGTAGAGAGATGTAATAATGTGAGAGTTTTATGTTTGTGTACTCTGACCATCCTAATGCAAATTTACTATTTTCATATACTCAGGCAAAATTCATCAAGTTTATCTGGAAATATCTTAAAGGAAAAACTCCAAAAATAAACTTGAATGCACAATACACAATACACAATACACAAGAAGCAGGATAATTCAGCATCCATCAACTAAGCCATTTCCATAGAAAGAAAACCAATTAACTTTACAAACTTACATATCCCAAGTTACACAGGCAGGCGGTCAAAAGCACAAATACACCAATATATCCTCTCTTCCCCGGGTCATGAGTTGAAAACTAATCAAATGCATGAACCCATGCCCAATGCCAACAATACTTGCTGGCTCGATTATGAATGAACTCATCTGCTCAAATTTATACAGTAGCACCTATTATACTGTTCTTAGACCTTTATCATAATGCACTATAATGACATGGCTTGTTAAACAGATTATGCCTCATTCTTACAGTGAAAAAGCACCATCTCTGATCAAGAGTTGATTGGAATCCACTCCAAAATTGCAGGGAAAGACTAAGTTCATTCAACCCCCTTCTCTAAAACAAGAGGCATTTAACAGTATTAGGGCAATTGTTGTTGGCTTTAAATGCTTTGTAATAGGATTGATAACATCCAATTCTGCCTCCCCGTACATTCTGAACTAAGCCCTTTATGATAATATACTTGGTTTTCATCTACACTAAGAGCTGGAGACATATCTATAATAGCAATTCATCAATACAACCATATCAGCCAACCACCCAGCCAGAATATGGCAGCAAGCACGACCTACAGCTCTACAAGGCAAAACCCTCTCAAGCTTTTTAAGCAATAATAAGTTACCTCTTGAAGCTTCTACTTCCTCTTCCTCTTCTTTCCTTTCAGTTTGTAATAATACCTTCTAGGAATAATTGTCCTGATGAATCAACCCTTTTCAAGAACAATTTCATCATTTATGTTCTCTCTTCAACACCGAATTTCATACAGGTTACCTTAAGACATCACACTCTAGTAATCTACTATTTAAACCACAAATATGTTGGAAAAAATAACTTCTCAAAAGTCAGAAAATCCCAAATTGGTACATGTTTTTCTGATGCTATTGCTTGTTTCTAACCAGCTAAATTTCTAACGATCAGAGAGCTTAAAGATGATAAGTTTTGTCATGACAGGAGGAAATGCAACAAAGCCTCATATATTGGGAAAGCTGTAAGGACTGAATTGAATTTTGGTTCCCAAATTAGTAAGTACAAGAAGAAAAGGTATTACAAGAAAATCATTTGGATCTTCCAATACAGGGAGCTTTGAGCTCAGAACAGTATTGATGCTACTTCAACTAGGAATACCCTTATCTGAATTATACCTCAAATAAACACAGAGATCTTGAGTCAAAACACACACACACACACACAGAGATCTTTTTCCATGTAATATTGAGCATTGATGTCAACCAAAATTCACAATTAATAACTCAGGATAAAAAAAAAAATTACAACATCATTATATACCTTGCAGATCATATTTAAGAATGAAATACAGAAGGTAATAGCTGGCCTTCGCATTATGTGATGGTAAAATAGTGATGATAAATGCAGAAGGCAATAAATGGCCCTGGCATTGTGTTATAGTAAAAATAATGATGATGCTTAGCTCGATCAAGCAAAAACTACATCTGAACGAAAGACATACTTGACCCCTTTGGTTACATTCCGAGCTTCATGCAACATACACTTGTCACCATGGATATGAACGAGTGCCATCCCCTCTGCAGGAGCCACCTGCATATGAAGCCTTTTAGTTAGCCATATATACTCTCAAAGATTCACAGCAATAAGATTATTTCTCTTCGAGAAAAATAACACAAAGAAGTCAGAAAAAGTGGAAAAAGAGCACACCTCAGCCACCACTTTGCTTCTTGAACCATAGAATACTGTTTCACCTCCAACTAAGGGATCTGTGTTACCTAGGCTCTTGACATCACTTTTGCTTTTGGATTGAGAGCTGCCACTAAGATATATTAATAATGTATAGTGTGTGTGCTTTCCATCACCAAGATCAACACTTTCATCAATATGACGCCCGAAACGCTGACCAACCTTGTATCTGCAAAGCCAAGAGACCAATTTCAATTTCAGAATCACATTCACTTGATGAATGAATGAATCCCAAGAGCTTATTACATAAGTTCCTAGATCATATATAGCTAGAGTCAGTGACAAAACATAAACCACACTGCCACCATCCCCAGAAAAAAACGAAGGCAAGGAAAGCAGGAGAAACTAAAAAATCCATGGGCAAGGGCTCTCAGATAGCTCATCAATACTCTGTATGACTTAATGTAGCAAAACTACAAATGACATCCCCCGAAGGCAGTAACAACTTCTCATTCATAGGGTAAATGAATATTAAACAAACAAGTCATTAATGTCATAATTCAACAGTGATAAAATTGCAAGTTAGGAATTAAGATATAATAGAGGAAAACATTTTACAATCATCAGGCAGACCTATCTCATACAAGAAATTATCTTAAGGCCAGGTCTCATCAATTAGAAAATAACCACCCATGCCCTAGAAAGTATGATAGAAGGTGAGTATTAGTGGATTGAGATAAAGCAGGGATGGAGAGTTTATGGACAAGGGATCTCAGACAACTCATCAATAAAATTTGAAGTGGCAGAACTACAAATGACATTTTCCAGAGGCAAAATCAATTTTTTGTTCATAGGGTCAATAAATTGAAATAGACAAACCTTTATTGTGACAATTTCACAATAATAGAGTGCAAGTTGATTATAAGTTACAGCTCGACTAATCAGTTAAAAACCTAGATAAATACTAGTAGAGTGGAAAGCAATACGTGATCATAAACTGGACCTATCACATACATCAAAGTATCTTGGAGCCAAGTCTCAGCGATTAGGAAAAGTTTACACATGCCCTGAAAAGAATGGTAATAGATGAATGCTGCCGTGGATACAATAATTACAAACCAAATAGCCAGCAAACCTGTAGAATCTGATGTTTGGATTAAGCCCGACAGCAGCTTTCCCGCGTATTTTGATATCTCTAAACAATTTGTTAAGACCTGACTCCCAAATTATACCAGCAAGTTGAGGATCATTCACAGAGACCCGGTCATTGTCTCTATAAGCTTCACCTTTAGCTGGCCCAAGACTCCCTTGGTGCACAAAACCAAGTGACTCTGCAGCTTTGACAAATGCCTCAGATTCAAAAGGTGTCAAAAAATTTGGTACCTGAACATCTTAAATGAGATTTCAGATACTAGACATATCATCCCCTAATAATTGTTCAATGCTCACCCTTCTAAGAGTTTTAATTCTTCTAACATGTGCAATTCCAAATTACCAGGTAATACCAATAAGACAACATCTATACATATAGCAAATTCAACCATCACGGCAATGTACATACATAAATCATGGCTTCATGAACAACAACATCCATTATTGTATTGTATAGACATCATTATATTTCAATTACCTCAAAAAAAAAAAAAAAATCAATTATATTTCAAAATTTCATGAATTTAAAAATAGAAACACAATTCATTCTTAGTACTTTATAGACATCTTTATAGGTGCCTATGGTTTCAAACCACCTTATATGACCCCAAAAGTCACCCCACGCATTTAGTTCATTTTTTGAAAAAATGTCAAAAATTGACCTGAAATCGCGTATTATACCCTTTAATTTTGGACAATTTTTCACTTTTTTGGACCTGGAAAAAAAAATGCTGAGATCCTTCCCATGGACTCTATTACACCTCGGGAGTCCATTTGGATGGGTGAAATCATACAATATGCCTTTAAACTGTCAATTTACCCGTTTACAACTTGTAGCGATTTTATAAACTCAAGGCTACCACGGACATTTATGACAACATATAATGATCAGATATGATTCCAAATGACATTATATAACCCCGGGATGTATCCCCTTGTATCTTGAGATTTTTCGACATCAGGTCCCGAAACCTTTGAAATTGCTCAAAACCTTCGAATTGCTCAAAGCCTTGGATTTTGAGCATTTTTTGACTTTTTTTCACCCGAAAAAAATATTTGCTTAGATGCTTCCTATAAACCTCAGTACCCTTAGGGAGTCCAATTGGGTGGGTAGAACCATCCAATTTGCCTTTAAGCATCCAATACAACCATTTTCGTAAAAGCCTCTTTTATTGGCTATAAGCTTTCACGAGGTCTTTGTGTAGCCGGCTAATGGTTGTATATGGGTCTAAACTAAGTGCCGTGAATTTTTTTTCACCGGGTCCCGAGACCTCGTAAGTTGCTCCGGTTTATTGTATTATAGCCTTCAAATTGCCTTCCGTACATCATTTTTTCACCTGCTAGCCAAACTGCCAAAGGGCCTTCAGAGTGAGTGCCCGGAACTATCTCATTCACCCTTAATCATCATGTCTTAAGACAAAGAAGACATAGCCTCAAATGACAAAAATATCTCTTTGTATGCCTTGTCCTTGGGTGCACATGTCCACATGCCACGCACCCCCTTGCAACATCCAACATCCCAACACTTAGGCTTCGTGACTAGTCCCAATCTCGTACTTAGCATTTTTAGCACCTATTATAATACAATAATGGATGTCTTTGTTCATTCCTTATGAAAAACACATTCCTTCATCCTTCAAAGATATTACTATGAACAACCTACCCTAGTTCCATACCATCCTCACAAAAGCCGTGTTTTACCTCTTTCTGAATGTTGAGCGGCCTATGAGCATCTTAAAACAGAAAATTGTATGATTGAATCACTAATTTGATTAATAAAACATACGAGGTATGACTTAAGCCCAAAAAGACTACTACTTTCACCTCCAACATAATCCCCTGAATCCCTGATCATCCCCTCAATTACAAAAACAATTAACATGTAAAAACACCTTCAAAGTCTTTTTGTTTTAACCCATCAAAATGGGAATTCCCCAAATTCGAAAAGGCAAATTTCCCCAAATCTTTATTAACACACTACATTTTAGCACAACCCCAGAAAAATGCAACCTAGAAATACAAGTAATTTGCACCCAAATACAATAAATCCCAATGTTATTATCAATTATGCATTAAAAATAACACCAATTTTAACATATAATACGAAGTATATAATATATTCAGCAAAAATTCAACAAGCACTCTAAGTTCACAAAAAAAAAAAAAAAAAAAAAAAAATCAACAAAAAATAAAATTGCAAAGAAAGAGTGGAAGAAAGATAATTACAGTAATAAGATCATTTCCTCTGAGAAAATTGAATTGAAGTTTGTGCTTAGGTTTGATAACTGGGAATTCCACCTTTTGATCTCCCATTTTCCAGTTTTCTTCCTCTTGCACTTTGCTTTCTTCAACTCTCTTTCTCTTTTTCTCTCTCTCCTCTACTTTGCTATGTCGAATCAGCTCTTCCATGATTTGGACCTTCACAAAAATCTGGGCCAACTCTTATTTTGACTGAATCCGACATTAGAAAGCGTGTTAGGGAAATTGGTTTGGGCCTCTCTAATATTATGATTTCGTCCTTTGGTCCAAAAGTTTCTTATATTATAGGTGGGCATGGATCGTGCCATGTAGCTTGCTTGTAAATACATGTGTCGTGTCAACGCGCTTCACACTCTAATGTCTAGTGTCTAGATTAGGAAGAAATAGTTGTGTTTGATCTTGTATTAGTTTTTCATAAATAAAGCTCACGCGTAACTTGATTTGTATTCGGTGTCGTGTCAACAAACCCCTTGAAAAAATTTATTGATATTTTGGTTAAAAAAAATATATAAGTGTGCTGATACACCCGTTATACTCGGGCTAAATCATCATGCCTCTCGTGTCATGTCGGACTTTTGATAGGCTTAAAGCTTGTGCCATGTCGGGTCTTTCTCATGCTTGCTCAACCCTTGCCCATCTCAAGTGATATTCTTCATCGTGCAATGTGCTAGGGTGTTTTTTATTCCAATAGATATAAATCTATTATTTAGGATTGCATTTAAACCTTAAAGCATTTCTAAAATATGTTATAAATTTTCGATAAAACTAATGATTAGTTATTCTTAATCTATCCTTCTTTAATCTTCTTACATGGAGACCTTAGGGTCACATTGATCATTTTCCTTAATCATGAATAATATAATATTCATAATAATAATTGAATTTAGGAAACATGGATGTTTAATATTACGAGTAATACAAATTTGCTATCAAATTAACTACAATAAATAAGATTACACTGGGCTACGGCTTATCTTGATATGCCGTGTTTGGGAAAAAACTGAAAGGTGAACCTGATTATATTAGCTGATTTTAACTAGTTGATTGTATTAACTGATTTGACTAACTTATTTTATTAGCTTATTGTAGAAAAATATTTGGTAAATAACCGATTGTTTAAAGCTGATTGATTATGTGAAATGACCAATAAGCTAATTGTGGGGTAAGTAATTCATATAGGTTTTTTTTAATTAAATAGGTTATAACTTATAAGTGTCATTTCACCATAAGAATTGAAAAAGCTCCTGAAATAAGGTTTTTGAAAAAGAGCACATTTAGCGGAATAAGCTCTTTAAATAAGTTTCCCACCATACACCTTGAATTAGCTTATTTAATAGTCAATAAGTTAATGCAGATTAAATAAGCTAATTTTGCTCAAATAAGGTAGTTACCAAACACAGCCTATACTTTCAATTAACATAAAAATTCAATTGTAAACATTTGAATTATATATTTTCATTATAGGTAAAAAAATTTCCAATCAAAAGACAAATTGCAACAATATTCTTAACAGTATATCAGTACAAGTTGAAGTAACATTGTAACAATAATATTGTCACGTTTCAAATGACACGTTATATTCTATAGACAGTTTAACAGTATTTGTAGCAACAAATTTTAGAATGAAATGAAAATAATAAATGGAACATGCATGATATTCAGAATGAAAATAATTGCGACAACTGACTAACATTATTCATTTATTCAGTTCTTTTTTTTAATTACTTAGCTTTCTTCACCTCAATAATGACTCCCATATGACCATAGTCGACCCATACATGATAATGATAATAATAATTTTGACGAATGATGATAACAATAATTTTGTTTCTTATTTTTCTGTAGCCTATGTTTCAAACACACGCTCCTAACTCTTGTCATCTTCCCCACATCTATTTATAACTAATACTAAAGTAGCAACCGCTTACATCATTCTTTCCTAAAACTAGACACATGTTAGGTTGTCATTAAAAATTTTCCCTCCAAAACTATAAATGATGTCATCATGATATTTTATTTGATTTAACTAAAATTCTAATTAGCTATTTTATTATTAGTGTCAAATTTCGAAAATAGTTTATCCATCTAATAATAATTTAATTTTCCTTCCTCACGTAGCCCTTTTATTACTCAATTTTTATATGAAATCTAAATTTTGTTTTTAATATTTGATGCATTATTTATTTCGGGATTTTTTTAAAAAATTTTGGCATGAAAAATAAACAAATGTTTTAAAAAAAAAATATTTGTTTCAATCGTGCATCGCACGAGACTAATCTAGTTATTCTATTATTTGTAATGATCATCCTTAACTATAATATTATTATGTATGATCCGTAAAAGCTAAAATATAAACTAGCTTAATTGATTAAAATATTAAAAATACATTTGATAGCTAGTGTAACTTGAGACCGAGCAATGATCAAATTCCACATGCATGAAGGACAAAATGTCAATTAGATTAAGATATTAATTACACTCTATGTTTCTTTGAGTATTACAACTCTCTTAATCGGTTTTTTTTTTAAGTGTCACATTTTCATTTTTGGAAATTTATTCCATTTTTTAATACTATGTATCATGTCAGCCTCGTTCCTGAAAATTTATCGGCCCTAGGCATAATGTAAGAACAGGGCCCCTTAATTACGTAAATAAATTTTTTTATACGCAATAGCTTTAAATATAAGACAATGAAAATAACTTATATTATTTGAATAGTAAGTCTCCATACACAATACTAGAGTAATAACTTTGCATAATATTTCGGTAATTATATTGAATAAATATGAAACGGTGTAATTGAAAAGATTAATATTTTGGAGTAGATACTCATAGAATCCGAAAGATTAAAAGAAGAAGTGAAGAGGTTATATTGCATTGTTGTCTCCACCTAATTGACATCTAAGTAATTTAATGTTAATTGCTAACTAAATGCAGTAATTATCTTTTTAAAAAGTAGTTTTTTTCTAACGAGTAAAAACCACAGAGTAAAATTTTACAACTATATAAACTGATTTATATTTTTTTAAATTTTTTGGGCCCCTTTATGGCGTGGGCCCTAGGCGGTCGCACTCGAGGCCTACCCCTCCGAGCCGGCGCTGATCATGTATTTCTTCTCTATCATCATTACTTGTCCTTGTACATAACTCTCTAAACATTAAAAAAAAAAAATAGAAAAAGAAAGTTTATATTCTCTCATAATCCCCATTCTTATTCGTTTATTTTTTATTCCCTTATATTAATACTTTTCTTTCACATAATTTGATGTGTGCGGTATATTTAAAATTTCTTTTGATTTGACCTTACATAACAAATTAAGTTGTAAGAGCTGAGTATGTCAATTAATTATTGTTACTCCTTATCAAATTGAAAAAAAAAATCAGTTATCAAATTACATCTACACACATTATTGCATATTTGCATTTATGGAACCTGACTTATATCTTCACCATTTTTTTTTTTAATTATTCTTTAGTCAAAATGAGACATTATCCTTTTAACATTATGGTATTTTTTTCAATAATTTATGCTTCCTATAACTTCAAATTTTGAAACAGTTCCATCTTTCTTTCTCTCTCTCTAGCTGGGGTTTGTCAGTGTTGAAGGGGCCTTGATTTTAGTGAAGATGGTCAGGAATATCATACATGTTGAGAGGAATCTTCAATGTTTTGAGCGTTAATATTATAACTTTAGAATCTAATAATCTGATGTCATGTTAAAAATCTAGCCGTTGCACCAAAAATAACTTAACAACTGTTATAATAACCAACTAAATCAATGAGTGAATAAAAAGTGTTATTGTACGTGAATATGTATGTAATAAAGTTTAACATTTTCAGTTCTTTTGGTGTTGGTTTGTCGTCCTCTTTTGGTGAAGAAAGAAATCTTCTCAAAAGTATGTAATTTTACTGTTTGGAATCTGATTTTTTTTTTTTTTTTTTTTTTTTTTTGCTGCTTTATTTTTCGTCTTTTCACTTTTGATCCACTTTTTTGTTTCTAATGCATGGCCTTTACTAGGGATGGCAGTGGATCTGGACCCGACCCGGATCCGTGGATCCAGATCCGTTTTTCACGGATATGGGTCCTCAAATTTTGGACCCGACGGATCCGGGTCGGATCTGGATCCTGTTGAAAAAAACGGATCTGGGTCCGGGTCTATCTCCTAGACCCGGATCCGTTTCAAAAATTTTAAAAAAATTCTAATGGTCATAACTTTCGGCCCAACTCATATTAGAAACCAAAGATACAATTTACAAACCCTAACTTTCTCTCTCTAGTTTCCATTCTCCAATCCCCACTACTCTCCACCCCGTACTCCCTGTCAAATCGGCGGCGAACAAAACGACACGGACTCACCGAGGATCTTCTCCATGTCAAAAATCAGTAGTAGTAGTTCATTTTTGTTTTTGATGTTTCTACTACTCTTGTTCACGTCGCCGACTACGGCGAGCGAAACTCCATCAATTCAGCGATCGAACCTCCATTACTAAGCACCAAGGAGCTTCTCCAAGCGCTTGCCAACCTCCATTTATTAAGTCCCTTCCCTTTCTTCTATGTTATCTTGATATAAATTATACCAAGTAATTCATTTTTTGTTTTTGATTTTTCTATACAAATTTGAAGAAATTCTAGCATAATTATATGTATGTATGTATGCTGCAATTTTGTGTTTTTGATTTAATTTGCTTTTATTTTTTTTAACTTTGTGTTGTTGTTTACTTATTGGTCCAAACAATTAGACAAGAAGTCCCACAAAAATTTTAACAGATTCAATGTCTTTGTCGATTCAACTAGCCTAATCGAAAAGAACTCAACAATAAGCCTTGCCTGCATATATAATTATATACTAAAGCTATAATAAATTTATTTCATTAAAAATTAAAAGTAAAGGAACAATTTAGGCCAAAACGTATAGAATCTATTTTGGACCCGTTTTGGACCCGTTTTGGACCCGGATCCGATGGACCCGTCGGATCTGGATCTGGGTCTTCATTTTCCAGACCCGACGGATCCGGGGCGGATCTGGATCCATGTTTAAAAAACGGATCTGGATCCGGGTCCACCTGGACCCGGTCCAGATCCGACCCGTTGCCATCCCTAGCCTTTACTCGTCGATAATTAGTAATGGTGCATGTTTACATGAAAAAAGGACATAAAAATTGCGGTTTTTGAGTTAGAGTATTGGTAATGGTAATAGAAAGAGTCCTCAATCGGTTTTTTATTAATTGTCTTATAATCAAGCAACTAATATGCATGGCAATAGTGCAATGAACTTAACTCGAGTTTAATTATTGAATTAGAATGTTACGTATATGTCACTTCTTATTAGTTGTCTAACTAGTTTGAAAAATTGACTTTTTGTGTCAAAAAATAAGCTATGGAGTAGTAAATATCAAGAAAACTAATACGAAGTACTTGGAACCCTATTTGATGATCCAATAAGGTAGTAAAACAAATTAAGACCTGATCACCTCAAGGATTTAGTGTAAGAGTCTTACCAAGTGAGTCAAGTTCTAACTTGCTTTTGGCTTAAGCATTTAATTATTTTCAACCACAAATATTATGTTGTATGAATTTGACAGATCAGACATGTGCCACACCTTAGGCACATTATGCACCCAGGCGCTCATACATAGCCATACTTAGCAATATATCATTATCACCATGTCATATACGTATGTAGTAACCTACATGATCTGATAAGTACATAATACCTTGTAGTGATTCTATCTTTAAATTATTCATTAATTATAAGCTAGTTACTCCGTACTTATATTATTAGCTAGGACAAAAAATGTATATGAATGCTATTTGAATTAGGTCGCAAATAAGCCATAGTGATCCAAACTAAAATCTTTTGAAAGAAACAATGTAAGTAATTTGGAAGGTATTATTGCTTTACCTTTCTGAATTCCTTTCTAGAGACTACAGTATTATTTATTCCTTGCATTATTTGGGTCCAAATGAAGTTGTGCAGCAAAATAGCATATATATGCCATCCATGGCCTACAAGAGTACCTTTGGTGTAACTTTTTAACATGCAATGGTTAGTACGGAACAACATAGTATAAGATGTATGTACTCATAAAGTCCTAGTTTATAGAAAGGTGTAATCAATTACAATACTATTATATAAACTGATTTTAGAAGGGGAAAAAAAAGATTTTAGAAGATCAATAGAATTGAATAATAATGGTATTTAATCCCTATAGTGGTAGTTAGTAACGGTAAATCAACTTTAACAAAATTTGACTAGAGCTTAAGAAACGAATATTGCTTAGTATGGTCTACGGAGTTTGAATAATATTTTTTACTCATATATGTTAATGAAACAGGTCATATACAAAATTACGCCGTAGAAGATTTATAAACTATCAAAAAATCAATGAAAGATCTTGATAGAGTATAAAACATATTCCTGGGCCTCAACCATCAGCTTAAACTTTTGGTTGAGTTGGTCCTCTAACATGGTATCAAGAGCCAGCGTGACACAAAGGTCACGGGTTCGAATCTCATCCACCCCTCCTTCAAAGTGGAATTAATTCGCAGCAGGTATGGGTGGGCCTGTGTTGTATCCACATTTCAAGCCCAAAGGGCCTTTCATGTGAGGGGGAGTGATAGAGTATAAAACATATTCCTGGGCCTCAACCATCAGCTTAAGCTTTTGGTTGAGTTGGTCCTCTAACAGATCTTGAACACTATAATTAGTACGTGTTATACAAAATAATAGGTATAGCGGATCATTTATATGTTGTCATTCCAACTCTTTACAATTTTTGTTTATGAATCTAAATTTTATAATAACTATCATTTTATGTGTATAATACGGTATTTAAGTTCATTTTCAAGCCTGTAATATACCATGTAATGTCATAAGTGAAAGGGATAGTAAAGTTTGTAACTTGGGGGAAAAAATGGAATATTTAAGTTGAGGACCATTATATAAAGATGAATTGGACCCATCAACAAACAATTTAGACAGTTTACGTTGTTTAGTAGCGGCTAGCGGGCCATATGCATAGAACTATAAACATGTATATTTCTTCAAAATAAATGTGCTGCAAATTATTACTCGTAAGTAAATAAACCTGCATGAATATAATGAGTGCTAGTAGTAGTACTAATACGACGTAACAAATTCCACAGTCTAGCAACTAACAAGTACAATACCAAATCATCAACAGAGTTTTATAGGTGTTTATGCTATACTCATAAGTGGAGTTAGTTGTTTTATTTTGAGCCCTTGCTTACTTTGATGTTTATCATCAATGTATGTGCTTATGTAGGAATATGTGTGTATGCCGATTGTTTATAATTAAATGTGTTAAAAAAATGCCTTAAATCAGTTAAACCCCATCAAACGACCATTCTTGGATTGGGGCTCGGGGGTAACGTACAATATTCGTTATATATGGGCTACAGTCAAGATCAATAAAACTCTTACTTGTTTGTGGATGTAATTTATGCTACATACATTGTTAGCAAAACCCATAAATATATGTTCTTCTATATCTATTCTCATTCTCGCGTTTTTCTCAACAAAATGAGAATAAGAAACTAATTTAATCCATTCTTAAAAGATACCAAAAGATAAATTAGATGTTATTGAAAAATAGTCGCTCAAAAGGGGATCTTTTACCAAAACGGCTAATTAGATAAAAGTATTTACCAAAACGGCTAATTATAAAATTTAATTCCCAAACTAGCTAATTTATTAACTTGGAAGTAATTTATCTATTTCTTATTTTTCTTTGAACTTTTTTGGTTCACTTTATTATTATTATTATTATTATTAATATTATTTTTTGGTTTTTCTTAATTTTCAAAAAGATTTTTTAAGTTGGAAAACCTAAGCAATATACAAAATTACGGAGTATGCAAACAGTGGCAGAACTCTAATATCGATCCAAAAAAAGGCCTAATTTTTCTTCTAGATCATATCAATCACAAAAATTTGAAATTTCAAGTAGTAATGTTCTATCAAGACTATCGCAAATTATACCACGATAAGGAAAATAAAGTATTGTTCATCTTTTCTGGAGCAAATAAAATGATTCTATGGTCAACAGTTGTATAACTCTAGTTATTTATAATCAAGACTTGATTGTTCCTACTTGCTTTATAAATTTAGGCTTTTACGGAGTATCTTATTCTAATATACCTTTTCTCCTTATAAGTGCATTAGAAACTTTGGCACTACTACATAAACGAGCAAATGCAATGGTGTTTAGCAACAGTCAAAGGCTAATGCAACGTTTTTAAGCAACGATATGAGCTAATGCAACGATTTTTGCAACAATCAACGATAATGCAATGGGTTTTTGCAATGGGTATGGCTAGTGCAACAGTAGGTAAAATAACCGTAGCATTAGGCCTATTTAAGAATATAAGAAAATTAAATAAGATTACTATTAAAAAAATTCAGTAACCCGCCACTCTGCTTTCTTTTGTGCGCTATTTTTTCCCCCAAATTTCAAAACCCTTATTTCTCAATTCTACTGCGCTATTTTTCCCCAATTTTCAAAACCCTTATTTCTCAAAGCTTCCAAAAAAATCAATTGTGTGAACACCTCATTATTGTCTCAAGTTCTCAACTCATCTCCATTCTCAATCATACTCATCCTCAAATAGATCTCTAAACATCAACATTTCTCCATTTTCAAAGTTAATTCTTTGGAAGAGTATTGTCAGGATGCTACTTCAGTATTACAGGTTCCAATTTTCTTCAAACCTTTATTTCGTTTGCCAATTTGCATGTACAATTCAACTAGTGTTTTTTTTTAATTAATTTATGTTGTTGAAGTTGATGCTCATCTAAATATCTAAATTTTATACCCTTAAATATTTTAAACAATTTAATAATCTTTTTTTTCTAGTGGATTATACTTTAATTTGATTTGTACCCTCTTGTATTTTGTTAGAAGCTGAAGTAGTACTGGTTGGTAGAAGTTGCGTGGTTTTTTGAGCAACTTTTGCAGCTAACTGTTCTAATTAAATTAAAGATCTTAGTTAGAAACAACCAAATTTTAACTATTAAGCCCATATGAAAGAAACTCACGGCTCAATGATATCCTAAATTTTTAATATAATCTTACAAGTATTGGAGCTTAAAGTGGTGGATTTTTATTTATTTTTGGTAAAATAATTAGTGGTGGATTTGTAATTTATTTGGTAAAACTAGTGTAGGATTTGCACTATTTCGGAGGAATCTAAATTACAATTGTTTGTATGTCTGTATCCAACAAGTCTTATTGATGAGTTTGAGGAATCTAAATTACAATTGTTTGTATGTCTGTATCCAACAAGTCTTATTGATGAGTTTGAGGAATCTAAATTACACTTTTTTCATTTTTATCTTTGAGGTCAATCAGCTATTCTCAGTTTGATCCAATTTGCAATATTTTACAACTATGATCAAAGTGAAAAGATTTGCTAGGATGAACAGAATCATATACAAATATGAGCAATTTCGTTCATAATAGTTATGGCAATTGAAAGAATGTCCCTTTAGTATTAAATTAATATGCTTTGTCAGATCCACTTCCTCGCAAGCCTCAAGCCAATTGCACCAGGTGCATGCAGGGATAATTGGGTTGTGGAAAATCTTGATAGTTGTCTAAATATCTGGAACAGACTTTATTATCTTTCTAGCAAACTTAATTTCCTTGCTGTAATTTGTTTTTTCAGGGAAGCCTACCAACTAAAATCCTCACTGCAATTGATCTCTTAGATTCCTCGTTCTAATATACATGCCAAGATCTGCTTTCATTTGCATGTGAGTTTCTGCTGTGCTGTTTTTGTGGCCTCAACATTGATTCTGTAATTCTGTTGTGCCCTTGTGGATATTGTTTCATTGTACATATAGCTATATGTGCCATAGGAGTGGTTTCATTTGCATGTGAATGGCAGAACAACTTCTTCTGTGGTGCTTTTGTGGCCTCAACATTGAATTATTTCTTAATTTTGTCTCAACATGAATCAATGTTTGAGATGATGTATGAGGGTTATTAGGCTCTTTTTAAAGAAGAAATCAAATATGTAGTTAATGTATGGGTGTGATTATAATTTACAATGATTTTCACATTAAAAATTTTCTTAACAAAGAATTTATTATGGATTTTTTTTAATGATCACGGAACTAGCTACATTAATTGATTATTTGTAGCTAAATGATTAAGAAGTTAGTGTTTGAAAATTACTCCCTCCGTCATCCCTTTTTTTCCCCATAGAGGTCAGATTAATAAGGGACAAAGTTTTAATTTCTTACATTTAGCTTGCATAATGATCATATGAGCTACTTGTGTATTAGTTGAGTGGCTTCAATCATGTACAAGACAACTCCTTTATACTTGGATTTTAGCCTCTGTACTTTCTCCTTGTTAAATTAGTTTATTGAAACCATTGTATTTGATTGGTTATTTACCCATGATTTTTTTTTTTTTTTTTTTTTTTTTTTTTTTGTGTGTGTGTGTGTGTGTGTTGCATGTTACAGGTCTTATTACATAGGAAAAATTCAACTTTTCTCCCTCAAAATTCAAGAAAAGTTGTAAATCTGCACTCCTTTGATTATTCTTGCTGCAAAAGCTTTATCTTTTGAGTGTGTTAAAAATATTATTTTCCACCCCTTCGAATGTCCCTGGTGCAAACTCATCAAAAGAACAACACCTCGCAGGTTTGTGTTCCTTTATTTCTATCTCGAACAATTTATCATTGTGTTAATCATACATATTACTAATCATGATGATTACTTTTATATTAATGTGATATCTTAAGTGTGTCTCTACCTGCGACATTAACTTGTTTATCAAACTATGATCTAAACTAGTACATTAAAACAACTCAGAACTTCCATACTTACATGCTCTTACGAAATTGTTACTAGTATTCAGGTATTATTGATATGTTAGAGTGCTTAATTTTAATGTTCCCTCTTTTTCTTGATTTGTTTCTTAGTGAACCTTCTTTTTTTTTGGTCATATTTTCTAATTAGAGTAATGGATAAAAGAAATAAAAAGTGGTGGACATTTCCTAGATGGAGTGATGAATTTGAGCACGGAGTTGATGAATACATTGAAAACACTTTTGCATCGAAGTCTCAAGGAGATGAAATTTGTTGTCCATGTGAAACGTGTCTCTACCGTTATTGGCATCCTAGAAATGTTATTAAAGAACATGTAATTTGCAACGGGTTTGCTCCTAGAACAGACATACTGTCAGAAGCATGGACAGATAACGAACGAGAAAATGTGATAGTTGACAATAATGTATCTTTGGACCCGAATGATGACATAGAGGGGTTGTTGAAAGATACTTTAAGAGAGGGTCCAAATGAAGATGCAAAGAAATTTTTAAAGCTTGTTGAAGAAGGCCAGCAAGAGTTGTGCACAGGCTGTAAAAAGTTTACCAAACTTGCCTTTACAATTCGTATGTTTGTTTATAAGTGCGATTTTAAGCTCACCAATGTCGCATTTAGTGCTTTGTTAGAACTATTTAAGGATGCTCTACCTGATGATGCAAAGCTGCCTTCTTCTTTTAATGAAGCAAAGAACTCTTTAAAAGTTTTAGGGCTAGACTATACTAAGATTGATGCATGCCCTAATGATTGTATGTTGTATTGGGAGGAAAATGAAAATGCAACAAGTTGTCATGTTTGTTGTACCCCAAGGTGGAAATCAAATGATATGGAGAATGTGGAAGGAAAGACTCATAAAATTCCTGCAAAAATTCTAAGGTACTTTCCAATAAAAAAAAAAGGTTGCAGAGACTATTTATGTGCCATGAGACTGCCAAGTACATGACTTGGCATGTAAATGAACGTGAAAAAGATGGGCTTTTACAACATTCAGTGGATGGTCAAGCTTGGAAAGACTTTGACAAGTCGTATCCAATGTTCTCTGAAGAGCCTCGTAATGTGAGGCTAGGGTTAGCCACTGATGGATTTAACCCATTTCACACAATGAGCATTGTACATAGTACATGGCCAGTGATTTTGATAAATTATAATTTGCCTCCATGGATGCTCATGAAGCACGAGTATTTGATGCTGGCATTACTTATTCCTGGCCCTTTATCTCCTTGCAATGATATTGATATTTATCTACAACCATTGATAAAAGATCTTAAAGATTTGTAGGAATTTGGGCTGGAGACATATGATCTTTCAACTAATGAAAGATTTGACATGCGAGCAGCTTTAGTGTCTACCATTTCTGACTTTACTTTTACTATATGCAGCATGGAGAAGAACATGGTGATGGTAATCATTGCGAGGATGGAACATTCCTAGAGTAATCGAACATCTTTGGTGGCCTTAATATGCTATATAAAACATTATTGTGAGTGTCATATATATTTTCAATTCAAATTATTTATCCTATGTTACTTTTTTTTTCACCTTGATTGTCCATGGTTATAATGAAAATTAATTGAATCAAAAAATAATTTACAACTACTAACACAAAAAAAAACAAAAATATATATAAGTGTACACTCTTATAATGGCGGAAAGTAATGTTTCTTACTCCATGCTTTTGTTTTATTTATGATTTGATATCTTTTTTTTTTTTTTTTTTTTTTGCTACCCTGACTACTTTTTCTCCCTTTTGGTGTACTAAAATTGTTTAGCTAGGCTCTGGGGTTACTATACCAATGATAACAATTAAATTGAAACAGAAAAATATAGTCTTTGGGTAAACTAGATAGATCCTAATTTAAGTTACTCATGTCTGACTACTAAGCTTAGTCATATTTAAGTATGTACTTTAATTTTTCTATCATTGTTTAAAAATTAAGTACTTACTAGAATGAGTGTTGAAAGTTAAATGTTTACTGGATTTAGGGAAGGTATGATCTCTTCTCAATCATACTTTAATACATCCTTAAATTCCACTGATATTCTTTATTTGATATATTTTGCTAATTTTTTTTTTCTATTTAATATCAATATATTTTCAGATATAATATTATTGAATGCTTTCTAAATATTTTGTATTTACAGGCTATAACTCAAGAACAAACAAATGGGAGCACAATATATAGATATAATTTTTTGGTGGTGGATCTTTTTGTGGTTGTTGTGATAATTATTATGTGATCCGAAAAACTAATGTAAATCGTGGTATGTAATTATCTTTTGGATTATATAAGTATTGTTGAAATACTTCATTTTGTAAATTGCCAATATATTGGACAATTATGTAAATATTTTTGAAAACTTCTAACAAAAATGAAAATTTTATTTTCATTGATATACATTCTGTGTATTATTGTTTAGGGTGCAAACATCTCATTTGAAGTAAAAAAAATTAGTTTATATATATTTATATATAACCGTTGCATTTGCTATATATATAATATATATATGCATGTATGCGCGCGTGTATGTGCTAATTAAAACTATTAATATGACTTTGCGCCAATGAGAAAATGATGTTGCATTAGGCTTTTTTAACCGTTGCATTAATTCTAATGCAAGGGTTTATTAAGTCGTTGCTCTAGGCCCAAAAAACCGTTGGAATAGGGTCTAATGCAACGGTCCTTTACCATATCCAATGGGCCGTTGCGCTAGGTCTTCTAAGCCGTTGCAATAACTCTAGTGCAACGGCCTCGGATGCAACGGTCATAGACCCGTTGCATTAGGCTTACAGCAACGGATATTTGTCCTATTGCAACGGTTTTTTGGGGTTGCATTTGCTTGTTTATGTAGTAGTGTGGGCCTTTAGACCTTAATATATTTCTATCTTTTTTTTTCTTTTTTTTTTATAATTTTTCGATTGGAAGTTTGGATCAATTTTTTTGAGTGATTGTTTATTTTGTGTAAATTTTTTAAAAATCGAAAATTGTTGCAAATATATTATGTTGAATGTTATTGTTCAAATTAATGGGATATTTTAAACTATGGCATTAGAATTTCCTATAGAAAAACAAAAATCCAAAAAATTTTTTTTTAAAAAAAAGCTATTTTTTTTAAATAAAACAATTTTTTTTTTTAAACCCATAATATGAACCAAACCGGTTCAAAGGAATATAAGAAATAGATAATTTCCTTCTAAGTTAATAATTTAGCTAGTTTGGAAATTAAAATTTATAATTAGCCGTTTTGGTAAATATTTTTGTAAAATTAGCCATTTTGGTAAAAGACCCCTCAAAAGGCCTTCTAACAAACTTTTAATTATGAATCTGTGATTCCTTGGAACACTTTTTTAAACATAAAATATCACAATAATACAGAGTATTATACACTCCTAGGTCCTAACTACTTCAACTCGCAACCTCACTCATATTTCAACTTTTAATACTACTATTAAGTGTCAATAGCCATGTAGAAGGTCAGCGTAATTATTATTTTTTTTCTCGTCATTCAAATTAAATTACTAAAATTATATAATATAAATAAGATTCAATCATAAAAGCTTAACATTATATAAATATAGACAAGATTTAATCACACTAACTTGACATTTTTGGAAGGGGAACAAAGAAGGGCACAAATAAGAGGGGAGAGACAGGAAGTTTGGTTGCACAAACACAAAGATGACACCTAGCAAGCAAAAATCAGTGATCATATGCAAATTTACACTCTGCTCGATCAGCTGCTACACCTGAAATAATCTTATATGGCCTTCCCCTTTTCCCAAGAGGAATACCTTCAACTTTATCTTGCGTCACCCATGATTTTTATCAACAACAACAACAAACAACAACTAACGGATATAATTTTTGATTTTACCAATACAATTTCTATACTATTATATGGTACATTAATATGCAAAATCTTACCTAGATCATGATTATATTTATTTAATCTATAAGACTTTTTTAAAAAAATTAAGGGATAATTAGTACTTGATAGGATGTCACATGAGCGTAATGGTTGAATTAATTTTTGCAGATCCCTAATAAACATATCCACACCACACCACCACCTTGTGTTTTAAATCTTTTAATAATTTCTTTATTTTATTATTACTCTAGAAAAATTTGGAGGGATTTTTATCTTATCGTTGAAAGAGCTCAAATTTTGAACTAAAGTTGTGCATTTTAATGGGGTATGTTGAATGTATAGTACAATTTATAAATTTCCTAAAATATTTCTACTATATGATTTTTTTTTTTTTTTTGAAACCTCTACTATATGATTTTTAATCTTGACTTAACATAACAAAAAAGGGAGTAAAATACACAAATAATACGAGGGTGATATATGTAGATGTTCTTATATCACCTTTTTCTTTTTGGGGATGAAAACAAATGAAATGAGTGTAGAAATTAGTTTATATTGAGTTGGATATTAATTGTCGTTCAATCAGTTTTTTCTTTAATCGAAGGGATTCATAAATAGTTCTTTTCACTTAGAGATTGTAAAACGACTACATAAGTCATATAGTTCAATTATTTTATAGGAGATATTTTATTATTCATATGTAATTCTGTCTTATTGATAGGAAAATACTTTATTATCCCTTGATGTGGTTATGTTAGGAATAGTCTTTTCAATCAACTAGTCTCAAACAAGTTAGTACTATTAGAAATATATAAAATCATTGACTGGACCTCAATAAATTTAAATTTGTTATTGAATGGTCTCATGAAGTGTGGAGGTAAAGCACCCACATGCAAAGGACATTTCAATGATTGAATAATTATGCAAATGCAAGTTATGCAACTAACTTAATGAGTTAAACTACTAGAGACCTATAATCCGAAGACTTCTAATCAAATCTCTCATCTTCTTTAATTAACTTTTTCCATGCTTGTACCTTTCTCAACACCAAAATTAAATCTAACCAACAATTCAAGTATTAAATCTTTTACTAGAAATATGAATTAGGTTGTGGGAAAATGTAGAAAGTTGGTAATTATTCTCTAATTTTAGAAGTATGAAAGCAAAGAAATACTCCATGTTCGGTATTAATTTTCTCCTACATATGCGGAAGGACTTGACCAAAAACAAATTTTGAAAACTAGGAACGTACTTGCTCATTTATTATACTTCGTGTAACAAAATGTGAAAAATTCTAACCGATTAACTATATCTTAATTACCTAAATAAGGAATAAGGAAATGGTGAAAACTACGACTAGAAAAGTGACATGAAAAGACACCACTAGATCGATTGAAAACCAAATAGGAGTATTAGCCAACTACAACTATGGTTCTCTTGTAATTGCTCCGTACAACATAATCAATGGTGCATTTGGTTTCAAAACTTGTTGACAAGATGTGACAAGTTTTCTGTATCAAAATACTTAAACATAGTTCTCTTCTTCTATTTAATCCAAAAAAAAAAAAAAAAAGCCTAGAAAGATTAATTTAGCAACCAAACCTAGTCCATAGACAAATCAATTTGATAGTGACATGGAAACAATTTTGTCAAAGTAGGCATAAATAGACAAATATAGAGAAATCAATTAGAAATTAAATATGAATTAAATTATTCATTCATTCATTCAAATAATATTTATGACAAGCTAGCCATAAATCCAAAAAAAAAAAAAGTCTAGATTAAATTCATGTACAATAGCTATAATAATAGCTAGAAATTATATTCATAGTTTAAGTCATAGCTAGAAAATATATATAGTGTGGTCCATGTAACACCAATTAAACAATCTTAATTACTAACATACCAAATCCAATTAAATATATTAGTCCCCCCAAACTTTTTGAATGTAAAACCTCATGGACTGTCAGTATTCTAAGCTAAGCTATAAGCTATAATAGATCATATAATAAAATTAATAACAATAATAATATAAATAATTTAATTTCAATAATAATTATAATTTCAATATTTATAAATTCAAATTCCCAATGAAAGAAAGTAAGGTTGGTCTTTTTCCCGGTCTTTGCTGCTGTAAGCACTTGGGAGTGAGTGCTCTCATATAAAAACAACATACAGTTTCAGACACACACTCACATATATTCACCCTTTTCTTTGTACATTTACTTCTTCTAACACCCTTTATTTAATTTTTTGAACACCAACAAAATTAATAGAGGAGGAAAAAATAAATATTGCTAGCCTATTTGTTATGGGTAGAGAATGGTACCTAAATTGGGGTACCAAGTCCTCTTCTAAGAAAGGAAAGACGAGCAATGGTGGTGGTGGTGGTCATGGTAATGGTAATGGTCGTAGTGGTGGTGGTAGTCGAGGAGTGGAAAGAAAACCGACTACGCCACCAACAGCTACGGTGGCGGCTGCTGCTGCAGCATCTGCAGGAGGATGCATGAATGCTGTACTTCATCTGTTTGATTTTCAGCATTTTCAATTGTGCTTACATCCTCAAGATGGTTCTTTTCTTCCAGATGACCCCACCCCTCTAAAAGGTAGAACTAGTAGTAACAGTCTTACAAAAGAATCATACTTTTTCTTTTGTTTTTTTAAACCACATTTTCAAATTTTGATTTTTCTTTTTTTTTTTTTTTGAATGTTCAGGTGTAGAAGCGCCAAGAAACAGCTTGGAATCAGTCACAGAAGAAGATAAGGATGATCATTTACACATTTCTGTAAGATTTTTCACCCTTTAAAAAAAATCATCATTAATGGGTTCTTAATCTCTTATTCTTTATATGATAAAAGATAATGTTATACTTTTCAGAAGGGTATTAAGGCGAAAACGAATCGAAGAGACACAGCGCTGAAACTAGTCCAAGTGCCAAGAGGTAAAATAGAAGATTTGTCATCAGAAAGCAGTTGTTCTCCTGCAAGTGCAAGGACACCAACCCTTGTAGCAAGGCTAATGGGCTTAGATATTCTCCCAGAATCAAACACAACAACACCAAGATCATTACATTCTCAAACATTTTCTCCACATATAAGATCCTCAACTCCACCCATTTCCACCAAAACAAGAAAATCTTGTAGTGCTTGCAGTACTCCTGGTACTAGAACCTCCTACATTGACAACGGCCCCGGCCCCCGGTCCTCGCCCGAGACACCGAGATCATTGCAATCAACAAGAAGACGGTCCATGGATGTTGTTGATCACCATCGATTATCTCTCCAGATCAACAAGGAGAACAACATTCAGAGGGAGATGGAGTTATCGCGGCCTTCATGTTCTGCGATAACTACCAAGAGAAGAGATGGGAAAAACTATGATGCTGAAGAAGTTGCTAAGAGTCCTAGCTATTATGCTAGGCAGATTATGAAACAAGTTAAGGAAACTGTTAGTAGAAGAGTTGGTGTTGATATTACTAACACAATTGGTAGAGAACATAGAAGAGATGAACATCTTTTGTCATCTTCAACAACAAAAACAGCAACAACAATAAAACCCAAGAAGTCCAAAAAAGATCAGTCTTCGCCGAGGTATAAAACTTACAGTGACGAAAACCATAAGCATACGAGCTCGAAAAATTCGGAACAGCTCCCACCAGCTGTTCCTGAAGTAGTGCCTCCAAAGACGGTCACATTGCAAGCGAAACCAGTAGAAAGCGAGGATGAAAGCTTAAAGAAGCTTGTTCACCCTACGACAACGACAATGACAACAACGATGCCGAGCAAGAAGCCATTGAAGTCTTACAATTCAATAAGGAATAAGAAAGAGGAACAATTTGTTCACCCTTCGACAACAACGACGACGAGCAAGAAATGCAAGAAGAATATGTTGTCTAGTGATCTTCTTCACGGGACAGTCCCTTCACTTGTCCCCCTCAAGAAGGATTCTTCTCCAGTACCTTCTCCTACAAAATTACTTGACAATCAGGTAACTTTTTCTAAACCTGAGTTTCCGTACTATACAACGGTTGCATTGGATATTTTTATTCTTACTATTATGATTATGAATCTACTTTCTTTTTTAGTTTGTATTGGGTTCTTCATAGTCAAAAGATAGTCATACTAATAGAAAGTAAAAAAAATAAAATTTATAGGGACTTTCGTCAGAAGCTCAGCTTTCAAAGCGGCTTATCATCAGCAACACCACCAACACCACCACGGCACGGTTATCTCGTTATCCGAGACAACGGATAGACGAGAAGAGACAAGAAGAAGCGACGCATACACCCGCCGACCGCTGGAGGAGCGGTAGGAAGGATGCAGGTACAGGTACCTCCGTAATGGAGTTCCAGTACATCAGTAGAATACTGAAATGTACTGGAATTGACAGAGATACCCCTGTTTCATTTATGAGGTGGTATTTACCATCACACCCTTTAGACCCATCAATTTACCACACTTTAGAAGCTACTCACTATATTACAACTAGTGACAGATTTTGTGAACAGTTAAATCTTTCAATTAACAGAAAGCTAATATTTCATTTAGTTGATGAAATGTTAGCTGATATGTTAAAACCTTATGTTAAACTCAAGAATCATTATCATCATCGTCGTCGTCATCAGAAAAATCATCATGATACACAGATGAACGGGTTTCAATTAGTGAAGACGTTGTGCTCGAAAATTCGAAGTTTTCCTAGTGCAGATTGTCAAACACTACAAGATATTGATGCACTTGTTGAGAAAGACATACCAAGAATTGGAGCAATGAGTGTCTACCACGATGAAGGCGAAGGCGACGACATTGTTACAGAGATTGAACGTTATATTATGGACTCACTAGTCCAGGAAATGTGCTACATTGGTTAGTAGAAGTAGCAGTTTCCATGCAAATTACTATTAGATTAGGGAAGATTGATGTTAATGAATAATAATGATGATGTAAATAAAATGTTTGTTTTAGTTAGTTGAGATTTTTCTTCTTGTTTGATTCAAAAATAGGATTTAGGAAATGATGAGTGGGACCATGTAAATATTAGTCAAATGGGTTCTAATTAGTGATTTTTGTTAGTCGTTGGCTTTTGTTGGTTGCTTCTGTTAGTATATCCATTAACCTTATTAATACCACAAATATAGAAATAATAAAATTTGAATTGAGCTTAATACTTTGAATAATGTTTCTCCAATGATATGAAGAAGGTGATTAGAGGCTTAATCTCGGACATTTAGGACCGCGATTATTATTTACATTATTAATTTGCGAAAATCTATGCGTATTAGAGTAGTTATGGTCCTTTTGGAGTACATGGTCCTCAGCTATAAGGGTCTATTTTGGATTATTTACTCAAGTCACACCTTCTTGGACAAATCCCTTTTCCTAGAAGGTAAGGTGCTAATGAGTAATTTAATCTCTTTGAAAAATGTGAGCCATAAAAGTTGAATTCTATGTTATGTTATAATGTTGAACTTATTCAAGATTAGAGTTTAAAACTTGGTTTGATTAAGCAGATATTCTCTGTATATTTTAATTGTATAGTTAACTAAAAGTTGAAAATGGAAACTAGTGATTCTGCAAATATAGCTGTTGAATAAGTTCAAAATGATAAACTTGCGTGATGAACATGTTTGGGTTAGATTAATATATTGATAGTTGGTTTTAAGACGGGGAATATTTATACTATCTATTATTGAATATAGATTACATTTGTTAGCTTCTCAATTCAACTCCATTTTAATGGGTTTTATCTTTATTTCAAAAAAATTATCACCCATGTTAAAACTTTAGGTTAAATCTAAAATGACATATCAAACATTATTGTATATACAATGTACTCCCTTCATCATTTTTTTATTTTTTTTATAAGGGGACAATCATCATTCAAATAAGAACTATTAAGAGTTCGTTCTCTTCAGATTAATTTTAGTTCAATTCCAATAAGTTAAGATAAGTTCAGTTCAGTTCTTAATTTCCTTATCTCATAAAATATTCAGTTCAGTTCAGTTCAATTCAACTCCAATAAGTTCAGTTCAGTTTAATTCAATTTAGTTCAGCTCAATTCAGTCAATTAGAACAAGCCCTAAGACGAATTAAAAAGTCTACAATTTAAAGAAAATCTAGAGAACTTCATTTTTTTTTTTTATTATTTTTTTTTTAATGCGGACTAAATGTATAAATGCTATACTATAACTTAAAAAATCTAGAGACCTTCATTTTCTAGGTTAAATTGATTCTGATTTCAAATAAAAAAAAGTTTGTGTCTAAGTGTCTTTCTCAATAAGAAAATATCGGCATACAAGATACTAACTGCACAAACTGTTTCTTTATGAAGATGAATAATGAATAGTATTCCATCAAAGGCAGTTATATGAAATCCAACACGTAAGTAACTAACCTCATGGTTGAAAGATGAAGACGATGCTAATTGTATCATGTTACTTAACAATAATATCCTAACTAAGAAAAAAAGTAAGAATCATAATAATATGGTCTAAAAATGATGGCACAAGACAAAGTGGGAGGAGTCAGAAAGAAGAGTGAATACACCTGAATGAAAGGGAGAGTAAGAGAAAATTGGGCATAGAAAATAGCATATGGGCCATTCACGTGACGAGCTACTGCAATATATTTTGTTGGTAATGGTCCCAAGCCCATGCTTGGAACCTTGCCCATTTGGAGACTCGTATACTTTCGAACTTACACGTGGGATTTTGGATTTTTCTATTGAAAAAAAAAGTTTTTATTTTTTTTTAAATTTTTTTTATATATATATATAAAACTTAAAATTCTTTTTGAATGCTAAAACTTTGGGGACAGTAACTGTTTTGGCTAAGGCTAGCCAACAATAACTATTGTTATTGGCAAGCAAAAACATAACAAATGGCAGTAAAAATTAAATAAAAGGATGATTCCTTCATTTTTGGTGGTTTGTTAGTTTTGCCTTTTCCTATGGTTTGCTCCTCAATATTCTCTCCATGCAAAATTGATGATATACATTAGTAAATAAGGTATTTTGTTTTATAATGTAAGTTGTTTTTCAATATTACTTATATAGGTACGGAGTACAAACTAGTGAAGTTTAATGTTGTCCGATTCTCCTCCTAATGCGAGTTTAGAACTTTGGCGTATGCCTAATAAGATAAGCGGATCCTACAAAATGGTTATTATATTATATGTTGTTGACAACACATAAGGCGGATTGAATCGGATCGAATGAAAGGTTATCATAGAAGTATAAGGTTAATATTGAAGGGTGAAAAATGTAACTTCTACAAGTTTAGAAGAGAAACAAAGATAGGTTAATGCTATAAATAAAAAATACAAGTACTGAAGAAGGAAAGAGTCAACAAGTCACAGAATTTTCGGGAGTTTTGAGCATTGGCATTATTACAATTGCCTAACTATAAAAGCAGACGTACGAGTAGTTAATACATGGTGTTATGAATTGTCATTTCATGAATTCAATGAGAAAAATGGAAGACAGAGATGTATAGTAAAAATATATTCAATAAATTAAACTATAGGGACAAAACTGCAGAGTTTCTTACATGTATTTACCTATTAATTACTATTGTATTATTTGTATCAGAAAGAACACTCTAATTTTGCAGATGTCAGTACAAATATAAAGAGGTAAAATTAAAGGAAAACTTTACTACTACTCCGTAGTACTCTGTATTTTTGGTATATTATAATGCTACTACGAGTATGAGTTTCAATTTTTAGGAGTAAAAGAGAGCTTTTTTGTACAGTAGTACTCTTTACAATTTTACAGATGTTTAGCAGCAGATCCTGTATTGTTTTCCTTAAACTTTATTTTGCAAGTATTGTGATTTTGTCTGAAAACAAAATAAACAAACTCTGCCACGCTAATTAAGTATTGTGAAACAGGTATTGTGAAGCTGGTAACTTTTTCTAATACAATGTCGATCATAGTTTTTTATCCAGCTCGGTTCATTAAGTGTTACAAGTAGAACTCGTGTCCAAGTCGGCTCATTAACACCCCTACTTCGATGCCCTGTGCCCCTGTGCGGCCGTGCCCCTGAGGCCCTGAGCCCTAAGACAAATGAATTGTTTTCTTGAGGCTAATAATGTGAGATCACTAAAAGAAAGGGAAAGATGGGATAAAAGTGACACTTCCCTTTTCTCTCTTCTTATGTGAAACTGACTCTTCTATGAAACCGAAAGGGATGGTAAACCTGTCAGTAAGAAGTGCCATAACTTATTTTTTTGTAAATGAAGATGATATTCGTGGGATTTTTATTTATTTATGTATTATTTAAGCAGAGAAAAGTTGGAAGTTAAATGGGTAAGATAGTGGCTTCAACGTGTTGCACAGGTACAGATGCAGTAAATACTCTCAGACGAGCTTCAGTAAATTACATTTTAATATGAAAGTGGAAGAATTCAAAACAATATAAAGATTTAGAAAACATGGAAAAATAAAACAAGAAAAACGGAGTGATTAATAGGGAAAAAAAAAAAACTTTCGGTGTTGCTCGAATTCTAAGAGTTTATGCTTATAATTATAAAAAGGATATTGTTAACGAACGCTCCTGGGGCGTTGGATAAACATTTAAAATATTACTTAAAATGGTATTAATTTGGGAAAGTATGACAAAATCATGCGTCGATTGGTGTAATCAATGTTCATTTTAATTTAATCTTTCTATTTTTAACTAGCTTATCCAACGTCCCCGGAAAATTCGTTAGCTTTTGCCTTTAAAAAAAATGTTTTGAAAATTTAGTTTAAAAAAAATTCGACAGTAATTGATATTTTTGACTGACCATATTGGGATTGCCATTCAATTAAAGCGGGTTCGCATTAATTGCTCGACAAGTAGGATAATGCAGCTCATGATCGAACTCAAATTCAAAGAAAGTTGTTGAAATCACTATTCTGTTACAACTTAGAAGTCAATTAATTTTATATTGAATTAAGAGAAGATTTATTTACAGCTTCCAAGATCTTTGCCCTTTCCCATGTTTGTGTTGAAGATATTAAGTTAACAAAATATTGCAAAATAACCAAGATTCCTATTTTGACCAATGAAAATCATGTAGGTAATGATAAGAAAATCAACATATAGATACTTTGATCTTTGTCATTGACTAATGATAAATTCATGATGAAGATGATCATCGTCATAATGACCCCGAAAATTAAAAATGCACCAATTCACAATCACGAATAAAGAAGCTAGCCTTGGTGGTAAAGTCTAGGCGAGTGATGTGCATTATACATTTATACTACACTTAGAATAGAATACCGTCTACACTATTGTCCACAATTACTACAAGTAAGGAAATCATACGGGGTAAAAATGCATAACGGAAAAAAGGTGAATCTTAGGATCCCAAAAAAGGGGAATTCAGGTGTGTAATTGTCAGCAAAAAAAATGATTGTGGCATGCATGAAGAGAAACAACTATCACTCTCAAGATGTGAAGTGCAGTAATTACGTCTAACTTATTTTGAATTGGTAACTTATTATGCATTCATTCAAGCAGCAGAAAATGCAGAGATTCTACTTGGTCAATTTAATTGGTGCATCAAGATGAAAAAACTTCTGAAAATGCAAAAAAGTAAATGAAGGTTTTTTAGGAAAATATTCTACTTTGCATCTTCCACATTCACTCACACTCTTTCATCAATTTGTCCTCCTGTATCCTCAGTTCAATATCACCCTCACGATATTTTTTCAGGATCATTTATAGGCTGAGTTTTGGACTGTTCATTGCCACACCGTACAAGTCATTCAATTTTAACCCACATAACTCCTTTTAAATTGCTAAATGAAAGTGCAGAACTTAATAGACAACTTTCCCTACTTTGTAGGTAGTCGAACTTATGGAGTATTAGGATAGGAAGAGCAAATTGTTTTTGTCAACCAAATTTCAATGTAAATCAAACAATCACGTACGAAAAACTAGTTTACCAACCAGCCCACCCTAGCTGTAGCCTAATTCAAAAGCCGTCTCTCAACTTGAAACCCTAAATGTAAAATTGATCCAGAAAATCAACCCAAAACAACCTGGCCTAAACATGAAATTACCTACTCAAACCAAACCATTAGACAAATCTACTTTCTATACCCCTAAGCTTCTCAAAACAGAATAAGTACCAACAGGATACAACATTAACCCATAGAAACAAGAATAGATAGTGAAACTGTAAAAGTAATGGTAATTGCCTGAAAATTGAATGTTGACTAGTTGTTTAAAAACAGAATCTGGGTTCCAAATAAAATAACTATCACATTCAACCCTCTATCTAATGTCCTTTAAGGATATTGCAGTCCTGTGAATTTTATAGCTGGTGGTGGACCTTTTGCGTCAGCTTGATATAAGCTGCCAAAAATTGATTGTGATGAAAACAGAAAAATATGACCCAGTACTTGTACTACATTCAGAGCTCCATCATTATATCATCAGTCATTTTCCACTCTGGAATTTTCCTTTTTTTTTTTGGTGGTGGTGGTGGTGGGGCGTTGGGGTTTTAATTTCACTCAGATCTTTCTAATTTCTGGATATATTTCCGTATTTATAATGGGGAAGGCTTGGCTGGTAAGAGTACGATTTCTTCCAGGTTTTGACGTGATTGTTGAATGTTGATATTCAGCCATGACTATACCTGGAGATTTGTCTTTCTTTTGCCTCACTCCCCCTTACTGTGAGGACAAACAAAGGGATCTATTCCTGCCTTAACTCTTGTCTCTCCCCATTTTCCTCATGCCTCCTATTCCTCATATCTTGACGAGAGAATTGATAAAACTGATACAAGTGCACTCAGCTCAGGCATGGTTAATTAGGGCTTTTAAAGAGCACAGTATTATCTTTTTTCAAAAAACAAAAAGGATTAATAAGACCCAGGCTCCAGATCATCTTAATATCATGTACTGTTTTTTTTTATCTTGTTTATCCTGCTACCATAAAAATAAATAAAAAAAATAAAAGAACCTGTCCTAAGACTCCTAATACAGTTTGCTCCAGACATAGAAAGTTCAAAAGTCTCACAAGTTATTATGCTCATCCTGAAGTGACTATATGTATTCACTAAATTCTATAGGTTTGAAGGATGGCCGTGAGGGTTTTGCTGCAATGATGCCTACATCTTACAAATGAACTATATGACTAACAAAGTTGGAAACTTCAGTACCACCCAAGAACAAATTGCAAAATCCCCCCTGTTTGGAGAAAAAGAAAGATTTAGATCAAGCACACAGAAAGTTGAAGATGAAATCACAGGAACATCCTACAAACATGATGCTGATAAAAAGTGAGAACAAATTAGTCTAGCTAGCCAGCCTAAATGTCTCTCTTGTAAGTTGCTACCCATTCCATGTGCAACTTAATGAGCTACAGCCAATATATGATCATTTGGATTTAAAAAGTTGTATAAAGGCTTATATAGACCTAAAGGTGGAGATATACAGACAACGCGGTGAGAGCAAAGCTCATGAGAAAAGCACCAAAATTAGAGAAAAGCAAAAAATATTATTGATCTGAAGTATCAAGGTGAATTCATCCCAAGATAAGTCTGACCAGCAGAAAAGCACAACTTACAAATGAACTACAGCCAACAATAAACACAACTCACAAGACAAATTGCTTAAGCAGCTAACTTTATTGATATGAGTTTGAACTGCAATCAGATATTCTAACATCTAAAATCTAATGTAAATGAGACAATCACTATTCACAAATGAAGATCTAATCCAGCCTATAACAGGATGTAAAGAATCTAAAATAAATAAGAATACCTTTTGCACATAATCAAAGACACTTTTCTCATCACAAAACTTGACATGCCACTGAGATCCACTCAACTTCTAGTATCCACGTCAAATCCAGCACCAGTCCAGCCAGTCACAGACCCTCTCCCTTTTGACAATGCCCCAACTCCTCTTCCTTTTCCTTGCAATAGGTTTTTCTTCTTCCCTCTTCCTTCTCCATCAGCACTTGGTGGTTGATTATGAGCATTAACAGTAGGTACACTTTCATGAGTTTCATCATTTCCTTGACTTGGAGTATTTGAAACCACCCCATTTACTTCTTGCACCAAAGCAGCAGCTGATGCATTATTTGGCGTGCTATCCTGCAAAATTTCATTACAACATCAAACAGAAACTCAGTCTTAGCACCCATAAATCATCCATCTTTTGTCAACACAAGTAGAACATATATACTGCTTCCTCATCCAAAACCTACACCACATATATCAGTTGTTTTAAATTTTTAATGGAACTAATATTGATTTCTGCTATTATTTTTGCTACTCCTACTTATTATACGACTCTATCTCCTTCAAAAGCCCTGATAAAATGGATGACTCTACATATGTGGAGGCAAAGAGTGCACACATTTTCCCTGCATCCCATAAATCAAACCTCGATTGGTTGATGCGATCAATAAGTCCACAATACTGATTTGTTGCATGCAGTCTACCCTATATATCTTCTAGAGAAACAGTTTAATGGCTCTAATAAAGAACATTCAACAATTCATTGAGAAACTCAGACGAAGAACATCTGACCAGTATAATTACACAAAAGGAGTCATTATAGAAGCAAAGCCAGATTTCCACCTTCTCCAATTACTCACCCAATCTCTAACACCCCCCCCCCCACCCCCCCCCCCCCCCCCCACCCCCCCGGCCCCCAAAATAAATAAATAAAAATTATATCGAAGCAGAAATAGAGTGGGAGCAGCTTTATGTTTACTAGGCCAGCAAGCTAATGAAACAACAATCCTGTTGATTTTGATTGTGTGAAAGGAAACAGAAATTTATCTAAAGTCTTGCAATATCCTCAAAAACAATAGAACAGAGGTGCTGCAAAACAAAGACCGTGAACAGATGCCATTTGATAACCTTTAAGCAACAAAGAAAACAACATCTCCAAACAACGTGCATATCGGAAACAACATACAGGCATAATAGATGTAGACGCTCTTCCTGGATTCAAAGCTTCTAGCCGCCTTTTCAACTGCTCAAGTCTTGCATACTGGGAGTTACTGCTTTCTTGGACCTAGCAAAGATAGCGGCATCAGGAAACAGCACATATATACAAGTATTCAAGCACATAAAACATGAGATATATGGATATACCAATTGGTTCAGGTCCTCACATAGCTTCTGCTTAACTAATTCCTCATCCTGCACAACTTTTAAAGCAGCCTCCCATACCTGCCATTCAGAAAATATTTAGCCAACACAATTTGTAAAATTGAATATCACAAATCAAACGCACAGATACAGCAACATGGTATAAATATTCCAAAATATGGTGCATTTGGTACACAAATCTAGTAATAAAAAGGACAGCGATAACAATCCAGTATACCGGTGAAATTTCACAGGATTCTTAAGAAACTTGTTATTGATCTTGAGAAAAGACACAAAAGGAGTTCTTATATGGAAATTGTATAAACTTCCCCCCCCCCCCCCCCAACACAAACACACATATTCTTTTGAGATAAATGTCTCCTTAATTAGATGTTTGCTTAACTTTTGATCGCAAGGGCGAGGTATCCCACCCTGCTAAAACTATAACTACAAGTAGGCATTTTTTTCAACACAGTTGGAAGCTTTAAATAACTTTGTGATTCTAACGTTTTTAGATTATTATTTTTTTTCAAAATTTCTAACTAATTATTAACACTCTTTCCGTTTTATCCACCCAAACCACGTTGTCACAAAATAGCATATAATAATCCATTCTCTTCCTCATATTGTTTTCGTAAACCCATAGATACACAAGTACGCAACCATGGTGCAAAAGCAATGAATGCAATCAAATTGCAACAATTTTAGATGACAAACGATCAATCAAAATAAGATGTAGATATGTTCTCCAATGGTAGTCCAACATGATTTCCAATTGGAGCAATATCTATCAGAGTCTAAGTTCCAAACTAATGTCTAGTCACAACTCACAAACAAACAGGATAATACAGTAATTCACAGATAACAATGGAATGATCTTATCCTTCTTTCACAAATTGACAGAAAAAAAATGATCTAATAATTAAAAAGGGTCACTTACAGACTCAAAAAATAATAATAATAAACCAATGAGGTGGTAGGATCTGAAGAACAAGTAACAGTGTCACTGCCAACATAAATTGCCAACTCAAGTAAAGAAGTAAGAACCTTTTTTGCTTGTTCTTCCTTGATCTTAGCCGCTTTAATTTGCTCATTTTGAAGCTCAATCTTCTTTCTCAAGTGTTCAAATGCTGCAGATATCAGCAAATAAATTTCTTTTTAGCCTTCCCCCAAAAAAATCCGCCTCTATTCTACAATGTTTGTTCTTTTTACCATTTTCATATGTTCCAAGTTGATTGGTGTAAACAGTTGGTAGATGCACAAGTTCACGTTGTTTTTACTTTGGTGTCTACTCTTTTTTTTACATTTATTTAATGCAATCTCTTAAACTAATTCCATTCTGAACATGTATAGAGATAGGAGGAAGGCTAATCAAATAAACTAAAGTCAACGATATATGTAGCAAGCTAACCTGCATGCTTTGATCCTGCCGTAAGTTTCAGCTCCAAATTAAGGTTGGCAAATTCACGTTCAACATCACGAATTTTTGAATAATTTTCCTCTATATATCTGACAAATGTAGCAAAAAGAAGATTCAATAAGACCAGCATTTATGCAAGGATGCAGCAATATACAATACACTGCTAACGAGAAATGACAAGGTAAAACAATGGCATACATGATCTATGCAATACACGTCTGGTTAATGTTATTCCTCTTTTCATAAAGGCGATAATTCAGCAGAATCAGCACATTCGGTCAGGAAACATGATTTCTCATGCTGAGACAGACCAGAAGCAATGAAGCCTACAGCTTCTAACCAACAAAAAAGCCTAAAGCCTCATTCTCTTCCTCACAGGAGAGCATAAAGAAAAAAATGATTCCAGCTCAGTGACTTCTCTAATTACAGTTTGGTATTTGCAAGTTATACTTCATAGTCTCACAAGAGTCACAACAACATATTTCGTATGAAGTAGCCAATGCTTTATAGTAATAAGCTTCAGGAATTCAATTGTCAGATTTGTCACCGTCTTCAACATGACTTTCACTCATTTGCAAGCACAAATTCACTGGGTTTATAATACAAGAATGATCAAAAACCTTTAGCACACTATATTCTTATCTTATGGAAGATAAAAGACAAAGATGATGCTAGCTCAATGGCTTGACTTTTTACTGATACTAGCAAGTAAAAGTGTACTAATCTTGGCTTTGTTCATAACTCAACATTGGATACTCAAGAGTCAAGACTCTAAACGAGTAAACAACACAGTAAGCTAATCCCCTGTAGTAATCCAGCAAACTCCGGATTTTCAATTCCCACAGCCTTCAGCACAATTTTTACTAATTTTGCAATGCTAATTTAAAAATAAGTTTGGTCGACAGCGTAATTGATGCCTTCAAACCAAAACTTATAAGCCAAACGTGATAATTTGATGATTTCAATTTTACAGCAATTCAGCACAAATTTCACTCATTTCACAAAATGTTGAAAAGAAAATTGATCACTAGCATAATCAAAGTCATTAATCAAAGCAACACTGCACAAATCTTGAATAGTAATCACTACTCAAATCTTGATCACTCAATTCAACGAACGCTAACAAATGTAGAACAATCAAACTACAAGTGCGCAATTTTTTCACAAATTCCTGATCAATTTGCACTCATTTCACAAAAGCAACTTGAATTATGCTCAATAACGCAATTAATTGAGTTAAAATCAACAAAAAAAAAAAAAAAATCAAAACTTACTTCTGGAGTTGAACTTTTTCCTGCTCGATAATCTATCATCAACGCCAAAAACCTTACATTAGAAAATGAGACTTAAAAAAACCGGAAGAAAAAAAGAGAGGAGAGAGAAACCTTTTCAGTGTAAGCGATGACAGGAGCTTCGCGAAAGAGACCATCGGGGCCAATCTCCGACATTAGCGAGGGATTAGCATTGTTCGCCATTGTTGAATTCTTGGATCTTCAGGAAGAACACAAAAATGGAGGTAGATCTGGTGATTAATTATGATTAATGGAAAGGGAAGAAGAATGAATGAAGATTGTAAAAACTGTAACAATGTTAGCGTAAGAAAGATCAAGTGAGATAGATTAGTGTGATGCAGCAATTGGATTGATAATGGGGATTTGGGAAATACAACTGCTTTTAGACTTCACGTGGATCATTACATCAAATCCGGATGGTCAATGGCCAAACCTTTTTTTTTTTTTTTTTTTTTTTACAACTTTCTTATATCACGCTTGTCAATGCATGAACTTGATTGTGATTGCTAACTTGCTATACCGTTAGCAATTTAAAATGTTTGACCATTTTGTGTATGGTGAAAATACTTCCTCCCCCTGTTGGCTAACAATTCCTGTTTGGGTTCCGACTATTACATGATCATGATCTAATGTGATTTTAAGAAGTTCATGAAAGTTTTGAAACTGTCAAATTGTCAAAGTGTCCGAAGTTCCGAACACAATTACATTGTTGTAATACTTTCATAAGGTAAGAAAGTAAGATGTAATACTTTCATAAGGTAAGAAAGTAAGATAATACTCGTATAGTCGTATAGGATTGAGTATCATACAAAACAGCAAATTTCATTGGCGCTCAATTGCATTAACAGCACTCCTAGAGTCTCCTACAGTCCTACCCATACTGTTTTTGTAAAATAACATTTTACGAAACATATAATACAAGAATGATACCTTTTATTCAGAAAGTAATGGTGCAATGCAATCATACACCAACATCAAACAAGCTAAAAGAATTAACTTGGCGATGATACAGCTTCTGCTCAGTCTGAAATAGGATTAACCTATCAACTTAAAACCGAAAAAGCTATAGTAATTTGAAACAAAAAGAACTACTGTATATATTTTGCACCCTAAAAGGGATAAACTATCAGCCTAGAATTACATCAAATACACAATATTACTCAAAAAAGAATGTGCCTACAATTTGTATCACACTTGTTGCAAGATTTCAAGGACTTCATCTCTTGTTGGTAAACCAGGAATGGCTCCTCTCTTCGTAACCGTAACAGCACCACATGCATTTGCAAAATACAAAGCATCCCTTAACCGCTTTTCATCCTGCAAGAAGAGCTAAATCTGAACTTTCCAATACAGATTGCCAACTAATTGCACAAAACTGCATATTTATATTCAATCAAGCTAATCTAACTGAAAAACCAAGGCGGCAGCAGCAGCCAGCACCAAGTAGAAGAGAAAAGGAACAGAGATGTGATCGCGGACAAGCTACCATAGGGCTTGGTTGGGACAGACTAGATAAAAAGGGACTGGTCACCAATTGGCTCATAAGCCAGGTTGGGCTGGTCTCAATCAACCTACAGGCTACCTCCAATGTAAATACTCAGCTAGGTCCGAGACCCAGAGGGAAATAGACAAATGAGAAGAAACCTTAAATCCTTAATCAGCAACTGGACCTTTCAGTGGGTATAAAGTTTAATCTAAACAGGTAGGACTTATAGCATTAAATTTAATGTGTGACAGGTATTTGAATATCAGTGTATAACAGGCAGAGAGCAAGATCATCAAGGAGAATAACATAGGCTGCAAGTGATCATCTCTGCATCTGCTATCAACTAAATGTGTCATAGGCAATCCTGAAGAAAATTAATGTCTTAAAGCAAAAATACCTGTCCGTATTCACATTATTATTTTATTATGTTGTCATTGACAACATTACATCACATTTGCGTATATAGGAAGGTCCATATAGCTTCTTTTATACTGTACAAGTGTATGTTTTGTGTGGTAGTGAGAATAAATAAATCGTTCTAGTTATCCCATCCAGCATCCTGCTCCATGCATATGTCCACTATGAGCAGTTGCATCATCATCATCATTAATTTATTGAGCATCAGAAATATACTGATATACCCGGCACATGATTATACATATATACAGCACAAAATGCATTAAAAATTAAACACAGTACACGAAAGCCCTAATGGGCAAATTGAAGCATGATAAAGTATTTTTCATGTCCTGCAATTAATTACCTTCAATAATTTCAAGTCAGAGGCTAAAATGTTTAGAAATCCTCCCACAAATGCATCACCTGCACCGGTTGTGTCCACAGGTTTAACTTTCACACTACCAACCCTACCCTTAAACGTCTGCAAAATAAGGGCATAGTTAAAATTCTTGTCAGTTTGAAATATTGTTAAGAAGCTAAAGGTTCCATAATCATTTCACCAAGAGTAACGTTAATTACATGCATTTTGCTAGCTTAAAGATGAAGCAGCAATTACCAGAAAAGAAGATATCTCAAGAGAATTATTGGACTAATACTAGATATAGAATGCCCTAATCAACTTGCTTACTTGAGTGTAGTATCTGCAACCTTCTGACCCTTCAGTCACAATCAAGAGCTTAAGATTGGAATGAAAGAGCTTCATAACAACATTATCGTCGTATGGGTCCTCACCACCAGTCAAGAATGTGATTTCGTCTTCACTTACCTGCCGCAAAAATAACATTCTTAAAATCACATGTGCACAGTTAAACATGATTAGCAGATTAGTAATTTTTCAGCTCATATAAAAAACCTCAAGATTTTTCCTCCCAAAATTTATACCTTAATCATATCAGCTTGTTCCCATATGCTCATTATGCCAACCCTAGCAGCTTCCTCTGAAGACCATAATTGCTTTCGCAAATTGGGATCATAAGAAAGGAAACCACCTGCCTTCTTCACAATTTTCATTGCAGCAAGATGAGCTGATCTGCAAGGTTCCTCTATCAAGCTAATTGAACCATAGTGCAAGATCCTTGCCTACATTAAGATTACAGTCACAGTAAGAGTTCAATTCCCAAGCAGCCACAGAAGAAACAAGCAAGTTTCTAGAGGGAAATAAAATGTAAAAAATTCAACCATCAATATAACACACCTTCTCAAGTAGGTCTTTATCGAGCTCAGATTCTTGAAGGAGCATATCAGCACTTGGATTGCGGAAAAAGAGAAACTCACGCTCTCCATCAGCTCTCAAAGTAACAAAAGCCAGTGCTGTCCTTGCCCCGGGATCAAATCTCATTCCTGAATTATTTACTTTATTTTGCTTCAAAATGTCAGCTAACATGAAGCCAAACTCATCCTTTCCCACCTAATCAAAATTTAAAAACAATCAGAAAAGCATAAACATAGAGAGCAGTAGAAATATATTTTGCTTCGTGAGCATAGATTATGTTCAATCAATATACAAGGTGGCAATAATCCTAAAAACACTCAGAAAAGCATAAACATAGAGAGCAGCAGCTCATCAGATATCATTGGAAACCACACACAGCCACACTGGAATCAACCTAATAACAAGTGCAGCGAGCCAAAGAGTAATATATTAGCTGATTATCCTAAATTACTTCTGATTATCCTAAATTACTTCTGATTACCAACATTTCCCTATAAGATACTTAGACAGATAACATGAAGCATTCTTTTAGCGGCTTCTTCGACTGTGATTAAAACATGGACAAATTAAATCTGCTGTTGCTCAAATAAGGCAAAGCTAAGAAAGTTTTTCTGATTAACAGAACTTTAGCCTCTAAATATATATTTCTCCTAGTGCTCTAAAAATGAACATCAAACACAGTTAACAATGTGGATATATCAGCAATGAACTCTTCACTCATTTCGTTTCCTAATAGCATTAAACTAGGTTCCAAAAACAGAAACATTCAGAATTAGGTACACAAAGGACCAAATTGCAGTAATTCTACCTTTCCAACAAAAGCTGAGGAACCTCCTAATCGCGATACTCCAACAGCAACATTAGCAGGAGCACCACCAGCAGCTTTAGCAAATGCAGGTGCCTCAGCAAGCGACACTCCGGCAGCCGTGGGCACAAAATCAATCAGCATTTCCCCAAAGCAAACCACCAGTGGTTTATCATCCTTCATTTTACCATTTGTACCTACCAAAAGAACCCATATACTCCAACTCATAAACGATCATAATAATCATTCATCTATGAGCTATAACATAAATCTTTCCATACAAACATCATATCTGACTCATGTTCTTTAGATTCTTGATTTGTTACTAACTCAAATACCAGAATTTGGTGGAATTTACGCATTTTAACAGCATTTTAGCTGTAATAAACAGAGATTTTCTGATCATTGAACTGAAAAACTAATAACCCAGATCATCATATAACCAAATTCTCTTAAAATCATTACAACTAATTACAGCAAACATAATGATGATCTGATCTAGAATCAAACATCATATTCAAACTTAATAAAACCCATTTTAAAGTTGTCAAAATCATCATTTGTAACAGTCAAAATCACGAGTATATTCAACATGCAAATTAAGATACCAAAAAGATTAGCAAGAAAACCCCACTTCACAGTAGCAAAACTAAACAATAATTAATAACAAAACAATCAAATTAAGCAGAAAAATGCAGGAAAAAAAAAACCAACCAGAAGAAGGATTATGAGCCATGAAAAATTGTTAGCAATAAAACCCTTGTAGTTGAGAAAAATTTGGTGAAGAAAGAGAGAGAAAAAAGAACAAGGTACGCTATTGGTACAGCAAAGAGGAGACAGAGAGAAAGAGAAGGTTGTTGGATCTTTGGAGAGTCGTAAGAAACAAATCTGGGTTGTGTATGAATTTATGATGATTCATGAAATTAGAAATGTAATGTAATACCCCGTTATTGTTGCATTCTTTATTGACCAAACCAAACCCCCTTAATTTTATTTTATTTTAATTTATTTTGATTTTATTTCAGGGGAAAGAGTAATTTGCTGACCAACAAAACAGCGGCGTGCTAGTTTGTGCATGTACCACACTTCTATTTTGCTTTTGTATGATTGATTGTATCATTTGCGATTTTGTAGTATTTGTGGAAAAACGGTTTTCAACTGGAAAATAATTTTATTAAAAACCATTTCAAAAGAAATGTGTTATTGATGATTAAAGAGTAAAATATGACCAATTGTGCAAGAGGACAGAGAGAAAGTATGAGCAGAATATCAGCAGAGGGAATGTTCAGTCATTTCTCATTGATTAGCAGAAGAGCAGTGCAGCGTGCTTATGTACAGCAAAAACAAAGAGGGTAGAATACCCTTACACTGAAAACAAAATAACAGCTACAAGGAACCTTCCTAGCAATTACATGACAGCACAAAAAGACACAAATATCTAGCTAATCATTGCTGTAAAATAACGGCTTTGATACTCTAGAGAAAATGACTGTAATATCCTTTATTACCCCCCTTCAAGCTGTGTGCTGGTAGAAGAGAAAGCACCCAGCTTGCGCAATATTGCTTGATGTTGTTTGATGGATAGACCTTTGGTGAGAATGTCAGCTAACTGATCCTGTGAAGACACATGCTGTGTGATTAGATCCCCTGAGTTCACTATATCTCTCACATAATGACAATCGATTTCAACATGCTTAGTTCTTTCATGCAGTACTGGATTAGCAGCTATAGCCAATGCTGCTTGATTATCACAGTGCAAAAGCACAGGCCCTAGGTACTTGATGCCCATGTCCTTGAGCAAAGACTTTATCCAAGTCACTTCACATGCTGTGAGAGCCATAGCTCTGTACTCAGCTTCAGCAGAAGACCTAGCCACCAGAGATTGTTTCTTTGCTTTCCAAGATATAGGAGATTTTCCCAACAAAACACAGTAACCAGTTGTGGATCTTCTAGTGGTTGGACAGCTGGCCCAATCACTATCACAGTAAGCAGCCAATTCTGCTGCAGAAGAGCTTGCAAGCAACACACCTTGAGAGATAGTGCCAGCTAGATATCTTAACAACCTTTTTACAGCTTGCATATGAGTTGAAGTAGGGGAATGCATAAATTGACTAAGCAACTGAATTGTAAAGGATATATCAGGCCTGGTAATTGTTAAGTAGATCAGTTTCCCTAACAATTGCTGATATCTAGCAGGATCTGGGAGAGGTGTTCCTTTATCAGCAGAGAGTTTTAAATGAGAATCAATGGGAAGCTTCAAAGGTTTCACATTCAACAACCCCTCTTCTCTCAGCAAGTCAGTTGTGTACTTCTTTTGGGATATAAAAATGCCCTGATTAGTATGATCAATTTCAAGGCCTAGAAAATACCTAAGAGACCCCAGATCTTTCATATGAAAATGAGAGGCCAACTTTTTCTTGATTCTAGCAATTTCTTCCTGGTTGTTGCCTATAATCAGCAAGTCATCAACATACACCAACACCACAGTTACAGAATTGCCCTGCATTCTGGTGAACAAGCTGTAATCAGCCTTTGACTGAGTGTATCCAAAAGATACTAAAGAGGTCGACAGCTTTTTGAACCATTGTCTGGGTGCTTGTTTGAGCCCATACAATGATTTTGTCAGCTTGCACACAAGAGTTGTATTCTTGCTTGGATTATTTCCCTGAGAATCACTGTGATTCTGTTGCCTATTCCAGAATATCCTGCAGGCATGGACATATACACATCCTCTTCAAGGTCACCATGCAAGAATGCATTTGTGACATCCATCTGAGCTGTGAACCACCCATTCATAGCTGCAACTGCTAACAAAGCTCTAACAGTTGTCATTTTGCCACTGGGGCAAAAGTTTCACCATAATCTAGCCCATATTGTTGCCTGCAGCCAAGAATCACTACCCTTGCCTTGTGTTTCTCTATCTCACCATTAGATTTATACTTAGTTTTATATATCCATTTGCAACCAATCTCCTTCTTTCCTTTTGGCAGAGTTGTCACTATCCAGGTCCCATTTTTTTCACATTGATCTATTTCATGATTCATTGCATCAACCCAATGCTGTTGGGTAACAGCATCTCTATACAGAACTGGATCACTATTTCCTTCAAGAGTGGACATAAAACAGTAAAACTCAGGTTTTACAATTGTGTCAGCCATATTTGCTATTGGCTGTCTTGACCTTTTTCCCACCTGAACATAGTCTTTCATCCAGATTGGTTCTTTTGTTGGTCTTCCACTCTGTCTTATTTGAGGTTCTTGACTAATTTCTTCAGAATTTCCTGCAGTTTCTACATTTTCAGAATGCTGCTGAGAGATTGTGAATTGTTCTTCCTCAGCATCATTTTCTTCATTCTCACACATTTCAGTTTGTTCATCAACAAACAAGTTTCTGAATTTTTCAGTCTGATTCAGAACACCAGGGACAGGTTTCATATATTTGTCAAGAGAATCCTTTTGAAAAGGAAAGACTGTTTCCTCAAATTTCACATCCCTGGAAACAAATATTTTCTTTGTTTCCAATTCCATCAATCTATATCCTTTTTGTGTTGTAGGATATCCCAAGAACAAACAAGTTACTCCTCTAGGTTTGAACTTGTTAGCTACAATACTTGGATTTGCTGCAAATGCCAAGCAACCAAATACTCTGAGATGTGAATAGTTAGGGCACTTTTTGAACAACATCTCATATGGAGTTTTGTTGTTTAAGACAGAAGAAGGAAGCCTGTTTATAAGATGAACAACTGTCATAGCACAATCACCCCAATATTCCAAGGATAACCCAGCTTGAAACCTCAAAGCCCTAGCAATTTCAAGAATGTGTCTGTGTTTTCTCTCCACTCTAGCATTCTGCTGTGGTCTATCAACACAAGAGGTTTGGTGAATGATCCCCAACTTGTCAAAGAAAGCCTGACAATGTTGATCATGAAACTCAAGAGCATTATCAGATCTCAGAAACTTGATTTTGCAGTTGAAGTGATTTTGGACATAGTTCTGAAAAATCTCAAGCTTAGACAAAGACTCAGATTTTTGTTGCAGCAAATAAATCCATGTGGTTCTAGAGTAATCATCCACAATAGTGAGAAAATATCTATATTTTCCTCTGGTGCACACTCTGTATGGACCCCAGATGTCCATGTGAATTAGTTCAAAGGGAGCAGAAGCATGAGATTCACTCAATTCATATGGCAATTTTGTAAACTTAGCCATGGGACAAGTTACACACACTTGAGTATTGTCCTTGATTGTCTTTTTCACACACTCAATATGCTTGAGCTTTCCCAGGGAAGCATGCCCTAGTCTATGGTGCCATATAGAAAATGGTACCAATTTTGTCTCAGATGTTGCAGACAGACTTGTGTGATGTGAGTGTTTCTCTGATTCAGAATCACTTGACAGCAGATTCATATCACTTTCAACAAGGTAATAGAGACCATTTCTAGCCTGCCCTATTCCTTTAATTTTCTTTGTGACCATATCCCTAATCACATAGTGTGATTTGTGAAATGTCACTTCACATTGAGAATCCTTCAGCAACTTCTGAACTGACAGAAGATTGTGTTTAAAATTTGGCACAATTAGAACATTTTTCAGAAACAAAGAATTGGGAAGCTCAACTGTCCCCAAGTGAGTTACTCTTGCTGTATCACCTGTAGGCAAATTGATCTTAAGACATTCTTTGCACATTCTTGGATCAATAGCCATGTTCAAGTTTGTTGTCATGTGATCAGAGGCTCCTGAGTCTATTATCCACTCATCTGTGGAAGAGACAGCAGCATTGCAAGACACCATACCAGAGAAAGAATTATCCAATTCTTCATCAGTTTCACTGTCTTTAGACCCACTACCTCCTGGCAGAGCCTTAAGAAGCTGCTCAAACTGTTGCTGGGTGAGAGTTACAGTTCCTGAGTTACTGTTTGAGGTTTGAACTGCAGCAGCAATCTTTGGTGTAGCCCTGTTATTCCATTTCTGATCCTGAAATCTGGATCTAGGCTTCACATTTCCACTCTTGTGTTTGTGATGCCATTTTGGATACCCAACAACAGTCCAACACTTGTACTGAGAATGACCTTTTCCACCACAAGCACTACACTCAATCACTCTTTCACCACTATTCATCTGACTGACTCTAGTGTTCTCATAATTAGTGTGCACTATAGCACCACCACGACTGTACATAGCTGACAAAGTGGGTTCTGAGCTAGACAAGTTCAGCACTTCTCTTTGGCTCTCCTCTTGTTGCAGCATAGAGCATGCTGATTCAACAGTTGGTAGAGGTGTCAACATGAGAAGCTGTGTTCTCATAGCACTAAAAACATCATCCAAGCCATTCAAAAACTGAAATAGCCTATTTTCTTCTTGATATTTTGATATTGTGTTCAACAAAGTTCTAATCTCAGCAGAAGTTTCAGTCACAGCAGGCAAGGCATTCATTGAGTCTATTTCTTCCCACAAACTAGTCATACTAGTATAATAGACATTTATAGGATTGTTATTTTGCCTTAAATTATAGAGATCTCTATTCAACTTATACTTCCTAGACCCATTTGACATAGAAAAACGTTTTTCAAGCTGCACCCAAGTTTCTCTAGCACTATTAACATACAAGACAGATTTTTTAATAGTGTCAGATAAGCAAGCATGGATCCAGGTAATTACCATTGAGTTACAGGTATCCCACTGATCTGCTTTCACAGTGTCTTGAGCATAAGTAGATCTCAGAACGGTTCCCAGAACAAAACCAATCTTCTTCTTTGCTGTGAGTGCTATCTCCATGGATCTTCTCCAAGATCTGTAATCTGCTGCTCCAGTGAGTTTATCAACACTTATTGTGTATTACCCATCATTCGGATGCAGATAGAGAGGGCTATTTGTATCAGCTGCCATAACAGATTACAGAAAAGGGAAGAAAAGAAGAGAAGAGAAAGAAGAAGCTGAAAAAATTTACAGCAAAGATACAGAGGATTCAAATGAGAATGCTATTCCAAGTCTGCTGTTCTTAGTCCCGATTTTGCACAACCTGGCTCTGATACCATAAAGAGTAAAATATGACCAATTGTGCAAGAGGACAGAGAGAAAGTATGAGCAGAATATCAGCAGAGGGAATGTTCAGTCATTTCTCATTGATTAGCAGAAGAGCAGTGCCGTGTGCTTATGTACAACAAAAATAAAGAGGGAAGAATACCCTTACACTGAAAACAAAATAACAGCTACAAGGAACCTTCCTAGCAATTACATGACAGCACAAAAAGACACAAATATCTAGCTAATCATTGCTGTAAAATAACGGCTTTGATACTCTAGAGAAAATGACTGTAATATCCTTTATTAATGATTTGATTGATTATTACCCTTGCCATGGCATTAGATTCATTTCATAATCATTATTATTAGAAGTCGGTTGGTTTTATATATGTTAATATTGTATTTATGTCAAGTTTATCTTTATATAATGTCGTATAATCAATACAAGGTCTAAGCTTTTTCTCTAATATTTCTTGACTTTAACAATTATAATAAACTAGTCGTTGGAGCACGCGCGTTGCGCGTGCCCCCCCGACGGCAAGATAAGTACAATTCGTGGATGTGTTCTTTTTTTGTGATATTCGCGGTTGTGTTCGGGTTTTGTAATAGCAAGGATACATGAATTTGTAAGTAGTAATAAGTAGCGAAAAAGTTTCTATGGACATATATCTATGAATAAACAATTATTAAAAGTGAGGTAATCTAGAACGGATTATATATTTTAAAACGCAATACAATTTCTTATTACTTAAATAATTTTCGAATAGCTTTGTATTAAAATGATTGTGATAATAATGAGTAGTAATAAAAAAAAGTGCAATATTAAAGGTTAAGGTTATGTAAAATGGATTAAACGTAAAAGATATGAAAGAATTGTATTGTTGTTAGTGAGACTCTTTAAGAAAAAAAAAATCGAGTGACTATGTGTATAATGTTGTTTTTCTATTGAAAACTGTAGCTAGTACTAAAGTTTATAACTCTCTCTCTCTCTCTCTCTCTCTCTCTCTCTCTCTCCCTCTTTCTCTCTATCACTCTATCTATTTCACTCTCTTTCTCTTCCGACCCTTGTTTCTCTTTCGACCCTTGTCTTTCTCTCTTTCTTTCTCATCCTACCCCTTGTTCTCTCTCTCTTCTCCCGACCCTTTTTCCTCTCCTTTTATTCTCTTTCCCAAAACCTTTCCTCTCCTAGCATGCTCTAGCTCTTCTCTCTTAGTCTGCCCCCTCTCTCTCTCTCTCTTCCAGCCGTTCTCTCCACTCCTACCAAGGTCTCTCCTCTCCTAGGATGCTCTCTCCTCTCTTAGCACTTAATTGCACTTATTGAATGACTCTCTCTCTCTCTCTCTCTCTCTCTCTCTCTCTCTCTCTTCCATATCTCCTCTCTTAGCCTACCCTCTCTCTCTCTTCCCTCCCTCTCTTCCAGCCGTTCTCTCCACTCTTAGCAAGGTCTCTCCTCTCCTAGGATACGCTCTCCTCTTTTAGCACAAATTTGCACTTATTGAGTGACCGTCTCTCCCTCTCTCTCTCTCTTCCGTGCCCCCCTCCCCGACGGCAAGATAAATAAAATTCGTGGTTAAGTTGTGTTTGGTTTTTGTGATATTCGTGGCTATATTCGGGTTTTGTAATAACAAGTAGTAACAAGGAGTTGTGATAAAGTTGTGATGGAGAAATATCTATGGAAAAACAATTTTAATAAGTAAAGTTATCTAGAATTTGGTAGTTAATTAAATATGTATCTCTAAAGTATTAAGTAGAGTATAACTACTCACTCGTTTTCTACAAAGTGTCTTATTAGTTTCGAACAATAGAGTAAATTGGAAATGAGTGGAAAAAGAGGATAATTTGAAAAGGGTGGTACGAAGCAAGTGATAGAGGAACAAGTCCAATCTTTTCATTTCTTTGTTGCCCTATATTGTCATTTTCTCTTTTTCCTTTTCTTTTCCCTTTGCCTTGTCTTAATTATTCTTTTTCTGTGGATTTGAAAGTTATTGGTCGACTTGCTCCTCTCTCACTCATTCCTTCTTTTATTGACCTAAACTCTTTCTCTCACTCTTGTTTCATAATCTTTCTTGTCCTTGTTCCATCCTCTAAAAGGTTGTGAAAATTAATAGGTTGTATTTTCTCCCTCTCCCCTAGCCTTACTCTCCCCCTGGCCTTCTATTGCACCCGAATTCTCTTTATTTCGCTCATTCTCTTAGCCCCCCCTCTCTCTTTATCAGTTTCACTTTATCTCTTACTATTTTTATCGATATATTTGTCTCTCTTCTAATCCCCGTCTATTCCTCTTTCCTGACCCTCCTTCTCTCACTCTCCTTCTCTATCTCTTAAGTTCTTTCTAGCTCTTCGTTCTCTTTTTTTCTCTTCTCTCATCTCCTCTCTCCCTGACCTTTTTTCTCTCATGCTCTCTCTTTCCTCTCTCTTGACCTTCCAACTCTCAAAGCATCTTCCTTTCACACATTCCCCCTCTTTCTCTCTCTACTTCTCTCTCCCTCGCTCGCTCCCTCCCTCTCTCAACGCATTGTTCTTATTCTCATCCCCTTCACTCTCTCTCTCTCCCTTTCCCTTTCCCTCTCTCCCATGCTTCAATTCCACCACCTCTTTTTCTAAAGGTATCTATTAGTATGGTTGTATAAACATAATTAAAAACACTTACTTATATTTTAATCTAGCATAACGTTGAAATTTTCATTATAAAAGGTGTTTTTGATTAGTTGAGTTCCTCATAATTGTCACAAATCCATGTAGGGTTAATCACAACATTGTTTTTATGAAAGGAGTTTGTTGAGATCTAATTGTTGAAATCTTCTTCTAGCTTCTTGCTTACTCTGTATCTGCTTCCTTTCAGCTTTATGATTTCTCTAATTAGGATTCCTACTTCTATTCAGTTTTATGATTTCTCTAATTAATATTTTTCTCATTTTCAGAAAAATTTCCTACTTTCTTAAAGCCAATTTTAAACTTATATTTATGAATTTATCCCCCTTACCTTCCCTCCAACTCTTAATGTATAGAACAATTTATGGTATGAGCCAATTTTTTACACGCAAATTAAAGTTTTTTTTGTTAATTTTATGTCAATTTTGACTAAAACGTAAACTCTTGACGGCGAATATGATTCCCAAAATCTTTACCGAATAACTTATTCCACATTTAACCAAAATGATTTTCGGACACATAAATTGAGAGAGAATTAATAATCGAGAAATACATAGAACACACCATCATATTAGATCATCCAAAGCTTTAAATACCCCTAATTATTTCTCATAAGTTTTAAAAAAATTCATCCATTTTTGTTAAAGAAAAAAGCAATAATTTTAAGAACCCTCATGGTTATTATTTATTTAAAATAGAGATGTATTCCATGGTTAGATTACTCAACATTTAACAACCCCCAAGTAGTTAGCAAAACATTTAAATTTAGAAACTGTGACACTAATTTAAGATCAACAAAAATTTTTGAGGTACAATTATGAGTTCTTTAATGACTCAATATTCTTGATAATCTGGCAAGGGAGCTTAAATATTAGAACACATCTTACAAATCTGATCTAGAGTAGCACTATCTATTGCTTGTATCTTGGATGTTTTCCATCTCTCGACATCTCTGCAGCAATGTTTCCTGACCTGTAAAAATGTAGCATACCATACACTTCATCAAAAATTGCATTCCGGTAATCAAAAAAATAAAACAAACATGCCATACATTTTCAGTCATTACTCAATAATCGCTAATCAGGACACCATCTATCAATAAGCTGTATTTTAGTATTACCTCTATTCTGCTGCCCGACAATCAATAAAAGAATAAGTTGTAATAATTGTCACTAAGGCAACTATTTCTATCCTTATTAGTTACCTAATTGGTTTGGCAAATAGACAATTTCTAGAAGAAATGGCAATGTATGTCATAACAAAGCTTGAGCATATTTAAAACCTAACAATTGTTAGATTGAAAGTTAAAATTCTAATGAAGCTGCTGAGTACAAACATAGTTTTTTGTGAGACAAATCAATCATATGAAATAAAACCAGTACAAGTGAACAAACTATGCAGTATTTGATAGCCTAATACTGGTTTTCCATATCAAGTGCACAATTACCCTCTCAAGGTGGCCTGTACAAGAGTATCTAAATGCAAGTTGTGACTCTTAATAGCATATGACTAAATATTCAGAAAATAACAAGAACTTGTAGACAATTAACACTTGCTTTGGACCAATAATATTATGCATCGTAGTTAAAAAGCTAATACTTGGGACATAGAAAAGTCTACACACATAGACATCCCTCCCAAATACATACAAACCAACATAAAAATGATGTAAAAAAATACTTTAATACATGTACCCAAGCAGAAACACCCTACCCAAAAAAAAGGGGGAAAAGGAAAAGCATACAATAATTCAGAAAGCCCCAACTTTGGCAAGGTATGAGCGAGAAGAAGACAAAGGATGCATGAGAACATTTGTCCAATGTGATCAGCACCAGAAATACCCCACAACCCAACAATTTAATAGTCAATTCAGGATAAGCAAATCGCTCAGTTGCTCTTCAATTTGCCCCAAAAGGTGGATAATCATCTCGAAATCTCCCATTTCTCAAAACCACGCTACCCAAAATAGCTCATATCTTAATCAAGCATTTAACATATGACACAAACATCATAAAAGTCACAAAATCAGAACACCAAATCATGCAAATCAAAGATAAAAACACTCTAAATATGTCCCAAAAAAACAACCAACAGAACTATAATCAAGGGAGACTAACACTAACACTTTCCTCGGTATCCGATCCTCACCACCAGTAAAACTCTGAGTAGAAAAACGACCACCATCAAACTCACTTCCTAAACCGTTGGTATTAAAAAAAACAGTCAACACTCATAAAAAACTATAAAAGGTTAAATCCAATAGAAAAGATGAAAATTTAACCAATTATAACAGGAAAGAGAAAGGAGACAGATATGGTATCCACAACACACTAATATCAAACTCCAGGAATAGGTTTATAATTTGAGAGCAGAAGATAATTTGTAATATAAGCAAAACCTTGAATAGAACCTAACCAATGACAATATATTCAACATCAAATATCACAAAACTATAAAGATAATTCTGGGGGAAGCTTGAATTTGGTTTGAGGGTTGTATAAAGTCGAGAAAAAATAAGAATACACCCTAATTTTGTTCAAAATTCCAAACAAACTTGATAATTATTTTCAAATCCAAGTACAATAAGAACCTAATTAGATTTACAGTGAAATGCTAGATGGAGAAATGATTATCGATTATTAAAAAACAAACATCTAAATTAAAGAATTTGAGCAAAACCCCAGGGAAAATAAAAAATTAAAGCCTAAATTTCCAGAAATGAGCAATTACATCTTTCTATTCAACCACATCAAATTGAAGGAGAGAAAATACCTTACAATATTATATGTATATGTATTTAAGCTTCATCAAGCAGAGTGTCCCCCAAACCTTTTATATGTATATGCATAACCTTTTATTAGCCACAATATAAATTAGAAAACTCTAACTATTCACAAGAATGGCTTTACACGTACATATTTCAACAACCTGTCCTCTACACCCATCAAATTTATACCGTATGCAGGTCATAACTATTAGCAATACATGCAACTAAATACAACAAGAAATACTAATATGTGATTTCATCTCAAAACTGCATGGTTCAAGAATTGCATAAGAGATATAATGATTTAAACTGAACTAAAGTTTAGGGTAGCTTGCTCGACTCAAATCAAGTCACATTCATTTTTAGTTCAGTAACTTCAAACTCAAAAGATTTTCCACCGATGATATTCATATATCTGACCTATAATCAATTCAAACATACAACTCAGAAATATTACACATGTGATAATCATAATCATATATCTGACCTTTAATATATACTTCGTATCATTACTCACAAATCACTTTTTAATTTTCATTTGATAAAGACATTTGAACCTGCACAATGCATGCTAGAATTTCACATTAAAAAGTCTTTATCAAATGAAAAAAAGAGCTTATCTGAATTCCGACCGTGTTTTTTAAAGTGTTACACTTTTTTTTTGGCAAAAAGTTACATTAAAATATTATATCTCTCTCCTCTCATGGTTCCCACCCAAACCCACTACTACTTTTTTTATTATATCTTTCCTCTCACATTCATTACTTTTCAATAAACTATTAACCCCAGTATATTTCTTTTACAATTTTTTAATACTCCAACTTCACCACTTATCTCTTATTTTATTTAAATCAATTAAATTGCCTAAAGATATGTGCCGGTCAAAGTGTAACACTTAAAAAAACACGGAGGGAGTATCAAACTATTCTGTATATCAATTCCAAGCTACAACTTCTTCAATAGAAAACTACGAGTATTAGTAGGTCCCACATGCCAATTATCAAAACAAAAAACATTAAATAAATGCAATCCCAATTAAACTACTTGCATTATTATCATCATTAAACGTGAAACTAAGTAGCTTTGTAGAGCCACATAGTTTCGTAGAGCAACAATTGATATTGCTCTACATTGTTGAAGCTTGTAGTTCCATCTATGTAGTATGTCCTAGAATTTGCAAGCTAGGACCTAAAGTGCTCCATTATGGATGCTTTAGCTACCCAAGTTTTGATCTTGGGTAGGGTAAGTAAAATCAATGGATCCAAATTTAATTGTTTTCCTGGAAATTTTATATCCATAATTATTTAAGTCTAATTAAATTAGATCCATCCTAGTGCCAATGTAGGAATGTAAATGAGTCAGATTAAGCCATGAATACCCTATTCATTTTTTTTAATAGAGAACACTGAACACCCTATTCAATTATTCATATTTATGTTAATTAAAAAATAAATAATAAAAAATTTTAAAAAAAAATTTAAAAAAAAATAAAACCATTAAGTTTGTCTTTTAGGAGGTTTTCTTAAAAATGCTATTCAAACTGCATTTTAGTGTGGTGAAATGAGCATAGATAAATTTATCAAGAAGAAAGGAAATAAAATTGATTAATGGAGTGAAATGAGTATAGATACACAGACAGAAGGCGAATTAATTTTTCAATGAAATGAAGAAAATCAAAGGCCTAATAAGCTTAAAATGGGACCTAAAAAGTAAAAACAAAGGCAGCTTCCAACATTCTTCTGTATGATTCAATGATTCATGCATGTCTTATGGAATCATTGAATGAGCCAACTATGTAGTAAATACCAGTATAATCATCCAGTAATTCAATATCGAGGGAAGAGCTATAGTCAACTATCCTAATTAGACGAACACATGATTCTTTCCTTAAAAATGAGCCAGCTTAACAAACCCTACTTAACAAAGCCTGTTCACGAGTTAAGAAACTTTGAGGTAATCCTTGATAATTTTATGAGCTTGAGCGTGAAAGTAGTACGCTCTTTATCTGAGATTGATATTTGGCCTAAACATCACCTTGAATTATGTTTGACACTTTCTTCCACTCGTGTAACAGCATCCATAAGGACATCGATTCCCCAGTCCTTCACATCTTCCTGCACAAGCAAAAAATCCAAAGATTAAAATTTTGCCATTTTTACAAGAATATAACAAGTGGTTCTTTCCCTCATACATACCAGTTTATCAGATCACATAAGTACACCTATCTACGATTATTGCACATAAAGATTGACAGAAGCAACGTTATAAGCACGTTGTTGTATGTATAAATGACAGAGGTTACACAACATAATTTACATTTAGTATAACTGTATAAGAGATTTATTCAAATTTACATGAAAACTTGGGTAAATTTCAAAATCAATCTATATTTGCTGATTCTTATTTCTACAAAGTTGAACACAACAGAGCCTTAGAAGATACAACTTAGGCACTGAACTCTCACTATAATGTTCAAATTCAAGTATTCAATGTTGTTAAAAGGATAAATATCCGGAAAGGCAATTTGTCTTTTTCACCTCATATTGGTTAACAGCTAACAACCAGAAGAAAATTCAACTATAAATTTCCATACCACTTGGACACAAATCACTGCTAACTATCTGCATCAATATCAATCAGCATCATGGCAACATGAAACATACTGTCAAGACCACCTATCTACGATCTCTCTGTTGAATATTGACATGTCTTATGTAACTGCCGCATCTTCTCCAATCTCCACAACCCAATTCCCCACATCTCCAATTTGTAGTACTATCCAGCACTCCAGATTTTTGCCATTGATAGCATTAACACACACACACACACACACCACTTCTGTTTAAAATGACAAAATCTACACTCATCCATAAAATCTTCCCATCATAGAGTACTACTCCCTTTTTCCCTATTTGTTAGCAATTAGCAAAAGCCAGCAACAGCAAAGTAACCCGAGAACAAAGAAGCATAGCATGAGCACATCAACCAATACAACTAATTCATAGTTCTCTAAAATAGATCATTTTGAAACGACAATGAAACTGCCAAATAACACAAAAAAATGTTCCCTTCATTACTCGGAATAAGATTGACCCAAACGAACTAACCCCAAAACCTACAAGACATGGTGAAGGGAATTCAACATATTTCTCAAAGGGGAAAAAATAAACACCCATAACCTCAACTTTAAATTACACCTGCAATACCCATCTACCAATGAAACCTACAAAATGATTATGTCCAAAGAATTCAGTTCCACACACTGGAGATCACTTAAACACAACAGATCACATGCATAAAAAAATAGAGGTTGTGTTTAAGTGATGAAAAAAATAGTGATCAAGCATAGATTTTTTTGGATGCTCCAACATGAGCTGCATAACTAAGAATTTCAGCATTTACAAAGAATAGAGGTCAGTACAGCGACTAACCCTCATTTAGTTTCGTTTCCGCAACTTGAAGCCCTGAAACTGATGATAAAACTGCAAAAGAAAGAAAAGAAGATACTTACTTTATAGTACTCCAAATTCGCATTAATATTTAACATATACTCTTTTTTTCATAACTTCGGAGCTTGGACTAAGTACATAAGTAAAAGACTACAAATAAAACTACGAAGTCTTTAACATACATAAACGTGCAGTATCGATAACATGCTACACTATTATGAAATCGGGTTGGGAAGATAAAGGTTATGCAACTAACAGAGAGACTGCTTTCAAGACTCCATGACCTCATAACAGATTAGGAAAATTGTATGATTGTGCAAAGGAGATAAAGTAATTATATATGCTTATTCTTTTCAAATATAAATTGAAAAACAACATTGCAATCGAGCACACACAAAGCTTGCTCAATTTTTAATATGTTATGCAATATATTACCTATACAAATGAACAAGATCCAAATTGCATGTGTAAAATAGGTGCTGAATGGAAACTAAATACTATGTATTTATGATATCTTAACTTGTGGTATAAATTGTATTAGGGACTCCAACCACACAAATTTATCAAAACATGATCATATTATCAAACCAGATCAAACAGGCTACTGAAATTCATACCTTTGCAAAGACATCACAGAAGTCTGACCTTTTGTTCCTCTTTCTCCCTTCTAGCAGCGCTCTACATCCTCAATAGCTGCTACCGGAATGTCACCTATAACCCCCATTTTGATTAATACCTAGTTCATTAAATTCAATATTAATCACTGTTAAAATTTTTTAAAATCAATCTCCAATCAAAAAATTCGAAATTAAGTATCCCTTAATAAATCAATCTTTCACCTTACAGTTCAAACCTCATATCAAAATTGGTAGCCTTAATAAATCAACTTCAAAGTAGATTACAACAAAAATCAAAGCTTAACAAATACCCAACTAAAAATTGCAATCACAATATCAGATCCCAAAAAATCACACTACTATATTTAAAATCAATCTTTCCATAAAGTTAACGAAACTAAATCTAAATCACCAAACCATCCCTTATAGTTGCATTCTTCAAAATGATGGTGATGCCTGACCTGATATAGAAGCCTTCGTTTGGTCTATCTGCTTCTTCAACACCCTGCCATAAATCAATGAAAGAGTAATATATAACATAAGTTTATATAATATCTTCGATACACTAAAATCTAATGTGAAACGGTAGAAAGTACTAATTGGACTTACATCTTTGTTTGCAATCACCACATCTTTTCCAATCTTTGCATTCTTGTCAATTATGAACGTAGACGATTAGTAGATTAGTCAAAAGAGAGAACCCTCAATTACATATCTTTAATAAGTACTGACACTGAAACTCCTTAAAGCTTCCTCTTCTTCATGTACTCACTCTATACAATATTATGACATACTTTGTATATCCTTAACAATAAGAGGTTGAGAGTTGAGACAGACCGGACAGCGTAAACTATTTCCAACAGAGTGAGTGCAATTGAATCCACTCAATTAGTAGTATTATGTTGTAGACTTGTGGTTGCATATACAAGACTTGAAATTTAGAGGCATTTACACAAAGTGATGTAGATATAATTCAAAATGAGGCCTTAATAACCACATCCATTTAATAACTATATTTGACGCGGTGAGCACAACACATATACAACAAGATAAAGTTGGAAGAGAAAGGGTGACAGGAGAAAAAAATAAAATTGAGAGTTACCTAATTTTGGTGTTCTGCCCAACACCAATAGGAACTTTTCCTTCAGCAAGTAAAGAAGCGATTTCTGATTCAGTTTGGTAGTATTCTGCACCCATCATCATGGTGCTCTAGAAACAAAAACAGGAACTTATTGAATAATTGATATTGTAAACATAGTGACTTGTTCTCTACTTAAGCAACCTTATTCAAGTTTTATAGAAGAAAATATTATCAACTCTCAGTCATTTGACCAATATACAAGTATCAAATCTCAGTCACTCGACCAATATACAAGTATCAAATCTCAGTCATTCAACCAATTATACAAAATGCACTTGTTTTAATTAGCGATTATTAGCTCGAATCTCAGTTATTCTTCCATATCTCAGTATATAGAGCAGCAAAATCAGAGAATACATTCAAAATAACAAATACAAATCGAATTAAATCTTTTATTTCGACAGATCTCCGCAAAATTGAAAATCTAAACCCTAAAAACCAGGAAAAAAAACAAAAAAATTAAAGAAAACACACAAACCTGAGCAGCTTTGTAAGCATTCAAAGTATCTTCAGCAGCAGTTTTCCTTTCATCGGCAGATTAAAATTAAGCCAGTTCTCTCCTCTTTTTTCCTTTCTCAAGTCAAAATCAAAAGGGCGAAATCAGCACTTCGTCATCAAGATATAGTTCGATTTTTTAATCGAAATGTAGGAAATTAATTAAGAAGAATTACCTTCGGTTTCTCAATCGAAATTCAGATTATTAATCAAGAAGAATTACCAAAAAAAAACATAGCACAAAAAAGGATTAGTGGACTTCTATAAAATTATAGCTATACCCTAGATTGTCAAATTGATATTAGATGCTTATAAAAAGGATAAAGATCTTACCCTAAAGAAGAACCGAAGCCCCATAATCATCATCGAATGGATGGTTGGCGATTGCTGAAGGAGTCGAAGGTTTCTCTCTCTAGGTTTCTGGCAGAGAGCGAATGAAAGTCGGTGAATGAGTTGAGGAAATGAGAAAGAGCAGCCAAGCTTCAACCCACCTTAGCTGGCAGTCAAAGGAAGGCCTGAAGAAACAATTGTATTCTCCAATACAGATGGCAAGCAAATGCACAAAGCTAAGCAAGGGCAATTTCGAAAATTCATTAAATGTAGGGGTGTCTTTGTAATAGCACCACAAAGAACTGTTCATAAGAACAGTATTTTCTTTTGCATATTTTATAAGGTCTATAGATACAATAGTCACATAATTGTTTGTCTAGTTAATCAAATTAAAGCAGTCACATGAGGTTTGTCTTTACAAATAACTCACTTCTTGATGTTGCGTCACACCGTCACTTGTGTTTCGTATACATTATAACTGTCAAAATCATGACTTAGATCGTACATTTTTGCAATTCCAATTTAGCTAAATGATCCACATTGAAAACATGATTATAGCCAAGTAGGATTTCATATAATCATATCAAGATCATACAAATAAGCTTAAAATCGTAGCTGAATCGTATAAAATCGCTAAATCATAGCAATACCATACATGTTCATTTAAATTAGAATATTATCAGATATGACTGAACAATCTTATGAGAAAAAAAATGACCAAACAATCATACTTTTTTCATTAAAAAATAAACTCAATAATTATCAACCCTATTTCAAATCTTGAAAATTAACAACTCAACTCAAATGAAATTTTACGACATGTTCCTAAACTGTTTGAGCTTTTGTTTTTCTAATTATTATTTTCTTTAATGAGTCTTATGAGGTTTGATCCCTAGACCTCAAGGATACGAGGGGGAGATTGAAAGGAGCGCGACACAAAGACTGCGGAGTTCTGATGAGGTCCGGTGCATTAGTGCTGGTATGATCGCACCATAACTATTTGAGCTATTGTTATATGAAAAATAATTCTAAATCTTTTTTAAGTGTGTATTATCAATTTTTATGTTAGCATTGACACTCTATATTATTACTAAGTATCAATCTCATTGTTTAAAAATTAATTAGTCAGTTTTTAACTTATCAAATTAGACAAAAACAAACTACACCAAACTATATTTAAAAAAAAAAAAGTCAAAGTAAACCAAATAAATACATCTCAAACCTCAGCAATCATACATTAATCACCAAATTCATAACAATTGTTACTTATCAAATAAACACCCATGAATCTCTAAAGTCTAGACGTAGGGCCTATTTTTTTCAGCTTAATTTCAGTTCATTTCCTTTTCTCATAAATAATTCAGTTCGGTTCAGTTTATTAGAACAGATCTGTAATCGAGTGTCAAACGGAGGATATATAAAGTGACTTCTTCGTAGTCCCATACACGTTATGCAAAAATCTACGAAGGACTAAAAGTGTACCCACCAGCCACCTAAGCTGCTAAGCAATCACCATGCACTTCCACCCCATTAAAGTTGTTAACAAACTCATTCCCAAAAAAATCACATCTATAACTAATACTAAAGTAGCAACCGCTGATGTCATCTTTTTTCAAAGTTGTACACGTGACGCTATTTTATTAAAAGATTTCCCGCTCAAATACTATTTAATTTTTTTTGAAAAAAAATGCTATTTAATTTTAAACAGATATATAGTAGCTATTATTTAGGTAATTAATTTAAAATAAATACATATTATTTTGGTAATTTATGTTCATATTAGGTTGTTAGAGTCTTTATAGTAGTTAGCATAATTAAAGGTCAATTAAATTGAACTTATGAATATTGTAAACTCAAAAAAAATTACAAAAATCCCAAGATATATTATTGGTAAATCCGTGCATTGCACGGGCACTAATCTAGTTGGAAAAATAAATAAATTCACCGACTCACGTGATAACTTATCGAACCAAGGGCAAATCTTAATACACGTGTTGTTAATACATTCCGTCAAATACACCGTCATTCAATTTTTCCTTGGACCTTCCCAACCCAGCCCAATACAGCCCAGAATCCCAGCCCAATTGTTTTTAGATTGATAAAAAAAATATTAAAAAAATCTGAAAAATTATTTCCCACATTTCCTCTCACCCTCTCATTCTCTAAGCTCTGTAACAATGGCGTTTTCTGTAAAAATTGAAACTTCACTCTCTCTCTACTCTCGAAAAACACCTGTCAAAATTCTCTCTCTTCCTCTTCGCTCATTCTCTCTCCCTCTTCCTTCTCACAATTTCATCTCTCTCACTAAAATGTCGTCGCATTCTCATTCCGCCATTAAAGCTTCTTCATCATCTCCTTCCACCTCCACTATCCTCGAATCTCAGAATTTCTCGGTATTCATTATTTCAATTTAATTAATTTAAAATCTGTTTATTTTTATAATTTGTGTTTTCATTTGATTTGAATGATAAATTGTAAGTTGAGAAATTGTATCAGCATATTCTTGTTGTGAATTATTGATTCAATGTATAAGTATATATATTTAATTGCTTTTTATTATCATGAATACTCATGATTTAATGTGAATTGTATCTTTGTTTGATGCTAATTATTGCATCTTTGTCAATAAATTATTGTATCTATAGAAATTTGGGTTGACGTAGTAATACGTACCCCGATTGTTTCTTTGATCACTATTATAATGTCTTGAAATATGCAATTTTATTTATTTGATGGAAGTAGTGTAATTAGAGTGGCATTTTGTATTGATTGCCGTCTGATTATTTTAATTGAGTTCCACAGATAAAAATGGTGCCGACGAAACCTTATGATGGCCAGAAAACCGGCACCAGCGGTCTCCGGAAGAAGGTTTAATTCGTTTTTCGTGTTTGTAAGTAATATGGATTAATGCTTTTTGTTAATTTGATGTGGAGCTAACTGTTTTCTTAAAAAATTGGTTTGCTCTTAGGTTAAAGTATTTATGCAAGAGAATTACCTTGCCAATTGGATACAGGTTCAAAACAAATTGCTCAAAAAGCATAGTTTGTTTACTTGAGATGTTGGTGGCATTGTGATTACGGCATTGATTAGAGTGTGGTTTTATGAATGAGCAGGCATTGTTTAATTCACTGCCAACAGAGGACTATGTGAATGGGGTGTTAGTTCTTGGTGGCGATGGTCGGTACTTTAACAAAGAGGCTGCACAGGTATACTCATCTTCAGTTATGAAATCTGCATAATCTATGTATGGACATTAATTTGTGCATCTTGGTTTGCTATTCAGACAATTATCAAAATCGCGGCAGCCAATGGGGTTGCAAAAATACTAGTTGGGCAGTGAGTATCCTGTTTATAAATAAATTTTTTCCTTCTTATGTGTTATGTTGTTATGTAGTTTGATATCATGAATGAGTGTTATTTTTGAAAGAATTTTGAATATTTAACACCATTTACATACGTGTGTTTTGTAAGAATATATGATCATCTTCTTTGTAAGCCTAAGTTAGGTTTGTCAATAACTGAAACCTTCCTCATTGAAATTTCACTCTCCTAATTGAGCCATTCGAACTCCATATACCGCCTTAAGGACTAGAGGTTAGATAATCACTAATTAAGACCTGTTTGTTGTATAATGCGCTTGCATTGGCTGTTTTCTTTGCCTAACAATAAGTTCTAGATTCTAGAAATGCACATATACTAGTTGGTTGTTTCAGGAACATAATCACATTCAATTTTGGGATAGGGAGGTGTTTTTTACGCATCAATGCATTCAGTTTTCCGCGAGTCGAGCCAAGCCAAGCATTGAACTGTGTGAGCTAAGCTTGATAAGAACTACTTAAGCTCAATCCCAAAACCTCAAGAGCTCAATTATTAAATCACATGGTCAACAGTTCAAGATTGGCTTGTTTATATTTTTTAACCGTAAAACGCTTGGGCCGAGCAAAATCAAGTTTGAAGGGGAATGCTTCTAAACAAGCTTCATACATGCTTCTATATATGTAAGTCAATTAATCAATCAAAGCCTTAATCTCATTAGTGGGGTTGGCTACATGAACCAAAAGTGATTATTCCGCATAGTCATTCACAAAAATCTTCCTCCTCCATTCCTTACAATCAAATACCTCATTCTCATGCAAATCCATATGTTTCATATCAACTCCTTAAACCAAGACATTTTCGGTCCCTGTCCATGATCCCACTCTTCCCTTCTTCGTACCAGTGCACCCTTGGGTCTAATGCAGGCGATTTTTCCTTAGTTTGTCTGCAATCCCCCCGACACCCACTTTCTTGCGAATAACTTCATTTCTGATTCTATCTCTTAAAAAGTTCCCGCACACCCATCTTAACAAGTGCATTTTCGTAACCTCCATCTTTTTAATGTGCTTCTTGGAAGCCCAACACTCTATACCCTATAGCAACAATGGTCTTATGTCGGTCCTATAAAAGTTCCTTTTAACTGTAAAGGGATACTTCGGTCACATAACACTCTCGTGACAACTTTCCATTTAAGCCACCCTGGCTTAATCCCGTGTGCCAAGTCTTGATCAATATCACCATTTATCTGGATGATTGACTAAGTTATTTAAAACACTCACTCATGATCAATATACCTGAACATATCTATATATGCAAGTATTTAAAAAAAAATCACTAAAATATAACTGTACACTATTATATCAAGACGTAAGTGTGATTAAAATTTGTTGAATCTACTAATAATGTCAATAATTTCAATTTTTGTTTTTGGTTCTATTTTTTGGGATATTATTCGTTTTTTCCCTATATTAGGCGTTGGCCATATTCAAGCTTGAATGGGTATTCGAGTGAACTTGAATGAGCTTATAATCATTTGCGGACAATTTATTTGTGAGCTTAAACGAGATGAACACTTTTTCGTTGAGCTAGGCTTCTTTATTATACATGCCCTTAAATTTTGTTCAAGCTCATTTGTTTACCAAATGAGAATGATCTTTGACCGCGAGTTGTTCACAATTGTATTGGTTCATTGATTCTACTATGATAGTGCATATTCCCCTAGATATTTCCTAGAATTACCTGGTTTGTAGAGGAATGTTGAGCTACAGCTGCTGCCTGTTGCTTTTGTTTGAGATAACATCATGGTTTCTCTTTGAAAATAATTATTAGAGAACACTCTTGTCACATGAAGCTTTTAGCTCAAACACTTTCTTTTGAGCACCCATTACCATTTGTCTACGACATTGGAGTTGCTCTACCCTGTGCTAGACTTTGAAATTTGCAGATTTCATGGTCATGAGTGGGTGGTCTGTTATCAGTTCATTACTCTTAGATTCTGATGTACACTACAACTTTCATCAACATTGTACCTGCTTGTCTTCAAACTAAGCTATCTAGTATTTCTCTGTAACCTTCCTTCAGTGCTAAAACTACGTACTTTTCTTTTGGTATCCATTACTACATATCTATGTCTGCATTCACTTTCTCGTTATTCAATCTGTTCGTGTAACTCATATCACCTGCAACATCATGATAAAAGTAGACTGGTTAGCAATGTGTGTAAAGAACCATAAATGTTTATGATAACTAGGCACCGTCTAATTTATGCGAGTTTGACAAAGTTGTATGATTGTAGGGATGGTATTTTGTCAACACCAGCAGTTTCTGCTGTGATTAGAAAGAGGAAGGCAAGCTTCTGTATCTCTTTCCCTGTTTTTCTTATGTATTTATACAACATAAATGCTAATTAATTTGAAAGCTGATATCACACTTCTGCAGGCCAATGGTGGTTTTATAATGAGTGCAAGTCATAATCCTGGTGGACCCGATTATGATTGGGGAATCAAGGTAATGTTAAGTACATTCATGTACTTGGTAAAGAATTTATGTTCTTCACCTTATTCCTTTTTCTTTGCTCCATTTCTTCATCTTTTTGCACATTGTTTGGGTGCATGTTGAGCAAAATTAGCCATTACTGCACAATGATTTTCTTAAAGGCTGGATAGTGCTGATAGAGGTTCTGTTTGCCTCAGCACTATTACTACATATATGTTGATGCCTATTTTAGTTTTACTTATACACTTTATCAATAACGGTTAAATCATTTTCCCCTGGATAAGAATTGCTTGTGCTATCTACACTGGTCAAGCCTTATTGATGTCTTAAAAGGAAAAAAGTTTCATGAATAATGACTGCTAGCACCAGCAGAAGACATTCTGGATTGCAATTGCTACTATACATCATGTGGATGTTCTCATATTAGATGTTGTTGGCATCAGATTTAAGCATATGCATGTAATATTTCTACTTTTTGATGCTTTCCAACTCCAAATGTCTAACTGTTATGCATACTTTTTCATATAAGAATGGGTGTGTAGATTGTAGTTGTTGAACCCTTTTTGTAGTTATTGCAGCCGTGAAGTTGCTATTATCTTGTCATTTATTTTGGTGAAGATTTTTGTAAAATTCTAATGGATCTTAGAAAGTACTTAATTTTTCCAGCCCTTCTAGTTTTTCCTACTCTTTAAGTCCTGGAAAGCTTGCCATCTTATGTAAAGTGGGTGCTGTCAAACAAGACACTCCCAAGGGGCTCAAGATGTTATTTGCTTAACATGTGACATGGCTGTCAGTTTTTGTTTTGTTATGTTCTTTGATTTTCTTAATTAAGGGTAACAATTTTGTATTAATGTTTCAGTTCAACTACAGCAGTGGGCAACCTGCACCTGAATCCATCACTGACAAGATATACGGCAACACACTTTCTGTATGTGCCTGATCTTCTGTAAATGCTTCACCTATGTGCATTTCTGCCACCCTTTTCCTGTGTTTGAAATATCTGTTGATTCTGTTTTCTAGAGCTTAGTGTCCATTATCTTTGTATTATTAGCTGTCTGATTCAGAACATCATTGCGCTTCCGCCACCAAGTCACTAACGCAGGGCGTCTGCAGGATTTCCCTGAGCTAATACCTTTGTTTTTCGGGTGTATGATGAGGTGGTAAAATCATAGAAGCTTCTTATGCCAAATCTTCCTTCACAAATGCAGGGCTTTTTTGTTTTGTTTTGTGTGTGAGTGTGTGTGGAAATATTTTCTTTGCAAGGGAATGCTCGGTATATAAACAGCTCTATACCCCTTCCGAATTTCCACGCATTATCTGCTTGAAGCAAATAAATTATCTATACATCTCCGGGCTTTTTTAGAAAAAACTTTGTATAAGAATTTCAATTATTCATCCCAAAATGTTAGCTTATTTGGAAGTATGGAAGTCAAATTTGGTTATTTTGACCTTGAATACATTATAAACAAATGAACATATTATGTTATAATTATTCTTGCTTGAATCATCATTTGGTTTTTTTTTTTTTTTTTTTTTTTTTTTTTTTTTTTTTTTTGGGGTGGGGGGGGGGGGGGGGGGGATAACATCATATATCTAAAATTTTCTTTTACTACAAAAGATAATGGTCAGTTTGGGGATAGACTGTAGATTACAAATTTGTACACAAAAGGATTTAATTGTGTTTGTGGCCTTGGAAGCACAAACTCACCGTTTGCTGCAAATGTCCTGCAAATATTTGAAGCAACAATCCTTTTCATCCATTTTGTCTTTTTATCTCTCTGGATGTTTAAAGAGCACATGACATTCAACTTTCTTTTCTTTGTTTCCCTTCAAATTCATAAACTTTGGACGTGCTTCATCCTCATCTAACATTCTAAATTTCAAAATATACAGTCAGTTATGTTAACTTCTTGTGGCCAATTGCTTTCTTCATGGTTACTGTGACCTACAAATAGAGTGCATCTTTGTCTCATAAAATTCACATTTTTCTAATGCCCAAAGCTAGTATCTAAACAGAATCTTTCTGGAATTCTGGTTATAATTTGCCTAATCTTTTCTCCTAAGTCCCAAATATGACTCTGTTCCTGTTTTCCACTAGAGATTTTGGGGACATTTATATTCATCTGTACTAGAAATCTGAGTGATACCTACATGGGATTATTTATGCAGATATCTGAAATTAAGATGGCAACCATTCCTGATGTAGATCTTTCTTGTGTTGGAGTTACAAAATTTGGCAACTTCGTTGTTGAAGTAGTTGACCCAGTTGCGGACTATATGGAGCTGTTGGAGGTAGAAGCACTATTTGGAGATCTAATTACTTGGTCATCTTATTACTTCTTGTTTTGGACAAGATAACCCAAATACTCTACTGTATTTTAATTTTTACAAAATTTGTCTGCTATGCACAGAGTGTTTTTGATTTTCAGCTTATCAGAAGTCTTCTATCACGGTCAGATTTCAGGTGTGAACCCATATTTTTTGACAAATTCTTTGTCTTTTGATTAAATTTTCCCGGTTTTCTGTTTGTCTTTTGATTAAATTTTCCCTATTTTTTTTTTACTGCATGCTTCATTTGCTTCAAATCTTTATTCTGTGACCCTCTTTCTGAGAGTAGGTGGTGGGTCAAAAGCATTCATCTTTGTATCCAACATTGACATATGTACCTTAGTTCATTCAACTCTCAACTATTTATTGTGCCTGTGACTGACACTTATCTGACCCAAACTGATTAGTATACTTGGGTTCTGATCCTTAATATATGATGCATAGAAATTATTGTAAATTTTTTTATGGATAGAGAGGATAATTAACTGCATATTAGTTTGTTGGAGTATGGGATTTTAATTGTTTCATTACATCTTTTTTCATTTTCTATGAATTTGGATCTTGCTCGTTGGTTTTCTGTGTTTATGCATGATCTATCCCAATGATGGTTTCATTTATGTATCATTCTTTTTTATTTTTTATTTTAATTTTACCTTCTACTAAGTTTGTCATGTAAATTCCGTTTATAATTTCTCAGGTTCACATTTGATGCCATGCATGCAGTTACTGGAGCATATGCGAAACCAATCTTCGTGGAAAAGCTGGGTGCCAATCCGGTATACTTTTTTTTTTATCTGAGTTAACAGAATTATGATTAAATTATAACTCTTTTGCTATGTTGATTACATTTCTTGAGGCCTTCATTAGGAATCAATAACAAATGGGGTTCCTCTGGAAGACTTTGGCCATGGCCATCCAGACCCTAACCTCACGTAAGATTACATTCACAACTTACAGTGGATACTTTTTATGCATGATATGTTCTGACCTGGTGATTGGAACAGTTATGCTAAGGATTTGGTTGACATAATGTATGGTGAGAATGGACCGGACTTTGGGGCTGCTAGTGATGGTATAATTTCTATCCCCCCCCCCCCCCCCCCCCTTGCCTTTCCAGCCATTGTTTTAGCAATGTCAGTTCCTCATGGCCCTTTTGGCGGGCAGTATTATTTGGAAGTAATAATTATGAAGTTTTTGTGTAATTTGTGATGAAAGATCCATGAAATGTCCATGGTAATCCAACTCTATCTCCAAATGTTTGTTTTTATTCAAAATTTTATTATTGTCATTCTGACAATGGTATTGGAAATTTATGGGAGAAACATGTACTTGGAAGTAGAGTTGCCTACTTGCATTACCTTGGACATTGATAAGAAACACGCAATCTCTTTTTTAAAAATTTATTGCCACCATATATTACTGCCTATCTAGTATCTACTGCGCCGGGAATTGCTAGGAAATTTTGTAAAGATCCATCTCACATTCTCAATCTTTTGCAAAATGCATTCTGAGATTATAAAAAAGAAGACGACCTCTTAAAAGGTTTTCTAGAACCTTTTTGACCGGGTAAATTGTGGTTGGCTGTTATTTGACTTATTTCACCCTCAGACTATTTTGGACTATGGAAGTGTTGCCTACGGCTATCCTTTCCTTTTCTTTTTTTTTAAAAAGAGCAAGGTATACAAGAATCAGGTTTTAATAGTCTTCACAAATTTACATTGTGTCGTTCTGCTTGGATTTTTTCCAAAGAATGATATTGAACTCATTGAAGCCTTAAAGCTAACACTCCACCAAGGAAAAAGAAAAAGAAGGAAATTGTATTTTTTTTTAACTTACCATATTTTTAGTTTCTCGCAAGTGTTCATTATATGGGTTTGCGTGTTTATCAAACTTTTATGAAGATTCTAGCAGTACAGTTGATTTTCATTAGCAGTGTGAAATTTTAGCAATCTCTTTGCTTAAATGTTCACAAGTTTTTTTTTTTTAAATGGCCCAGGTGACGGGGATAGAAATATGATTCTGGGTAGAAGTTTCTTTGTTACACCTTCAGATTCAGTTGCTATAATTGCAGCAAATGCTCTAGAAGCAATTCCATACTTCCATGATGGAATTAAGGTAAAACCTGTGCACATTTTGGTCTGCATATCAACTATCTTTTTATATTTGTTTCCGGTAGCTCATCCAGTGCTTGTTGTATGTGCTCTGCAGGGTTTGGCTCGATCCATGCCTACAAGTGGTGCACTTGATCGTGTTGCTGAAAAATTGAAACTTCCCTTTTTTGAGGTTTCTATTCTTCACTTGTGATCAGATATTCAGGGTTTCAGATTGTAATGTCAGTTTTGATTGCAACATTGATCACACATTATGTAAGCAAGCTTGTGATGCTTATTGAGGGGTCATATTGGTGTCATAATCGTGTCCATGATCTTTGTGTCAGCAATAAAACCCTTTATTGGCCTGAATCAGCCTTGCATTACTGTTCATGCTCTATAGAGGCCAATACATGTTGGCCCTTTACAACTCACTTATTGGGATATGAAGCTGAAAAACTGATTTAGATCAGCATACATCATTTATCAGCTTATTTTTATGAAATCACTTGTAGTTAGTTGAAATTTGGTATCATCTAAAATTGGCTGACAATGCATGGTTCTCTTGTTTCAGGTTCCCACTGGCTGGAAGTTCTTTGGTAATCTCATGGATTCTGGGAAATTGTCAATCTGTGGTGAAGAGAGTTTTGGTACTGGTTCTGATCACATCCGTGAAAAGGATGGCATATGGTAAGCCTTATGACTAGTTTTTATGAACTCCCTTATTATGAACTGTCTGTGTTTGGCTGTGTGGCCAAGGCAGTGCCTTCTATCTCAGTGCAATGATTGTCTGTTTTGCATTTAATGGCCATCAGTTACTCTGAGGTTATGAGCTTGGTTTGGTTTGCCTCACCTTGTTCTGATATGCAACTAAAAGCCATCAATCTTTTTTTCTTGAATGAGCTCATTTAGATATGTCCCTCCTTGTTCTTGTTACCTTTAGCCTTTCAACTGAAGGCTGCAGAATCCATTTCAAGAACATGCTGCAGCTGCCTACTGTGTTGATCCTACGAATAAATATGTGAATTATTCTTCTAGATTTGTTGTTTGTTCCCAAAAATGGATGACTTTGCCGATAGGACAAGTCTCTTGCAGCTTAGTTGCCGATGCCTAATTTTACTAAGGGTGCTGTATCCACTTCTCAATCTCACCCGGAACACATTCCTATAACTGGATTGAGTACGGCAGCATAGATTTCTGTTTGGTGGTGTGCTAACTTTGTGCACAGAGCACCAGATTATTGAAATTCACTTCACACATTTGAGAATGTAGTTGCTAAGGAGAAAGGGGGGGGGGGGGGGGGGGGGGAAGTGAATAGTGCCCATTCTCTACTTTTTCCAGGTTACTTAGCAAAAATCTACAATTAAAGCTGTGCAGTTACTGTATTATGTGAATTATGTAGTATATAGAAACCTTTTGCAGAAACTCTCATAGTCTGCTTTTCTGACCAATATTTCTGTAATGGACTAAAGCATAGACCAAGATTTAAGACGCTGATATGTGTGAAAGTGTACTGTTGATTATCCATGTTTTTGTGTTTTAGCCAATGCCAGAGGTAACGAGCTTCTGATATCTGTGTAATTAAAATATTATCTTTAATGTGGTTTGACTTAAAAGATTTATTATTGCAGGGCTGTTTTAGCCTGGATGTCAATCATCGCTTATAGAAACAAGGAGACAAAACCTGGGGAAAGACTTGTTTCCGTCTCAGATGTAGTCAAAGAATATTGGGCAACTTATGGGAGGAATTTTTTCTCCAGATATGATTATGAAGTGAGCATCAGATCTGCTGTTGTCTGAAACTCTGATTGATTAGCTTGTTCATGTTTAAGATAGAAAATTTGATTTTTATCACTAACCAAATCATTCCCTCTGTTCGCAAATAATCTTCCTATTAGGTTTGACACGCATATTAAGGAATTTAGTAGGGTGGGGTGAGAATGTGAGAGAAAGAAAGTTACTGGAGGGATCCACATCACATGGTTTCGGCGAAATTTATTTATTTATTTTTATTATATGTAACAAGACGATTCTTTTGTGGT